>NC_091809.1:0-625000 GCF_041296235.1 Equus asinus | reverse complement strand
GTGTAACATCATGGTCTTCTCTCGTTGTGTTCCGTGTGGATGTGCAGGCTTCCCAGCACCGTTTATTGTACAGACTCTCCCTTCTCAACTGTCTTCTCATGGCTCCCTGGTAGAAAATGGGCTGTCCATGTACGTTTGATTTGGGCTCTGGGTTCTCGCTCCTGTTGCATGGGTATGTGTGCCTGTTTTTGGGCCCAGGTTATGCCGTTTTGGTACCTAGAGTTTCGCCCTCTATATTGAAATCAGAAAGTGTTCCACGTCCTGCTTTTTTCATTTCCTGAGGATTCCTTTGCCTATTCAGGGTCTGTTGTTGCTGCCTAGAAATGTTAAGATTCTCTCTTCTATCTCTGTGGCAAATATTGCTGCAACTTTTACTGGGATTGCATGGAATCCAGAGATTCCTTTCTCTGGTATGGACGTTTCAAATGTGCTAATTCTTCCATTCCTAGATCCTGGAATCTCCTTCTTTCTCCTTGTGTCTTTTTGAACATCTTTCACCAAACGACGGCTAGTTTTCGATTAACATAGCTTCACCTGTTTTGCTAAGGTTCTTCATAGAGATCTTGTTCGCCTAACTGGCAAGCTGTTGTTTTTTCTTCCAGTTTCAGGTTTTCTATACTTTGCAAATTTTGACTGATTTTGCTTTGGCAGAAGTGCATCACTAAGCTCACATCTGCTGGCAATGTTCCTGTATTTGCTGTTTAAGTCTGGCACTGTCTAACGTGCCCTCCCATCTCCCTCTACATTACCTCTGACGTCTGCCCCAGAATAACTGAAGCAGTGGTGAGCAGGCTCACCCCCAGGATTCCACCCAGCCCAAACCCGGCCACTGACCCAAAAGGTGTGGACCTCACTGCTGCACCACCGGCTGGCCCCTTTCATGTTCCAGTGGCAACCTGAAGTTGAGTGCAGTGGGACTTGAATATGGTATTTGAGCCCATCTATGGCACTGTGTAGATGAGGCCAGGTGTTTTTTGTTTCCACTGTGATGTCAGAGGATTTGTCATAATTGTGTCTCTGCTATCCCAACAATATTCATGGACACAGGGTTCCAGAGCCTGCTTGGAGCAGTCTTATAACTCGCCCTTCACAGTTAGCAAAGGTTTGACCTTCGCTGCTTTTTGGCTTGTGAATTACTGTGACTTTCAAACGTTCAAGCAGAGTCTGTCTAAAGACTGACATCATCTTTCATTGTGGATTATCCAGGTGTGATTTCTGTTCACCTTCCATTTTCTGGGACCTTTTTTTCTTTTCTATAATATACTCGTCATGGTCGTTCTCAGCTATGTCCCTTAGACATGCTTATCAGTTCGTTCTCCTTCATTCCAAGTGATTAATTTTATACTTCTTTAATCACCGTATGTTCTCTAGTCCGAGGTGTGAGTGCTTTCGTGACTCTTGGTTGTTGTCTTTGAATTTACACTGGTCTTTGTAGGAATCTTTGCTATCCTAGCCTAGGTCAAACTAAGCAATGAGAACACGTGGTCATCTGTTTTGGTTTGACATCCTGAGATCAGAAACTCCAAATTCGAGGAGGTCCTGGCAACCCCCTTCACGGACATAGTGTCCTTCTGCCTTAAGCATAATGCAAAGTTAAGAATTATCTGTTCCGAACATTGCTGAAAAGAATCAATGCCTCCTTTCCTAGGCCCCTAGCATTCTTTGAAGATCAGTCTCACTTTCCATAGCTCTGGCGTCACAGGTTCCCACTGGGTACATGCTTATGTGTCTCAAGAGATGTTTTGGAAGCCTTGAAGGAATGGATCCCTGTCACTGTGGGTATGTCTCCTTGTCTGGAAGCGCTCTACAAGTGTGTTGAAAAGCACCCTTTTCCAGAGGGCTTCATTCCTTTGTGAAGGGTGACCTCCCAGGCTAGAGTGCTCACTTTGCTTCCAATGAAATTGTCTCCCCTTAACTCTTTCTGTACAAGGATTATTGATTATGGGTTTTGATACCATATGTGAGGAAGTTGGCTCAAAATTAGAACATTACAAGTCTGTATCAAGAAAAATAAACATTCCAGGGCTGAGGATGTAAGGCAAAGAAATGGCACACTCTAGAGAATTAAAGTAAGCCCCTATCAGGACACATTCTAAGGGAAAGTCCAAGGATCAGGGGTCAAGTTCGAAACTTCCAAAATCCAGAAATGAGAAGAAAAAATTTCTTTCCTGAGAGAGGAATTCATCAGATTTCTCTAATTTGTCTCAGAAACAGTATGTCCCTGAATGGGGTTGCCAGGACCAGCTCGAATTTGGAGTTTCTGATCTCAGGATGTCAACCAACCCAGATGACCACGTGGTCTCAGTGCTTAGTGTGACCTAGGCTAGGTTAGCAAAGAGTCCTGGCAGTCACTGGTGCAAATTCAAAGACAACAACCAAGAATCACGAAAGCACTCAGACCTCGTCCTAGAGAACATACGGTGATTAAAGATATACAAAATTAATCACTTGGACTGAAGGAGAACGGACTGATAAGCATATCTAAGGGAGATAGTTGAGAAGGACCATGACGATTATACTGTCGAAAAGAAAAAAAGGTGACAGAAAATGGAAGGCGAAGACAAGTCACACCTGAATAATTCACAATGAAGGATTTAAGGCTTTACACAGACTCTGCTTGAACGTTGTAAAGTCAGAGAAATTCATAAGTCAAAAAGCGACAGCGAAGGTCAAACCTGGGCTAATTGGGAAGGGAGAGATATGAGACTGCTCCAAGCGGGCTCTGAAACCCTGTGTCCATGAAGATTGCCGGGACAGCAGAGACACAATTACGACAAATCCTCTGACATCACAGTGGGCCTGAATAACTTCGTGGCCTCATCTATACAGTGCCAAAGTTGGGCTCAAGTAGCACATTCAAGTTCCACTGCCCTCAACTGCAGGTTTCCAATAAACATGAAAGGGGCCAGCCGGTGGTGCAGTGGCGAGGTCAGCACCTTCTGGTTTGGTGGCCCAGGGTGGGCCGGATGGAATGAAGTGGGTGATCGTCCTCACCACTGCTTCAGTCATTCTGGGGCAGGCGTCCGAGGTAGTGTAGAGGCAGATGGGAAGGGACGTTAGACAGGGCCAGACTTCCACAGCAAATACAGGAGCATTGCCAGCAGATGTGAGCTCAGCGATGCAGTTCTGCCAAAACAAAACCAATTCAAAGTTGCAAAGAATAGAAACACTGAAGCTGAAAAGAAAAAAAAACTGCATGCCAGTGAGAAGAATAAGATCTCTATGAAGAACCTTAGCAAAACAGGTGAAAGCCATGTCAATCGAAAACTAACAAACGTTGGGGGAAAGAAATTCAAGAAGACACAAGGAGAAAGAAGAAGATTCCAGGATCTAGGAATGGAAGGATTAACACACTTGAAAGGTTCATACTGCAGTAAGGAATCTCTGGATTCCATGCAATCCCAGTCAAAGTTGCAGCAGTATTTGCCACAGAGAAGAAGAGAGAATCCTAAAGTTTCTAGCCAGCAACAAGAGACCCTGAATAGGCAAAGGAATCCTCAGGAAAACGAACAAAGCAGTACGTGTCACAATTTCTGATTTCAACATAGAGGACGAAGCGCTAGGTACCGAAATGGCACAGTCTGGGCCCCAAAACAGGCATGAAGACCCATGAAAAACAATTGAGAGCCCAGAGCCCAACTCAAACTTACATGGACAGCCCATTTTGGACCAGGGAGCCAAGTGGAGACAGCGGAGAAAGGACAATCTCTACAATAAATGGTGCTGGGAAGCCTGCACAGCCACATGGAACACAACGAGAGTTCACCATGCTGTTACACCTGGAACACACACCACCTGAAATGGATTAAAGCCTTGAATGGCAGACTTGAAACCGTGAACCTTGTAGGAGAAGACCTAGGCAGAGTGCTCTTTGCCATCTGTCTGAGCCGCCTATTTGGAAGAAGCATGTCTGACTGGGAAAGGGCAACAAAGGAAACAAGAAACAAACGGGACCACATCAAATGCACACACTTCTGCCAGTCAAGGAAACCATCAACTGAATACTAAGACACCACAACAATTGGGAGAGGATATTTGCAAACCACACATCGGACAAGGGGTGAAAAGCCCAAAGATACAATCAACTCGCACGTCTCCACAAGAAAAAAAACAAGCCAATGAAAACCTGGTCAAAAGATGGAAGCAGAGATTTCTCCGAAGAAGATAGAAAGAGGGCCAGTAGGTGCATGAAAACTTGTTCACCATCATTAAGTCTCAGGAAAATGCAAATCCAAACTGCAAGGACATGGCAGCTCACTGTGGTCAGAATGGCTAGAAGGAAGCAGCCAGGAAATAACAAGTGTCAGAGAGGAGGTGGAGAGAAGGGAAGCCTCCTGCACTGCTGGTTGGAGTGTAACCCGGTGCAGCCACGATGCCAAAGGTGTGGAACTGCCTCAGAAATTTAAGTATCCATGTCCCATATGACCCAGCTATTAATCTGCCGCTTGTTTATCCAAAAAAGTCAGAAAGACTACCGCATAAAGACATGTGCATGGCTGTGTTCACCACAGTCTTACTCCTGATATCCAAGACGTGGAAAGCACCCTGGTGTCCAGCAAGGGATGATTGGAGAAGGAAGATGGGCTATAGCCACAAAATGGCATACCACTCAGCCGGAACAAATGATGCAAGCCAGCCATTTGTGACCACCAGAATGGCTGTGAGGGTTTTAGGGGAAGTGTAATAAGCCCCAGTGAGAAATTCAAATACCATAGAATCTCACTTACAAGGAGAAGAAAAAGCAAGCACTAACCAACAGGTGGCACTGAACATTTGTATGCGGGCTCCCAGAGGCAAAGAGGGGCGGTGACGGAGGGTGAAAGAGAAGATTAGGCACAAGTGTGTGGTGAGGGCCTGTGATTAGTCTTACACTGGTGAAGATGATGTAAGCTACACAGAAGTCTAAAGCAATGAGGATGTGAATCTGGAAGTTATAGTACGTTCTAATGCAGGGCCATGGCTATAAACTCACCTCAAATCAAAAATCCAAAAAGGGGTCCAGAATGATGTCATAAAGCTTTGGGGGCGGAAAGAGTTTACAGAAGGTGAACTTCCAAGGATGGAAAATCACCTCCAAATGCTTACAGATGCTACAGATGTGTAGATGAGACCAGGTAGTTTTTCGGGTCCACTGTGATGTCAGAGGATTTGTCGTAATTGTGTCTCTGCTGTACCAGCAATCTTCATGGACACAGGGTTTCAGAGCCCCCTTGGAGCAGTCTCATAACTCGCCCTTTCCAGTTAGCCCAGGTTTGACCTTCGCTGCCATTTTGTGGCTTGTGAATTTCTCTGACATTCAAACGTTCAAGCAGACTCTGTTTAAAGACTGACGTCTTTCATTGTGGATTATTCAGGTACGAGTTCTGTTTGCCTTCCATTTTCTGGGACCTTTTTAATTTTCCATAGTATACTCGTAATGGTCTTTCTCAGCTATCTCTCTTAGATATTCTTATCGCTCCGATCTCCTTCAGTCTAAGTGATTAATTTTGTATTTCTCTAATAACCGTATGTTCTCTAGGCCGAGCTGTGAGTGCTTTCGTTCCTCGTGGTTGTTGTCTATGAATTTGCACTGGTCACTTGTAGGAATCTTTGCTATCCTGGACCAGGTCAAACTAAGCACTGAGAACCCGTGGTCATCTGGGTTGGTTTGACATCCTGAGATCAGAAACTCCAAATTCTAGTTGGTCCTGGCAACCCCCTTCACGGACAAAATGTTCCCGAGACAAATTAGACAAATCTGATGAATTCCTCTCTCCAGGAAAGATAGCTTTCTGTCTCTTTTCTGGATTTGGGAAGTTTCAAACTTGACCCCTGATCCTAGAACATTCCCCTAGATTTCCTCTAGATACAGGCCTACTTTATTTCTATAGGCTGTGCCATTTGTTTGCCTTACATCCTCAGCCCTGGCCTGTTTATTTTACTTGAATCAGGATTGTAATATTCTACTTTTCAGCCAACTCCCTTACATATGGTGTCAAAACACACACTCTATAATTCTTCCACGGCACGAAGTAGGGTGAGAGAATTTCATTGGTGCAAAACTGACCACTCTAGCCTGGGAGGGCAACCTTCACAAAGGAATGAAGCTCTCTGGAAAAGGGTGATTTCCAGCACGCTTGTAGAGCCCTTCCACTCAAAGAGACATACCCCAAGCGTGACAGGGCTCCATTCCTTCAAGGCTTCCAAGACATCTCTTGGGACACATTAGCATGTACACAGTGGGCCCCCATGTCACCTGAGCTATGGAAAGTGAGATTGATCTTCAAAGCATGCTAGGGGCCTAGGAAAGGAGGCATCGATTCTTCTCTTCAATGTCCTCAAGCCGTCATTGTTGACTTTGCATTATGCTTAAGGCAGAAGCACACTGTAGTTCTGATGAGCCCCAAGTCCGGCCTCTTGTTTCCAATCAAGTTGCAAGCTTGAGTCAGCATGGCCTCCCCATACACTTGAATAGATGACAATGTTCTCCTCTCGGTGCTTGTCCCTCTATTCTCGCTTCTGGCCAAGGATTCCTCTCTTATCCCTTGATTCAGACTCTGTTTTATCTCTTCCAGTTTCTGAGCCCACTTTCTGTTGTTCAAAGCTGTTTCTGGGTATCTGTCCCTTTAATAGCCTAGCCTAGGCCAATCCTCAGACTGTAACCATGCGGCCCTCTTGGGGGACAGGGTCACCGTGATGTCATAAACAACCTCAAAATTCTAAGTTGTCCTGACAACCTCCATGCACACAGATCTTCAGAGCCATCTCAGACCAGTCTGACTCGTCACCCTTTCCAGGTAGGATAGTTGTCCTTTTTCTGGATTTCTTGTCAGTTTCTGACATTCTCCTCGAACTTCGAAAAGGCTGCTACATCCTCTCTAGACACTGTTTTCTTTCCTGTAAGATTATCCTGGATTGTATCTCTTATATCTTTTGTAGATGGCCAAGTGTGTGGACCTTCCCCAGAGAAAGTCCTGGACTCCCTCCCCAGTTGAAGTTGCCCAGGCTATCTGATGCACAATGATCGTGTCATCTCCTAGCACTCTGCCAATTCCACGTTGGCAGATCACATGTTTTCCTTCCCACTTCCTTTGGGGAATTGTACCAGATGCCTTCATCGATTGTAATATTCTCAGTGTTCTTTTTCTGGTGCATATTATTAACGTATCCTCACAATTGCTACTTATTTATCATCCCTGTCCGCACCGTACTATGAAATCTATATTTCCTAACACTGCTAATGTGATCTACACCCGTGATGTGTAACAGTGAGACTCGGCCCGCCCAAGCGGAACGTGGGCACCTACCCTCTCCACCAATGACTGGCCCTTAATTGTACTTTTGGATCAACCTTTTGCCTGAGCTTGGGAACACGTGGGCCTGTTTGTATTATTGTTGGAGGTGATTAGTAGTAACATCATGGACGGTAACATTTTCCCTTGGTTCATGGGTTTAGCATGGATGATGGTTTCAGGGTAGTATTCATCTTCATCTATTTTGAAAGGTCTACCTTTCTGTAGCATCATTAAGCATTTTGGGGTGATTTTCCATCCTTGGAAGTTCACCTTCTCTAATCTCTTTCAACCCCCAAAGTTTTATGCCGTCATTCTGGACCCGTTTTTGGATTTTTAATTTTAGGTGAATTTATTGCCATACCCTGCATTAGAACATCCTATATCTTTCAGATTTGCATCCTCATGGATCTGTGTAGGTTACATCACCTTCACCTGCGTAAGCCGAATCACAGGCCCTCATCACACACTTGTGCCTCATCATCTCTTTCACCCTTCCCCACCCCTGCACTTTGCCTCTGGGATCGCCGAATCAAATGTCCCTTGCCACCTGTTGGTTAGCGCTTGCGTTTTCTTCTTCTTGTAAGTGAGATCCTATGGTATCTGACATTCTCCCTGGGGCTTCTTTCACTTCCCCTAAAACCCTCACAGCTATACAGGTGGTCACAAATGGCTGGATTGCATCCTTTGTTCCGGCTGAGTGGTATGCCATGGTGTGGTTATAGCCCATATTCCTTCTGCATTCATCCCTTGCTGTGCACCAGGGCGGCTACCAAGTCTTGGATAGCGAGATTAAGGCTGTGGTGAACTCAGCTGTGCACATGTCTTTATGCTGTAGTGTTTCCCAGTTCTTTGGATAAACGTGCTGCAGAGGAATAGCTGGATCGTATGGAACATGGATTCTTAAACTTCTGATGCAGCTACACACGTCTTGGCTTAGTGGATGCACCGGTTTACACTCCCACCAGCAGTACAGGAGGCTTCCCTTCTCTCCACCTCCCCTCTAACAGTTGTGGTTTCCTGTCTGCTTCCTTATAGCCATTCTGACCACAGTGAGATGCTATGTCCTTGCAGTTTGGATTTGCCATGGCCTGAGACTTAATGATGCTGAACAAGTTTTCATGCACTTGTTGGCCCTCTTTAGTTCTTCTTGGGAGAAATCTCTGTTTCCATCTTTTGCCCAGGCTTTCATTGGGTTCTTGTTTTTTTTCTTGTGGAGACGTGTGAGTTGACTGTATCTTTGGGCTTTTCATCCCGTGTCCGATGTGTGGTTTGCAAACATCCTCTCCCAATTGTTGTGGTGTCTTAGTATTCAGTTGATGGTTTCCTTGACTGGCAGAAGTGTGTGCATTTGATGTGGTCCCGTTTGTTTCTTGTTTCCTTTGTTGCCCTTTCCCAGTCAGACATGCTTCTTCCAAATAGGCGGCTCAGACAGATGGCAAAGAGCACTCTGCCTAGGTCTTCTGCTACAAGGTTCACGGTTTTAAGTCTGCCATTCAAGGCTTTGATCCATTTCAGATGGTGTGTGTGCCACGTGTAAGATCATGGTGTGCTCTCGTTGTGTTCCATGTGGCTGTGCAGGCTTCCCAGCACCATTTATTGTAGAGACTCTCCTTTCTCCGCTGTCTCCTCCTGGCTCCCTCGCCGAAAATGGGCTGTCCATGTACGTTTGAGTTGGGCTCTGGGCTCTCGATTCTGTTGCATGGGTCTTCTGCATGTTTTTGGGCCAATATTGTGCCATTTCGGTAACTAGCACTTCATCCTCTATGTTGAAATAAGAAAGTGTAGCACGTCCTGCTTTGTTCATTTTCCTGCGGATTCCTTTGCCTATTCAGGGTCTCTTGTTGCTGCCTAGAAATTTTAGGATTCTCTCTTCGATCTCTGTGGCAAGTATGGCTGCAACTTTGAATGGGATTGCATGGAATCCAGAGATTCCTTTTTCCGGTATGGACGTTTCAAGTGTGTTAATTCTTCCATTCCTAGATCCTGGAATATCCTTCTTTCTCTTTGTGTCTTCTTGAATTTCTTTACCGAAAGGTTTGCTAGTTTTCGATTGACATAGCTAACACCTGTTTTGCTACGATTCTTCATAGAGATCTTATTCTTCTAACTGGCAAGCTGGTTTTTTCTTTTTCAGAGTCAGTTTTTCTATTCTGTGCAAGTTTTAATTGGTTTTATTTTGGCAGAAGTGCATCGCTGTGCTCACATCTTCTGGCAATGCTCCTGTATTTGCTGTGGAAGTCTGGCCCTGTCTAACGTCCCTTCCCATCTGCCTCTACACTACCTCGAACGCCTGCCCCTCAGTGACTGAAGCAGTGGTGAGCAGGCTTACGCCCAGGATTCCACCCGGCCCACCCCAGGCAACCGTCGCAGTAGGTGCGGGCCTCACTTCTGCACCTCTGGCCATCCGCTTTCCTGTTCCATTGGCCACCTGCAGTTGACTGCAATGGGACTTGTATATGCTACTTGAGCCCAACTCTGGCACTGTGTAGATGAGGCCAGTTTGTTTTTCGCGTACATTGTGATGTCAGAGGATTTGTCATAATTGTGTGTCTTCTGTCCCACCAAGCTTCATGGACACAGGGTTTCAGAGCCCGCTTATAGCAGTCTCATAACTCACCCTTCCCAGTTAGCCCAGGTTTGACCTTCGCTGCCATTTTTTGGCTAGTAAATTTCTCTGACTTTCAAAGGTTCAAGCAGAGTCTGTCTAAAGAGTGACATCATTCATTGTGGATTATTCAGGTGTGATTTCTGTTTGCCTTCCATTTTATGGGAGCATTTTTTCTTTTCTATAGTATACTTGTCATGGTCATTCTCAGCTATCTCCCTTAGACATGCTTATCAGTCCATTCTCCTTCAGTCTAAGTGATTAGTTTTGTATTTCCTTAATCACTGTATGTTTTCTAGGCCGAGGTATGACTGCTTTCATGATTCTTGGTGGTTCCCTTTGAACTTTCACCAGTCACTAGTAGCAATCTTTGCTACCCAAGCATAGGTCAGACTAAGCACTGACAACACATGGTCATCTGGGTTGGTTTGACATCCTAATCAGAAACTCCAAATTCGTGGGGGTCCTGGCAACACCCTTCACGGACACAATGTTTCCAAGACAAATTAGACAAATCTGATGAATTCATCTCTCAAAGAAAGATATTTTTCTGTCTTTTTCCGGATTTGGAAAGTTTCGAACTTGACACCTGATCCTTGAATGTTCTCCTAGATTTCCTCTAGATACGGGCTTACTTTATTTCTATAGGCTATGCCATTTGTTTGCCTTACATCCTCAGCCATGGCCTGTTTATTTTTCTTGAAACAGAATTGTAATGTCCAAATTTTCAGCCAACTTCCTTACATATGGTGTCCAAACACATAATCAATAATCCTTCTACAGCAAGAAGTAGGGGGGGAAAATTTGATTGGAGCCACACTGAGCACACTAGGCTGGGAGGGCAGCCTTCACGAAGGAACGAAGCCCTCTGGAAAAGGGTGCTTCTCAGCACACTTGTAGAGCCCTTCCAAACAAAGAGACATAGCCCAAGCATGACAGGGGTCCATTCCTTCAATGCTTCCAAGACATCTCTTGGGACACATTAGCATGTACCCAGTGGTCCGCCATGACGCCTGAGCTATGGAAAGTGAGACAGATCTTCAAAGAATGCCACAGGCCTGGGAAAGGAGGCATCGATTCTTCTCTTCAATGTCCTCAAGACATTCAGTCATTGTGGGGCTGGCGTCCAAGGTAGTGCAGAGGCAGAAGGGAAGGGACGTTAGACAGTGCGAGACATCTTGCCAGTGAGAAGAATTAGATCTCTACGAAGAACCTTAGCAAAACAGGTGAGAGCCATATCAATCGAAAACTAGCAAAAATTTTGGGAAAGAAATTCAAGAAGACACAAGGAAAAAGAAGGATATTCTGGGATCTAGGAATGGAAGAATTAACACACTTGAAAGGTCCATACTGCAGAAAGGAATCTCTGGATTCCATGCAATCCCAGTCAAAGTTGCAGCAATATTTCCCAAAGAGATATAAGAGAGAATCCTAAAGTTTCTAGCCAGCAACAAGAGACCCTGAATAGGCAAAGGAATCCTCAGGAAAATGAACAAAGCAGGACGTGCTACACTTTCTGATTTCAACATAGAGGACGAAGCGCTAGGTAGCAAAAGGGCACAGTTTGCACCCAAAAACAGGCACAGAGACCCATGCAACAGAATCGAGAGCCCAGAGCCCAACTCAAACGTACGTGGACAGCCCCTTTCCAACGAGGGAGGCAATAGGAGACAGTGGAGAAAGGAGAGTCTCTACAATAAATGGTGCTGGGAAGCCTGCACAGCCACATGGAACACAACGAGAGTACACCATGATGTTACACGTGGCACACACACCACCTCGAAATGGATGGACGCCTTGAATGGCAGACTTGAAACCGTGAACCTTCTAGGAGAAGACCTAAGCAGAGTGCTCTTTGCCATCTGTCTGAGCCGCCTATTTGGAAGAAGCATGTCTGACTGGGCAAGGGCAACAAAGGAAACAAGAAACAAACGGGACCACATCAAATGCGGATGCTTCTGCCCAGTCAAGGAAACCATCGACTCAATGCCAAGACAGCACAACAACTGGGAGAGGATGTTTGCAAACCACACATCGGACAAGGGGTGAAAAGCCCAAAGATACAATCAACTCGCACAGCTCCACGAGAAAGACGACAAGAAGCCAATGAAAACCTGGGCAAAAGATGGAAACAGAGATTTCTCCCAAGAAGATTGAAAGAGGGCCAAAAGGTGCATGAAAACTTGTTCCCATCATTACGTCTCAGGCCAATGCAAAAGCAAATGCAAACTGTAAGGACACAGCAGCTCACTGTGGTCAGAATGGCTATAAGGAAGCAGACAGGAAGCCACAAGTGTCAGAGAGGAGGTGGAGAGAAGGGAAATCTCCTGCACTGCAAGTGGGAGTGGAAACCGGTGCAGCCACTACTCCAAGCGGTGTGGAACTGCCTGAGAAATTTAAGAATCCGTGTCTCATATGATCCAGCTGTTCCTCTGAGGCGTGTTTGTCCAAAGAGCTCAGAAACACTACCTTATAATGAGCCGTGCACCACTGATTTCACAACAGCATTACTCCCGCTATCCAAGACTTGAAATCCGCCCTGGTGCCCAGCAAGGGAAGAATGCATAAGGAAGATGGGCTATACCCACACAATGGCATACCACTCAGCTGGAACAAAGGTTGCATTCCAGCCATTTGTGACACCCAGAATGGCTGTGAGGGTTTTAGGGAAAGTGAAACAAGCCCCAGGGAGAACGTCAAATACCATAGGATCTCTCTTACAAGGAGAAGAAAAAGCAAGCACTAACCAACAGGTGGCACAGGACATTTTATTGGGAGTTCCCAGATGCAGAGCGGGGTGGTGGGGGAGGGTAAAAGAGATGATGAGGCACCAGTGTGCACTGAGGGGTTGTGATTCAGCTTTAGCTGGTGAAGATGATGTAACCTACACAGAAGTCTAAACCAATGAGGATGCAAATCTGAAAGATATAGGATGTTCTAATGCAGGGTTATGGCAATAAATTCACCTAAAATCAAAAATCCAAAACGGGGTCCAGAATGCCGGCATAATGCTTTTGGGGCTGAAAGCATTTAGAGAAGGTGAATTTCCAAGGCTGGAAAATCACCTCAAAATTCTTACTGTTTCTACAGAAAGGCAGACCATTCCAAATAGATGAAGAGGGATACTACCCACAGAACATGATGCGTGCTAAACCCATGAACCAAGGGAAAATGTTACCGTCCATGATGTTAATAGAAATCACCTTCATGAATAATCCCAACAAGCCCACGTCTTCCCAAGTTCAGACAAAAGGTTGGTCCAAAATAAGAATTCATGGCCGGCTTTGTGGTGGAGTGAGTAAGTGCCCTCCTTCCACTTGGGCAGCCGGGGACTCACTGTTTCACATTACGGGTGCAGATCATTTTAGCAGTGTTAGGAAATACAGATTTCATGGTACGGTGCGGACAGAGATCATAAATAAGTAGCAATTCTGATGATACGTTATCAATTCGCACCAGAAAATCTCCATGAGAATATTACAATCAATGAACGCATCTGGTACACTTCCCCAAAGTAAGAAGGAAGGAAGACATGTGACCTGCCAAGGTGGAATTGGCAGAGTGCTAGGAAATGATATGATCATTGCGCATGAGAGGATTGCCTGGGCAAGTTCAACTTGGGAGGGAGTCCAGGACTTTCTCTGGGGATGGTCCACCCACTTGGCCATCTACACAAGATATAAGAGATACAACCAAGGATAATCTTATACTGGAAAGAAACCAGTGTCTAGGAAAGGAGGCATCATATTCTTCTCTTCAATGTCCTCAAGACATCATTCTTGACTTTGGATTATGCTTAAGGAAGAAGGACAACATAGTTCTGATAGGGCCCAAGTGTGGCATCTTGTTTCCAATCAAGTTTCAAGCTTGAATCAGCATGCTGTCCCCATAGACTTGAATAGATGACAATGTTCTCCTCTCAGTGCTTGTCCCTCTATTCTCACTTCTTGCCAAGGATTCCTTTCTTATCCCTTGAATCAGAGTCGGTTTGATCTCTTCTACTTTCTGTGCCAGCTTTCTGTTTGTCAAAGCTGTTTCTTGTTATCTCTCCCTTTAATAGCCTATCCTAGGCCAATCCTCAGACTGTAACCATGCGGCCCTCTTGGGGGACATGTTCACCATGATGTCATAAAGAACGTCCTAATTCTAAGTTGTCCTGACAACCTCCATGCACAGAGTTTCAGAGCTATCTCAGACCAGTCAGACTCCTAACCCTTTCCAGAAAGGATAGTTTTCCTTTTTCTGGATTTCTTTTCGGTTTCTAACTTTCTCCTCGAACTTTGATAGGCGTAGCACAATCTCCCTAGACACTGGTTTCTTTCCTGTAAGATTATCCTGGGTTGTATCTCTTATATCTTGTGTAGGCGGCCAAGTGGGTGGACATTCCCCCGAGAAAGTCCTGGACTCCCTCCCAAGTTGAAGTTGCCCAGGCAATCCTCTGATGCGCTATGATCATGTCATCTTCTAGCACTCTGCCAATTCCACCTTGACAGGTCACAAGTTTTCCTTCCTTCTTCCTTTGGGGAAGTGTACCAAATGCGTACATAGATTGTAATAGTCTCGTGGTTCTTTTTCTGTTGCGTATTGATAAGCTATCCTCACATTGGCTACTAATTTATGATCTCTGTCCACACCGTACCATGAAATCTATATTTCCTAACACTGTTAATGAGATCTGCACCCGTGATGTGAATCAGTGAGGCCCAGACCGCCAAAGCAGGACGTGGGCACTTACCCGGTCTACCACAGGGCCGGCCCTGAATTGGACTTTTGGACCAACTTTTAGCCTGAGCTTGGGAAAACGTGCACCTGTTTGGATTATTCGTGAAGGTGATTAGTAGTAACATCATGGACAGTAACCTTTTCCTGTTGTTCATGGGTTTAGCATGGATCATGTTCTTTGGGGAGTATTCCTCTTCATCTGTTTGGAATGGTTTACCTTTCTGTAGCATCAATAAGAATTTTAAGGTGATTTTCCATCCTTGGAAGGTCACCTTAGCGATTCTTTTTCAGCCCCCAAAGCTTTATGCCATCATTCTGGACCCCTTTTTGGATCTTTGATTTTTGCTGAATTTATTTCCATAAACCTGCATTAAAACATCCTATATCTTTCAGATAGCTTACATCATCGTCACCAGCATAAGCCTAATCACAGGCCCTCACCACACTCTTGTGCCTCACCATCTCTTTCCACCACCCCCCCCACCGACCTGCTTTGCCTCTGGGAATCCCCAATCAAATGTGCCATGCCACCTGTTCATCATCTGGGTACGTTTGACATCCTGAGATCAGAAGCTCCAAATTCGAGGTGGATCTTGAAACCCCCTTCATGGACACAGTGTCCTTCTGTCTTAAGTATAATCCAAAGTCAAGAATGTTCTCATGAGGACATTGAAGAGAAGAATCAATGCCTCCTTTCCTACACCTCTAGCATTCTTTGAAGATCAGTCTCACTTTCCAAAGCTCTGGCGTCATGGGTTCCCACTGGGTACATGTTAATGTGTCTCTTTGTTTGGAAGGGCTTTACAAGTGTGCTGAAATGCACCCTTTTATACAGGGCTTCATTTCTTAGTGAAGGCAGTATGTCCATGAAAGGGGTTGACAGGACCCCGCGAATTTGGAGTTTCTGATCTCAGGATCTCAAATCAACCCAGATAACCACGTGTTCTCAGTGCTTAGTTTGACCCAGGCTAGGATAGCAAGCAGTCCTACAAGTGACCTGTGCAAATTCAAAGACAACAGCCAAGAGTCACGAAAGCACTCACACCTTGGACTAGAGAACATACGGTTATTAAAGAAATACAAAATTAATCATTACGAACTGAGAAGAACAGACTGATAAGCATATCTAAGGGAGATAGTTGAGAAAGACCATGACGAGTATAATATGGAAAAGAAAAAAGTTCCAGAAAATGGAAGGTGAACAAAAATCACACCTGAAAAATCCACAATGAGAGATGTCAGTCTTTACACAGACTCTGCTTGAACGTTTGAAAGTCAGAGAAATTCACAAGCCAAAAGACGACAGTAAAGGTCAAAGCTGCGCTAACTGGGAATGGTGAGTTATTAGACTGCTCCAAGCAGGCTCTGAAGCCCTGTTTCGATGAAGCCTGCCGGCACACCAGAGACATAATTATGACAAATCCTCTGACATCACGGTGGACCTGAAAACCTGCTCTCATCTACACAGTGCCAGACTTGGGCTCAAGTAGCATATTCAAATCCCATTATACTCAACTGCAGGTGGCCAAAGGAACATGAAAGGGGCCTGGCAGTGGTGCAGTGGTTAGGTCCACACCTTCCGGGTCGGTGGTCCGGGGTGGGCTGTGTGGAATCCTGGGTGTGAGCCTCCTAACCATTGCTTCAGTCATCCTGGATCTGGCGTCCTAGGTAGTGTAGAGGCAGATGGGAAGGGAGGTTAGACAGGGCCAAATTTCCACAGCAAATACAGGAGCATTTCCAGCAGATGTGAGCTCAGTGATGCACTTCTGCCAAAACAAAACCGATTACAAGTTGCAAAGAACACAAAAACTGAAGCTCAAAAAAAAGAAAACAAACACGTTGGCAGTAAGAAGAAGATCTCTATGAAGAAGCTTAGCAAAACAGGTGAAAGCCATGTCAATTCGAAAACAAGCAAATCTTTGGGGAAAGGAATTCCAGAAGACACAAGGAAAAAGAAGGATATTTCGGGATCTAGGAATGGAAGAATTAACAGGTAGATGAGCTATAGCCAGGCAATGGCACACCAGTCAGCCGGAACAAAGGATGTAATCAAGCCATTTGTGACCACCAGAATGACTGTGAGGGTTTTAGGGAAGTGAAACAAGCCCCAGGGAGAAAGGCAAATACCCTAGGATCTCACTTAAGAGGAGAAGAAAAAACAAGCAGTCAGGAACAGGTGGCACGGGACATTTGATTGGGGGTTCCCTGAGACAAAGCGGGGAGGTGTGAGGGGGGAAACAGATGATGAGGCACAAGTGTGTGGTGAGGGCCTGCTATTAGGCTTACGCAGGTGAAGATGATGTAAGCTACACGGAAGTCTACATCGATGAGGATGCAAATCAGAAAGATATAGGATGTTCTAATGCAGGGTTATGGCAATAAATTCACCTAAAAGCAAAAAATCCAAAATGGGGTCCAGAATGACGGCATAAAGCTTTGGGGCTGAAAGAGATTAGAGAAGGTGAACTTCCAAGGCTGGAAAATCACCTCAAAATGCGTACTGATGCTACAGAAAGGTAGACCATTCGAAATAGGTGAAGAGGAATACTACCCACAGAACATGATGCGTGCTAAACCCATGCACCAACGGAAAAGGTTACCGTCCATGATGTTACTACTAATCACCTTCACGAATAATCCAAACAGGCCCACGTGTTCCCAAGCTCAGGCAAAAGGTTGGTCCAAAAGTCCATTTCAGGGCCGGCCCTGTGGCGGAGCAGGTAAGTGCCCACGTTCTGCTTGGCCGGCCCAGGCCTCACTGTTTCACATCACGGGTGCAGATCACATTAGCAGTGTTAGGAAATATAGATTTCATGGTACAGTTCGGACAAGGATCATAAAATAGGTAGCAATGGTGAGGTCACCTTATCAATACGCACCAGAAAAAGAACGTGAGGCTTTTACAATCCATGAACGCATCTGGTACACTTCCCCAAAGGAAGCAGGAAGGAAAACATGGGACCTGCTAAGGTAGAATTGGCAGAGTGCTAGGAGATGACACGATCATTGCCCATCAGAGGATTGCCCGGGCAACTTCAACTTGGGAGGGAGTCCAGGACTTTCTCTGGGGAACGTCCACCCACTTGGCCATCTACATAAAATGTAAGAGGTAAAACCCAGGATAATCGTACAGGAGAGAAACCAGTGTCTAGAGAGCATGTAGCAGGCCTTACAAAGTTCGAGGAGAAAGTCAGAAACCGACAAGAAATCGAGAAAAAGTAAAACTATCCTACCTGAAAAGGGTGAGGAGTCAGACTGGCCTGAGATGGCTCTGAAACTCTGTGTGCACGCAGGATGTCAGGACAACTTCGAATTTTGAGGTTGTTTATGACATCACGAGGATCATGTCCGCCAAGATGGCCGCACGGTTACAGACTGAGGATTGACCTAGACTAGGCTATTAAACGGAGGGATACCCAGAAACAGCTTTGAAAAACAGAAAGCGGACACAGAAACTGGAGGACATAAGACAGACGCTGATTCAAGGGGTAAGAAAGGAATCCTTGGCAGGAAGCGAGAATAGAGGGACAAGCACCGAGAGGAGAACGTTGTCATCTATTCAAGTCTATGGGGAGGCCATGCTGATTCAAGCTTGCAACTTGATTGGAAGCAAGAGGCCGGACTTGGGCCTTATCAGACCTATGTGGTCCTTCTGCCTTAAGAATAAGCCAAAGTCAAGAGTGATGTCTTGAGGACGTTGAAGAGAAGAATCGATGCCTCCTTTCCTAGGCACCTGGCATTCTTTGCAGATCAGTCTCACTTTCCATAGCTCTGGCGTCACGGGGGCCCACTGGCTTCATGCTAATGTGTCCCAAGAGATGTCTTGGAAGCCTTGAAGGAATGGAGCCCTGTCACGCTTGGAGTACGTCTCATTGTTTGGAAGTGCTCTACAAGGGTGCTGAAAAGCACCCTTTTCCACAGGGCTTCGCTCCTTCGTGAAGGCTGCCCGCCCAGGCTAGTGTGCTCAGTTTGCCCCCAATGAAATTCTCTCCTCCTACCTCTTGCCGTAGAAGGATTATTGATTATGTGTTTTGACACCACATGTAAGGAAGTGGGCTGAAAATCAGAACATTACAATTCTGTTTCAAGAAAAATAAACAGGTCAGGGCTGACGATGTAAGGCAAACAAATGGCACAGCCTATAGAAATAAAGTAAGCCCGTATCTAGACGGAATCTAGGGGAACGTTCCAGGATCAGGGGTGAAGTTCGAAACTTCCCAAATCCGGAAAAGAGACAGGAAATATCTTTCCTGGAGAGAGGAATTCATCAGAGTTGTCTAATTTGTCTTGGAAACATTGTGTCCATGAAGGGGTATGCCAGGACCACCTCGAATTTGGAGTTTCTGACCTCAGGATGTCAAACCAACCCAGATGACCACGTGTTCTCAGTGCTTAGTTTGACCTGGGCTAGGACAGCAAAAAATCCTTCAAGTGACTGGTGCAAATTCAAAGACAACCACCAAGAGTCATGAAAGCAGTCACACCTTGGCCTGGAGAACATACGGTGATTCAAGAAATGCAAAACTAATCACTTGGAATGAAGGGGAACGGACTGATAAGCATGTCTAAGGGGGATAGCTGAGAAACACCATGACGATTACACTATGGAAAAGAGAATAAGCTCCCAGAAAATGGATGGGGAACAGAAATCACCCCTGGGTAATCCACAATGAAAGATGATGTCCGTCTTTAGACAGACTCTGCTGGAACGTTTGAAAGTCAGAGAAATTCACAAGCCAAAATACAGCAGCGTAGGTCAAGCCTGGGCTAAGTGGGAAGGGTGAGTTATGAGGCTGCTCCAAGCGGGCCAGGAAACCGTGTGTCCGTGAAGCTTGCCGGGACAGCAGAGATACGATTATGACAAATCCTCTGACATCGCAGTGGACCCGAAAAACAACCTGGCCTCATCTACACAGTGCCAGAGTTGGGCTCAAGTAGCATATTGAAGTCCCATTGCCCTCAACTGCAGGTTGCCAATGGAACATGAAAGGGGCCGGCCGGTGGTGCAGCGGTGAGGTCCGCACCTTCTGGGTCGGTGGCCCAGGGTGGGCCGGGTGGACCCTCGGGTGAGCCTGCTCACCACTGCTTCAGTCATTCTGGGGCAGGCGTCCGAGGTCGTTAGAGGCAGATGGGAAGGGACGTTAGACAGGGCCAGACTTCCACAGCAAATACAGGAGCATTGCCAGCGGATGTGAGCTCAGCGATGCACTTCTGCCAAAAGAAAACCGATTCAAAGTTGCAAAGAATAGAAAAACTGAAGCTGAAAAGACAAAATGAAAAACTGCATGCCAGTGAGCAGGATGAGATCTCCAGGAAGAAACTTAGCAAAACAGGTGAAGGCAATGTCAATGGAAAACTAACAAACGTGTGGGGAAAGAAATTCAAGAAGACACAAGGAGAAAGAAGGAGATTCCAGGATCTAGGAATGGAAGCATCAACACACTGGCAACGTCCATACCAGAGAAAGGAATCTCTGGATTCCATGCAACCCCTGTCAGAGTTGCAGCAATGTTTCCCACAGATACAGGAGAGGGAATCCTAAAGTTTCTAGCCAGCAACAAGAGACCCCGTCTAGGCAAAGGAATCCTCAGGAAAATGAAAAAAGCAGGACGTGGCACACTTTCCGATTTCAACTTATAGGACGAAGCACTAGGTACCAAGACGGCACAGTCTGGGCCCAAAAACAGGCACACAGACCCATGCAACAGAATCGAGAACCCAGAGCCCAACTCAAACGTACATGGACAGCCCATTTTCGACCAGGGAGCCAAGAGGAGACAGCGGAGAAAGGAGAGCCTCTACCATAAACGGTGCTGGGAGGCCTGCACAGCCACATGGAACACAACGAGAGTACACCATGATGTTACACCTGGCACACACACCACCTGAAATGGATCAAAGCCTTGAATGGCAGACTTGAAACCGTGAACCTTGTAGCAGAAGACCTAGGCAGAGTGCTCTTTGCCATCTGTCTGAGCCGCCTGTTTGGAAGAAGCAAGTCCGACTGGGCCAGGGCAACCAAGTCAACAAGAAACCAACGGGACCACGTCAAATGCGGACGCTCCTTGCCCAGTGAAGGAAACCATCGACTGAATGCAAAAATAGCACAACAACTGGGAGAGGATGTTTACAAAGCACACATCGGACAAGGGGTGAAAAGCCCAAAGATGCAATCAACTCGCATGTCTCCACAAGAATAAAAACGTCAAGCCAATGAAAACCTGGGCAAAAGATGGAAACAGAGATTTCTCCCAAGAAGATCGAAAGAGGGCCAATGGTGGCATGAAAACTTGTTCACCATCATTAAGTCTCAGGCCAATGCAAGTGCAAACTGCAAGGGCACAGCAGCTCACTGTGGTCAGAATGGCTATAAGGAACCAGAACGGAAGCAACAAGTGTCAGAGAGGAGGTTGAGAGAAGGGAAGCCTCCTGCACCATTGGTGGGAGTGCAAAACGGTGCAGCCACTACGCCAAGCGGTGTGGAACTGCCTCAGAAGTTTAAGAATCCGTGTCCCATATGATCCAGCTATTCCTCTGCGGCGTGTTGATCCAAAGAACTCGGAAACACTCCTGCATAGTGTTCAGGCAGAACCTGTCTAAAGACTGACGTCTATCACTGT
Organism: Equus asinus; assembly: GCF_041296235.1. NCBI lineage: Eukaryota > Metazoa > Chordata > Mammalia > Perissodactyla > Equidae > Equus > Equus asinus. Next base: position 603,779 of record NC_091809.1, on the reverse strand, counting down.
GGATTATTCACTTGTGATTTCTGTTGACGTTCCACTTGACAGGACCTTATTTTCTTTTCCATACTCCAATCCTCATGGTCTTTCTGAGGTATCTCCCTTTGGTATGCTTATCAGTGCATTCTCCTTCATTCCAAGTTATGAATTTTGCATTTCTTTAATCACCTTAGGTTCTGTAGGCCGAAGTGTGAGTCCTTTCGTGATTGTTGGGTGTTGTCTTGCAATCTTTACAGGTCACTTGTAGGAATCTTTGCTATCCTGGTCGAGTTGACACTGCACTCTGAGAACTCGTGGTCATCTTGGCTGGTTTGACATTCTGAGATCAGAAACTCCAGATTCGTGGGGGTGCTGGCAACCACCTTCACGGACATTATGTTTCTGAGACAAGTTCGCAAAGTCTGATGAACTCCTCTCTCCAGGTAACAGATTTTTCTGTCTCTTTTCTGGATTTGGGAAATTTCGAACTTAACCCCTGATCCTTGGGCGCTCCAGCAGATTAGGTCTAGATACTGGCTTACTTTATTTCCACAGGGTTTTCTATTGGTTTGACTTACATCCTCAGCTCTGGCATGTGTAGTTTTCTTTAAATATAATGGTAGTGTTCTAATTTTCAGCCAAACCTCTTCCATAAGGTGTCAAAACACAGAGTCAGTACTCCTTCTACGGCAAGAGATAATGGGAGAGAATTTCATTGGAGTCCAACTGAGCACGCTAGCCTGTTGGGGCAGCCTTGACACAGGAACGAAGCCCTCTGGAAAAGGGTGCTTTTCAGCACACTTCCAGTGCCCTTCCAAACCAGCAGACATACTCAAAGAATGATCGGCGTGCATTTCTTCAGTCTTCAAAGAGATGTCTTGGGACACATTAGCATGTACCCTGTGGGCCCCCATGACTCCAGAGCTGTGGAAAGGGAGACTTCTCTTCAAAGCATGCTAGGGGCGTAGGATGGAGGCGTCGATTCTTCTCTTCACTGTCCTCAAGATATCATTCTTGACTTTGGATTATGAGTAAGGCAGAAGGCCAATGTAGGACTGATAAGCACCAAGTCCGGCCTCTTGTTTCAAATCAAGTTTCAAGGTTGAATCAGCACGGCCTCCCCATCTACTTGAGTAGATGACAATGTTCTCCTCTCAGCGCTTGTCCCTCTATTAGCGCTTCTTCCCAGTGATTCCTTTCTTATCCCTTGAATCAGCGTCTCTTTGATCTCTTCAAGTTTCTGTGCCTGGTTCCCGTAGGAAAAGCTGTTTCTGTGTATCTCTCACTTCACTATCACAGCCTAGGCAAATACTCGCCCTGGAAACATGCGGCCATCTTTGGTGACATGTTCAGCGTGATGTCATAAACACCCTCGGATATTTCTAAGTTATCCTGACAACGTCCATGCACACAGTGTTTGAGAGCCATCTCATACCAGTCTGAAGACTCCATCTTTCCAGGTAGGATAGTTCTCCTTGTTCTGCATTTCTTATCAGTTTCTAAGATTCTCCTTGAACATTGAAAGGTCTACTACCTTCCCTCCAGAGACCGGTTTCTTTCCTTTAAGATTATCCTGGGTTTTACCTCTTACCTTTTGTGGATATGGCCAAATGGGTGGATTTTCCACAGAGAAAGTCCTGGAGTCCCTCCCAAGTTCAATTTGCCCAGGCAATCCTCTGACTCGTGTGATCACTTGGCAGTCTGACAATTCCACCTTGTCGGGTCACCTGTCTTCCTTCCTTCATCAATTGGGGACGTGTACCTGATACGTTCATAGATTGTAATATTCTCATGGTTCGTTTTCTGGTGCGTATTGATAAGTTCTCCTCACAATTTCTACTTCTTTATGATCTCTGTGCCGACCAGACCATGAAATCTGGATTTCCCATTGCTATTAATGTGATCCCCACCCATGATGCTAGGCGGTGATGCCCGGGCCGCCCAAGAGGAACGTGGGCACTTACTTGCTACGCCACAGTGCCAGACCTGAATTGGACTATTGGAGCAATCTTTCGCTGAACTTGGGAAGAAGCTGGCCTTTTTCGATCATTCCTGAAGGTAATTAGTAGTGACCTCATAGAGGGTAACATTTTCCCTTGGTTCATGAGTTTAGCACGGAACACATTCTCTTTGTAGTATTCATCTTAATCTATTTGCAATGGTCGACCATTCTGTAGCATCATTAAGCATTTTGAGGAGCTTCACAATCCTTAGAAGTTCATCTCTCTAATCTCTTTCAGCATCAAAAGCTTTATGCCGCAAATATGCATGCCTTTTAGGATTTTTTCTTTCCCTCTGGGAACCACCAATCCAAAGGGAAGGCTGGTATCCAAAGCTAGAATGCTCAGTTTGGCAACAATGAAATTCTCTCCCCCATCCCTCGCCATAGAAGAGTATTGCTTATGTGCTTTGACACCATATGTGAGGAAGTTGACTGAAAATTAGAACATTACACTTATATTTAATGAAAAATAAACATGACAGAGATGACGATTTAAGTCGAACAACTAACGAATCCTACAGAAATAAAGTAAACCAGCATCCAGACGTAGTCTACTGAAATGATCAAGGATCCAGGTTCCACTTTGAGCGTCCCCAAATTCAGAAAAGAGACATAAAAATATCTTACCTGTGGGGATGAATTCATCAGATTTGTCTAATTTGTCTCGGAAACATTATGTCCATATGGTGGTTGCCAGGACAACCTAGAATTTGGAGATTCTGATCTCAGAATGTCAAACCAACCAAGATGACCTCGTGTTCTCACTGCTCCATTGGACCTAGGCTGGATAGCAAAGATTCCTTTAAGTGAACGATTGAAATTCAAAGACAATACCCAAAAATCACGAAAGCGCTCACACGTCGGCCTAGAGAGCATATGGTGACTAAAGAAATACAAAATTAATAACGTGAATGAACGAGAAGGGACTGATAAGCATATCTATGGGAGACAGCTGAGAAAGACCATGACAAGTGATGTGGATTAAGGCCACCCCAGCTCGAAAAGCCCAAGGTTATGTGGTATACATGCAGAACTATATGACCTGGTGAATTTCTTTTGGTATGAATTAGAGGTGCCCCAGTGAGAGAGGCCCAGGTCATGCTCACCTACATGCCTATCTACGGGGCCAGTTTTGTATCTAGTGTTATATGACCACACAATAGCAAGAACCCATCTGAACTGAAATCATTTAATTACGTTTACATCATATTTTCTTTTTCCTTTAAAAATAAGTCATGTACCCATGACTCATAAAATTAGCCCTTACCCTCAACTCAGGGCAGCAGCAGCAGCTCTTCACTGCCCATGGGTTCTGTCCCCATGCATGCAGCTCTACACTGCCCATAGATCCTGTCCCCATGCAGCAACTCTTTACTGCCCATGGGTCCTGTCCCCATGTTATCCTGTAAAGTTCTCTAAATAAAAGAGCACCACTACCAGACGTTGAGAGTCCAAGAAATCTTTCAACTCTTCAGCTCGCTGAGCCTGCATCATATCTTGTGTCCTGTATGGGGAACTTGCTTCATCAGTTTTTGAGCTCGACTTCTGGTAAGTGCCCCTTTCTTCCTGGTGCCTCTCTCTTTTTCGAGGATGGATCTAAACTCACTTCTCCATCAGGAGCTTTCTTGGTTAGCTGTATGAATCGATGTTTGTTGCCCATGGCTACTCTATGGGGCAAATCATGGCATTCAGCTTGAAGAGAATCAGTAGCTTAAGCCTCAGGGTGATGTAGCATGAATTGATCCATTCCTTCCTGAGTCTATCTCTAATATATAAATATTACCTGGGCATGCATAGGCCACTTAAGTCATTAGGATGGTTGGCAATCTGCAAGACTCCGGTGGAAGGTTTCTTCTCCTAAGGCTGGATTGGGATACCTCCCATGGCACCTGACCAGGCTCTGAACTGTGCAAATGTCCCAATCGGGAATCGAGTTCAAGGAAACTACCAAAGTCTAACCTTTGCTTGAGTATGGGAAACCCTTCTTCAGAGAATGACTCCAACATGCAATTGGGTAGAATGTCCCTCAGAACGGCGGAAAATTCCGCACACTTTTTGTCCATTATGTTCTCTCTTAAACTTCTCCTTTTGTCTCAGGGACCATTCACCAAGCACCTATTACTGCCAGGCAGAATAGGAAAGATGTTCACCAGGCACCTGTTACTGCAAGGCATCCAAGGGAAGGTATACAAGGGATGCAATGCTGGCAGACACCCCCGCCAGCCCTTGCTATAGGAACCCCACAGTAGGAACAACATGTGGGATGCTGCCGTAGGTTCAGGGGGCATTTTCAAGGTAATGGACGTGTCTCTTTCATCTTTGTTAGAGATACAATGGCCATTTTCGTCTCCTTTTGAGCTTTGCAACCGGGAAACAAAGAAATCTTTCAAAAGTCAAGTCCTCCAACACTGGGAGCCCCAACTTTGGCTTTCTGGGCCTGATCACCCTGGCGACCCCAAGTAGGGTACCCTCTGTTGGCGGTTGACTCACTGAGTATTTTAGTCACCTACTGAGTTGGCTATGAGGGTAGGAAATCTGTGATTTTTTCTGTGAACAGTCGTGCTATGGTAGTGTGCCACAGCACGGGAACTGTTGTGTGACTCTTATCTTGAGAACCCTCTGAGCGGCCATGAGGGTGAGGTCTGGTGTCTTCTATTCCTTTCTTTGTTTTGGTCATCATCTCCTCTGTTGTCACCAAGTCGAGGTTAAGATCAGGCTGGACCTGATCAGAACCTGCACCTTCTGTGAAATCGAAAAACTTGAAAACATTTTTCAAGGGACTAAACTCTCAACCCGGGTACTTGGAGCCCCGGCCCCCAGTCAGTTCCAGGCCTTTGTAGGCACTCCACCCTTCTCCACTCCACTGTCAGTCGCACACTGGCTTTACTGCCATGGGGAATGCCATAAGCATCCCCAGAGACTCACCACTCAGGGTCATTCCAACTAATTAGAAACACTTTCAATTGTCTGGATTATGGCACAGAAACTGCAGCTGGGAGAAAGTTTGTGAGGTTTCTCTGTGACTTTATGGTGCACTTGGACAGGTAGATCAACCTAGAACGTCCTTCAAGTTACAGTCCAGTTTCTGAGAAATCAAGAGCAACCGTCCTTAGAAAGTCCTTGCAAGACTGGAAAGACAGTTCTAGAGGCAGCTCAGTTTCGAACTAGTTCCTTTATCATGAAAAGGATTATCATCCCCCCTCTCCAGGAACTACTATCTAGCCAATCACTCAGTCTTAAGACTCAAAAAAAAAAAAAAAAGAAAGGAGGGGAAAGGATAAATGGCCATAAGTGTGTTATTGCAAAAAGTATAGCATCTAGAGAGTCTTCTCCATAAGCATTAGTAAAAAGTCTCAAAAGAAATTTTAGATTCATAACTGGTGAGCTTTATATTATTGTACCTGAGTCACGACAGTAGCTTTTAAAACAATAGTTGTACAGTCTCTGTGTATGTGTGTCTATGTGTACGTTATACATGTGATATTTTTACCCCTGGATGGTAGGGCCAAAATTAAGATATGTTTAGTTGGCTGAAAGTAAGTGCTTTCATAAATTCTAAATGTAGTAGAAATTAACTCAGTGCCTTTCAAAGTTAACATCATGTGAATTAACCTTTGGTAAATGAAAGTTTCTTTAAGTTTGTTGGTTTGATCGAAAATAGTCTTGTTGTCAGAGTTGTCAGTATTTGCATAGGATGCAGGCATTCAGCCTGGGTTTACTAGTGACATAAGTTCACGTTGTCTGTTAAATTTGTCAGCGAAATAATATATTTAAATGATGACCTGTTTTGTCTAATGCCTCATGAGGTTTCCGTAGGTAATCTGAATATAATTGTTGGAAACAAATGGTTTAAATACATAAAACTCATAAAAGTGAATACAGTAACATTTATGGTCTCTATAGTTGGGGGAAAAAAACAGCTTTAAAGTCTTTTGGTAACAATCTTGAATTTTGCCATGTAAAGTTAATAAATATCTGAATATCTGGATCATTTTTCGATAGGATGAAACACTGAATCATTATTAATAAACATATCTAAGTTATCTACTTTTGGCTTCTTATGGAAGAGGCTAAAAGCGTGTGGGTGTATTAAAAAGCATGCCTTGTGTTTAGTTGTAAAGCGGCGTGTTTCTAAACTTAGGAAGTGTTTAGAATGCTGATATAAAAGACAATCCATAATTGTTTACCTTTTTAGTGTTTACTAGGTCTGTTAAGGGTTAAAGTTCTAATTACCTTATGGAATTAAACCTACTGGAAACTACTAAGGAAAAGAGCTTTGTATTCAAGGAGGTTAAAATGGATGTTTTCAGTAAAAAAGGTATAAAGAATGGAAATATTTTTGTTTGATGGGTTAAGAAAGATAAATTTGTCGTGATTTACTAGAAAGGAAAAAACAAAGACTTTGGGTCAAATTCTGAAAACAAAAAAGAAAGTTGTAGAAGGTTTGTGAAGGAGAAATTCTGAAAGGAGTTTTATGCCTGGTCAAGTAGACTAAAGTAAGTTCAATTAAGTGCATGAGTTTGAAAGTTCAAAATAAGTAGGTGCAGAAATTCAAGTTTGGTTTTCTCTAAAAGGATACATTTTCTTGAACTTTTGATCTGCTCTTGGTAAAGAGGTCTTAAAAGCTGTTCCTTTGAGTAAGTCTACGTAAGAGACAAATATGTTTTGTGAAAATAATGACTGAGGTCACTCTTAAGATTTTTGACTCTGTTATAACTTTGAATAGATACCCGAGCATTGCTTCACAGCGAGTGTTGCTTTCTATTTGAACAAGCATTTGAAAAGCTTTTGATAGGTTTTGACAAGCTTATCCCTCAAAAATATTCAAATGCTGAAGGAAGGCTTTCTTTTGACCTGGTAGGCAGAAGAAAAATTACTCTGAGGATTTTTAGAGGGCCCCTGAGACTTCGCGAAGACATTTGCTCTCTCATCCTATAAGAAGGAAGATATTAAACTAATTAGGCTTACTTGGTCTATTAAATTACATGGGAAACATTGTGAAATAAGTGATGATAGACTTCCTTAGGTGGTATAAGATGGGTAAATGTTATTAATATAGGTGCCTTAAAATTATATAGCATTCCTAAGAGTCTGATCTTTCCTGGTTAACAGTCATAAGTCCAATTATTATCAGCAAGTGTTATATGTCACTGAAGTAGCCAAGTTTCTTTGTCAATTGCCCTTTTGACTCCTTTGTCCATTTCCAGGTAGTTGTTGTTTTACTCTGATGCTTTTTTCTTTTGCAAATATGCTTCATCTTCCCAGAAATTCCAGGAAAGGGTTCTGAGACAGAGGTTCTAAACTACACGTTTCTGACAAACTTTCAGATTGTAAAACTGAACTGAGTAAGAAATGACAGAATTCTAACAGAAACTAAGTTCATCAATCTGCTGACAGAAAACTCAGCTCAAGAATTCATTATACAGGACTGTGTGAACTGATGAGGATGGTTGTAATTTTTTAGAACTTCTGTTTGAAATATTGTTGAGTTTTGATGTGTTGTTTTGTTTTCTCATAATGAAGGAAAGCTTTTTCTCTTTTCCCTTATGCTAACAATGACCTACAGCCATTTGGTGAAATTATACCTTCATGAGCAAAACTGAAACATTTATCTTTTTCTCCCTACATTATCCCTAAGGAATTTGGAAACCCTTTGTCACTGAGTATGGTTATTTAGTAGCAATATTTGCATAAGTTCCATAAGAATCTGTTCACCTTATAACATGACACATTGGTTATACTACCAAGGCTTCGACTGGAATGTCATATTTGAAACATACAGGCTCAGATATGACAAGACAGCATTTCAGGAACAAAGATTGGACTTTCTGGAATACAGTCCCTAGGAAACATGGGCCTGGTACCTTGTTTACAGAGATTCTGGCAATCTTGCCCGGTCGCTAAGGAAGCTTGCTTATCTGCCAGGTGCAAGGAACCTCCGAATATTTTGGTGGACCTCAAAGAGAACGCCACTCAAATCTGTAGGTACTGCAGGCCAAATCTGATGGCAAGTCCTTTGCTTGGCTTTTCTGGCATCTAGAGGCCTTCACAGATCAATGTGAGATTACTCTCCCTGGGGCATCCCCAATTCATACTAGAAAAATATACACCAGGTCATGTAGTTTGGCTTGTAGGCCAGGTCACCTTGGGCTTCTCTAGCTTGGACAGCATTAATCCTCATCATAAACCACCCCTGAACCCATTATGACCGGAAATCTTTGGGGATATGAATGATGGTCAGTCTTCTGTAACTACTTCTGGCTGTACAAGGTCGTAGAGCTTCCCCAAAATGGGGCCATAGGTACAGGTAGGAAGTTCAGTGGACCAGAAGTCTTCACCGGTGGAGTTCAAGGGTGACAAGTTGTACAGAGCCTCTGGAGACGAGAGAATCCTTTGACGAGAGGTGGTCCAGGAGGTGAAACATTTTTGACATGCTAAAGACAAACAACGAAAGAGATAACAAATTATAATAAGAAATACAAGCAGTATGTTTAACCCAATGAATAAGATTTTGAGGTACTGCAGAAACCTGGTCCTGACTAGGAGTTCAACCAGTCGTTTACAGTTAGGGTTGGTGAGACATGGATTTAATTTGGTGGCTGGAATAGGAAGCCAGAAATATTTTGATGGTAGTCAGGAATATAGACACAACATTGTTTTTATAATGACACTGGTGCCCCCTTGTGCTGCTGTCAAGACATCCAGTGCCATTTGGATTTGGAGGACTGCCTTACACACTTGGGATACTTCTAAATTGAGCAGCGAAATGCTATGTTGTGTATCATTTAATTCCTTCATAGTAAATTTGTTTAGGACTTCCGTGTGCAAGACGATATTTCCGATTCCTAATTGGGGAAGGAAAATTGCGGAAAGATGGTCATACCAGTGGAAGACAGAGCGGGTCCAGTGCTGTTGCAGGTTGGGTAGCTTAGCAGGAGGAGATATAGTAAATGTAGTTCTACCTTGCATCCAGACAAAGCCTAGGGTGCATCATCCAATCCATCCAGGTGGCAGCCAAGGTAATAAATTGGAGCCACATATCCACTGAGCACCGTTAGCGGCTAAGCAATGCATTCTGGGCCGTCTATCCCAGTCAGTCCCAAACTAACCTGTATTTTTTTTTAAGGATATGACATAAGAACACATATAAAGGGGAGTTTTTCCCAAGGTCAGCTGCTATTAGGCCATGTATCACAGGTGTGGTTGGTTTCTTCCCAACAGAGAGTGGCCTTTTACTCAGTTGCCCACTAGTAGGAGTGAACCAAATATATTCGTCACAAATTTGATATGGTCCATCCTGTGTGTATCGATTAGTTGGGGACTTTACTGTTGGAACTTGTTTTGTTTGATACACCTGTGACAAGGCAAATCTAGTTAGTATTTGGACAGTAGTATTGAAGGAAAATGTTTGATTGTGGCCAGGGAACTCCGAGGTGTCAGAGATAGATGGCCACAAGGAGACATTACGATTAGTAATAGATGAATCTTGCAGAAGAAAAGAGCTAGAATCTAGTATCCATGAATGGCTACTGTAGCTTCTACAGAAGCGTAATTTTTGCTCTCTTAAATCATCCTCATTTTTACAAAAGATAGCGAAATTATGATTAACACCTTTGCAAATAAAGTGTAGTTTCAATACAACTTGCTCCAATTATTTACATAAGAGCAGAAAGAATCGGAATTGCTTATACAGGTTTTTAAAAATCTGCTTTGCTGGAATTTTTTCTGAGGAGTCTCAGATTGAACTGTGAAGGCCTCTAGAGGCCAGAAAAGCCAAGCCAAGGACTTGCCATCAGATTTGGCCTGCAGTACCTACAGATTTGAGTGGCGTTCTCTTTGAGGTCACCCAAAATATTCGGAGGTTCCCTGCACCTGCCAGATAAGGAAGATTCCGTAGTGACCGGTCAAGATTGCCAGAATCTCTGTAAACAAGGTACCAGGCCCATGTTTCCAAGTGGCTGTATTCCAGAAAGTCCAATCTTTGTTCCTGAAATGCTGTCTTGTCATATCTGAGCATGTGTGTTTCAAATATGACATTCCAGTCAAAGCCTTGGTAATATATCCAATGTGTCCTGTTATAAGGAGAACAGATTCTTATGGAACTTATGCAAATATTGCCACGAAATGACAATACTCAGTAACAAAGGGTTTCCAAATTCTCGAGGGATAAGGTAGGGAGAAAAATATAAATGTTTCAGTTTCGCTCATGAAGGTATAATTTCACCAAATGGCTGTAAGTCATAGTTAGCATAAGAGAAAAGAGGAAAAGCTTTCCTTCATTATGAGAAAACAAAACAACACATCAAAACTCAACAATATTTCAAATAGAAGTCCTAAAAAATTACAATCATCCTTATCAGTTCACACAGCCCTGCATAATCAGTTCTGGGGTTGAATCTTCTGTTAGTACATTGATGAACTTACTTTCTGTTAGAATTCTGTAATTTCTTACTCTGTTCAGTTTTACAATCTGAAAGTTTATCAGAAGCCTGTCGTTTAGAACCTTTTTGTCAGAACCCTTTCCAGGAATTTCTCGGAAGATGAAACATATTTGCAAAAGGAAAAAGAATCAGAGTAAAACAACAAGTACCTGGAAATGGACAAAGAACTCAAAAGGTCAATTGACAAAGAAACTTGGCTACTTCTGTGACATATTAAACTTCCAGATAATAAGTGGACTTATGACTGATAACGAGGACAAATCAGAATTTTAGGAATGCTATATAATTTTAAGACATCTATATTAATAACATTTACCCATCTAATAACACCTAAGAAAGTCTATCATTACTTATTTTACAATGATTCCCGTGCAATGTAATAGACCAAATAAGTCTAATTAGTTTAGTATTTTCCTCCTTATAGGAAGAGAGGGCAAATGTCTTTGAGAAGTCCAAGGGCCCTCTGAAAATCCTCAGATTAATTTTTCTTCTGTCTACCAGGTCAAAAGATAGCCTTCATTTAGGATTTGAATATTTTTGAGGGAGAATCTTGTCAAAACATATCAAAAGCTTTTCAAATGCTTGTTCAAATGTGAAACAACACTCACTGTGAAATGTGCTCAGGTATCTATTCAAAGTGATAACAGAAAGAGTCAATAATCTTAATAGTGACCTAAGTCATTATATTCACAAAACAGGTTTGTCTCTTAGGTAGACTTACTCAAAGGAATAGCTTTCATAACCTCTTTAGCAAGAGCAGATCAAAAGTTCAAGAAAATGTATCCTTTTAGAGAAAACCAAATTTGAATTTCTGCACCTACTTATTATTAACATTCAAACTCATTCACTTAATTGAACTTGCTTTGGTCTTCTTGAGCAGGCATAAAACTCCTTTCAGATTTTCTTCTTCAGAAACCTTCTAAAACTTTCTTTTATGTTTTCAGAATTTCTCCCAAATTCTTTGTTTTTTCCTTTCTAGTACATCAGGACGAATTTATCTTCCTTAACCAATCAAACAAAAATATTTCCATTATTTATACCTTTTTTACTGAAAACGTACATTTTAACTTCCTTGAACACAGAGCTCTTTTTCTTAGTAATTTCCTCTGGCTTTAATTACGTAGGTTAATTAGAACTTTTAACCCTTAACAGACCTACTAAACACTAAAAAGGAAAACAATTATGAATTGTCTTTTATATCAGCATTCTGAACACTTCATAAATTTAGAAACACGCCACTTTACAATAAAACACAAGGCATGGTTTTTAATACACCCACACGCTTTTAGCCTCTTCAAGAAGAAGCCAAAAGTAGATAACTTAGATGTGTTTATTAATGATGTTTCAGTGTTTCGTCCTATCCAGAAATGACCCAGCTATTCAGATTTTTATCATTTAACTTAACTTGGAAAACTCAAGATGGTTACCAAAAAGCATTTCGAAGCTGTTTTTCTTTCCCAAACTATACAGACCATAAAAGTTTTTGTACTCACTTTAATGAGTATTATCTATTTAAACCATTTGTTTCCATCAATTATGTTCAGATTACCTACTGAAACCTCATGAGGCCTTAGACAAAACTGGTCATCATTTAAAGCTATTACTTTGCTGACAAATTTTGCAGACAACGTGAACTTATATGACTAGTAAACCCAGGATGAAGGCCTGCATCCCTATGCAAATACCGACATCCCTGACAAGACTATTTTCAATCAGACCAACAAACTTAAACAGTCTTTCATTTACCAAAGGTTAATTCACATGACATTAACTTTGAAAGGCACTGAGTTAATTTCTACTGCATTTAGCATTCATGTAAACACTTACTATAAGCCAACTAAACAGAGATCTTAATTTTGGTCATACCACCCAAGGCTGAAAATATCACATGTATAACCTACACATAGACACGCATACACAGAGACTGTACAACTACTGTTTTAAAAGCTACTGCCGTGAATCAGGTACAGTAATATAAAGCTCACCAGTTATGAAGGTAAAGTTTGTTTTGAGCCTTTTTACAAATACTTATGGAGAAGACCCTCGAGATGCTAGACTCTTTCAATGGCACATTTATGGCCATTTCTCCTTTCCCCTCCTTTCTTTTTTTCAGTCTTAAGAGTGAGTGATGGGCTAGATAGTAGTTCCTGGAGATGGGGGATGATAATCCTTTTCATGATAAAGGAACTAGGTGGTATCTGAACTGCCTCTAGAACTGTCTTTCCAGTCTTGCAAGGATTTTCTAAGGACAGTTGCTCTTGATTTCTCTGAAACTGGACTGTAACTTGAAGGACGTTCTAGGTTGATCTACCTGTCCAACTGCACCATAAAGGCACAGAGAAACCTCACAAATTTTCTCCCAGCTGGAGTCTCTGGGGCATAACCCATACAATTGAAATTGTTTCTAATTAGTTAGAACGACCCTGAGTGGTGAGTCTCTGGGGATGCTTATGCCATTCCCCATGGCAGTAAAGCCAGTGTGCGACTGGCAGTGGACTGGAGAAGGGTGCAGTGGCTACAAACACCTGGAACTGGCTGGAGGCCGGGGCTCCCAGTACCCGGGTTGAGAGTTAAGGTCCTTGCCAAATATTTTCAAGTTGTTCGATTTTACAGAAGGTCCATGTTCTGGTCAGGTCCAGCCAGAACTTAACCTCGACTTGGTGACAACAGATGACATGATGAGAAAAACAGAGAAAGGAAAAGAAGACACCAGACCTCACCCTCATGGTTGCTCTCAGAGGGTTCTCAAGATAAGAGTCACACAACAGTTCCTGTGCTGTGGCACACTACCATAGCCCGACAGTTCTCAGAATAAATCACAGGTCTCCTACCCTCATAGCCAACTCAGTAGGTGACTAAAATACTCAATGAGTCAACCGCCAAGAGAGGTCACCCTACTTAGGGTAGTTGGGGTGATCAGGCCCAGAAAGCCAAAGTTGGGGCTCCAGTGGTGGAGGCCTTTATCCTTGAAAGATTCCTTCGTTTCCCCAGTTGCAAAGTTCAAAAGGAGATGAAAATGGCCATTGTAACTCTAAGAAAGTTGAAAGAGACATGTCCATTACCTTGAAGATCACCCCTGACCCTACGGCAGCATCCTACAAGTGGTTCCTACTGTGGGGTTCCTATAGCAAGGGGTGATGGGCGTGGCCCCCAGCATTGCATCCCTTGTGTACCTTCCGTGGTATGTCTGGCAGTAACAGCTGCCTGGTGAACATCTTTCCTATTCTGCCTGGCAGTAATAGGAGCCTGTTGAATGGTCCCCAAGAGAAAAGGAGAAGTTTAAGAGAGAACAGGATGGAGAAAAATAGTGTAGAATTTTCCACTGAGCTGGGGGACATTTTACCCAATTGCGTGTTGGAGCCATTCTTTGAAGAAGGGTTTCCCATATGCAACCAAAGGTTAGAGTGTGGTACTTCCCTTGAACTGTAGTCCCGATGGAGACATTGACTCAGTTCAGAGCCTGGTCAGGTGCCATGGGAGGTATCCCAATCCAGCCTTAGGAAAAGAAACCTTCCAGGGGAGTCTTGCAGATTGCTGGCCATCCTAAGGACTTAAGTGGCTGACCCGTGCCCACCTAAAATTTGTATATTAGAGATAGAGTCAGGAAGGAATGGAGTAATTCACTCTACATCGCCCTTAGGCTTAAGGTAGTGATTCTCTTCAAGCTGAATGTCATGCTTTGCCCTATAGAGTAGCCATGGGCAGCAAACGTGGATTCAAGCAGCTATCCAAGAAAGTTCCTGATGGAGAAGTGAATTTAGATCCATCCTTGAAAAAGAGAGATGCACAACGAAGAAAAGGGCACTTACCAGAAGTCGAGCTCACAAACCTATGAAGCAAGTTTTTGATATGGGCCACAAGATATGATATGGTCTTGGTGAGCTGAAGAGTCAAAAGAAAGATTTCTTGGACTCTCAAATTCTGGAAGTGGTGCTCTTTTACTTATAGAATGGTACAGGACAACATGGCGACTGGACCCATGGGCAGTAAATAGTTGCTGCATGGGGACAGGACATATGGGCAGTGAAGAGCTGCTGCTGCTTCTGCATTGGGAAAGGTTCCATGGGAAGTCAGAGGTCCTGCTGCTGCCCTGAGTTGAAGATAAGGGCTAATTTTATAGTGCATTGGTACGTTACATTTTTACTGGAAAAAGAAAAGATGATGTTAAAAGTCATTAAATGATTTCAGTTCAGATGGGGTCTGGTTATTGTGTGGTCATATAGCATTAAATATGAATCTGGCCATATAGATAGGCATGTAGGTGAGCATGAAATGGGCTTCTAACACTGGGACACCTCTAATTCATACCAAAAAAAAAAAAAACTCACCGGGTCATGTAGTTTGGTATGTAGGCCAGGTAACCTTGGGCTTTTCGAGCTGGGGCAGCCTTAATCCACATCATTCGTCATGGTCTTTCACAGCTACCTACCATAGATATTCTTATCAGTCTTTTCTCCTCCATTCCAAGTTATGAATGTTGTATTTCCTTATTCACCATATGTTCTGTAGGGGTCTAGATTTATGGCCTAAAACTTTGGAGGATGAAAGAGATTAGAGAAGATGAACTTTCAAGGATTGGTAATCACCTCAAAATGCTTAATGATGCTATAGAAAGGAAGACCATTACAAAGAGATGAAGAAGATCATTGCCAAGAGAACATGATCCGTGCTAAACTCAGGGGCCAAAGGAAAAGGTTACAGTCCACAATGTTACTACTAATTACCGTTACGAATAACCAAAGCAGGCCAACATCATCCCTAGTTCAGGCAAAAGTTTGATCCAAAAGTCGATTTCAGTGCCGGCCCTGCGTTGTACTGGGTATGTGCCCACGTTCCGCCTGGGCGGCCAGGGCTTCATTGGTTAGCACCACGGGTGCGGATCAGATTAGTAGCATTAGCAAATATAGATTTCACGGTATGGTGTGGACAGACATCCTAAAGAAATCGAAATTTTGAAGAGACGTTATGAGTACACACCAGAAAAAGAACCATGGGAATATTACAATCTATGAACGCATCAGGAACACTTCCCCAAATAATGAAGGAAGGAAAACATCTGACCTGCCAAAGTGGAATTTTCAGACGGCTAGTAGATGACATGATCTTTGCACATCAGAGGATTGCCTGGGAAAAGTCATCTTGGGAGGGCCTCCGGGACTTTCTCTTGGGAAAGTCTACCCATTTGGCCTCATCCACAAAAGATAAGAGAGAAAACCCAGATTAATCCGAAAGGAAAGAAAGCAGTGTCTAGAAGGAAGGTAGCAGACCTTTTCAAGTTCGAGGAAAAAGTTAGAAACCAACAAGAAACACCTAACGACGAAAGCAATCCTTCCTGGAAAGGGGGAGTAATCAGACTGGGATGAGATGGTTCTGAAGAACTGTGTGCATGGAGGTCTTCAGGACAACTTTGAATTCTGAGGGTGTTTATGACATCACGGTGAATATGTCACCCAAGATGGCCACAGGTTTCCAGCCCGAGGATTGGCATAGGCTAGGATATTCTAGTGAGGGATACTCAGAAACAGCTTTTGCCCACAGAAACAGGGCACAGTAACTTGAAGAGATCAAAGATACGGTAATTCAAGGGATAAGACAGGAATCATTGGGAAGAAGCCATAATAGAGGGACAAGCACTGAGAGGAGAACATTGCCATCTCCTCACGTCGAATAGGAGGCCATTCTGATTCAAGCTTGAAACTTGATTTGAAACAAGAGGCTGGAACTATGAGACCTATGTTGTCCTTCTGCCTCACTCATAATGCAAAGTCAAGAATGATCTCTTGAGGTCATTGTAGAGAAGAATCAAGGCCGCCGTCCTAGGCCACTAGCATTTTTTAAAGAGAAGTCTCACTTTCCATAGCTCTGGCATCATGGGTGCCCACTGGCTACATTCTAATGTGTCACAAGACACCTCTTTGAAGCCTGGAAGGAATGGACAACTGTCATGCTTGGGGTATGTCTCTTGGTTTGGAAGGACTCTAGAAGTGGCTCAAAAGCACCCTTTTGCAGAGGGGGTCATTCCTTGGTGAATGCTGCACTCCAAGGCTAGAGTCCTAAGTTGGGATCAATGAGATTCTCTCCCTCTTCTCCTGCCGAGGAGGAGTATTGATTATGTGTTTCAACACGACATGTAACGATGTTGGCTGAAAATTAGAACATTATCATTATATTTAAAGAAAAATAAACATGCCACAGTTGAGGATGTAAATCAAACAAATAACAAACCCTGTGGAAAGAAAGTAAGCCAGTATCTAGACATAATCTAGCAGAGCATTCAAGGATCAGGGGTGAAGTTCGAATTTTCCAAATCCAGAAATAGAAGGATCTCTCACCTGGAAATAGAAATTCATCAGATTCGTCTAATTTGTTGCAGAACCATTGTTTCCGTGAAGATGGTTGCCAGGACAACCTCAAATCTGGAGTTTCTGATCTCAGAATCTGTAACCAAGGAAGATGCCCACATGTTCTCAGTGGTCAGTGTCACCTCGGCCAGGATAGCAGAGATTCCTTCAAGTGACCAATGGAAATTCAAAGACAACACCCACCAATCACAAAAGCACTCGCACAACAGCCAACAGAACATATCGTGATCAAAGAAATGCAAAATTTATAACTTGGAATGAAAAGGGAACACACTGATAAGCATATCGAAGGGAGATAGCTTAGCAATACCATGATGATCAGCCTATGGAAAAGAAAAAAAGGTCCCAGAAAATGTAAGGCAAACAGAAATCACAACTGAATAATCCACAGTGAAATACGGCCGTGTTTAGACAGATTCTGCTTAAACATTTGAAAGTCAGAAAACTCACAACCCCTAAACCTGCAGTGAAGGTCAAACCTGGGCTAAATGGAATGGGTGAGTTCTGAGACTGCTCCAAGCGGGCTCTGAAACCTTGTGTCCATGAAGCTTGCTGGCACAGCACAGACACAATTCTCAGAAATCCTATGACATCACAGTGGACCAGGAAAACAACATGGCTTCATCTACACAGGGCCAGAGCTGGGCTCCAGTAGCATATTGAAGTCACATTCCAAAACAGCAGGTTGCCAATGGAACATGAAAGGGGCTGGCCACTGCTGAAGCTGTGAAGTCCGTGCCTTCTGGGTCCGCAGCCCGTGGTCGTCCATTTGTGCTCTTGGGGTTGAGCCTCCTCACCCCTGGTACAGCCATCCTGGGAGAGTCCTGGGAGGTAGTGTAGAGGCAGATGGGAAGTGACGTTAGACAGTGCCACTCTTGCTCAGCAAATACAGCAGCACGACCAGCAGATGTGAGCACTGCCATAAACTTCTGCCAAAACAGAACCAATTAAAAGTTGCAAAGAATAGAAAAACTGAACCTCAAAAAAAGAAGCATGTCACTAAGAATAATAAGATATCTAGGACTAACCTTCACTAAACAGGTGGAAGCATTGTAAACCGATACTAGCAAAGCTTTGGCTAAAGAAATTCCAGAAGACACAACGAAATGGAAGACTATTGCGTGCTGTTGGAATGGAAGAACTAACACACTTGAAACGTCCATAGCGGATAGAGGAATCTGTGGATTCCAAGCAATCCCAGTCAAAGTTGCAGTGATCTTTCCCACAGAAATAGAAGAGAGAATAATAAAGTCTCTATCCAGAAGGAAAGGACCCTGAATACCCAAAGGAATCCTGAAGAAAATGAACAAAGCAGGACGTATCACACTTTGTGATTTCCACATATAGGACGAAGTGCTAAGAACCGAAACGGCACAATCTGGGCCCAAAAACAGGCACCAAGAGCCCAGAGGTCAATTCAAGCATATATGCACATGCGTACTTGCGCCACACATTTTCAACCAGGGAACCAAGAGTACACAGCGGAGAAAGGAGAGTCTCGACAAGAAACGGTGCTGGGAAGACTGCACAGCCAAATGTAACACAATGAGAGTAGAGCATGATGTTACACTAGTCACACACATCACCTCGAAACGGATTAAAGACTTGAATGGAAGACTTGAAACCGTGAGACTTCTAGGAGAAAACCTAGGCAGCATGCTCGTAGCCATCTGTCTTAGCAGCCTATTTGGAAGAAGCGTGTGTGACAGGAATGGGCAACAAAGGAAACAGTCAGATGGAAAGCGACGTTAGACTGGGCCAGTCTTCCTCAGCAAATACAGCAGCATTGCCAGCAGATGTGAGCACAGCAGTAAACATCTGCCTAAATAAAACCAATCAAAAGTTGCAAAGGATAGAAAAACTGAACCTCAAAAAAAAAAACATGCTAGTAGGAAGAACAAGGTATCTAGGAATAAGCTGTGCCAAACAGGTGAAAGCTATGTAAACCGAGAAGTAGCAAAGCTTTGGGGAAAGAAATTCCACAAGATACAAGGAAACGGAAGGGCATCAGTGCGCATGGAATGGAAGAAAACGAAGGAAGAATGAAGTATCATCACAATGATACCTTTCTTATCCCTGGAATCAGCATCTCTTTGATCTCTTCAAGTTTCTGTGCCTGGTTTCTGTTTGGAAAAGCTGTTTCTGGGTATCTCTCACTTGAGTATCCCAGCCTAAGCCACTCCTGGTACTGTAAACATGCAGCCATCTGGGGTGACACGTTCGCTGTAATGTCATAAACACTCTCAGAATTCAAAGTTGTCCTGACAACCTCCATGCACACAGTGTTTCAGAGCCGTCTCCTCCCAGCCTGACTACTCCCCTTTTCCAGGAAGGATAGTTTTCCTTGTTCTGGATGTGTTGTTGGTTTTCAGCTTTGTCCTCTAACTCGGAAAGGTCTACTACATTCCCTCTAGACACCGGTTTCTTTCCTTTAAGATTATCCTGGGTTTTATCGCATATCTTTTGTGGATATGGCCAAATGGGTGGACTTACCCCAGAGAAAGTCCTGGACTCCCTCCCAAGTTGACGTTGCCCAGGAAATCCTGTGATGCACAATGATCGTGTGATCTCATGGCAGTCTGACAATTCCACCTTGGTGGGTCACATATTTTCCTTCCTTCATGATTTGGGAAAGCGTACCAGATGCGTTCATAGACTCTAATATTCTCATGGTTCTTTTTCTGGTGAGTATTGATAAGGCCTCCTCACAATTACTACTTCTTTATGATCTCTGTGCCAACCATACCTTGAAATCGGGATTTCCTAATGCTAGAAATCTGATCTGTACCCATGATGCTAGCCCCTGAAGCCCGGGCCACGCAAGAGGAAGTTGGGCACTTACCTGCTGCACCACAGGGCCGGCAATGAATTAGACTTCTGCACCAACCTTTGGCCTGAACTTGGGAAGATGTTGGCCTGCTTCAATCATTCGTGAAGGGAATCAGTAGTAACATCATGGAAGGTATTATTTTCCATTGGTTCATGACTTTAGCACGGAACATGTTCTCTTGCTAGTATTCCGCTTCATCACTTTGCAAAGGTCTACCATTCTGTAGCATCATTAAGCACTTTGAGGTGATTACCAATCCTTGGAAGTTCATCCTCTCTGATCTCTTTCAGCCTATAAAGCTTTAGGCCGTAAGTCTGCACCCCTTTTTGGAGTTTTGATTTTATGTGGATTGATTGCCGTAACCCTGCATTCTAACATGCTATAGCTTTCAGATCTACATCCTCCTAGATTTAGACTTCTGAGTAGGTTACATCATCTTCAACACCGTAAGGCTAATTACAGGCTCTCACGATACTTGTGCCTAATCAACTCTTTCTCCCTCTGGCCCTCGCCTACTTTTCCTCTGGGAACTACCAATCCCATGTCACATGCTACCTGTTTTTTGGTCCGTTTTTCCTCTTCTCCTGTACGTGAGATCCTGTGGTATTTGACCTTACCCCGGCGCTTGTTTCAGTTCCTCTAGTACCCTCAGGAGCCATTCTGGTGGTCACAAATGGCTGGACTGCATCCCTTCCGACAGCTGAATGCTATGCCACTGTGTGGCTATAGCCTATCTTCCTTCTCCATTCGTCCCTTGATGGGCATCAGGGAGGCTTCCAAGTCTTGGATATCGGGCGTAAGGCTGTGGTGAACACAGCAGTGCACGGATCTCTGTGCATTACTGTTTCCATGATCTTTGGATATATACGTCACAGAGGAATAGCTGGATCATATGCTAGGTGGATTCTGAAACATTCTGAATTTTCACTCCTTTGTGTAGTGGCTGCATCAGCTCAAACTCCCACCTGCAGTACAGGAGGCTTCCCTTCTCTCAACCTCCTCTCTGAAACTTGTTGTTTCGTGTCTTCACCCTTATAGCCATTCTGACCACTGTGAGCTGCTATCTCATTGCACTTCGGATTTGCATTGGCCTCAGACTTAATGATGAGGAACATGTTTTCATACAGCCTGTTGGCCATCTTTCTATCTTCCTGGGAGAAATGTGTGTTTCCATCTTTTGCCCAGGTTTTCTTGGGCTCATTGTTTTTTTTCCTGTGGAGATGTATGAGTTCACTGGATCTTATGGCTGTTCACCCCTTCTCCGATGTCTGTTCTGCAAACATCCTGTCGCAGTTGTGCTGTCTTTGCATTGAGTCGATGGAGTCGTTGGCCGGGTAGAAGCTTTTGCGTTGGATGGAGTCACGCTTGTTTCTTGTTTCTTTTGTTGCCCTTACCCAGTCACACATGCTTCTTCCAAGTAGGCGGCTATGCCAGATGGCAAAGAGCAAGCTGCCTGCATTTTCCGGCAGCAGTTTCATGGTTTCAAGTCTTCCATTCAAAGCTTTAATCCATTTCAATGTGGTATGTGTGCCTGGTGTAACATCATGGTCTAGTCTCATTGTGTCACTTGTGGCTCTGAAGTCTTCCCAGCACTGTTTCTTTTCGAGACTCTCCTTTCTCTGCTGTCTCCTCTTGGCTCCCGTGTCGAAAATGGGCTGCCCATATATGTGGCAGTTGACTGCTGGGCTCAAATCTGTTCCATGGGTCTGTGTGCCTATTTTGGGGGAAAGGCTGTGCTGTACCGGTACCTAGCGCTTTATCCTATATTTGGCAATGAGAAAGTGTGATACATGCTGCTTTGTTCGTTTTCCTCAGGATTCCTCTTCCTATTCAGGGTCCTTTGTTGCCACATAGAAACTTTAGTATTCTCTCTTCTATTTCTGTGGGAAAGATTGCTGCAACTTTGACTGGGACGACATGGAATGCAGACATTGCTTTTTGCTGTATGGATGCTTAAAGTGTGTTCGTTCTTCCATTCAAAGAACATGGAATAGACTTCCGTTTCCTTGTGTCTTGTGGAATTTCTTTGCCCAAAGCTTTGCTAGATTTCGGTAGACATAGCTTTGTCCTGTTTGGCCAATGTTATTCCTAGATGTTTTTTTCTTTTTACTGGCATGCTTTCTTTTTTGCTGTTCCTTTTTTCTATTCTTAGCAACATTTAATTGGTTTGTTTTGGCAGAAGTTTATGGCTGTGCTCACATCTGCTGGCCATGCTGCTGTATTTGCTGAGCAAGAGTAGCATGGTATAAGGTTGCTTCCCATATGCCTCTACACTGGGTCGCACGCCTGGCCCAGAACGGCTGGATGAGCGGTGAGGAGGCTCACCCCCAGGATTCCACGTGGCGGACCCTGGGTTGCCGACTCAGAACGCAGGGATTTCACGGCTGCTCCACTGGCTGGCCCCTTTCGTGTTCCATTGGCAACCTGCAGTTGAGTGGAAGGTACTTTAACATGTTACTTGAGCCCAAATCTGGCCCTGTGTAGATGAGGCCAGCTTCTTTTTCTGCACCACTGTGATGTCGGAGTATTTGTCAGAATCGTGTCTCTTTTCCAATCAGGCTTCGGGGACACAGGGTTTCAGAGCCCGCGTGGAGCAGTCTCAGAACTCACCCTTCCCAGTTAGCCCAGGTTTGACCTTCAATGCAAGTTTTGGGGTTGTGACTTTCTCGGACTTTCAAACGTTCAAGCAGACCCTAACTAAACACTGAAGTCATTCACTGTGGATTATTGAGGTGTGATTTCTGTTTGCCTTCCATTTTCTGGGAGCTTGCTTTCTTTTCCATAGTCTAATCATCATGGTTCTGAGCTATCTCCCTTCGATATGCTTATCAGTGTGTTCTCCTTTATTTCAAGTTAGGAGTTTGGTATTTCTTTAATCACCATAGGTTCTGTAGGCTGATGTGTGAGTGCTTTCATTACTGTTGGGTGTTGTATTTGAATTTCCATCGGTCATTTGAAGGAATCTTTGCTATCCTAGCCTAGATCCACCTGAGCACTGAGTAACCGTGGTCATCTTGGTTGGTTCGATATTGTGAGATCAGAAACGCCATGTTTGAGGTTGTCCTGGAAACCACCTTCCCAGACACAATGGTTCCGAGACAAATTAGATGAATCTGATGGATTCCTCTCTCCAGCCTAGAGATCCTTTGGAAAGTTCAGAACTTCACACCTGATCCTTGAACGCTCCACTAGATTACGTCTAGATACTGGCTTACTTTATTTCCACAGGTTTTGTGATTTGTTTAATTTACCTCCTCAGCTGTGGCATGTTTATATTCCTTTAAATAGAATGGTAATGTTCTAAGTTTCAGAAAGCATCGTTATGTGTGGTGTCAAACACCTAATCAATACTCCTTCTATGGCAAGAGATGGGGGAGAGAATCTCATTGATCTCAACTGAGCACTCTAGCCTTGGAGGACAGCCTTCACACAGTAACAAAGCTTTCTGCTAAAAGGTGCTTTTGCCCACTCTTCCTGAGTCCTTCCAAACCAAGAGACATACCCCAAGCATGACAGGGGCCCATTCCTTCCAGGCTTCAAAGAGATGCCTAGTGACACATTACCATGTACCCAGTGGGTGTCTATGACGCCAGAGCTATGGAAAGTGAGACTTCTCTTCACAGAATACTAGGGACCTAGGACCGAGGCCTCTATTCTTCTCTTCAATGTCTTCAAGAGATCATTCTTGACTTTGGATTATGAGTAAGGCAGAAGGCCAACATAGGTCTGATAAGCCCAAGGTCCGGCCTCTTGTTTCAAGTCAAGTTTCAAGCTTGAATCAGCATGGCCTCCCCATCGACTTGAGGAGATGGCAATGTTCTCCTCTCAGTGCTTGTCCCTCTGTTATCACTTCTTCCCTATGATTCCTTTCTTATCCATTGAATTAGCGTCTCTTGCATCTCTTCACGTTTCTGCACCCAGATTCTGT
Organism: Equus asinus; assembly: GCF_041296235.1. Taxonomy (NCBI): domain Eukaryota; kingdom Metazoa; phylum Chordata; class Mammalia; order Perissodactyla; family Equidae; genus Equus; species Equus asinus. The sequence continues at coordinate 580,243 of NC_091809.1, read as the reverse complement.
TTGCAAAAGCTGTATCTGAGTATCTGTCACTTGAGTATCCAAGCCTAGGCCAATCCTCGGGCTGGAGACCTGCGGCCATCTTGGGTGACATGTTTACCGTGATGTCATAAACACCCTCAGAATTCTAAGCTGTCCTGAAAACCTCCATGCACACAGTTCTTCACGACCATCTCATACCAGTCTGACTACTTCCCCTTTCCAGGTAGGATAGTTTTCCTTGTTCTGGATTCTGTGTCTGTTTATAACTTTATCCTCGAACTTTGAAAGGTCTACTACAATCCCGCTGGACACCAGTTTCTTTCCTTTCAGATTATCCTGGGTTTTATCTCTTATCTTTTGTGGATGAGTCCAAATGGGTGGACTTTCCCCAGAGAAAGCCCTGGAGTCCCTCCCGAGATTGACTTTCCTGGTCAATCCTCTGATGCGTAATGATCGTGTCATCTCCATTTCCACCTTGGCAGGTCACATGTTTTCCTTCCTTCATCATTTGGGGAAGTGTTCCTGATGCCTTCATAGATTGCAATATTCCCATGGTTCTTTCTCTGATGTGTATTCATAACGTCTCTTCACAATTTCAACTTCTTTAGGATGTCTGTCTGCACCATACCGTGAAATCTATATTTGCTAATGCTACTAATCTGATCCGCACCCGTGATGCTCGCCAATGAAGCCTGTACCAGTACACCACAGGGCCGGCACTGAATTGGATTCTTCGAACAAGATGTTGGCCTGCTTTGATTATTTGTAAAGGTAATTAGTAGTAACATCATGGACGGTAACCTTTTCCTTTGGATCCTGAGTTTAGCACGGAACATGTTCTCTTGGTAGAGTTGTTCTTCATCTCTTTGCCAATGTCTACCTTTCTGTAGCATTATTAAGCACTTGGAGGTGATTATCAATGCTTGGAAGTTCATCTTCTCTAATCTCTTTCAGCCTCCAAAGCTTTAGGCCATAAACCTGCTTGCCTTTTTGTAGTTTTGATTTTACATGAATTGATTGCCATAACGCTGCATTATAACACCCTATTGTTTTCAGATTTACAACCTCCTAGATTTAGACTTCTTTGTATGGTACATCATCTTCACCACCGTAAGCCTAATGACATGCCCATACCACACACTGGTGCCTAATCAACTCTTTCTTCCACTGTCTTCTGCCACCGATTCCCTCTGGCAACCCCCGGTCCCTTGTCATGTGCTACCTGTTTGTTTCTCCTTATTTTACTCTTCTCCTTGTAAGTGAGATCCTACGGTATTTGACTTTCTCCCTGGGGCTTCTTTCAGTTCCCCACATACCCTCAGGAGCCATTCTGGTGTCACAAATGGCTGGACTGCACACTTTCTTGCAGCTGAGTGCTATCCCATTGTGCAGCTATTGCCAATCTTCCTTCTCCATTCGTCCCTTGATGGGCCCCAGGGCGATATCCAAGTCCTGCACATCAGGATTAAGGCTGTGGTGAACACAGCGGTGCAGGGATTCCTATGCGTTGGTGTTTCCAAGTTCTTCGGATAAATATGATGCAGAGGAATAGCTGGATCATATGGTAGATGGATTCTGAAATTTCTGCGGAAATTCCACACCGCTTTGCATAGTTCCCGCGCCGGCTTACACTCCCACCAACGGTGCAGGAGGCTTCCCTTCTCTCCACCTCCTCTCCGACACTTGTTTTCTGTCTTGTTCCTTATGGGCATTCTGACCACAATGTGCTGTTATCTCATTGCCATTTGGATTTGCATTGGCCTTAGACGTAATGATTATGAATTGTGTTCATACAGCTGTTGGCCATCTTTCTATCTTATTTGGTAAAACTCTGTTTCCATCTTTTGCCCAGGTTTTAATGGGCTTGTTTTTTCTCTTGCGTTGGCATGTGCGGTCGTTGGCTCTTTTGGCTATTCAGTCCTTCTCCGATATGTGGTTTGAAACATCCACTCGCAGTTGTGCTGTCTTTGCATTGAGTGGATGGTTTCCTCGGCTGGGCAGAAGCTTCTGCGTTGGATGCAATCCCATTTGTTTCTTGTTTCGTGTGTTGCCCTTGCCAAGTCACACATGCTTCTTCCAAATAGGTGGCTATGCCACATGGCCATGAGCAAGGTGCCTGGTTTTCAACTGGAGGTTTCACGGTTTCAAGTCTTCCGTTCAAGGCTTTAATCTAATTCGAGGTGGTGTGTGAGCCTGATGTAACATCATGGTCTACTTCTATTGTGTCACATATGGCTGTGCAGTTTTCCAGTACCTTTTCTTCTTGAGACTCTCCTTTCTCCACTGATCCTCTTGCCTTCCTCATTGCAAATGGGCTGTCCATATATGTGTGAGTTGACCTCTGGGCTCTCGATTCGTTTCCGTTGATCTCTGTCTGTGTTTGAGACCAGACTGTGCCATTTCGGTACTTCGCACTTCGTACTACATGTTGAAATCAGTAAATGTGATATGTCCTGCTTTGTCTGTGTTCCTCAGGATTCCTTTGGGTATTCAGGGTCCCTTGTTGCTGGATAGAGACTTAAGGATTCTCTCTTATATTTCTGTGGCAAAGATTCTGCAACTTTGACTGGGATTGCATGGAATCCAGAGATTGCTTTATCCGTTATGGAGGTTTCAGGTATTTTAGTTCCTACATTCCTATAGCACGGAATACCCTTCCATTTGCTTGTGTCTTCTGGAATTTCTTTCCCCAAAGTTTTGCTAGTTTCCGATTTCCATAGCTTGCACCTGTTTGGCTAAGCTTATTTCTAGAGTTCTTATTCTTTTTTTTCCTGAGGTTCGCCTTTTCTGTTCTTTTCAAGTTTTCATTAGTTTTGTTTTGGCTGATGTTTATTGCTGTGCTCAGATCTGCTGTCGATGCTGCTGTATTTGCTGAGGAATACTGACGCTGTCTGACGTTGCTTCCCAGCTGCCTCTACACTACCTCCCATGCCTCCCCGAGAATGGCTGGACCAGCGGTGAGGAGGTTCACCCCCAGGATTCCTCATGGCCAGCCCCGGGCTGCCGACCCAGAACGTGCAGACTTCACCACAGCACCATGGGCCGGCACCTTTCATGTTCCATCGGCAACCTGCAGTTGAGTGGAATGGGACTTGAATATGCTACTTGAGCCCAACTCGGGCACTGTATAGATGAGGCCAGTTTGTTTTTCTTCTCCACTGTGATGTCAGAGGATTTGTCAGAATTGTGTCTCTGCTGTCCCTGCAAACCTCATAGACACAGGCTTTCAGATCCTGATTTTAGCAGTCTCATAACTCACCCTTACCAGTTAGCCTAGGTTTGACCTTCGCTTGGGTTTTTGGGATTGTGACTTACTCCGACTTGCAAACGTTCAGAGTATGTCTAAAACTGACATCTTTCTTTTTCTATTATTCATGTGTGATTTCTGTGCCTTCCATTTTCTGGGACTGTTTTTTATTTTCTGTGGTAGAATCGTTGATATGGGCTCAGCGAGCTGAAGACTCGAATGAAAGATTGCTTGGACTCTCAAGATCCTGCATTGGTGTTCTTTTATTGAGAGAACAGTACAGGATAGCATGGGGACAGGGCACATTAGCAGTGAAGAGCTACTGCTGCTGCTGCCTGGGGACAGGACCCATGGCTGGTCAGAGCTATTGCTGCTGCCCTGACTAGAGGGTTAGGGCTAATTTCATAAGGCATGGGTATACGACTTATTTTTACTCGAAAAAGAAATAATGATGTAAAATGTCTTTAAATGATTTCAGTACAGATGGGGTCTGGATATTGTGTTGTCATATTTTTAGATACGAATCTGGCCATATAGATCAGCATGTAGGTGAGAATGCCCTGGGCTTCTCGCCCTGGGGCAGCCCTAATTCATACCATAAAAAAACCCACTGGGTCATATAGTTTGGCATGTAGTCCAGGTCACCTTCAGCTTCCCTAGCTGGGGCAGCCCGGATCCACATCATAAAACCTCCCTGAACCTATTTGGACTGGAAATCTTTGGGGATATGGATGATGGTCAGTCTTCTGTGACTACTTCTGGCTGTACAGGGTCGTAGAGCTGTCCCTAAATGGGGCCATAGGTACACTTAGGCAGTTTAGTGGACCAGAAGGCTTGCCCCATTGAGTTCAAGCCTGACAAGTTATACAGCTCCTCTGGAGATGAGAGAGTCATTGACAAGTGGTGGTCCAGGAAGTGAAACATTTTTGACATGCATAAGACAAACAATGAAACAGACAACAAAATATCATAAGAAATACAAGCAGTATGTTTAACCCAATGAATAAGGTTTTGAAGTAGTGCAGAAACCTTGTCCTGACTAGGAGTTCAACCAATCATTTAGATTTAGGGTTGGTCAGACATGGATTTAATTTGGTGGCTGGGATACCAAGCCAGAAATATTTTGATGGTAGTCAGGAATATAGACACAACATTCAGTTTTTATAATGGCACAGGTGCCCCCTTGTGCTGCTGTCAAGACATCCAGAGCCATTTGGATTTGGAGGACTGCCTTTCACACTTGGGATACTTCTAAATTGAGCAGTGAAATGCTATGTTGTGTATCATTTAATGCCTTCATAGTAAATTTGTCTAGGACTTCCATGTGCAAGACTTGAATATGCTACAAAAGTCGATTCCTAATTGGTGAAAGAAAATTGTGGAAAGATTGTCATACCAGTGGAAGACAGGGCTGGCCAAGTGCTGTTGCAAGTTGGGGAGGTTTGCAGGAGGAGATATAGTAAATGTAGTTCCACCTTGCATCCAGACAAAGCCTAGAGTGCATCGTCCAATCCATGCAGGTGGTAGCCAAGGTCATAAATTGGAGCCACATATCCACTGAGCACCGTTACGGGCTAACCAACGCATGTTGACCCATGTATCCCAGTCAGTCTGAAACCAATCAGTATTTTTTTTAAGGCTATGATATGAGAACACATCTAACAGGGATTTTTTCCCATAGGTCGAGTGCTGTAAGGCCATGTATCACAGGGGTGATATTTTTTCCCCAAAAGAAAGTGGCCTTTTACTGAGTTGCCCACTAGTAGGAGTGAACCAAATATATTCATCCCAAATTTTGTATTGTCCATCCTGTGTGTATTAATAAGTTGGGGACATTACCTTTGGAACTTGTTCTGTATGATCCAAGTGTGACAAGGCAAATCTAGTTAGTATTTGGACAGTAGTATTGAAGGAAAATGTTTGATTGTGGCCAGGGAACTTCCAGGTGTCAGAGGTAGATGGCCACAAGGAGACATTAATATTAATAATACATGAATATTGCGGAAGAAAAGAGCTAGAATCTAATATCCATGAATGCCTACTATAGCTTCTACAGAAACATAATTTTTTCTCTCTTAAATCACTCTCATTTTTACAAAAGATAGCCAAATCAGGATTAACGGGTTTACAAATCAAGTGTAGTTTCAATACAACTTGCTCCAATTATTTACATAAGAGCAGCAAGAATAGTAATTGTTCATACAGGCTTTGTTAAATGTGCTTCACTGGATCTTTTCCTGTGGAACCTCAGATTGAACTGTGAAGGCCTCTGGAGGCCAGAAAATCCAAGCCAAGGACTTGCCATCAGATTTGGCCTGCAGTACCTACAGATTTGAGTGGTGTTCTCTTTGAGGTCTCCCCAAATATTCGGAGGTTCCTTGCACCTGCCAGATAAGCAAGCTTCCTTACTTACCGGGTAAGATTGCCAAAATCTCAGTAAACAAGGTACCAGGCCTGTGTTTCCGAGTGGCTGTATTCCAGAAAGTCCAATCTTTGTTCCTGAAACGCTGACTTGTCATATCGGAGACTGTGTGTTTCAAATATGACATTCTAGTCCAAGCCTTGGTAATATAACCAATGTGTCCTGTTATAAGGAGAACAGATTCTTCTGGAACTTATGCAAATATTGCCACGAAATGACCATACTCAGTCACAAAGGGTTTCCAAATTCCTTAGGGATAAGGTAGCCAGAAAAAGATAAATGTTTCAGTTTTGCTCATAAAGGTATAATTTCACCAAATGGCAGTAAGTTATAGTTAGCATAAGAGAAAAGAGAAAAAGATTTCCTTCATTATGAGAAAACCAAACAACACATCAAAACTCAACAATATTTCAAACAGAAGTCCTAAAAATTTATAATCGTCCTAATCAGTGCACACAGTCCTGTATAATCAATTCTTGAGCTGAATCTTCTGTTAGCAGATCGACGAGCATAGTTTCTGTTAGAATTCTGTCATTTCTTACTCCATTCAGTTTTACAATCTGAAGGTTTATCAGAAACCTGTCGTTTAGACTCTTTGTGTCAGAATCCTTTCCAGGAATTTCTCGGAAGTTGAAACATATTTGCAAAAGGAAAAAGCATCAGAGTAAAACAACAACTATCTGCAAATGGACAAAGAACTCAAAAGGGCAATTGGCAAAGAAACTTGACTACTTCTGTGACATATAACACTGCCAGATAATAAGTGAACTTATCACTGACAACTAGGGCAGATCAGAATTTTAGGAATGATATCTAATTTTGAGACGTCTATATTAATAATATTTACCCATCACATACCAGCTAAGAAAGTCTATTGTCGCTTACTTCACAATGTTTCCCATTTAATTTAATAGACCAAATACGCCAAATGATTTTAGCATTTTCCTCCTTGTAGGAAGAGAGAGCAAATTTTTTGAGAAGTCTCAGGGACCCTCTGAAAATCCTCAGAGTAATCATTCTTCTGTCTACCAGGTCTAAAGAACGCCTTCATTCAGGATTTGAATATTTCTGAGGGAGAAGCTTGTCACAAAATATCAAAAGTTTTTAAATTGTTGTTCAAATAGCAAACAACACTCACTGTGAAACAATGCTCAGGTATCCATTCAAAGTGATAACAGAAAGAGTCAAAAATATTAAGAGTAACCTCAGCCATTATTGTCACAAAACAGATTTGTCTCTTAGGTAGACGTACTCAAAGGAACAGCTCTTACATCCTCTTTACCAAGAGCAGATCAAAAGTTCAAGAAAATGTATCCTTTTAGAGACAACCAAATTTGAATTTCTGCACCTACTTATTATTAACATTCAAACTCATTCACTTAATTGAACTTACTTTAGTCTACTTGAGAAGGCATAAAACTCATTTCAGAATTCCTACTTCACAAACCTTCTACATCTTTCTTTTTCATTTTCAGTACTTGTCCCAAAGTCTTTCTTTTTTCCTTTCTAGTACATCAGGAGCAATTTATCTGTCTTAACCCCTCAAACAAAAATATTTCCATTCTTTATACCTTTTTTATTGAAAACATACATTTTAACTTCCTTGAATACAAAGCTCTTTTGCTTAGTAATTTCCAGTAGCTTTAATTCCATAGGTTAGTTAGAACCTTTAACGCTTAACGGACCTGGTAAACACTAAAAAGGTAAACGATTATGAAATGTCTTTTATATCAGCATTCTAAACACTTCACAACTTAAGAAACATGCCACTTCGCAATAAAACACAAGGCATGCTTTTTGATACACCCAAACGCTTTTAGCCTCTTCAATAAGAAGCCAAAAGTAGATAACATAGATATGTTTAACAATAATGTGTGAGTGTTCCGTTCTATCCAACAGTGACCAGCATATTCATCTTTTTATCATTTAACTTGGCAAAAGTCAAGATTGTTACCAAAAAGGATTTCGAAGCTGTTTTTTTCCCCAAGTATACAGACCATAAAAGTTATTGTACTCACTTTTATGAGTTTTATGTATTTAAACCATTTGTTTCCAACAATTATATTCAGATTACTACGGAAACCTCATGAGGCATTAGACAAAACTGGTCATCATTTAAAGCTATTATTTTGCTGACAAATTTAACAGACAACGTGAACTTATATGACTAGTAAACCGAGTCTGAATGCCTGCATCCTATGCAAATACTGACAACTCTGACAAGAAGACAATTTTCAATGAAACCAACAAACTTAAAGAAGCTTTCATGTACCAAAGGTTAATTCACGTCACGTTAATTTTGAAAGTCACTCTGTTAATTTTGACTACATTTAGAATTTAAGAAAGTACTACTTTAAGCCAACTAAACAGAGATCTTAATTTTGGCCATACCATCCAGGGTTAAAATATCACACGTATAATGTACACATAGACACATATACACAGAGACTGTACAACTATTGTTTTAAAAACTACTGCCATGAATCAGGTACAATAATATAAACCTCACCAGTTACAAATCAAAACTTTGTTTTGAGCCTTTTTACTAATACTTATGGAGAAGACCCTCAAGATGCTAGACTTTTTGCAAGGGCACACTTATGGCCATTTATCCTTTCCCCTCCTTTTTTTTTTTTTCAGACTTAAGAAAGAGTGATATGCTAGATAGTAGTTCCTGGAGGGGGGGAAGATAATCCTTTTCATGGTAAAGGAACAAGGTGGAATCTGAACTGCCTCTAGAACTGTATTTCCAGTCTTGCAAGGATTTTCTAAGGACGGTTGCTCTTGATTTCTCAGAAACTGGACTGTAATTTGAAGGACGTTCTAGGTTGATCTACCTGTCCAACTGCACCAGAAAGGCAGAGAGAAACATCACACATTTTCTACCAGCTGGAGTTTCTGGGGCATAACCCATACAATTGAAAGTGTTCCTAATTAGTTAGAATGACCCTGAGTGATGAGTCTTAAGGGATGCTTATCTCATTCCCCACGGCAGTAAAGCCAGTGTCCGACTGACAGTGAAGTGGAGAAGGGTCGAATGCATACAAAGGGCTTGAACTGGCTGGAGGCCGGGGCTCCCAGTTCAACCCGGGTTGAGAATGAAGTTGCTTGCAAAAGGTTTTCAAGTTTTCCGATTTTACAGAAGTTCCAGGTTCTGGTCAAGTCCAGCCTGAACTTAACCAAGACTTGGTGACAACAGAGGACATGATGAGCAAAACAAAGAAAGGAAATGAAGACATCAGACCTCACCCTCATGGCCCCTCAAAGAGGGTTATCAAGAGAAGACTCACTCAACAGTTCCCGTGCTGGGGCGCACTACTGTAGCATGACAGTTCACAGAATAAATCCCAGGTCTGCTACCCTCATAGCCAACTCAGTAGGTGATTAAAACACTCAATGAGTCAACCCCCAAGAGAGGGCACCCTACTGGGCTTTCCGGGGTGATCAGGCCCAGAAATGCCAAGTTTGGTGTCCCAGGGGTGGAGGCCATGACTGTTGACAGATTTCTTTGCTTCCCTGTTGCAAAGCTCAAAAGGAGACGCAAAACGCCATTGCAACTCTAAGAAAGATGAAAGAGACAGGTCCATTACCTTGAAAATCCCCCCTGAACCTGGGGCAGCATCCTACCTGTCATTCCTACTGTGGGGTTCCTATAACAAGGGGTGATGGGTGTGTCCCCCAGCATTGCCTCCATTGCATATCTTCCCTGGTATGCCTGGAATTTACAGGTGCCTGGTGAACATCCTTCCTATTCTACCTGGCAGTAATAGGTGACTGATGAATGGTCCCCAAGACAAAGGGAGAAGTTCAAGAGAGAACAGGATGGAGAAAATTAGTGAGGCATTTTCTGCCGCTCTGGGGGACATTCTACCCAATTGCATGTTGGAGGCATTCTCTGAGAAGGGCTTCCCATACGCAACCAAAGGTTAGACTTTGGTACTTTCCTTGAACTGGAGTCCCAATTGGGACATTCACACAGTTCAGAGCATGGTCAGGTGCCATGGGACGTATCCTAATCCTACCTTAGGAAAAGAAACCTTACAGGGGAGTCTTGCAGATTGCTGACCATCCTAATGACTTAAGTGGCCGACCCGTGCCCACCTAAAATTTGTATATTAGAGATAGAGTCAGGAAGGAATGGAGTAATTCACTCTACATCGCCCTTAGGCTTAAGGTACTGATTCTCTTCAAGCTGAATGCCATGATTTGCCCCATAGAGTAGCCATGGGCAGCAAACGTGGATTCTTACAGCTATCCAAGACAGTTCCTGATGGAGAAGTGAATTTAGATTCATCCTCGAAACAGAGAGAGGCACAAGGAAGAAAAGGGCACTTACCAGAAGTTGAGCTCAGAAACCGAAGAAGCAAGTTCCTGGTAGGGGGGCCACAATATATGATGGTGGGTCAGCGAGCTGATGAGTCGGAAGAAAGATTTCTTGGTCTCTCAAGGCCTGGCAGAAGTGCTCTTTTATTTAGAGAATGGTACAGGATAACATAGGGACAGGACCCATGGGGAGTAAAGAGTTGCTTCATGGGGACAGGACCTATGGGTAGTGAAGAGCTGCAGGCATGGGAACTGGACGCAAGGGCAGTGAATAGCTGCTGCTGCTGCATGGGGAAAGGAGCGATGGGCATTCAGATGTCCTGCCGCTGCCCTGAGTTGAGGGTAAGGGCAAATTTTATAAGGCATGGGTACGTGACATTTTTACTGGAAAAAGAAAAGATGATGTAAAAAGCCATTAAATGACTTCAGTACAGAATGGAGTCTGGTTATTGTGTGGTCGTATAACATTAGATAGGAATTTGGCCATATAGATAGGCATGTAGGTGAGCATCGCCTGGGCTTCTCTCACTGGGGCACCTCTAATTCATACCAAAAAAACTTCACCGGCTCATATGCTTTGACATGTAGGCCAGGTAACCTTGGGCTTTTCGAGCTGGGGCAGCCTTAATCCACATCAATCGTCATTGTCTTTCTCAGCTATCTCCCATAGATACGCTTATCAGTCCGTTCTCCTTCATTCCAAGTTATGAATTTTGTGATTCTTTAATCACCATATGTTCTCTAGGCTGATGTGTGAGTGTTTTCATGATTGTTGGGCATTGACTTCGAATTTCCATCGTTCACTTGAAGGAATCTTTGCTATCTTAGCCTAGGTCCACCTGAGCACTGAGAACACGAGGTGATCTTGGTTGGTTTGACATTCTGAGATCAGAAACTCCAAATTCTAGGTTGTCCAGGCAACCACCTTATGGGCATAATGTTTCTGAGACAAATTAGAGAAATCTGATGAATTCCTGTCTCCAGGTAAGATATTTTTATGTCTCTTTTCTAAATTTGGGAAGGCTGGAACTTGACCCTGCATGAATGGTCCTGCTAGTAGATTACGTCTAGATACGGCTTTACTTTATTTCTGTAGGGTTTGTAAGTTGTTTGATTTACACTCTAAGCTCTGGCATGTTTATTTTTCATTAAACATAAGTGTAATGTTCTAATTTTCAGCCAACTTCCTCACATATGCTGTCAAAACACATAGTCAATAATCTTCTACGGCCAGAGATGGGAGAGAATTTCACTGGTGCCAAACTGAGCATTCTACCTTTGGATGTCAATGTTCACTTTGGATTGGTGATTCCCAGAGGGAATGAAAAAATCCAAAAAGGCGTGCTGATTTGGGGCATAAAGGATTTGAGGCTGAAAGAGATTAGAGAAGATGAACTTCCAAGGACTGTGAGTCTCCTCCAAATGCCTCATGATGCTACAGAAAGTAGACCATTGCAAATAGTTTATGGGGAATACTATGAAGAGAATGTGTTCCGTGCTAAACAGATGAACCAAGGGAAAATGTTAACGTCTATGATGTTACGAGTAATTACATTCACGAATAATCACAGCAGGCCATCTTCTTCCCAAGTTCAGGAAAAATATTGGTCCACAAGTAAAATTCAGGGCCAGCCATGTGTTCTGGTGTGTAAGAGTCCATGTTACTAGTGGGCAGCCTGGGATTCATGGATTCGGATCACGGGTGCTGATCAGATTAGTAACGTTGGGAAAGATAGATTTCATGGTATGGTGTGTACAGAGATCACAAAGAAGTCGAAATTGTGAGCATACGTTAGAGATAGGCAATAGGAAAAAAACATGAAAATATTGCAATCTATGACACATCTGGTACACTTCCCTAAATACAGACTGAAGGAAGTGATGTGACCTGCATAGGTAGAATTGGCGGACTGCATGAGATGACACGATCATTGCACATCAGAGGCTTGAGTGGGCAACTTCAACTTTGGATGGAGTCCAGGACTTTCACTGGGGAAAGTCTACACATTCGGCCATATTCACAAAATGTAACAGATAAAAACCAGGATAAACTTAAAGTAAAGAAACCATGTCTAGAGAGAATGTAGTAGACATTTAAAAGTTCAAGGGTAAAGTTAGAAACCCACAAGAAATCCAGGAAATGGAAAACTATTCAAGCTGGAAAGGGAGAGTAGTCATGTGCATAGAAGATGTTGGGACAACTTAGAAGTTTGAGGGATTTTATGACATCACAGTGAACATGTCACCCAAGATGGCCTCATGGTTATAGTCTGAGGATTGTCCTAGGCTACGATACTCAAGTTAGAGATACCCAGAAGAGAATTTAAAAACAGAAACCAGGCACTGAAACTTGAAGAGAGAGAATACACGCTGATTAAAGGGGTAAGAAAGAAGTCATTGTGAGGAAGCAATAATAGGGGACAAGCGCTGAGTGGAGAACATTGTAATCTACTCAAGTGTATGGGGAGGCCATGCTGATGCAAGCTTGAAACTTGATTTGAAACCAGACGCTGGACTTGGGGCTTATCAGACCTACATAATCCTTCTGCCTTAATCATAATCCAAAATTAACAATGATCTTCTGAGGACACGGTAGACAATGATTGATGCTTCCTTTCCTATGCCCCTAGCATTCATTGAAGAGAAGTCTCACTTTCCATAGCTCTGGCATTACAGAGGCCCATTGGGTACATGCTAATGTGTCACAAGTTATCTCTTTGAACCCTTGAAGGAATGGACCCCCGTCATGCTTTGTGTATGTCCCATTGTTTGACAGGGCTCCAGAATTGTGCTAGGAAGCACCCTATTCCAAAGCTTCGTTGCTTTGTGAGGGCTGCCCTACCAGGCTAGTATGCTTGGTTTGGCTTCAATGAAATTCTCTCCCTGTATCTCTTGAAGTAGAATGATTATTAATATCGTGTATTGACAGCATATGTAAGGAGGTTGGCTCAAAATTAGAACATTACAATTATGTTTATAGAAAAATAAACATGCCAGAGCTGAGGATGTAAATCGAACAAGTAAAACACTCTATAGAAATATAGTAAGCCAGTATCTAGACGTAAACTAGTGGAACACTCAAGGATCGGGAGTAAAGTTCGAAACTTCCCAAATCCAGAAATGAGACAGAAAAGTATCTTACCTGGAGCGGAGTTCATCAGATTTCTCTAATATGTCTCGGAAACATAACGTCCGTGAAGGCGGTTGCCAGCACAACCTCGAATCTGGAGTTTCTGATCTCGGAATGTCAAAGCAACCAAGACGACCACGTGTTCTCAGGGCTCAGTGTCACCTCGGCCAGGATAGCAGTTTCCTACAGGTGACTGATGGAAATTCCAGGACAACACGCAACAATCACGAAAAGACTCAGACCTCGGCATACAGAACATAGGGTGATTACAGAAATACAAAAGTCATAGCTTGCAATGAAGGAGAACGGACTGATAAGCATATAGAAGAGAGATAGGTCAGAAAGACCATAACGATTAGACTTTGGAAAAGAGAAAAAAATCCCTGAATATGGAAGGCCAATAGAAATCACATCTGAATAATCCACAGTGAAAGACTTCAGTCATTAGACAGACTCTGACTGGACATTTGAAAGTCCGAGAAAGTCACAAAGCCAAAAACTGCAGGGAAGGTCAAACCTGGACTAACTGGAAGGGTGAGTTATGGGACTGCTCCACGCGGGCTCTGAAAGCCTGCATCCGCGATGCTAGACAGGACAGCAGACACACGATTCTGACAAATCCTCCAACATCACAGAGGGCCAGAAAAAGAAGCTGGCCTCATCTACACAGGGCCATAGGTGGGCTCAAGTAGCATATTCAAGTCACATCCCACTCAACTGCAGGTTGCCAATGGAACACACAAGGGGCTGGCCAGTGGGGAAGTGGTGAAGTCCGCACATTCTGGTTTGGGAGCCCTGCTTCGGCCACATGGAATCCTGCGGGTGAGCATCCTCACGGCTCCTCCAGCCATTCTGGGGCAGATGTGTGAGGTAGTGTAGAGGTAGATGGGAAGCGACATTAGACAGCTCCACTCTTCCACAGCAAATACAGCAGCATGGCCCGCAGATGTGAGCGCAGCCGTAAACTTCTGACAAAACAAAGCCAATTGAAAGTTGCAAAGAATTGAAAAATTGAACCTCAAAAAAGAAAGCATGCCAGTAAGAAGTAAAAGATATCTAGCAATAACCTTGGCCAAACAGGAGAAAGCTATGGAAACCGAAATCCAGCAAAGATTCTGGGGAAGAAACTCCAGAAGACACAAGGAGACGGAAGGCTATTCCGTGTTCTTCGAATGGAAGAACTAACACACTTGAAGCGTCCATACACAATAAAGCCATCTCTGGATTCCATGCAGTCCCAGTCAAAGTCGCAGCACTATTTCCCACAGAAATGGAAGAGAGAATCCTAGAGTTTCTATCCAGCAACAAAAGACACTGAATAGCCAAAGGAATACTGAGGAAAACGGACAAGGCAGCAGGCATCACACTTTCTGATTTCCAGATATAGGACGAAGTGCTAGGTACGGAAACAGCACAGCCTGGCGCCCAAAAGAGGCACACAGACCCATGGAACAGAATCGACAGCCCAGAGGACAACTGACACACATATGGACAGCCCATTTTCGACCAGGGAGCCAAGAGGAGACAGCAGAGAAAGGAGAGTCGCGACAAGAAATGGTGCTGGGAAGACAGCACAGCCAAATGGAACACAGTGAGAGTAGACCGTGATGTTACACCAGGGACACACACCACCTCGAAATGGATTAAAGCCTTGAACAGAAGACTTGAAAACGTGCAGCTTCTAGGAGAAAACGCAGGCAGCTTGCTCTTTGCCTTCTGGCTTAGCCACCTGTTTGGAAGAAGCATGTGTGGCCGGGCAAGGGAAACAAAGGAAACAAGAAACAAGCGGGACTCCATCCAACGCAGAAGCTTCTGCCCAGCCAACGACACCATCGACTGACTGCAAAGACTGTGCAACAAGTGACAGCAGATGTTTGCAAACCACACAACGGAGAAGGGGTGAACAGCCATAAGATCCAATGAACTCATACGTCTTCACAGGAAAAGAAACAGCGAGCCCAATAAAACCAGGGCAAAAGATGGAAACAGACAGCTCTCCCAGGAAGATAGAAAGATGGCCAACAGGCTGTATGAAAACATGCTCATCAACATTAAGTCTCTGCTCAAGGCAAATACAAACGGCACTGAGATAGCAGCTCACAGTGGTCAGAATGGCTATAAGGATGATGAGAGGAACCAACAAGTTTCAGAGAGGAGGTGGAGAGAAGGGAAGCCTCCTGCACTGCTGGTGGGAGTGTAAACCTGTGCAGCCACTACGCACACTACTGTGGAATTGCCTCAGAATTTTCAGAATCCATCTACCGTATGATCCAGGTATTCCTCTGTGGCGTATATATCCAAAGATCTTGGAAACACTAATGCACAGAGATCCGTGCATTGCTGTATTCCCCACAGCCTTACTCCCAATATGCAACATTTGGAAGCCTCCCTGATGCCCATCAAGGGACAAATGGATAAGGAAGATGGGCTATAACCACACAATGGCATAGCATTCAGCTGTAGGAACAGATGCAGTGCAGCCATTTGTGACCACCTGAATGGCTCCTGAGGGTATCAGGGGAACTGAAACAAGCCCTGGGTTAAGGTCAAATACCACAGGATCTCACGTGCAAGGAGAAGAGGAAAAATGGACCAACAAACAGGTAGCACGTGACATAGGATTGGCAGTTCCCAGAGGGAAATGGGGGCGGGGGACGGAGGGACAAAGAGTTGATTAGGCAAAAGTGTGTGGTGTGGGCCTGTAATTAGGCTTACGCTGGTGAAGATGATGTAGCCTACACAGAAGTCTAAATCTATGTGGATGTAGATTTGAAAGCTATAGGATGTTAGAATGCAGGGTTACGGAAATCAATTCACATAAAATCAAAACTCCAAAAAGGGGTGCAGATTTACGGCCTAAAGCTTTGGAGGCTGAAAGAGATTAGAGAAGATGAACATCCAAGGATTAGCAATCGCCTCCAAATGCTTAATGATGATACAGAAAGGTAGACCTTTGCAAAGAGATGAAGAGGAATACTACCAAGAGAACATGGTCCGAGCCAAATCATGAATCAACGGCAAATGTTACCGACACTAATGTAACTACCGCTTCCCTTCACGAATGATCAAAGCAGGCCAACATCTTCCCAAATTCAGGCCAAAGGTTGGTCCAAAAGCCCAATTTGGGGCCGGGCTGTGGTGTAGCAGGTAAGTGCCCACATCCGCTTGGGCGGCCCGGGCTTCACTGGCTAGCATCACGCTTGGGGATCAGATTACTAGCATTAGGAAATACAGATTTCAAGGTCTGGTGGTCACAGAGATCATAAAGAAGTAGAAATGGTGAGGAGACCTTATCAGTACACACCAGAAAAAGATCCAGGAGAATATTACAATCTATGAACACATAAGGAACACTTCCCCAAATGATGAAGGAAGGAAAACATGTGACCTGCCAAGGAGGAATTGTTCAGACTGCTAGGAGATCACACAATCAGTGTGCATCAGGGGAATGCCTGGGCAACTTCAACATGAGAGGGCCTCCCGGACGTTCTCTGGGGAAAGTCCACCCATTTGGCCATATCCACAAAAGATAAGAGATAAAACCCGGGATAAGCTTAAAGGAAAGAAACCGGTGTCTAGAGGGAACTTAGTAGACCCTTCAACTCCTTAGAGAAAGTTAGAAAACGACAAGAAATCCAGAGCAAGGAAAACTATCCTACCTGGAAAGGGGGACTAGTCAGATTGGGATGAGACGGCTCTGAAACACTGTGTGCATTGAGGTTGTCAGGACAACTTAGAATCTGAGGGTGTTTATGACATCACGGTGAACATGTCACCCAAGATGGCCGCATGTTTACAGTCCGAGGATTGGCCTCGTCTAGGACACTCAAGTGAGAGATACCCAGAAACAGCTTTTCCAAACAAAAACTTGAAAGGATCAAACAGACTCTGATTCAAGGGAGAAGAAAGGAATCATTGGGAACAAGCGATAATAGATGGACAAGCACAGAGAGGAGAACATTGTCACCTACTCAAGTAGATGGTGAGGTCGTGCAGATTCAATCTTGTAACTTGATTTGAAACAAGAGGCCAGACTTGGGGCTTATCAGACCTACATTGTCCTTCTGCCTTACTCATAATCCAAAGTACAGAATGATCTCTTGGGGACGTTGAAGAGAAGAATCGAGGACTCCTTTCATAGGCCCCTAAAATCCTTTGAAGAGAACTCTACCTTTGCATAGCTCTGGCCTCACGGGGGCCCACTGGCTACATGCTAATGTTTCCCAAGAGATCTCTTTGAATCCTTGAAGGCATGGACGCCTGTCATGCTTGGGGTATGTAGCTTGGTTTGGAAGGGCTCAAGAAGTGTGCTGAAAAGCACCCTTTTCCAGAGGGCTTCATTCCTGTGTGAAGGCTGCCCTCCCAGGCTACAGTGCTCAGTTGGGCTCCAATGAAATTAACTCCCCCATCTCTTGCCGTAGAAGGAGTACTGATTCTGTGTTTTGACACCATATGAAAGGAGGTTGACTGAAAACTAGAACATTACCATGATATTTAAAGAAAAATACACACGCCAGAGCTGAGGATGTCAATCAAACAGTAACAGACTCTGTAGAAATAAAGTAAGCCAGTATCTAGATGTAATCTAGGGGAGCGTTCAAGGTTCAGGGCTGAACGTCGAAACTTCCCAAATCCAGGGAAAGAGACGGAAGGATTTCTCACCTGGAGAGAGGAATTCATCAGACTCATCGAATTTGTCTCAGAACCATTGTGTCCGTGAAGGTGGTTGCCAGGACAACGTCTAACCTGGAGTTTCTCATCTCACAATGGCAAATGAACCAAGATGGACACGTGTCCTCAGTTCTCAGTTGGACGTAAGCTAGGATAGCAAAGATTCCTTCAACTGACAGATGGAAATTCAAAGACAACATCCAACAATCACCAAAGCACCTACAGGTCGGCCTACAGAACATATGGTGATTAAAAAAATACAGAATTCCTAACCTAGAATGAAGGAGAACCCACTGATAAGCATATCGAAGGGAGAGAGATCAGAAAGACCACTACAATTAGACTAAGGAAAGAAAACAAGCTCCCAGAAAATGGAAGGCAAACAGAAATCACACCTGAATACTCCACAGTGAATGAAGTCAGTGTTTACAAAGAGTCTGCTTGAATCTTTGAAAGTCCGAGAAAGTCACAACCCCAAAATTTGCGGTGAATGCCAAACCTGGGCTAACTGGGAAGGGTGAGTTCTCAGACTGCTCCAAGCTGGCTCTGAAACCCTGTGTCCATGATGCTTGCTGGGACAGCAGAGACCCAATTCTGACAAATCCCAGTGGACCGGAAAAACAACCTGGCCTCGTCTACACTGGACCAGATTTGGGCTCAAGTAGCATATTCAAGTCCCATTCCACTCAACTGCAAGTTGCCAATGGAACACGAAAGGGGCCGGCCAGTGTTGCATAGTTGACGTCCGCGTGTTCTTGTCAGCAGCATGTGGTTGGCCGCGTGGATTCTGGGGGTGAGCCTCCTCACCGCTCGTGCAGCCTTTCTGGGGCAGGCGTCCGAGGTAGTGTAGAGGCAGATGGGAAGTGACGTTAGACAGGACCAGTCTTCCTCAGCAAATACGGCAGCATTGCCAGCGGATATGAGCACGGCAGTAAACATCTGCCTAAACAAAACCAATTAAAAGTTGCAAATGATAGAAAAACTGAACCTCAAAAAAAAAAAAGCATGCTAGAAAGAAAAACAAGTAATCTAGGAATAACCTGTGCCAAACAGGTGAAAGCTATGTAAACCGAGAAATAGCAAACCTTTGAGAAAGAAATTCCAGAGGACACAAGGAAACGAAAGGGAATTCAGTGCTCTTGGAATGGAAGAAAACGAAGAAAGCATGAGGTATAATCACAATGATTCCTTTCTCATGCCTTGGATCAGCGTCTCATTGGTCTCTTCAAGTTTCTGTGCCCGGTTTCTGTTTGGAAAAGCTGTTTCTGGGTATCTCTCACTTGATTCTCCTAGCCTAGGCCAATCCTTGGACTGTAAACATGTGGCCATCTTGGATGACATGTTCACCGTGATATCATAAACACCCTCATAATTCTAATTTGTACTGACAACCTCCATGCACTCAGTGTTTCAGAGCCATCTCATACCAGTCTGACTACTCCTGTTTTCCAAGTAGGATAGTTTTGCCAGTTTTGGATTTCTTGTCGGTTTCTAACTTTCTCCTCGAACTTTGAAAGGTCTACAACATTCCCTCTAGACACGGGTTTCTTTCCATGAAGATTATCCCCGGTTTTCTCCCTTATCTTTTGTGGATGTGGTCAAACGGGTGGACCTTCCCCAGAGAAATTCCTGGAGCTCCTCCCAAGTTGAATTTACCCAGGCAATTCTCTGATGTGCAATCAGCGTGTCATCTCCTAGGAATCTGACAATTCCACCTGGGCAGGTCACATGTTTTCCTTCCTTCATCATTTGGGAAATTGTACCTTATGCATTCATAGGTTGTAATATTCTCAGCGTTCATTTTCCGGTGTGTACTGAAAATGTCTCCTCAGAATTTCTACTTCTTTATGATCTCTGTGCCCACCATACTGTGAAATCTGTATTTCCTAATGCTAGCAATCTGATCTGCAAGCCTGATGATAGCAGGTGAAGCCTGGGCCGCCCAATCAGAACTTGGGCACTTACCTGCTACACTACAGGGCCGAGCCTGAATTAGGCTTTTGGACAAACCTTTGGCCTGTTCTAGGGAAGATGTTGGCCTGCTTCGATCATTCGTGAAGGCAGTTAGTAACATCATGGACGGTAGCATTTTCCGCTGGTTCATGTGTTTAGCATGGAACACGTTCTCTTGGTAGTGTTCCTCTTCGTCTCCTTGCAATGGTCTACCTTTCTGTAGCGTCATTAAGCATTTTGAGGTGATTACCAATCCTTCGAAGTTCATCTTCTCTAATTTCTTACAGACTCCAAAGCGATAAGCCGTGAACCTTAACGTCTTTTGGGAGTTTTGATTTTACGTGAATTGTTTGCCATAACCCAGCATTCTAACATCCTATACCTTTCAGATTTACATCCTCATAGATTTAGACTTCTGTGTACGTTACATCATCTTCACCACCGTAAGCCTAATTACAGGCCCTCACCACACACTTGTGTCAAATCAACTATTTCTCCCTCTGGGCCCCGCCACCTTTCCCTCTGGGAACCAGAAATCCCATGTCATGTGCTACCTGTTTCTTGGTCCTTTTTTTCCTCTTCTCCTTGTAAGTGAGACCCTATGGTATTTGACCTTCCCTCTTGTGCTTGTTTGCATGCCCCTAAAACCCTCAGGAGCCATTCTGTTGGTCACAAATGGCTGGAAGGCATCTGTTCCTGCAGCTGAGTGCTATGCCGTTGTGTGGCTATAGCCCATCTTTCTTGTCCCTTGATGGGCACCAGGGAGGCTTCCCTGTCTTCGATATTGGGAGTAAGGCTGTGGTGAGCACAGCGGTGCACGGATCTCTGTGCATTAAAGTTTTCAAGTCCTTTGGATATATATGCCACAGAGGAGCACCTGGATCATGTGGTAGATGGATTCTGAAAATTCTGAGGCAATTCCACACCACTTCGTGTAGTGGCTGCACCAGTTTACACTCCCACCAGCAGTGCAGGAGGCTTGCCTTGTCTCCACCTCCTCTCTGAAACTTGTTGGTTCCTGTCTTCATCCTTATAGCCATTGTGAGCACTGTGAGCTGCTATCTCAGTGCCGTTCGTATTTGCATTGAGCAGAGACTTAATGATAATGAGCATCTTTTCATACAGCCTGTTGTCCATCTTTCTATCTTCCTGGAAGTGCTGTCTGTTTCCATCTTTTGCCCAGGATTTATTTGACTCGTTGATTTTTCTCCTGTGGAGACGTATGACTTCATTGGATCTTTTGGCTATTCACCCCTTCTCCGATGTGTGGTTTGCAAACCTGCTGTCGCAGTTGTTGTGACGTCTTTGCACTGAGTCGATGGTGTCATTGGCTGGGCAGAAGCTTCTGTGTTGGATGGAGTCCTGCTTGTTTCTTGTTTCCTTTGTTGCCCTTGCCCAGTCACACATGCTTCTTCCAAATAGGCGGCCAAGCCAGATGGCAAAGAGCAAGCTGCCTGCGTTTTCTCCTCGAAGTGTCACGGTTTCAAGTCTTCCATTCAAGGCTTTAATCCATTTCGAGGTGGTGTGTGTGCCTGGTGTAACATCACGGTCTACTCTCATTGTGTTACATCTGGCTGTGCAGTCTTTCCAGCACCATTTCCTGTCTAGAGTCTCTTTTCTCCGCTTTCTCCTCTTGGCTCCCTGGTCGAAAATGGGCTGTCCATAGATGTGTGAGTTGATTTCTGGGCTCTCGATTCTGTTCCATGCATCTGGGTGCCTCCTTTGCAGGCCAGGCTGTGCTGTTTTGGTACCTAGCTCTTCGTCCTATATGTGGCAGTAAGAAAGTGTGATAATTGCTGCTTTGTTCGTTTTCCCCAGGATTCCTTTTGCTATTCAGTGTCCTTTGTTGCTGGATAGAAACTTTAGGATTCTCTCTTCTATTTCTGTGGGAAAGATTGCTGCAACTTTGACTGGGACTGCATGGAATCCAGACATTGCTTTGTTGACAAAATAATCCGTAACCAATCTGTAAATGAAAATTTGGGGGAGTTTATTCTGAGCTTCAATCTGAGGATTATAACCCAGGGCCTTTCTACCCAAAGGAAGAAAGAGCATCAGAGAAGTGGGGGTGCACAGACTGGTTGTATTCCCCTCATCGAGGATGTTTCACATAGGATTGAAATGTCCCTTTTACAATAGTCGCGAGACTGCTCTGTTGGCACAGCGATTGATGGAAATAGCAGGTAGGTCTTCTGTCTCAGTGAACACAGTAGGGTGGCAGTCTGTTGTCTCCAGCTGACTGGTCACAGGTGAGCTGGGTGGTCAAGGGTGAGTGCAGCAATCAGTTCCTAGCCTAGGGAGAAATGCTTATCCCTAAAGAAATGCTAATGGGGGGGGAAGTTGCACCTTTATCTCAAGGGCCATAGGAAATGTCTAAGCAGATATGCAATGCGTGCTAAATAGCCATAGTCAGGCCCTTTTGGAAAAAACAAAAGCAGGCCGAATTAGGTTTATACCAAATGGCTTCCTCATATACTCCAATATATCCAATTGCTTCCCATTTTTATTTGAGCTTTATGCCATATGGACGTTTCAAGTCTGTCCGTTGTTGCATTCGAACGGCACGGAATAGCCTTGCGTTTCCTTGTGTCTTGTGGAATTTCTTTCCCCAAAACTTTGCTAGTTTGTGGTTCCCATCGCTTTCTCCTGTTTGTCCAAGGTTATTCGCAGGTGTCATTTTCTTCTCACTGGCATGGGTTTTTTTTGAGGTTCAGCTTTTCTATTCTTTGCAACTTTTAATTGGTTTTGTTTGGCAGAAGTTTATGGCTGTGCTCAAATCTGCTGGCCGTGCTGTTCTCTTTGCTGAGGAAGAGTGGTGCTGTTTAACATAGCTTCCCATCTGCCTCTACACTAGCTCGCACGCCTGTCTCAGAATTGCTGGACGAGCGTTGAGGAGGCTCACCCCCAGGATTCCACGCGCCCGACCCTGGCCTGCTGACCCAGAACACGTGGACTTCACCGCTGGCCCACTGGCTGGACCCTTTCCTGCTGCATTGGCAACCTGCGGTTGAGTGGAATGTGACCTGAATATGCTACTTGAACCCAACTCTTGCCCTGTGTAGATGAGGCCAGGTTTTTTCTCTGGCCCACTGTGATGTTGGAGGATTTTTCAGTATCGTGTCTCCTCTGTCCAGTCTAGCTTGGTGGACACAGGGTTTCAGAGCATGCGTGAGGCAGTCTCATAACTCACCCTTCCCAGTTACGCCAGGTTAGACCTTCCCTGCAGTTTTTGGGGTTGTGACTTTCCCGGACTTTCAATCGTTCAAGCAGAGTCTGTCTAAAGACTGACATCTTTCACTGTGGATTATTGAGGTGTGATTTCTGTTGCCCTTCCATTTTATGGGACCCTGTTTGCTTTTCCATGGTCTAATCATCATGTTCTTTATGAGCTTGTCCTTTGACATGCTTATCAGTGCGTTCTCCTTCACTCCATTTTACGAATTTTGTATTTCTTTAATCACCATATGTTCTGTAGGCCAAGGTGTGAGTCCTTTCGTGATTGTTGGGTGTTGTCCTGGAATTTTCATCCTTCACTTGAGGAAATCTCTGCTATCCTAGCCTAGATCCAACTGAGCACTGACTACACGAGGTCATCTTGGTTCGTTTGACATTGTGAGATGATAAACTCCAGGTTCGAGGTTATCGTGGCAACCACTTTCATGGGCCCTATGGTTCCAACACAAATTAGATGAATCTGATGAATTTCTCTCTGCAGGTGAGAGACCTTCTGTCCCTTTTCTGGATTTGGGAAGTCTCGTGCTTGACCACCGATCCTTGAACTTTCCACTAGATTATGTCTAGATGCTGGCTTACTTTATTTCCACAGGGTTTGTTATTTGTTTGATTTACATCCTCAGCTGTGGCATGTTTATTTTTCTTTAAGTATAATGGTAATGTTCTAATTTTCTGCCATCCTTTCTACATGTGGTTTCGAAACACATAATCAATACTCCTTCTACGGTAAGAGATATGGGGAGAGAATCTCACTGATCCCACTGAGCCCTGTAACCTGGGAGGCCAGCCTTCACAAAGGATGGAAGCCCTCTGCAAAAGGGTACTTTTCAGCACACTTCTAGAGCCCTTCCAAACCAAGAGACATACCCAAGCATGGCAGGGGTCCATTCCTTCAAGGCATCAATGAGCTCTCTTGTGACATATTGGCATTACCCAGTGGGCCCCCGTGACTTGAGAGCTGTGGAAAGTGAGAATTCTCTTCAAGAATGCTAGGGGCCTAGGAAAGGAGGCCTCGATTCTTCTCTTCAATGTCCTCAATTGATCATTCTTGACTTTGTATTATGGGTAAGGCAGAAGGACAATGTAGGTCTGATAAGCCCCGGGTCTGGCCTCGTTTTTCAGAACACATTTCCAGCTTGAATCAGCATGGCCTCCCCAGACTTCTGTAGATGACAATGTTGCCGTCCGAGTACTTGACCCTCTATTGTCTCTTCTTCCCAATGATTCCTTTCTCATCCCTTGAATTAGCGTCTCTTTGATGTCTTCAAGTTTCTGTGCCCGGTTTGTGTTTGGAAAAGCTGTTTCTGTGTACCTCTCACTTGAATATCCTAGCCCAGGCCAATCCTAGAGCTGGAAACCTATGGCCAACTTTGGTGACATGGTCACCGTGATGTCATAAACACGCTCAGAATTCTAAGTTGTCCTGACAACCTCCATGCACACAGTGTTTCAGAGCCATCTCATACCAGTCTGACGACTCCCCCTTTCCAGGTGTGATAGTTTTCCTTTTTCTGGACTACTTGTCGGTTTCTAACTTTATCCTCGAACCTTGAAAGTTCTACTACATTCCTTCTAGACAGTGGTTTCTTTCCTTTAAGATAGTCCTGGGATTTATCTCTTATCTTCTGTGGATGTGGCCAAATGTCTGGACTTTCCCCACAAAAAGTCCTGGAGTCCCTGCAAAGCTGAAGTTACCCAAGCAATCCTCTGATGAGCAATGATCATGTTAACTCATAGCAGTCTGGTGTTTCCACCTTGGCAGGTCAGATGTTTTCCTTCCTTCATCATTTGGGGAAGTGTACGTGGTGTGTTCATAGATTGTAATATTCCCATGGTTCGTTTCCTGGTGTGTATTCATAAGGTATCCTCACAATTTCTACTTCTTCATGATCTCTGTCGGCACCATACCTTGAAATCTATATTTCCTAATGCTCCTAATCGGATCTGCACCTGCGATGCCAGCCTGCCAGTCCCAGGCCGCCCAAGTGGAACATGGACACTTACCCACTACACCAGAGGGCTGGCCCTGAATTGGACTTTTGGACCAACATTTGGCTTGAACTTGGGAAGATGTTGGTCTGCATTGATTATTCAAAAAGGTAATTACCAGTAACATCGTGGACAGCAACATTTTCAGTTGGCTTAGGGGTTTAGCACGGGTTATGTTCTGTTGGTAGTGTTCCTCTTCATCTCTTTGCAATGGTCTACCTTTATGTTGCATCATTAAGCATTTCGAGGTGATTGTCAATCCTTTGATGTTCATAATCTCTAAACTCTTTCAGCCTGCAAACTTTATCCCTTAAACCTGCTGGCCTTTATGGAGTTTTGATTTTAGGTGAATTGATTTCCATAACCTAGCATTAGAGAATCCTATAGCTTTCAGATTTACATCCTCATAGATTTAGACTTCTGTGTATGCTACATCTTCTTCCCCACAGTAAGCCTAATTACAGGCCCACACCCCACACTTGTGCCTAATCAACTCTTTCTCCCACCGTCCACTGCCACCCGTTCCCTCTGGGGACCACCAATCCTATATCACGTTCTACCTGTTTGTTGGTCCTTATTTTAATCTTCTGCTTGTAAGTGAGATGCGATGGTATTTGATTTCTCCCTTGGGCTTGTTTCAGTACCCCTCCCACCCTCAGGAGTGATTCTGCTGTCACAAATCGCTGGACTGCACTCTTTCTTACAGCTGAGTGTTTTGCCTTTGTGTGGATATAGCCCAACTTCCTTCTCCATTGGTCCTTTGATGGGCACCAGGGCGGCTTCCAAGTCTTGGATATCGGGAGTAAGGCTGTGGTGAACACAGCGGGGCACAGATCTGTGTGCATTAGTGTTTCGCAGTTCTTTGGATAAACACGCTGGAGAGGAATCCCTGGATCATATGGTAGATGGACTTGGAGATTTCTGAGGCAATTTCACATGGCTATGCCTAGTGCCCTCACCGGTTTGCACTCCCACCAGAGGTGCAGGACTCTTCCCTTCTCTCCACCTTCTCTCTGACACTTGTTGTTTCCTGTCTTGTTCCTTATAGCCATTCTGAACACAGGGAGCTGTCATCTCATTGCCGTGAGGATTTGCGTTGGCCTTATACTTAATGGTGTTGAACATGTGTTCATAGAGCTGTTGGCCACCTTTCTGTCTTCTTGGGGTAAATCTCTGTTTCCATCTTCTGCCCAGGTTTTAATGGGCTTGTTGTTTTTTCTCTTGTGGAGACGTGTGTGGTCATTGGGTCTTTTGGCTATTCAGCCCTTCTCAGATGTGTGGTTTGAAACATCCTCTCCCTGTTGTGCTGTCTTTGCATTGAGTGGACGGTTTCCCCGGCTGGACAGAAGCTTCTACGTTGGATGGAGTCCTGCTTCTTTCTTCTTTTCTTTGTTGCCCTTGCCCAGTCACACATGCTTCTTCCAAATAGGCGGCTACCCCAGATGGCAAAGAGCAAGCTGCCTGTGTTTTCTCCTAGAAGTTTCACTGTTTCAAGACTTCCATTGAAGGCTTTAATCCATTTCGAGGTGGTGTGTGTGCCTGGTGTAACATCATGATCTACTCTTATTGTGTTACATGTGGCTGTGCAGTCTTCCCAGCACCATTTATTTTAGAGACTCTCCTTTCTCCACTGTCTCCTCTTGCCTTCCTCATTGCAAATGTGCTGTCCATACATGTGTGAGTTGACCCTTGGGTTCTGCATTCTGTTCCATTGGTCTTTGTGCCTGTTTTTGGGACCAGGCTGTGCTGGTTCGGTACCAAGCGCTTCGTCCTACATGTTGAAATCAAAGTGTTATACGTCCTGCTTTGTTCGTTCTCCTCAGAATTCCTTTGGGTATTCTGGGTCCCTTGTTGCTGGATAGAGACTTTAGGATTTTCTCTTCTATTTCTGTGGGAAAGATTGCTGTAAATTTGACTGGGATTGCATGCAATACGGAGATCGTTATCCATTACGGACGTTTCAGGTGTTTTAGATCTTACATTCCCTGAGCACAGAATACCCTTCTGTTTCCTTGTGTTTTCTGGAATTTCTTTCCCTAAAGCTTTGCTAGTTTTCAGTTTCCATAGCGTGCACCTGTTTGTCTAAGCTTATTCTTAGAAATCTTATTCTTCTTACTTGCATTTTTTTTCCAGAGTTTCAGTTTTTCTATTCTTTGAAACTTTTCATTGCTTTTGTTTTGGCAGATGTTTATGGCTGTACGCACATCTGGGGGCGATGCTGCTGTATTAGCTGGGCAAGAATGATGCTGTCTGACGTTGCTTCCCATCTGCCTCTACAGTACCTTTGACGCCTGCCCCAGAATATCTGGACCATCGGTGAGGAGGTTCACCTCCAGGATTCTGCATGGTCTGCCCTGGGTGCCGACCCAGAATTTGTGGACTTCACCACTGCTCCACTGGCCAGCACCTTTCATGTTCCACTTTAAACCTGCATTTGATGTGGAATGTGAGTTGAATATGCTATTTGGGACAAATCTTGCACTGTGTAGATGAGGCCAGTTTGTTTTCCTTCTACACTGTGATGTCAGAGGATTTCTCAGAATTGTGTCTCTGCTATCACGGCAAACTTCATTGACACAGGTTTTCAGAGCCCCATTTTAGCAGTCTCATAACTCACCCTTACCATTTAGCCTAGGTTTGACATCTGCTGCATTTTTGGGGTTTGTGGCTTTCTCTGTCTTTCGAACGTTCAGGGTATTTCTAAAACGGACATCTTTCATTGTGGATTATTCAGCTGTGATTTCTGTGTGCCTTCCATTTTCTGGGACGGTTTTTTGTTTTCCATGGTATAATGGTTGATATGGGCTTGGTGAGCTGAAGACTCGAATGAAAGATTTCTAGGACATTCAAGGTCTGGCATTGGTGCTATTTTATTTAGAGAATAGTAAGGGATAGAATGGGGACAGGACCCATGTGTAGTGAAGAGTTGCTGCTGCTCCCTGGGGATGGGACCCATGAGCAGTCAAAGCTCCTGCTGCTGCCCTGAGTTGAGGGTTAGGGCTAGTTTTATAAGTCATGGGTGCATGATTTATTTTTACTGGGAAAAGAAATGAAGTGGGAAAATTCTTTAAATGATTTCAGTGCAGATGGGGTCTGGTTATTGTGCAGTCATATAACTTTAGATACGGATCTGGCAATATAGATCAGCATGTACGTGATGATGCCCTGGGCTTCTCTCCCTGAGTCAGCTCTAATTCCACCAGCTCATATAGTTTGGCATGTAGGCCAGATCACCTTGGGCTTCCCTAGCTGGGGCAGCTTTAATGTACATCATAAACACCCCCTGAACCCATTTGGACTGGAGAGGTTTGGGGATATGGACGATGGTCTGTCTTCTGTAACTACTTATGGCTTTACATGGTCACAGAGCTGTCCCTAAATGGGGTCATAGGTACAGGTAGGAAGTTCAGTGGACTGGAAGCCTTCACCTGTGGAGTTCAAGGCTGACAAGGTATACAGAGCCTCTGGAGACGAGAGAATCATTTGACGAGAGGTGGTCCAGGAGGTGAAACTTTTTTCACATGTGGAAGACAAACAATGAAACAGACAACAAACTATAATAAGAAATACAAGCAGTATGTTTGACCCAATGTATAACGTATTGAAGTAGTGCAGAAACCTGGTCCTGACTTGGAGTTCAACCAATCGTTTAGAGTTAGGGTTGATAAGACACGGATTTAATTTGGTGGTTGGGATAGGAAGCCAGAAATATTTTGACGGTAGTCAGGAATATAGACACAACACTCAGTTTTTATAATGGCATAGGTGGCCCCTTGTGCTGCTGTCAAGACATCCAGTGCCATTTGGATTTGGAGGACTGCCTTACACATTTGGGATACTTCTAAATTGAGCAGAAAAATGCTACGTTGCGTGTCATTTAATGCCTTCATAATAAATTTGTTTAGGACTTCCATGTGCAAGACGACACTTTCGATACCTAATTGGGGAAGGAAAATTGCGGAAAGATGGTCATACCAGTGGAAGACAGAGCTGGTCCTGAGCTGCTGCAGTTGGGTAGGTTAGCAGGAGGAGATGTAGTAAATGGAGTTCTACCTTGCATCCAGCTAAAGCCTAGTGTGCATCGTGCAATCCATTTAGGTGGCAGCCAAGGCCATAAATTGGAGCCGCATAGCCACTGAGCACCATTAGGGACTAACCAAAGCGTGCTGGGCTGTCTATCCCAGTCAGTCCCAAACCAATCAGTACTTTTTTAAGACTATGATATGAGAACACATATAACAGCGAATTTTTCCCATAGGTCGGCTGTTATTAGGCCATGTATCACAGGTGTGATTGGTTTGTTCCCAACAGAGAGTGACCTTTTACTGAGTTGACCACTAGTAGGAGTGAACCAAATACATTCATCCCAAATTTCATATCGTCCATCCTGTGTCTATCGATAAGTTAGGTAATTTAACTTTGGAACTTGTTGTTTCTAACCCACCTGTGACAAGGGAAATCTAGTTAGTATTTGGGGAGTAGTTTTAAAGGAAAATGTTTGAATGTGGCCTGGGAACTCGCAGGTATCAGACATAGATGAGCACAAGGAGACATTACGATTTGTAATAGATGAATCTTGCGGAAGAAAGAGCTAGAATCTAATATCCATGAATGCCTACTATAGCTTCTACAGAAACATAATTTTTTCTCTCTTAAATCACCCTCATTTTTACAAAAGATAGCCAAATCAGGTTTAACAGGTTTGCAAATCAACTGTAGTTTTAATACAACATGCTCCAATTATTTATATAACAGCTACAAGAA
Organism: Equus asinus; assembly: GCF_041296235.1. Taxonomy (NCBI): domain Eukaryota; kingdom Metazoa; phylum Chordata; class Mammalia; order Perissodactyla; family Equidae; genus Equus; species Equus asinus. The sequence continues at coordinate 550,531 of NC_091809.1, read as the reverse complement.
TAGCAATTTTTTATACAGGCTTTTTTAAGTATGCCTTGCTGGAAATTTTTATGAGGAATCTCGGATTGAACTGTGAAGGCCTCTAGAGGCCAGAAAAGCCAAGCCAAGGATTTGCCATCGAATTTTGCCTGCAGTACTTACAGATTTGAGTGGAGTTCTCTTTCAGGTCCCCCAAAGTATTTGGAGGTTACTTGCACCTGCCAAATAAGCACGTTTCCTTACCTAATGGGTAAGATTGCCAGAATCTCTGTAAACATGGTACCAGGCCCATGTTTCCGAGTGGCTGTATTCCAGAACGTCCAATCTTTGTTCCTGAAATGCGGTCTTGTCATAGCTGAGCCTGTATGTTTCAAATATGCCATTCCAGTCAAAGCCTTGGTAATATAACCAATGTGTCCTGTTATAAGGAGAACAGATTCTTATGGAACTTATGCAAATATTGCCACGAAATGACCATACTCAGTCACAAAGGGTTTCCAAATTCTCGAGGGATAAGGTACAGAGAAAAAGATGAATGTTTCAGTTTTGCTCATAAAGGTATATTTTCACCAAGTGGCTGTAAGTCAAAGTTAGCATAAGAGAAAAGAGAGAAAGATTTCCTTCATTATGAGAAAACAAAGCAACACATCAAAACTCAACGATATTTCAAACAGAAGTCCTAAAAAATTACAATCGTCCTCATCAGTTCACACAGTCTTGTATAATCAATTCTTGAGCTAAATCTGTCCTTAGCAGATTGAGGAGCTTAGTTTCTGTTACAATTCTGTAGTTTCTTACTCAGCTCAGTTTTACAATGTGAAAGTTTATCAGAAACCTGTAGTTTAGAACCTCTGTGTCAGAATCCTTTCCAGGAATATCTCTGAAGATGAAACATATTTGCAAAAGAAAAAAGCATCAGAGTAAAACAACAACTATCTGCAAATGGACAAAGGACTCAAAAGGGTAAATGTCAAAGAAACTTGGATACTTCTGTGACATATGACCCTTCCAGATAATAAGTGGACTTATGACTGATAACCAGGAAAGATCAGAAGCTTAGGAATGCTATATAATTTTAAGACATCTATATTAATAACATTTACCAATCTAATACCACCTAAGAATATCTATCATCACTTGTTTCACAGTTTCCCCTGTAATTTAATAGAAAATCTAAGCCTAATTAGTTTAATGTTTTCGTCCTTACAGGAACAGAGAGCAAATTTCTTTGAGAAGTCTCAGGGGCCCTCTGAAAATCCTCAGAGTAATTTCTCTTCTGTCTACCAGGTTAAAAGAAAGACTTCATTCAGGATTTGAATATTTTTGAGGGAGAAGCTTGTCAAAACATAGCCAAAGTTTTTAAAATGCTTCTTCAAATAGGAAACAACACTCACTGTGAAGCAATGCTCAGGTATCTATTCAAAGTGATGACAGAAAGAGTCAAAAATCGTAAGAGTGACCTCAGTCATTATTTTCACAAAACACATTTCTCTCTTAGGTAGACTTACTCAAAGGAAGAGCTTTTATAACCTCTTTACCAAGAGCAGATCCAAAGTTCAAGAAAAAGTATCATTTTAGAGAAAACCAAATTTGAATTTCTGCACCTACTTATGTTTCACATTCAAACTCATTCACTTAATTGAACTTACTTTAGTCTACTTGAGTAGGCATAAAACTCCTTTCAGAATATCTACTTCACAAACCTTCTTCAACTTTCTTTTTTGTTTTCAGAATTTGTCAACAACTCTTTCTTTTTTCCTTTCTAGTACATTAGGACAAATTTATCTTTCTTCACCCATCAAACAAAAATATTTCCATTCTTTATACCTTTTTTACTGAAAGCATACATTTTAACTTCCCTGAATACAGAGCTCTTTTTCTTATTAATTTCCTGTAGCTTTAATTCCATAAGTTAATTAGAACTTTTAAGGCTTAACAGATCTCCTAAACGCTAAAAAAGTAAATAACTATGAATTGTCTTTTATATCAGCATTCTGAACACTTCATAACTTTAGAAACATGCAGCTTTACAATAAAACACAAGGCATGTTTTTTAATACACCCAAACGCTTTTAGCCTATTCAACAAGAAGCCAAAAGTAGATAAATTAAATATGTTTATTACTAATGATTCAGTGTTTCAGCCTATCCAAAAATGACCGGCATATTCATCTTTTTATCATTTAACTTAATTTTGCAAAACTCAAGATTGTTACACAGAAAAATTTCGAAGCTGTTGGTTTTTCAACAAGTATACAGAGCATAAAAGTTATTGTACTCACTTTTATGAGTTTTATGTATTTAAACCATTTTTTCCAACATTTATGTTCAGATTACCTACAGAAACCTCATGAGGCATTAGACAAAACTAGTCATCATATAAAGCTATTATTTTGCTGACAAATTTAAGAAAGTGAGCTTATATGACTAGAAAACCCATGCTGAATGCCTGCATCCTATGCAAATACCGACAAGTCTGACAACAAGATAATTTTCAATCAAACCAAGAAACTTTAACAAGCTTTCATTTACCAAAGGTTAATTCACATCACGTTAACTTTGAAAGGCACTGAGTTAATTTCTACTACATTAGAATTTATGTAAGCACTATCTTTAAGCCAACTAAACAGAGATCTTAATTTTGGCCATACCATCCAGGGGTAAAAATATCACACGTATAAAGTACACATAGACACACATAGACAGAGACTGTACAACCATTGTTTTAAAAACTACTCCAGTGAGTCAGGTACAATAATATAAAGCTTACCAGTTATGAATCCACATTTTGTTTTGAGCCTTTTTACTAATACTTATGGAGAAGACCCTCGAGATGGTAGACTTTTTGCAAGGGTGCACTTATGACCATTTATCCTTTCCCCTCCTTTTTTTTTTTTTCAGTCTTAAGAATGAGTGATGGGCTACATAGTAGTTCCTGGAGAGGGGGGATGAGAATCCTTTTCATGATAAAGTAAGTACATGGAATCTGAACTGCCTCTAGAGCTGTCTTTCCAGTCTTGCAAGGATTTTGTAAGGACAGTTGCTCTTGATTTCTCAGAAACTGGACTGTAACTTGAAGGACATTCTAGGTTGATCTACCTGTCCAACTGCACCAGAAAGGCACAGAGATACCTCTCAAATTTTCCCCCAGATGGAGTTTCTGCGGCATACCCATACAATTGAAAGTGTTTCTAATTAGTTAGAATGACCCTGAGTGGTGAGTCTCTTGGGATGCTTTCGTCATTCCCCATGGCAATGAAGCCAGTGTTGGACTGACAGTGTACTGGACAAAGGCGCAGTGCCTAAAGAGGCCTGGAACATGCTGGAGGCCGGGGCTCCCAGTACCTCGGTTGAGAGTTAAGTCCCTTGCAAAATATTTTCAAGTTATTCGATTTTACAGAAGGGACAGGTTCTGCTCAAGTCCAGCCTGAACTTAAGCTCAACTTGGTGACAACAGAGGACATGAGCAAAACAAAGAAATTAAAAGAAGACATCAGACCTCACCCTCATGGCTGTTCCCAGAGGGTTATCATGATAAAAGTCACACAACAGTTCCCATGCTGGGGCATACTACCCTAGCACAACAGTTCACAGAATAAATCACAGGTCTCCTAACATCATAGCCAACTCAGTAGGTGACTAAAATACTCAATGAATCAACCGCCAACAGAGGGCACCCTACTTGGGGTCGCTGGGGTGATCAGGCCCAGAAAGCCAAAGTTGGGGCTCCCAGTGTTGGAGGACTTGACTGTTGAAAGATTTCTTTGTTTCCCTGTTGCAAAGCTCAAAAGGAGACGAAATTGGCCATTGTAACTCTAAGAAAGATGAAAGAGACAGGTCCATTACCTTGAAAATCCCCCTGAACCTAGGGAAGCATCCTACCTGTTGTTCCTACAGTGGGGTGCCTATAGCAAGGGGTGATGGGGGTGTCCCCCAGAATTGCATCCCTTGGATATCTTCCCTGGTATGCCTGGCAGTAACAGGTGCCTGGTGAACATCTTTCCTATTCTGCCTGGAAGTAATAGGTGCCTGGTGAGTGGTCCCCAAGAGAATAGGAGAAGTTTAAGAGAGAACATGATGGAGAGAAATAGTGAAGAAGTTTCCGCCACGCTGGGGGACATTCTACCCAATTGTGTATTGGAGCCATTCTCCGAAGAAGGGTTTCCAATACTCAACCAAAGGTTAGAGTTTGGTACTTTCCCTGAACTGCAGTCCCGATTGGGACATTCACACAGTTCAGATGGTCAAGTGCAATGGGACGTATCTCAATCCAGCTTTAGGAATAGAAAACTTCCACGGGAGTCTTGGAGATTGCCAACCATCCTAATGACTTAAATGGCTCACCTGTTCCCACGTAAAATTTATATATTAGAGATAGGGTCAGGAAGGAATGGATTAATTCATTCTACATCACTCTTAGGCTTAAGGTACTGATTCTCTTCAAGCTGAATGCCAGATTTGCACCATAGAGTAGTCATGGGCAGCAAACATGAATTCATGCATCTATTCAAGACAGTTCCTGATGGAGAAGTGAATTTAGATCCATCCTCGAAACAGAGAGAGGCACAAGGAAGAAAAGGGCACTTACCAGAATTCGAGCTCACAAACCGATGAAACATGTTCCCCATACGGGCCACAAGATATGATGCATGGTCGGTAAGCTCAAGAGTTGAAAGAAAGATTTCTTGGACCCTCAAGGTCTGGCAGTCTCTTTTATTTAGACAATGGTACAGGATAGCATGGGGACAGGACCTATGGGCAGTGAAGATCTGCTGCTGCTGCCTTGGGAAAGGACCCATGGGTAGTCACAGCTCCTGCTGCTTTCCGGAGTTGAGGTTAAGGACTAATTTTATAAGGCATGGGTACGTGACTTATTTTTCCTGGAAAAAGAAATGATGTAAAAAGTCATTAAATGATTTCAGTTCAGATGGATTCTTGTTATGGTGTGGTCATATAACACTAGATAGAAAACTGGCCCCATAGATAGGCATGTAGGTGAGCATGACCTGGGCTTCTCTCCCTGGGGCACCTCTAATTCATACCAAAAGAAATTCAACGGGTCATATAGTTCTGCATGTTCACCAGCTAACCTTGGGCTTTCGAGTGGGGGCAGCCTTAATCCACATCAATCCTCATGGTCTTTCACAGCTGTCTCCCATAGATATGCTCATCAGTGTGTTCTCCTTCATTCCAAGTTAGGAATTTTGTATTTCTTTAATCACCATATGTTCTCTAGGCCGATGTGTGAGTGCTTTCGTGATTGTTGGGTTTTGTCTTTGAATTTCCATCGTTCACTTGAAGGAATCATGGTTATCCTGGCCTAGGTCCAACTGAGCACAGAGAACATGAGGTCATCTTGGTTGGTTTGACATTTTGAGATCAGAAACGCCAAATTCTAGTTTGTCCTGGCAACCACCTTATGGACATAATGTTTCCGAGACACATTAGAGAAATCTGATGAATTCCTCTCTCCAGGTAAGATATTTTTATGTCTTTTGTTCTGAATTTGGGTAAGCTAGACCTTGACTTCGGATCCTTCATTGTTCCAGTAGATTACGTCTAGATGCTTGTTTACTTTATTTCTGTAGGGTTTGCTAGTTGTTTGGTTTACATCCTCAGCTATGGCATGTTTATTTTTCGTTAAATATGAGTGTAATGTTCTAATTTTCAGCCAACTGCCTCACATACAGTGTCAAAACACATAATAAATACTCTTCTATGACAAGAGATGGGGGCAAGAATTTCATTGGGGCCAAACGGAGCATTTTAGCTTTGATGGCAGCCTTCACTTTGGATTGGTGGTTCCCAGAGGGAAAGAAAAAATCCATAAAGCTGTGCAGATTTACAGCATAAAGCTTTTGAGGCTGAAAGAGATTAGAGAAGATAAACTTTCAAGGATTGTGAATCTCCTCCAAATGCTTAATGATGCTACAGAAAAGTAGACCATTGCAAACACATTAGGAAGAATACTACAAAGACAATGTGTTCCATGCTAAACTCATGAACCAAGGGAAAATGTTACCTTCTGAGAGGTTACTACTCATTACCTTCACGAATAATCACAGCAGGCCAGCTTCTTCCCAAGTTCAGGCAAAAGATTGGTCCAAAAGTAAAATTCAGGGCCAGTCATGTGTTATGGTGTGTAAGAGCCCATGTTCCTAGTCTGTGGTCTGGGACTCATGGATTTGCATCACGGGTGCTGATCAGATTAGTAACATCAGGAGAGATAGATTTCATGGTATGGTGCAGGCAGAGATCATACATAAGTGGAAATTGTGAGCAGACCTTATACATATGCACCAGGAAAACAACATGAAAATGTTGCAATCTATGACGCATCTGGTAGACTTCTCAAATACAGAATGGAGGAAGTGATGTGACTTGCATAGGTGGAATTGTCGGACTGCACAGGATGACACGATCATTGAACATCAGAGGATTGGCTGGGCAACTTCAACTTGGGAGGGACTCGTGGACTTTTTCTGGGGAAAGTCTACATATTTGGCCATATCCACAAAATGTGACAGATAAAACCAAGGATAAACTTAAAGTAAAGAATTCAGTGTCTAGAGAGAATGTAGTAGACATTTAAAAGTCCAAAGATAAAGTTATAAACACACAAGAAATCCAGGAAATGGAAAACCATCTTAGCTGGAAAGGGTGAGCAGTTAGACTGATATCAGATGGCATTCTGCGTCGGCAGCAAGGAGTTGGCAGGGTAGAATCCTGGGGGTAAACCTCCACACCGCTGGTACAGCCATTCTGGGGCAGGCGAGGGAGGTAATGTAGAGGCAGATGAGAAGTGATGTTAGACAGGGCCACTATTCCTCAGCAAATACAGGAGCATTTCCAGCAGATGTGAGCACAGTGATAAATCTCTTTCAAAAGGAAACAAATTAAAAGTTGCAAATAATAGGAAAATTGAACCTCAATAAAAAAGAAAAAGGATGCCAGTAAGAAGAATAAGATACCTAGGAATAACCTCACCCCAACAGGTGAAAGCTCTGTAAACAGAAAACTAGCAAACCTTTGCAGAAAGAAATGGGAGAAGACACAAGGAAGTGGAAGGATATTCCATGCTCTTGAAATGGAAGAATTAACACACTTGAAATGTCCACACCGCATAGAGAAATCTCTTGATTCCATGCAGTGCCAAAGGTGCAGCAATATTTCTCACAGAGATAGAAGCGAGCATCCTACAGTTTACATCCAGCAACAAAAGACCCCGAATAGCCAAAGGAATCCTGAGGAAAAAGAACAAAGCTCAATGTATCACACTTTCTGATTTCAACATATAGGATGAAGAAATTGAAATGGAAACAGTGCAGGCTGGGATGCAAAACAAAGAAACAGAACCAAGGAACAGAATCAAGAGCCCAGAGGTATAGGGACACATATATGGACACCCCATTTTCGACCATGGAGCCAAGAGGAGACAGTGGAGAAAGGAAAGTCTCTACAATGAACGGTGTTGGGAAGAGTGCAGAGTCTCATGTAAGACAAGGAGAGTAGCCCATGGTGTTACACCAGGCACATACACCAACTCAAAATGGATTAAAGTCTAGAATGTATCACTGGAAACCATGAGACTTCTGGAAGAAAATGTAGGTAGCGTGCTCTTTGTCATTTGTCTTAGCCTCATATGTGGAAGAAGCATGTCTGTCACTCATGTTACTACTGATTCCCTACACGAATGATCGAAGCAGGCCAACATCCTCCCAAGTTCAGGCCAAAGGTTGGTCCAGAAGTCAAATTCATTGGTGGACCTGTGATGTAGCAGGTAAGTGCCCACGTTCCGCTTGGGCAGCCTGAGCTTCACAGGATAGCACCACGGTTGTGGATCAGATTACTAGCATTAGGAAATCCAGATTTCATGGTCTGGTGGGCACAGAGATCATAAAGAAGTAGAAATGGTGGGGGAAACTGAGCAATACGCACCAGAAAAAAACAATGTGAATATTACAATCTATGAACGCATCAGCTACACTTCCCCAAATGATGAAGGAAGGAAACATGTGACTTGCCTGGTGGAGTTGTCAGACTGCTAGGAGATGACACGATAAGAGTGCATCAGGGGATTGCCTGGGCAACTTCAACTTGGGAGGGAGTCCATGACTTTCTCTGGGGAAAGTCCACCCATTTCACCATATCCACAAAAGATAAGAGATAAAATCTTTGATAATCGTAACGGAAAAAGACTGGTGTGTAGAGGGAATGTAGTAGACCTTTCAAAGTTCGAGGAGACATTTAGAAACCGACAAGAAATCCAGAACAAGGAAAACTATCCTACCTGGAAATGGGGAGTGGTCAGACTGGTACGCGATGGCTGTGAAACACTGTGTGCATGGAGGTTGTCAGGACAACTTAGAATTCTGAGGGTGTTTATGAACATGTCACCCAAGATGGCCACATCTATACAGTCCGGAGATTGGCCATTGTGTGGCTATAGATCGTCTTCCTTCTCCATTCGTCACTTGATGGGCACCACGTAGGCTTCCAAGTCTTGGATATTGGGAATAAGGCTGTGGTGAACACAGTGGTGCATGGATCTCTGAGCATTAGTGTTTCCAAGTTCTTTGGATATATATGCCACAGAGGAATAGCTGGATCACATGGTAGATGGATTCTGAAAATTCTAAGGCAATTCCACAGAACTTTGGGTAGTGGCTGCACCTGATTACACTCCCCCCAGCAGTGCAGGAAGCTTCCCTTCTCTCCACCTCCTCTCCAAGACTTGTTGTTCCCTGTCTTCATCCCTATAGCCATTCTGACCACTGTGAGCTGCTATCTCATTGCCGTTCGTATTTGCATTGGCAAAGACTTAATGATGATGAACATGTTTTCATACAGCCTGTTGGCCATCTTTTATCTTCCTGGGAGAAATATCTCTTTCCATCTTTTGCCCACCTTTTATGGGGCTCGTTGATTTTTTATTGTGGAGACATATGAGTTCATTGGATATTTTGGTTAATCATCCCTTCTCCGATGGGTGGTTTGCAAACATCCACTCGCAGTTGTGCTGTCTTTGCATTGAGTCAATGGAGTCGTTGGCTGTTCAGAAGCTTCTGCATTGGATGGAGTCCCGCTTGTTTCTTGTTTCCTTTGTTGCCCTTGCCCAGTCACACATGCTTCTTCCAAATAATCGGCTAAGCCAGATGGCAAAATGCAAGCTGCCTGCGTTTTCTCCTAGAAGTTGCATGGTTTCAAGTCTTCCATTCAAGGCCTTAATCCATTTTGAGGTGGTGTGTGTGGCTGGGGTAACATCATGGTCCACTCTCATTGTGTTACATGTGGCTGTGCAGTTTTCCCAGCACCGTTTCTTCTCGAGACTCTCCTTTCTCTGTTGTCTCCTCTTGGCTCCTTGGTCTAAACTGGGCTGTCAATATATGTGGGGGTTGACCTCTGGGCTCTCGATTCTGTTCCTTGTGTCTCTGTGCCTCTATTTGTGGCCAGCCTTTGCCGTTTCGGTACCTAGCAGTTCGTCCTATATGTGGAAATTCGAAAATGTGGTACTTGCTGAGTTGTTCGTTTTTCTCAGGATTACCTTGGCCGTTCCTGCTCCTTTGTTGCTGGATAGAAACTTTAGGATTATCTCTTCTATTCCTGTGGGAAAGATTGCTGAAACTTCGATGGGGCTTGTGTGGAATCCAGAGATTGCTTTATCCAATATGGACGTTTCAAGTGTGTTCATTCTTCCGTTCGAAGAGCGTGGAATAGACTTCCGTTTCCTTGTGTCTTCTTTAATTTCTTTCCGCAAAGCATTCCAGTTTGTGGGTCCTTGTTTGTCTCTTCTCCTTGTAAGTGAGCTCCTACGGTATTTGAGTTTCTCCCTGTGAGCTGTTTCACTTCCAATGAAACCCTCAAGAACCATCCTGCAGGTCACTAATGGCTGGATTCTCTCTTTTGTTATGGCTCAGAGATATGCCATTGTGTTCATAAAGCCCAGCTTCCTTCTCCAATCTTCTTTCTCTATTCGTCCTTCTGCCTTGATGGGCATCAGGGCGGCTTCCAAGTCTTGGATAATGGGAGTAAGGCCAGGGTGAACACAGGGGTGCACATATATCGGTGCACGACTTTTTCCAAGGTCTTTTGAGAAACACGCCACTGAATAATAGCTGGATCATATGGTAGATGGATTCTGACATGTCTGAGGCAATTCCACACTGATTTGCGTCGTGGCTGCACCAGCTTACACTCACAGCAGCACTGTACGAGTCTTCCCATCTCTGCAGCTCCTCTCTGACACTTGTTTCCTGACTTTTTACCTATAGTCATTCAGACCACATTGAGCTGCTATCTCACTGCCATTTGGATTTCAATTGCCCTGAGTCTTAATGATGATTAACATGTTTTCATACACCTGTTGGCCATCTGTATATCTTCTTGGGTGAAATCTCTGTTTCCACCTACTGCCCAGGTTTTAATGGGCTTATTTTTTTCTCTCTTGTGGACCCATATGAGTTCACTGCATCTTTTGGCTATTCACCCGTTCACCGATGTGTGGTTTTCAAACATCCTCTCCCAGTGGTTGTACTGTCTTTGCATTGAGTCGATGGTTTCCTTGGCTGGGCTGAACTTTTGCATTTGATGTAGTCCCATTTGTTTCTTGTTTCTGTTGTTGCCCTTGCCCAAGCAGACCTGCATCTTACTAATAGGAGGCTAAGACAGATGACAAATAACATGCTGCCTAGTTTTCCTTACAGAAGTCTCGTGGTATGCAGTCTTACATTCAAAACTTTAATCCATTTTGAGTTGGTGTTTGTGCCTGGTGTAACACCGTGGTCTACTCTCCTTGTTTTACATGGGGCTCTGCAGTCATCCCAGCACCATTTACTGTAGAGACTTTCCTTTCTCCACTGTCTCCTCTTGGTTCCGTGGTCGAAAATGGGCTGTCCATGTATGTGTGTGTATACCTCTGGGCTCTCGATTGTGTTCCATGGTTCTGCATGTCTGTTTTCATCCCAGCCTGTGCCGTTTCCAATCCTATTTCTTCATCCTATATGTTGAAATCAGAATCATTTTTTGGTATGAATTAGAGGTGCCCCAGTGAGAGAAGCACAGGTCATGCTCACCTACATGCCTATCTATATGGCCAGATTCGTATCTAATGTTATCCGACCACACAATAACCAGACCCCAACTGAACTGGAATCATTTCATGACATTTTACATCATCTTTTCTTTTTCCAGCAAAAGTAAGTCACGTAACTATGCTTATAAAATTAGCACTTACCCTGTACTCAGGGCAGCAGCAGGAGCTGTGACTGCCCATAGGTCCTGTCCCCATGCAGCAACTCTTTAGTGTCCATGGGTCCTGTCCCCATGCTATCCTGTACTGTTCTCTAAATAAAAGAGCATCACTGCCAGACCTTGAGAGTCCAACAAATCTTTCTTTTGACTCTTCAGTTCGCCAACCCCGCATCATATCTTGTGGCCCGTACGGGGATTTTGCTTCATCGGTTTGTGAGCTTGACTTCTGGTAAATGACCTTTCCTTCCTTGTGCTTCTCTCCTTTTCGAGGATGGATCTAAATTCACTTCTCCATCAGGAACTTTCTTGGATAGCTGTATGAATCCACGTTTGCTGCCCATGGCTACTCTGTGGGGCAAATCATGGCATTCGGCTTGAAGAGAATCAGTAGCTTAAGCCTAAGGGTGATGTAGAATGAATTAATCCGTTCCTTCCTGACTCTATCTCTGATATATAAATTTTACGTGGGCACGGGGTGGCCACTTAAGTCATTAGGATGGTCGGGAATCTACAAGACTCCCGTGGAAGGTTTCTTTTCCTAAGGCTGTATTGGGCTACCTCCCATGGCACCTGACCATGCTCTGAACTGTGTGAATGTCCCAATTGGGAGTCCAGTTCAAGGCAAGTAAGAAAGTCTAACCTTTGGTTGAGTATGGAAAACCCTTCTCGGAGAATGGCTCCAACACGCAATTGGGTAGAATGTCCCCCAAAGCGGCGGAAAATTCCTCACTATTTTTCTCTATCCTGTTCTCTCTTAAACTTCTACTTTTCTCTCAGGGACCATTCACCAGGCATCTATTGCTGCCAGGCAGAATAGGAAAGATGTTCACCAGGCACCTGTTACTGCCAGGCATCCGTGGGAAGGTACACAAGGGATGCAATGCTGGTGGACTTCCCCATCACCCATTGCTATAGGAACCCCACATTAGGAACGACAGGTGGGATGCTGCCCTAGGTTCACAGGGGATTTTCAAGGAAATTAACGTGTCTCTTTCATCTTTGTTAGAGTTACACGGGCCATTTTCATCTCCTTTTGAGCTTTGCAACCGGAAAAATAAGAATCTTTGAAGAGTCAAGGCCTCGACGCCTGGGAACCCCAACTTTGGCTTTCTACCCTGATCACCACGGCAACACCAAGTAGGGTGCCCTTTTTTGGCAGATGACTGATTGAGGATTTTAGTCACCTACTGAGTTGGCTATGAGGGTAGCAGACCTGTGATTTATTCTGTGAACTGTCATGCTAGGGTAGTGTGCCCCAGCACGGGAACTGTTGTGTGACTCTTATCTTGAGAACCCTCTGGGAGTGGCCATGAGGGTGAGGTCTGGTGTCTTCTTTTCCTTTCTTTGTTTTGCTCATCATGTAGTCTGTTGTCACCAAGTCGAGCTTAAGTTCAGGCTGAACCTGACCAGAACCTGGACCTTCTTTAAAATCGAAAAACTTGAAAACATTTTGCAAGGGACTTAACTCTCAACCCGGCTGCTGGGAGCCCTGACCTCCAGCCAGTTCCCGGCTTCTGTGGGCACTGCACCCTTTTCCAGTCCACTGTCAGTCAGACACTGGCTTTACTGCCATGGGGAATGCCGTAAGCATCCCCAGAGACTCACCACTCAAAATCCTTCTAACTAATTAGAAACACTTTCAATTGTATGGGTGATGCCCCAGAAACTCCAACTAGGAGAAAATCTGCGATTTTTCTCTGTGCCTTTCTGGTGCTGTTGGACAGGTGGATCAACCTAAAAGGACCTTCAAGTTACAGTCCAGTTTCTGGGAAATAAAGAGCAACTGTCCTTACAAAATCCTTGCAAGACTGGAAAGACAGCTCTAGAGGCAGTTCAGATTCCACCTAGTTCCTTTATCATGAAAAAGATTATCATCCTCCCTCTCCAGGAACTACTGTCCAGTCCATCACTCATTCTTAAGACTGAAAAACAAAAAAGGAGGGGAAAGGTTAAATGAACATAAGTGTGTCTTTGCCAAAAGTCTAGCATGTCAAAGGTCTTCTCCATAAGTATTAGTAAAAAGGCTCAAAACAAAGTTTGGATTCATAACTTGTGAGCTCAATATTATTGTTCCTGACTCACAGCAGTAGTTTTTAAAAGGATGGTTGTACAGTCTCTCTGTAGGTGTGTCTATGTGTATGTTATAGGTGTGATACTTTTATCCTGGATGCTATGGCCAAAATTAAGATTTCTGTTTAGTTGGCTTAAAGTAAGTGCTTTATTAAATTCTAAATGTAGTAGAAATTAACTCAGTGCCTTTCAAAGTAAACGAGATGTGAATTAACCTATGTTAAATGAAAACTTGTTTAAGTTTGTTGGTTTGATTGAAAATAGTCTTCTTGTCAGAGTTGTCGGTATTTGCATAGTATGCAGGCATTCATCCTGGGTTTGCTAGTCACATAAGTTCACGTTGTCTGTTAAATTTGTCAGCAAAATAATAGCTGTAAACGATGACCAGTTTTTTCAAATGCCTCATGAGGTTTCCGTAGGTAATCTGAACATAATTGTCAGAAAAAAATGGTTTAAATACATAAAACTCACAATAACTTTTACAGTCTGTATACTTGGGGAAAAAAACAGCTTCGAAATTCTTTTTGGTAACAATCTTGAGTTTTGCCAAGTTAAGTTAAATGATAAAATCTGAATACCTGGGTCAATTTTGGATAGGATGAAACACTGAAACATTATTAATAAACATAGCTAAGTTATCTGATTTTGGCTTCTTAGTGGAGAGGCTAAAAGCGTTTGGGTGTATTAAGAAGCATGCCTTGTGTTTTGTTGTAAAGTACCACGTTTCTAAATTTATGAAGTGTTTAGAATGCTGATATAAAAGACAATTCATAATTGTTTACATTTTTAGTGTTTACTAGGTCTGTTAAGGTTTAAATGTTCTAATTAACCTATGGAATTAAAGCTACTGGAAATTAATAAGTAAAAGAGCTGTGTATTCAAGGAAGTTAAAATGGATGTTTTCAGTAAAAAAGGTATAAAGAATGGAAATATTTTTGTTTGATAGGTTAAGAAACATAATTTGTCCTGATGTACTAGAAAGGAAAAAGAAAGACTTTGGGACAAAGTTGTAGAATGCTTGTGAAGGAGAAATTCAGAAAGGAGTTTTATGCCTGGTCAAGTAGACTAAAGTAAGTTCAATTAAGTGCATGAGTTTGAATGTTAAAAATAAGTACGTGCAGAAATTCAAATTTGGTTTTCTCTGAAAGGATACTTTTTCTTGAACTTTGGATCTGCTCTTGATAAAGAGGTTATAAAAGCTATTCCTTTCAGTAATTCTACCTAAGAGACAAATCTGTTTAGTGAAAATAATGACTGAGGTCACTATTAAGATTTTTCACTCTTTCTGTTATCACTTTGAATAGATACCTGAGCATTGTTTCACAGTGAGTGTTGTTTCCTATTTGAAGAAGCATTTTAAAAACTTTGGGTATGTTTTGACAAGTTTCTCCCTCAAAAATATTCAAATCCTGAATGAAGGCTTTCTTTTGACCTGGTAGACACAACAAAAATTACTCTGAGGATTTTCAGAGGCCCCCTGAGTCGTCTCAAAGAAATTTTCTCTCTCTTCCTATAAGGAGGAAAATACCAAACTAACTAGGCTTATTTGGTCTATTAAATTACATGGAAAACATTGGGAAATAAATGAAGATAGACTATCTTAGGTGTTATTAGATGGGTAAATGTTATTAATATAGATGTCTTAAAGTTATATGGCATTCTTAAGATTCTGATCTGTCCTGGTTATCAGTCATAAGTCCAATTATTATCTGGAAGTGTTATATGTCACAGAAGTAGCCAAGTTTATTTGGCAATTGCCGTTTGGAGTCCTTTGTCCATTTGCAGATAGCTGTTGTCTTACTCTGATGCTTTTTTCTTTTGCAAATATCTTTCATCTTCCGAGAAATTCCTGGAAAGGATTCTGACACAGAGGTTCTAAAGTACACGTTTCTGATAAACTTTCAGATTGTAAGACAGAGCTGAGTAAGAAATTACAGAATTCTAACAGAAACTAAGTTCATCGATCTACTGACAGAAGATTCAGCTCAAGAGTTGATTATACAGGACTGTGTGAACTGATGAGGATGATTATAATTTTTTAGGACCTCTGTTTGAAATATTGTTGAGTTTTGATGTGTTGTTTTGATTACTCACAATGAAGGAAATATTTTTTCTTTTCTCTTATGCTAACTTTGACTTACAGCCGTTTGGTGAAATTATGCCTTTATGAGAAAAACTGAAACATTTATCTTTTTCTCCCTACCTTATCCCTCTGGAATTGGGAAACCCTTTGTGACCGAGTATGGTTATGTAGTGGCAATATTTGCATAAGTTCCATAAGAATCTGTTCTCCTTATAACAGGACACATTGGTTATACTACCAAGGCTTTGACTGGAATGTCATATTTGTAACACACAGGGTCAGATATGACAAGACAGCATTTCAGGAACAAAGATTGGACTTTCTGGAATACAGCCACTTGGAAACATGGGCCTGGTACCTTGTTTACAGAGATTATGGCAATCTCACCCGGTAAGTAAGGAAGCTTGCTTATCTGACAGGTGTAAGGAACTCCGAATATTTTGGGGGACCTCAAAGAGAACACCACTCAAATCTGTAAGTACTGCAGGCCAAATCTGATGGCAAGTCCTTGGCTTGGCTTTTCTGGCCTTGCAAGGCCTTCACAGTTGAATCTGAGATTCCTCATAAAAAAGTCCAGCAAAGCAGATTTTAAAAAGCCTGTATAAGCAATTACTATTCTTGTTACTCTTATGTAAATAATTGGAGCAAGTTGTATTGAAGCTACACTTTATTTGCAAACCAGTTCATCCTAATTTGGCTATCTTTTGTAAAAATGAGGGTGATTTAAGAGAGAAAAAATACGTTTATGTAGAAGCTATAGTAGGTATTCCTGGATATTAGATTCTAGCTGTTTTCTTTTACAAGATTCATCTATTGCTAATCGTAATGTCTCCTTGTGGCCATCTATCTCTGACACCTGGGAGTTCCCTGGCCACCATCAAACATTTTCCTTCAATACTACTGCCCGAATACTAAATACATTTGCTTTGTCACAGGTGGATCCTAAACAACATGTTCCAAATTTAAAGTCCCCAGCTTATCAAGACACAGGATGGACCATATCAAATTTGGAATGAATATATTTGGTTCACTCCTACTAGTGGTCAACCCAGTAAAAGATCATTCTCTGTTGGGAACAAACCAATCACACCTGTGATACATGGCCTAATAGCACTCGACTTATGGGGAAAATTCCCTGTTATTTGTGTTGTCGTATCATAGCCTTAAAAAAAATACTGACTGGTCTGGGACTGACTGGGATAGACGGCCCAGCACGTTTTGGTTAGCCCCTAATGGTGCTCAGTGTTGATGTGGGTCCACTTTATGGCCTTGGCTGCCACCTGGATGGATTGGATGATGCACCCTAGGCTTTGTCTGCATGCAAGGTAGAACTACATTTAATATATCTCCTCCTGCTAACCTACCCAACTGCAACAGCGCTGGACCAGCTGTGTCTTCCACTGGTATTTCCATCTTTACTCAATTATCCTTCACCAATTAGGAATTGAAAATGCTGTCTTGCACATGGAAGTCCTAATCAAATTCAGTAGGAAGGCATTAAATGATGCACAACATAGCATTTCGCTGCTCAATTTAGAAGTATCCCAAATGTGTAAGGCAGTTCTCCAAATCCAAATGGCACTGGATGTCTTGACAGCAGCACAAGGGGGCACCTGTGCCGTTATAAAAAGTGAATGTTTTGCCTATATTCTTGACTACCATCAAAATATTTCTGGCTTCCTAGCCCAGCCACCAAATTAAATCCATGTCTGACCAACCCTAACTCTAAACGATTGGTTGAACTCCCAGTCAGTACCAGGTTTCTGCACTACTTCAAAACCTTATTCATTGGGTTAAACATACTGCTTGTATTTCTACTTGTAGTTTGTTGTCTGTTTCGTTGTTTGTCTTCTGCATGCCAAAATATTTCACCTCTTGGAGCACATCTCGTCAAATGATTCTCTCCTCTCCAGGGGCTCTGTATAACTTAGCCTTGGACTCCACAGGTGAAGACTTCTGGTCCACTGAACTTCTACCTGTGCCTATGGCCCCATTTAGGGACACCTCTACAACATTGTACAGCCAGAAGTATTTACAGAAGAGTGAACATCGATCATATCCCCAAATATTTCCGGTCCAAATGGGTTCGAGGGGGTTTATGTCGTGGATTGAGGCTGCTCCAGATAGAAAAGCCCAAGGTGACCTGGCCTACATGCCAATCTATATGACCCGGTGGATTTTTTGTTGATATGAATTAGGGCTGTCCCATGGAGAGCATCTAAGGGCATACTAACCTACATGGTAATATATATGGGCAGATTCGTATCTAAAGTTATATGACGCACAATAACCAGACCCCATCTGCACTGAACTCATTTAAAGACATTGAACATCATCATTTCTTTTTCCAGTAAAAACAAGTCATGTACCCAGTCCTTATAAAATTATCACTAACCCTCAACTGAGGGATGCAGCAGGAGCTCTGACTGCTCATGGGTCCCGTCCCCAGGGAGCAGCAGCAGCTCTTCACTGCCCATGGGTCCTGTCCCCATGCCATCCCGTACTATTCTCTAAATAAAAGAGCACCAATGCCAGACCTTGAGAGTCCAAGAAATCTTATATTTGAGTCTTCAGCTCGCCGAGCCCATATCAACAATTATACCATGGAAAAGAGAAAACGGTCACAGAAAATGGAAGGCACACAGAAATCACATCTGAATAATCCACAATGAAACAATTAAGTTTTAGTCATACTCTGAACGTTCGAAAGTCAGAGAAAGTCACATTCACAAAAACTGGAGCAAATGTCAAACTTAGGCTAATTGGTAAAGGTGAGTTATCACACTGCTAACATCGGGCTCTGAAAACCTGTGTCAATGAAGTGTGCCAGGACAGCAGAGACAGAATTCTGACAAATCTTCTGACATCACAGTGGAGAAGAAAAATAAACTGGCCTCATCTACACAGTGCCACATTTGGCCCAAGTAGCCCATTCAAGTCACATTCCACTCAACTGCAGGTTGCCAATGGAACATGAAAGGTGCCGGCCAGTGGTGTAGTGGTGAACACTGCATGTTGTGGTCAGCAGCCCCAGGCAGGCCATGCGGAATCTGGGGGGTGAACCTCATCACAGCTGGTCCAGCCATTCTGGGGCAGGCGTCTGAGGTAGTGTACAGGCAGATGGGAAGCAACGTCAGGCAGCGTCAATCTTCCTCAGAAAGTACAGCATCATTGCCAGCAGATGTGAGCACAGCCATGAACATCTGCCAAAACAAAACCAATGAAAAGTTGCATAGGATAGAAAAACTGAACCTCAGAAAGAAAAAACATGCACGTAAGAACAATAGGATTTCTAGGAATTAGCTTAGACAAACAGGTGCAAGCAATGGAAACCAAAAACTAGCAAAGCTTTGGCAAAAGCAATTCCAGAAGACACAAGCAAACGGAAGGGTATTCCATGCTCTAGGAATGTAAGAACTAAAACAACTGAAATGGCCGTAAAGGATAAATCAATCTTTAGATTCCATGCAATCCCAGTCAAAGTTGCAGCAATCTTTCCCACAGAAATAGAAGAGAGAATCCTAAAGTCTCTATACAGCAACAAGAACCCTGAATACCCAAAGGAATCCTGAGGAAAAAAGCAGGACGAACAAAGCAGGATGTAAAACACTTTCTGATTCCAACATGTAGGACGAAGAGCTAGGTACCGAAACATAGCCTGCTCCCAAAAATAGGCACACAGACCAATGGAACAGAATCCAGAGCCCAGAGGTCAACTCACCCATATATGAACAACTCATTTGCAACGAGGAACGCAAGAGGAGACAGTGGAGAAAGGTGAGTCTCTAAAAGAAACGGTGCTGGGAAGCCTGCACAGCCACATGTAACACAATGAGAGTAGACCATGATGTTACACCAGGCACACACCCCACCTCGAAATGGATTAAACCCTTCAACTTAAGACTTGAAACCGTGAAACTTCTAGAATAAAACCCAGGGAGCTTGCTTTTTGCCATCTGGCATAGCCGCCTATTTGGAAGAAGCATGTGTGACTAGTCAAGGTCAACAATGGAAACAAGAAACAAACGGGACTCCATCCAATGCAGTAGGTTCTGTCCAGCCAAGGAAACTGTCGACTCAATGCAAGGACAGCACAACAGCAGGAAGAGAATATTTCAAACCGCACATCGGAGAAGGGCTGAATAGCCAAAAGATCCAATGACCTCACACGTCTCGACAAGAGAAAAAACAACAAGCCCATTAAAACCTGGGCAAAAGATAGAAACAGAGATTTACACCAAGAAGACAGAAAGGTTGCTAACAGCTTTATGAACTCATGTTCATCATCGTTGAGTCTAAGGCCAAAGCAAATCCAAACGGCAATGAGATAGCAGCTCACTGTGGTCAGAATGGCTATAAAGAACAAGACGGGAAACAACAAGTGTCGGAGGGGAGGCAGAGAGAAGGGAAGAGTTCTGCACCGCTGGTGGGAGTGCAAACCGGTGAAGGCACTAGGCATAGCCTTGTGGAATTGCCTCAGAAATTTCAAAATACATCTACCATATGGTCCAGCTATTCCTCTGTGGCGTGTTTATCCAAAGAAATTGGGAACACTACTGCACAGAGATCCGTGCAGCGCTGTGTTCACCACAGCCTTCCTCCCGATATGCAAGACATGGAAGTTCCTCTGGTGCCCATCAAGGGACCCATGGAGAAGGAAGGTGGGCCATATCCACACAATGGCCTAGCACTCAGCTGTAAGAAAGGGTGCAGTCCAGCCATTTGTGACACCAGAATGGCTCCTGCGGGTATGAGGGGAACTGAAACAAACCCCAGGGAGAATGTCAAATACCATAGGATCTCACTTACAAGGAGAAGATTAAAATAGGGACCAAGAAACATGTAGAACATGACATGGGATTGGTGGTTCCCAGAGGTAACGGGTGGCAGGGGACGGTGGGACAAAGAGTTGTTTAGGCACAATTTTGTAGTGTGGGCCTGTAATTAGGCTTACAGTGGGGAAGATGATGTACCATACACAGAAGTCTAAATCTATGAGGATGTAAATCTGAAAGCTATAGGATGTTATAATGAAGGGTTAGGGAAATCAATTCACCTAAAATCAAAACTCCTTAAATGCAAGCAGGTTTATGGCATAAAGATTGCAGGCTGAAAGAATTTAGAGAAGATGAACTTCCAAGGATTGATAATCACCTCCAAATGCTTAACGATGCTACAGAAAATTAGACCATTGCAAAGAGATGAAGAGGAACACAACCAACACAGCACGTTCTGTGCTAAACTCATGAGCCAACGGAAAATGTTACCGTCCACGATGTTTTTACTAATTACATTTAGGAATAATCAATGCAGGCCAACATCTTCCCAAGTTCAGGCCAAAGGTTGGTCCAAAAGTCCAATTCAGGTCCGGCACTGTAGTGTAGCTGGTAAGTGCCCATGTTTCACTGGGGCGGCCTAGGCTTGGCAGGGTGGCATCACGGGTCTGGATCAGATTAGGAGCAGTAGGAAATATGGATTTCAAGGTATGGTGCCAACAGAGATCATGAAGAAGTAGAAATTGTGAGGATACCTTATGAATACACACCAGCAAATGAACCATGAGAATATTACAATCTATGAACGCATCAGGTACACTTCCCCCACATGATGAAGGAAGTAAAACATGTGACCTGCCAAGGTGGAATTGCCAGACTACTATGAGATGACACGATCATTGCTCATTAGAGGATTGCCTGGGTAACTTCAACTTTGCAGGGACTCCAGGACTTTCTGTGGGGAAAGTCCACACATTTGGCCACATCCACAAAAGATAAGAGATAAATCCCAGGACGGTCTTAAAGGAAAGAAACCAGTGTCTAGAAGGAATGTAGACCTTTCAAGGTTAGAGGAGAAAGTTAGAAACCGACAAGAAGTCCCGTAAAAGGAAAACTGTCCTACCTGGAAAGGGAGAGTAGTCAGACTGGTATGAGATGGGTCTGAAACACTGTGTGCATGGAGGTTTTCAGCACAACTTAGAATTCTGAGGGTGTTTATGACATCATGGTGACCATGTCACCCAAGATGGTCCCAGGTTTCCATCCCGAGGATTTGCCTAGGCTAGGATATTCAAGTGAGAGATTCCCAGAAACAGCTTTTCCAAACAGAAACCGGGCACAGAAACTTGAAGAGATCCAACAGATGCGTATTCAAGGGATGAGAAAGGAATCACTGAAATGAAGCGATAATAGAGGGACAAGCACTCAGAGGACAACATTGTCATCTACTCACGTAGATGGGGAGGCCATGCTGATTCAAGCTTGAAACTTGTTTTGAGAAAAGAGGCCGTACCTGGGGCTTATCAGACCTACATTGTCCTTCTGCCTTACCCATAACCCAAAGTCAAGAATGATTACTTGAGGACATTGAAGAGAAGAAGCGAGGCCACCTTTCTTAGGCCTCAGCAAACTTTGAAGACAAGTCTCCCTTTCCATAGCTCTCAAGTCACGGGGGCCCACTGGGTACATGCCAATGTGTCAGAAGAGATCTCATTGAAGCCTGGAAAGAATGGCCCCCTGCCATGCTTGGGTATGTCGCTTGGTTTGGAAGGGCTCTAGAAGTGTGCTGAAAAGCACCTTTTCCAGAGAGCTTTGTTCCTTTGTGAAGGCTGCCCTCCCAGGCTAGAGTGTTCAGTTGGGATCAATGAGATTCTCTCCACCCTCTCTTGCCGTACAAGGAATATTGATTACGTGTTTCGATACCACACGTAAGGAGGTTTGCTGAAAATTAGAACATTGCCATTATATTTAAAGAAAAATAAACTCGCCACAGCTGAGGAGGTAAATCAAACACATAACAAAACCTGTAGAAACAAAGTAAGCCAGTATCTAGCCATAATCTAGTGGAAAGTTCAAGCATCAAGGGTGAAGTTTGAAACTTCCCAAATCCAGAATAGAGACAGAAGGTCTCTCACCTGGACAGAGGAATTCATCAGATTCATCTAATTTGTTTCAGAAGCATTGGCTTCCTGAAGGTGGTTGCCAGGACAACGTCATACCTGGAGTTTCTCATCTCACAATGTCAAAGGAACCCAGATGACCACGTGTACTCAGTGCTCAGTCGCACCTAGACCAAGAGAGCAAAGACTCTCTCAAGTGGCCGATGGAAATTCAAAGACGACACCCAGGAATCACGAAAGCACTCACACATCGGCCTACAGAACATATGGTGATTAAAGAAATACAAAATCCCTAACTTGGAATGAAGGAGAATGTACTGACAAGCATCTCGAAGGGACATACCTCAGGAAGACCATGACGATTAGACTATGGAAAAGAAAACAGGGTCCCAGAAAATGGAAGCTCAACAGAAATCACACCTGAATGATCCACAGTGCAATACGTCAGTCTTTAGACAGACTATGCTTGAAGGTTGGAAAGACCGAGAAGGTCACAACCCCAAAACTTGCAATGAAGGTCAAACCTGGGCTAACTGGGAAGGGTGAGTTACGAGACTGCTCCAAGCGGGCTCTGAAACCCTGTGTCCATGAAGCTTGCTGGGACAGCAGAGACAAATTCTGACAAATCCTCTGACATCACAGTGGACCGGATAGAAAACCAGGCCTAGTGTACACAGGGCCAGATTTGGGCTTATGTAGCATATTTAATTCACATTTCACTCAACAGCAGGTTGGCAATGGAACATGAAAGGGGCCAGCCCGTGTTGTAGCAGTGAAGTCCGTGCATTCTGGGTTGGAAGCCCGTGCTAGGCCACATGGATTCCTGGGGGTGAGCCTCCTCACCGTTGGCCCAGCCATTCTGGGGCAGGCGTCTGAGGTAGTGCAGAGGCAGATGGGAAGCAACGTTAGACAGGGCCACTCTTCTTTAGCAAATACAGCTGCAGTGTCAGCAGATGTGAGCACAGCCATAAACGTTTGCCAAAACAGAACCAATTAAAAGGTGCAAAGAACATAAATACTGAACCTCAAAAACAGAAGCATACCAGTAAGAAGACTAAGATATCTATGAATGACCTTAACCAAACGGGTGCATGCTATGTAACACGAAAGGGAAGAAAGCTTTTGGGAAATAAATTCCAGAAGAGAGAAGGAAACGGAAGGCTACACCGTGCTCTTGGAATGGAAGAACTAACACACTTGAAAAGTTCGTAACAGATAAAGCAATCTCTGGATTCCATGCAATCCCAGTCAAAGTTGTAGTAATTTTTCCCACAGAAATAGAAGAGAGAATCCTAAAGTCTCTATCCAGGCATAAGGGACACTGAATAGCCAACGGAATCCTGAGGAAAATGAACAAAGCTGGACGTATCCCCCTTTCTGATTTCACCATACAGGACGAAGCACTAGGTACTGAAACAGCACAGTCTGGGCCCAAAAACAGGCACACAGACGAATAGAACACGATCAAGAGCGCAGAGGTCTACTCACACAAATATGGACAGCTCATTTTCGACCAGAGGGACAAGAGAAGACAGCGGAGAAAGGAAAGTCTAGAGAAGAAATGTTTCTTGGAAGACTGCACAACCACAGGTAACAAAATGAGAGTAGGACATGATGTTAAACGAGGCACATACCACCTCGAAATGGATTAAAGCCTTGAATGGAAGACTTCAGTCCATGGAACTTCTAGGAGAAAACCCAGGCAGCGTGCTCTTTACCATCTGGCTTAGCTGCCTATTTGGAAGAAGCATGTGTGACTGGGCAAGGGCAAGAAAGGAAACAAGAAGCAAACGGGACTCTATCCAATGCAGAAGGTTCTGCCCAGCCAAGGAAACCATAACTCAATGCAAAGACTGCACAGCAACTGGCAGTGGATGTTTGCAAACCACACATCAGAGAAGGGCTGAATAGCCAAACGATCCAATAACCTCACACGTCTCCACAAGAGGAAAAACAACAAACCCAGTAAAACCTGGGCAAAAGATGGAAACAGAGATTTCTCCCAAAGAGAGAAAGATGGGCAACAGCTGTATGAAAACATGTTCACCATCATAAATTCTCAGGCCAGTGCAAATCCAAACGGCAATGGGATAACAACTCCCTGTGGTCAGAATGGCTATAAGGAACAAGACAGGAAACAACAAGTGTCAGAGAGGAGGTGGAGACAAGGGAAGCCTCCTGCACCACTGGTGGGAGTGTAAACCGGTGCAGCCAGTAGGAAAAGCAGTGTGGAATTGCCTCAGAAATTTCTACCATATGATCCAGCTATTCCTCGGTAGCTTGTCTATCCATAGAACTTGGAAACACTAATGCATAGAGATCCGTGCACCACTGTGTTCACCACAGCCTTACTCCCGAGATACAAGACTTGTAAGCCGCCCTGGTGCCCATCAAGGGACGAATGGAGAAGGAAGATGGGCTATATCCACACAATGGCATAGCACTCAGCTGTAGGAATGGATGCAGTCCAGTCATTTGTGACCACCAGAATGGCTCCTGAGGGTATGAGGGGAATTGAAACAAGCCCAGGGAGAAGGTCAAATACCATGCGATCTAAGTTACAAAGAGATATAGGAAAAAAAGGACAAACAAGCTGGAATCACGTGAGATGGAACCGGTGGTTCCCAGAGGGAATGGGAGCCTGGGCCCCGAGGGAGACATAGTTGAATAGGCACAAGTGTGTGGTGAGGGCCTGTAATTAGGCTTATGGTGGTGAAGATGATGTAACCTACACAGAACTTTAAATCTGTGAGGATGTAAATGTGAAAGATATAGGATGTTATAATGCAGGGTTACGGCCACCAATTCACATAAAATCAAAACTCCAAAAAGGGGTGCAGATTTACGGCCTAAAGCTTTGGAGGCTGAAAGAGATTAGAGAAGATGAGCTTCCAAGGATTGGTAATCACCTCAAAATGCTTAATGATGCTACAGAAAGGTAGACCTTTGCAAAGAGATGAAGCGGAATACTAGGAAGAGAACACGTTCCGTGCTAAACTCATGAACCAACGGAAAATGCTACCTTCCATGTTGTTACTACTGATTCCCTTCATGCATGAGCCAAGCAGGCCAACATCTTCCCAAGTTCAGGCCAAAGTTTGGTCCAAAAGTCCAATTCAGGGTCTGCCCTGTATTGCAGCAGGTAAGTTCCCACGTTCCGCCTCGGTGGCCGGGGCTTCATTGGCTAGCATCACGTGTGTGGATCAGATTACTAGCATTAGGAAATCCAGATTTCATGGTCTCGTGGGCACAGAGATCATAAAGAAGTAGAAAGTGTGAGATGACCTTATCAATACTCACCAGAAAAAGAACCATGAGAATATTACAATCTATGAATGCATCAACTGCACTTGCCCAAATGATGAAGGAAACAAAACATGTGATTTGCCAAGGTGGAATTGTCACACCGCTAGGAGATCACACGATCATTGTGCATCAGGGGATTGCCTGGACAACATCAACTTCTTATGGACTTCAGGACATTCTCTAATGAAAGTCCACCCATTTGGCCATATCCACAAAAGATAAGAGATAAAACCAGGGATGATCTTTAAGGGAAGAAACAGGTGTCTAGAGGGAATATAGTAGACCTTTCAAAGTTCGAGGAGAAAGTTAGAAACTGACAAGAAATCCAGAACAAGGAAAACTATCCTACCTGGAAAGGGGGAATAGTCAGACTGGTATGAGATGGGTCTGAACCACTGCGTGCATGGAGGTTTTCAGGACAACTTAGAATTCTGAGGGTGTTTATGACATCGCGGTGAACATGTCACCCAAGATGGCCGCATGTTTCCAGTCCTAGCATTGGACTAGGCTAGGATAGTCAAGTGAGAGATACCCAGAAACAGCTTTTACAAACAGAAACCAGGCACAGAATCTTGAAGCGACCAAAGAGACGCTGGTTCAAGGGATAAGAAAGGAATCATTGTGATGATACGTCATGATTTCTTTGTTTTCCTCATGATTCCTTTGGTTCTTCATGGTCTTTTGTTGCTGGAGAGAAACATTAGGATTCCCTCTTCTATTTCTGTGGGAAAGATTGCTGCAACGTTGACTGGGATTGCATGGAATCCAGAGATTGCTTTATCCAGTACGGACGTTTCAAATGTGTTACTTCTTCCATTCCAAGAGCACTGAATGACCTACCAGTTCCTTGTGTCTTGTGGAATTTCTTTCCTCAAAGCTTTGCTATTTCTCGGTTTACATAGCTTTCACCTGTTTGGCTCAGGTTATTCCTAGATACCTTTATCTTCTAAAGCATTCTTTTATTTTTTTTTGAGGGCAAGTTTTCCTATCATTTGTAACTTCTAATTGCTTTTGTTTAGGCAGAAGTTTATCGCTGTGCTCACATCTGTTGGCAATGCTCCTGTATTTCCTGATGAAGAGGGCCCTGTCTAACGTCTCTTCCCATCCGCCTCTACACTACCTCGGACGCCTGTCCCAGAATGGCTGGACCAGCCGTGAGGAGGTTCACACCAGGATTCTATGCGGCCACTGCTGGCTGCCGACCCAGAGCACGTGGACTTCACCGCTGCACCGCTGCACCACTGGCCGGCGCCTTTCATGTTCCATTGACAGCCTGCAGTTGAGTGGAAGGTGACTCGAGTATGCTACTTGAGCCCAACTCTGGCCCTGTGTAGATGAGGCCAGCTTGTTTATCTGGTCCAGTGTGATGTCAGAGGATCTGTCAGAATTGTGTCTCTGCTGTCTCGGCAAGCTTCATGGACACCGGCTTTCATAGCCCGCTTGGAGCAAACTCGTAACTCACCCTTCCCAGGTAGCCCAGCTTTGACCTTCGCTGCAGTTTTTGGGGTTGTGAATTTCTCGGACTTTCAAACATTAGAGCAGAGTCTGTCTAATGAATGACATATTTCACAGTGGATTATTCAGGTGTGATTTCAGTTTGCCTTCCATTTCGGGGACCTTGGTTTCATTTCCATAGTCTAATCATCATGGTCTTTCTCAGCTATCTCCCTTACATATGCTTATGAAGCCGTTCTCCTTCATGCCAAGTTATTAATTTTGTATTTTTTTAATCACCATATTTTCTGTAGGCCGAGGTGTGAGTCCTTTCGTGAATGTTGGGTGTTGTCTTGGAATTTCCATCTGTCACTTGAAGGAATCTCTGCTATCCTAGCCTAGGCCAAACTGAGCACTGAGAACACCAGGTCCTCTTGGATGGTTTGACATTCTGAGATCAGAAACTCCAGACTCATGGGTGTCCTGGAAACCACCTTCACGGAAATGATTTTTCCGAGACAAATTAGACAAATCTGATGAACTCCTCTCTCCAGGCAACAGATTTTTCTGTCTCTTTTCTGGATTTGGGAAGTTTCAAACTTGAGCCCTGATCCTTGAACATTCCACTAGCTTACGTCCAGATACTGGCTTGCTTTATTTCTATAGGGTTTATTTATTTGATTTACATCCTCAGATCTGGCATGTGTAGTTTTCTTTAAATGTCACTGTAATGTTTAATTTTCCACCAACTCCTTACATAAGGTGTCAAAACACATAATCAATACTCCTTCTAGGGTCAGAGATATGGGGAGAGAACTTCATTAGAGTCCAATGGAGCAATCTAGCCTGGGAGGGCAGCCTTCACAAAGGAACGAAGCCCTCTGGAAAAGGGTGCATTTCAGCACACTTCTGGAGCCCTTCCAAACAAGGAGACATACCCCAAGCATGACAGGTGCCCACGCCTTCAGGGCTTCAAAGAGTACTCTTGTGAGACATAACCGTCTACCCAGTGGGCCCCCGTGATGCCAGAGCTATGGAAAGGGATACTTCTCCTCAAAGAATGCTAGGGGCCCAGGAAAGGAGGCATGGATTCTCCTCTTTGATGTCCTGAAGACTTCATTTTTGACTTTGGATTAAGATTAAGTCAGAAGGACAATGTCAGTCTGATAATCCCCAAGTCTGGCCTCTTGTTTCCAATCAAGTTTCAAGCTTGAATCAGCATGGTCTCCCCATCTACTTGACTAGATGAGAATGTTCTCCTCTTGTTGCATGTCCCTCTATTATAGGTTCTTCCCAATGATTCCTTTCTTATCCCTTGGATCATAGTCTCTTTGATCTCTTCAAGATTCTGTGCCCGGTTTCTGTTTGTAGCAGCTGTCTCTGGGTATCTCTCACTTGAATATCCTAGCCTAGTCCAACGCTCCGACTGGAAATATGTGGCGATCTTGGGTGACATGTTCACCGTGATATCATAAACACCCTCAAAGTTACAAGTTGTCCTGACAACCTCCCTGCACACCATGTTTCAGAGCCATCTCATACAAGTCTGACCACGCACCTTTTCCAGGCAGGATAGTTTTCCTTTTTCTGGATTTCTTGTCGGTTTCCAACTTTATCCTCCAACTTTGAAAGGTGTACTACATTCTCTCTAGACACCGGTTTCTTTCCTTTAAGATTATCCTAGGTCATCTCTCATAATTTGTGGCTATGACCAAATGGGTGGACCTTCCCTATAGAAAGACCTGGAGTACTTCCCAAGTTGGGGTTGCCCAGGCAATCCTCTGATGCGCAATGATCGTTTCATCTCATAGCAGTCTCACAAGTCCACCTTGGCAGGTTACAAGTTTTCCTTCCTTCTTCATTTGGCAAGTGTACCAGCTGCGTTCACACATTGTAGTACCCTCATGTTTCTTTTTCTGGTGCGTATTGATAACACATCCTCACAATTTCTACTTCTTTATGGTCTCTGTCCACACCATCCCGTGAAATCTACATTTCCGATTGCCACTAATCTGATCCCCACCCATGATGCGAACCACTGAAGCCCGGGCCGCCCAAGCGGAACGTGGGCACTTACCCCATACACCACAGGGCCGGCCCTGAATTGGACTTTTGGGCCAATCATTGGCCTGAACTTGGGAAGATGTTATCCTCCTTTGATTATGGGTGAATGGAATTACTAGCAACATCATGGACGGGAACATTTTCCGTTGGTGCGTGAGATTAGCACGGAACAGGTTCTCTTGGTAGTATTCCTCATCATCTCGTTGCAATGGTCTACCTTTCTGTAGCACTATTAAGCATTTGGAGGTGATTGTCAATACTTGGAAGTTCTTCTCTCATCTCTTTCAGACTCCAAAGCTTTATGCCGTAAGTCCGCACGCCTTTCTGGATTTTGGATTTTATGTTAGTTTATTGTTGTAACCCTGCGTTATAACATCCTGTAGCTTTCAGATTTCCACCCCCAGAGATTTAGACTTCTGTGTAGGTTATATCATCCTCCCCTCCGGAAGCCTCATTACAGGCCTGAACCAAATGCTTGTGGCTAATCATCTCTTTCACCCTCCCTCTGCCCCCCAGTCCCCTTGGGAACCACCAATCCACTGTCCCATGGTACCTGTACATTAGCCCATGTTTTTCTGTTCTCCTTGTAAATGAGAACCTACGGGATTTGACTTTCTCCCTGTGACTGGTTTCACTTCCCATAAGACCCTCAGGAGCCATTCTGGAGGTCACAAAGGGCTGGATTACATCCTTACTTATAGCTGAGTAGTATGCCCTTGTGTCGCTATAGCCCATCTTCCTTCTCCATTGGTCCCTTGATGGGCACCAGGGCAGCTTCCAAGTCTTGGATATCAGGAGCAAGGCCGTGGTGAACACAGCAGTGCAGGGATCTCTATGCATTGGTGTTTCCAAGTTCTTTGGATAAGTACACCACCGAGGAAGAGCTGGATCATATGGTAGATGGAATCTTAAATTTCTGAGGCAAGTCCACACTGCTTTGTGGAGTGGCAGCATCGGTTTACACTACCACCAGCAGTGCTGGAGGCTTCACTTCTCTCCACCTCCTCTCAGACACTTGTTTCCTGGCTTGTTACTTAGGGCCATTGTGACCACAGTAAGCTGCTATCTCATTGAAGTTTGGATTTGCACTGGCATGGGACTTCCTGATGAGGAACATGTTTTCATACAGCCTATTGGCCATCTTTCTATCTTCTGGGGAGAAATCTCTGTTTGCATCTTCTGCCCAGGTTTTAGTGGGCTTGTTGCGTTTTCTCTTTTGGAGATGTATGAGGTCATTGGATCTTTTGGCTCTTAACCCCTTCTCTGATGTGTGTTTTGAAAACATCCTCTCCCAGTTGTTGTGCTGACGTTGCACTGAGTTGATGGTTTCCTTGTCTGGGCAGAAGCTTCTGCAGTGTATGAAGTCCCGTTTGTTTCTTGTTTCCTTTGTTGCCCTTGACTAGTCAAACATGCTTCTTCCAAATAGGTGGCTAAGCCAGATGGCAAAGAGCAAGCTGCCTGGGTTGTCTCCTAGAAGCTGCACGGTTTCAAGTCTTCCATTCAAGGCTTTAATCCATTTCGAGGTGGTGTGTGTGCCTGGTGTAACATCATGGTCTACTCTCATTGTGTTACATGTGGCTGTGCAGTCTTCCATGCACCGGTGCTTGTCGAGACTCTCCTTTCTCCGCTGTCTCCTCTTGGTTCTATTGTCGAAAATGGGTTGTCCATATGTACGTAAGTTGACCTCTGGGCTCTCGATTCTGTTCCATGTGTCTGTGTGCCTGTTTTTGGACCCAGACTGTGCCATTTCGGTTCATTGCGCTCCGTCCGACATGAGGAAATCAGACAGTGTGATATGTCATGCTTTGTTCGTTTTCCTCAGGATTCCTTTGGGTATTCAGATTCCTTTGCTGCTGGATAGAGGCTTTACTATCCTCTCTCTATTTCTGTGAGAAACATTGCTGCAACTTGGACTGGGATTGCATGGAATCCACAGATTGCTTTATGGGGTATGGACATTTCAAGTGTATTAGTTCTTCCATTCGAAGAGCATGAAATAACCTTCCGTTTCCTTAGGTCTTCTGGAGTTTCTTTCCGCAAAGCTTTGCCAGGTTTTGGTTTACATAGCTTGCATCTGTTTGGCGAAGCATTGTCTTAGATATCTTATTTCTCCTACTGGCATGCTTCCCTTTTTGAGGTTCATTATTTCTATTCTTTACACCTTTTACTTGGTTCTGTTTTGGCAAACGTTTATTGCTATGCTCACATCTGCTGACAATGCTGCTGTACTTGCTGAGGATGAGTGGCATTGTCTAACGTCGTTTCCCAACTGCCTCTACACTACCTCGGACGCCTGCCCCAGATGGCTGTAACCACCATGAGGAGGATCACCCCAGGATTCCACGCGCCCGACCGCGGCCGGCCGACCAAGAACACGTGGACTTCACCCCTGCAACACTGACCGGCCCTTTACATGTTCCATTGCCAACCTGCAGTTGAGTGGAATGTGACTTGAATATGCTACTTGAGCCCAACTCTGGGCCTGTGTCGACTAGGCCAGGTTGTTTTTCTGGTGCACTGTGATGTCAGAGGATTTGTCAGAATTTTGTCTCTGCTGTCCCAGCAAGCTTCATGGACACACGGTTTCAGAGCCCGTTTGGAGCAGTCTGAGAACTCCCCCTTCCCAGTTAGCCCAGGTTTGACCTTCACTGCAGGTTTTGGGGTTGTCACTTTCTCAGACTTTCCAACATTCAAGCAGAGTCTGTCTAAAGACTGTCGTCTTTCACTGTGGGTTATTGAGGTGTGATTTCTGTTGGCCTTCCATATTCTGGGACCATGTTTTCTTTTCCATAGTCTAATTGTCATGGTCCTTCTGAGCTATCTCCCTTTGACATGCTTATGATTGCATTCTCCTTCATTCCAAGTTAGGAATTTTGTATTTCTTTAATCACTGTATGTTCTGTAGGCTGGTGTGTGAGTGCTTTTGTGATTGTTGGGTGTTATCTTTGAATTTCTATTGGTAACTTGAAGTAATCTTTGCTATGCTAGCCTAGGTGCAACTGGGCACTGAGTACATGTGGTCATCTTGGTTCATTTGACATTGTGAGATGAGAAACTCCATGTTGTCCTGGCAACCACCTTCAAGGACCCAAGGGTTTCGAGACAAATTAGATGAATCTGATGAATTCCTCTCTCCAGGGGAGAGATCCTTCCATCCCTTTTCTTGATTTGGGTGGTTTCGTACTTCACCCTTCATCCCTGAACGCTCCACTAGATTACGTGTAGATCGTTTCTTACTTTATTTCTACAGGGTTTTTTTATTTGTTTGATTTACATCCTCAGCTGTGGCATGTTTATTTTTCTTTAAATATAATGTAAATGTTCTCCTTTTTCAGCCAACTTCCTTACATGTAGTTCGAAACACATAATCAATACTCCATCTAAGATAAGAGATGGGGGAGAGAATCTCATTGATCCCAACTGAGCACTCTAGCCTGGGATGGCTGCTATCACCAAGGAACGAAGCCCACTGGAAAAGGGTGCTTTTTAGCACACATCTAGAGCCTTTCCAAAGCAAGAAACACACCCAACCATGGCAGAGATCCATTCCTTCCAGGCTTCAATGAGATCTCTTGAGACACATTGGCATGTACCCAGTGGACCCCTGTGAAGCCAGAGCTATGGAAAGAGAGACTTGTCTTCAAGATGCTAGGGGCCTAGAAAAGGAGGTCTTGATTCTTCTCTTCAATGTCCTCAAGTGATCATTCTTGACTTTGGATTATGAGTAAGGCAGAAGGACAACGTAGGTCTGATAAGCCCCAGGTCTGGCCTCTTTTTTCTAAACAAGTTTCAAGCTTGAATCAGCACAGTCTCCCCATCTACTTGAGTAGATGACACTGTTCTCCTCTCAGTGCTTGCCCCTCTAGTATTGCTTCTTCCCAATGATTCCTTTCTCAACTCTTGAATCAGCGTCTCTTTGATCGCTCCAAGATTCTGTGCCAGGATTCTGTTTGGAAAAGCTGTTTCTGGGTAACTGTCACTTGAATATACTGCCCTAGGCCTATCCTCGGGCTGGAAACCTCAGCCAACTTGGGTGACATGGTCACCATGATGTCATAAACACCCTCAGAATTCTAAGTTGTCCTGACAACCTCCATGCACACAGTGGCTCAGAGTGATCTCATACCAGTCTGACTACTCTCCCTTTCCAGGTAGGACAGTTTTCCTTTTTCTGGACTTGTCAGTTTCTAACTTTATCCTCGAACCTTGAAAGGTCTACTACATTCCTTCTAGACACTGGTTTCTTTCCTTTAAGATCGTTCTGGGATTTATCTCTTATCATTTGTGGATGTGGCCAAATGTGTGGACTTTCCCCACAGAAAGTCCTGGAGTCCCTGCCAACCTTATGTTCCCAGCAGTCCTCTGATGCACAATGATGGTGTCATCTCATAGCACTCTGGCAATTCCTCCTTGGCTGGTCACATGTTTTCCTTCCTTCATCATGTGGGGAAGTGTACCCTATGCGTTCATAGATTGTGATATTCTCATGGTTCTTTTTCTGGTGTGTATTCATAACGTATCCTCACAATTTCTACATCTTCATGATCTCTGTCTGCATCATACCTTGAAATCTATATTTCCAAATGCTCCTAATCTGATCCGGACCTGTGATGCCGGCCAGCAAAGCCCAGGCCGCCCAAGCAGAACATGGGCACTTACCCGTTACACCACTGGGCCGACCCTGAATAGGACTTTTGAACCAACCTTTGTACTGAACTTTGGAAGATGTTGGCCTGCTTTGATTATTCGTAAAGGTTATTAGTAGTAACATCATAGACAGCTACATTTTCCGTTCTCTCATGAGCTTAGCATGGAACGTGTTCTCTTGGTAGTGTTCCTCTTCATCTCTTTGCAATTGTCTACCATTCTGTAGCATCATTAAGCATTTGAAGGTGATTATCAATCCATGGAAGCCCATCTTCTTTAAACTCTTTCAGCCTGCAATTTTTATGCCATATACCTGCTTGCCTTTATGGAGGTTTGATTTTATGTGAACTGGTTTCCGGAACCCTGCATTATAACATCCTATAACTTTCAGATTTACATCCTCATAGATTTAGACTTCTGTGTATGCTACGTCATCTTGACCACTCTAAGCTTAATTACAGGCCCACACCACACACTTGTGCCTAATCAACTGTTTCTCCCTCCATCCCCTGCCACCCGTTACCTCTGGGAACCACGAATCCCCTGTCGCATGCTACCAGTTTGTTGCTCCTTGTTTTAACCTTCTCCTTGTAAGTGAGATCCTATGGTATTTGACTTTCTCCCTGGGGATTGTTTCAGTTACCTTCATACCAACAGGAGCCATTCTGGTGTCACAAATGGCTGGACTGCACACTTTCTTACAGCTGAGTGCTATGCCATTGTGTGGATATAGCCCATCTTCCTTCTCCAAGAGCCCTTGATGGGCACCAGGGAGGATTCCAAGTCTTGGATATCGGGAGTAAGGCTGTGGTGAACAAAGTAGTGCAGGGATCTCCATGCCTTAGTGATTCCAAGGTCTTTGGATAAACACGCCGGAGAGGAATAGCTGGATCATATGGTAGATGGATTCTGAAATTTTTGAGGTAATGTCACATGGCTTTACGTAGTGCCCGCACTGGTTTACACTCCCACAAGCTCTGCAGGACTCTTCCCTTCTCTCCACCTCCTCTCCAGCACTTGTTTCCTGTCTTGTTCCTTGTAGCCATTCTGACCACAGTGAGCTATGTCATTGCCGTTTGGATTTGCATTGGCATTAGACTTAACGATGATGAACATGTGTTTATATAGCTATTTCCCAACCTTCTATCTTCTTGGGGTAAATTTCTGTTTCCATCTTTTGCTCAGGTTTTAATGGGCTTGTTGTTTTTTCTCTTGTGGATACCTGTGTGGCCATTGGATGTTTTGGCTATTCAGCCCTTCTCAGATGTGTGGTTTGAAACATCCTCTCCCTGTTGTTGTGCTGTCTTTGCATTGAGTAGATGGTTTCCTTGGCTGGACAGTAGGTTCTGCATTGGATGGAATCCCGTTTGTTTCTTGTTTCATTTGTTGCCCTTGCCCAGTCACACATGCTTCTTCCAAATAGGCGGCTAAGCCAGATGGTAAAGAGCAGGCTGCCTGTGTTTCCTCCAGGAAGTTTCACGGTTTCAAGACTTCTGTTGAAGGCTTTAATCCATTTCGAGATGGTGTGTGTGTCTGGTGTAACATCATGGTCTACTCTCATTGTGTTACATGTGGCTCTGCAGTCTTCCCAGCACTGTTTCTGTTAGTCTCTCCTTTCTCCACTGTCTCCTCTTGCCTTCCTCATTGCAAATGTGCTGTGCATATATGAGTGAGTTGAACTCTGGGCTCTGGATTCTGTTCCATTGGTCTCTTTGCCTGTTTTTGAGACCAAACTGTACCGTTTCGGTACCTAGCACTTGATCCTACATGTTGAAATCACAAAGTGTGATACGTCCTGCTTTGCTTGTTTCCCTCAGGATTCCTTTGGGTATTCAGCGTCCCTTTGCACTGGATAGAGACTTTAGGATTCTCTCTTCTATTTCTGTGGGAAAGATTCCGCAACTTTGACTGGGATTGCATGGAATCCAGAGATTGCTTTATCCATTACAGAAGTATCAAGTGTTTTACTTCTTACATTCCTAGAGCACGGAATACCCTTCCGTTTGCTTGTGTCTTCTGGAATTTCTTTCCAAAAAGCTTTGCTAGCTTTCGGTTTCCATAGCTTGCAGCTGTTTGGCTAAGCTTATTACTAGAAATCTTTTTGTTCTTACTGGCATGTTCTTTTTTTTTTTGAGGTTCAGTTTTTCTGTTCTTTGCCCCTTTCATTGATCTTGTTTTGGCATATGTTTATGTGTGTGCTCACATCTGCAGGCGATGCTGCTGTATTTTCTGAGGAAGAGTGATGCTGTCTGACATCACTTCCCAGCTGCCTCAAACTACCTCAGACGCCTGCTGGAAAACGGCTGGACCAGCAGTGAGGAGGTTCACACCCAGGATACCACCTGTCCGGCCCTGGGCTGCCGACCCAGAACATGCCGACTTCACCACTGGGCCACTGGTGGCACCTTTCATGTTTCATTGTCAACCTGCAGTTGAGTGGAATGTGACTTGTATATGCTACTTGAGCCCAACTCTGGCGCTGTGTAGATGAGCCCAGTTTGTTTTTCTTCTCCACTGTGATTTCAGAGGATTTGTCAGAATTGTGTCTCTGCTATTCCAGCAAACTTCATCAACACAGGTTTTCAGAGCCCGATTTTAGCAGTCTTGTAACTCACCCTTCCCAGTTAACCTAGGTTTGACGTTCAATGCAGTTTTTGGAGTTGTGACTTTCTCTGATTTTAGAACGTTCAGAGTATGTCCAAAATTGACGTCTTTCATTGTGCATTATTCAGGTGGGATTTCTGTGTGCCTTCCATTTTCTTGAACCATTTTTTCTTTTCCATGGTATAATCGTTGATAGGGGCTCGGCGTGCTGAAGACTCGAATGAAAGATTTCTTGGAATCTAAAGCTCTGGCATTGGTGCTCTTTTATTTAGAGAATAGTACGGGATAGCATGGGGACAGGACCCATGGGCAGTCAGAGCTCCTGCTGTTGCCCTGAGTTAAGGGTTACAGCGAATTTTATAAGGCATGGGTACATGACTTACTTTTACTGGAAAAAGAAATGATGATGTAAAATATCTTTAAATGATTTCAGTGCAGAATGGGTCTGGTTATAATGCAGTCATATAACTTTAGATACAAATCTGGCAATATAGATCAGCATGTACGTGATGATGCCCTGGGCTTCTCTCCCTGGCTTCTCAGCCCTAATTCATACCATAAAGAAATCCACCTGGACACATAGTTTGGCATGTAGGCCAGGTCACCTTGGGTTTCTCTAGCTGTGGCCGGCTTAATCCACATCATAAACCCCCCCTGAACCCATTTGGACCGGAAATCTTTGGGGATATGGACGATGGTCTGTTTTCTGTGACTACTTCTGGCTGTACAAGGTCATAGAGCTGTCCCTAAATGGGACCATAGGCACAGGTAGGAAGTTCAGTGGACCGTAAGGGTTCACCCATGGTGTTCAAGGCTGACAAGGTATACAGAGCCTCTGGAGACAAGAGAATCATTTGATGAGAGGTGGTCCACGAGGTGAAACATTTTTGACATGCGGAAGACAAACAACGAAACAGATAAATTATCATAAGAAATACAAGCAGTATGTTTAACCCAATGAATAAGGTTTTGAAGTAGTACAGAAAACTGATCCGGACTAGGAGTTCAACGAATCGTTTAGAGTTAGGGTTGATAAGACATGGATTTAATTTGGTGGTGGGGATAGGAAGCCAGAAATATTTTGATGGTAGTCAAGAATATGGACACAACATTCAGTTTTTATAATGGCACAGTGCTGCTCTTGTGCTGCTGTCAAGACATCCAGTGCCGTTTGGATTTGGAGGACTGCCTTTCACATTTGGGATACTTCTAAATTGAGCAGTGAAGTGCTATATTGAGTGTCATGTAATGCCTTCATAATAAATTTGTTTAGGACTTCCATGTGCAAGACGACATTTTGGATTCCTAATGAGGGAAGGAAAATTGAGGAAAGATGGTCACACCAGTGGAAGACACAGCTGGTTCAGTGTTGCTGCAAGTTGGGTAGGTTAGCAGGAGGAGATATAGTAGATCTCATTATACCTTGCATCCAGACAAAGCCTAGGGTGCATCATCCAATCCATCCAGGTGGCAGCCAAGGCTGTAAATTGGAGCCACATAGCCACTGAGCACAATTAGAGGCTAACCAATGTGTGCGGGGCCATCTATCCCAGTCAGTCCCAAACCAATCAGTATTTTTTTAAGCCTATGATATGAGAACACATATAACAGCGAATTTTTCCCATCGGTCAGGTGTTAATAGGCGATGTATCACAAGCGTGATTGGTTTGTTCCCAACAGAGAGTGACCTTTGACTGAGTTGACCACGAGTAGGAGTGAACCAAATATATTCATCCCAAATTTGATATTGTCCATCCCATGCGTATCGATAA
Source organism: Equus asinus (assembly GCF_041296235.1). Classification (NCBI taxonomy): domain Eukaryota; kingdom Metazoa; phylum Chordata; class Mammalia; order Perissodactyla; family Equidae; genus Equus; species Equus asinus. The sequence goes on along the minus strand of NC_091809.1, from coordinate 512,428 downwards.
GTTGGGGACTTTACATTTGGAACTTGTTGTTTAGGATCCACCTATGACAAGGCAAATCTAGTTAGTATTTGGGCAGTAGTATTGAAGGAAAATGTTTGATGATGTCCAGGGAACTCCCAGGTGTCAGACATAGATGGCAACAAATAGACATTACGATTAGTAATAGATGAATCTTGCCAAAGAAAACAGCTAGAATCTAGTATCCAGGAATGCCTATTATACCTTCTACAGAAACATAATTTTTGTCTCTTAAATCACCCTCATTTTTACAAAAGACAGCCAAATTAGGATTAACTGGTTTTCAAATAAAGTTCAGTTTCAAGACAACTTTCTCCAATTATTTACATATCAGCAGCAAGAACAGTAATTGCTCATACAGGCTTTTTAAAATCTGCTTTGCTAGAATTTTTTCTGACGAATCTCAGATTGAACTGTGAAGGCCTCTCGAGGCCAGAAAAGCCAAGCCAAGGACTTGTCATCAGATTTTGCCTGCAGTACTTACAGATTTGAGTGGAGTTCTCCTTGAGTTCCCCCAAAATATTCGGAGGTTCCTTACACCTGGCAGATAAACAAGCTTCCTTACTTACCGGGTGAGATTGCCAGAATCTCTGTAAACAAGGTACCAGGCCCATGTTTCCAAGTGGCTGTATTCCAGAAAGTGCAATCTCTGTTCCGGAAATGCTGTCTTGTCATATCTGACCCTGTATGTTTCAAATATGACATTCCAGTCAAAGCCTTGGTAGTATAACCAATGTGTCCTGTTATAAGGAGAACAGATTCTTATGGAACTTATACAAATATTGCCACCAAATAACTATACTCAGTCACAAAGTGTTTCCCAATTCCGGAGTGATAAGTTAGGGAGAAAAAGATAAAAGTTTCAGTTTTGCTCATAAAGGTATAATTTCACCAAATTGCTGTAAGTCATAGCATAAGAGAAAAGAGAAAAAGATTTCCCTCATTATGAGAAAACAAAACGACACATCAAAACTCAACAATATTTCAAACAGAAGTCCTAAAAAATTATAATCATCCTCATCAGTTCACACAGTCCTGTATAATCAAGTCTTGAGCTGAATCTTCTGTCAGCAGATCGAGGAGCTTAGTTTCTGTTAGAATTCTGTAGTTTCTTACACAGTTTAGTTTTACAATCTGAAAGATTATCAGAAATCTGTAGATTAGATCCTCTGTGTCAGAATCCTTTCCAGAAATTTCTCGGAAGATGAAACATATTTGCTCAAGAAAAAAGCAGCAGAGTAAAACAAGAACTAACTGCAAATTTGCAAAGGAATCAAAAGGGCAATTGACAAAGAAACTTGGCTACTCCTGTGACATATAACACTTCCAGATAATAATTGGACTTATGACTGTTAACCAGGACAGATCAGAATTCTAGGAATGCTATATAATTTTAAGACATCTATATTAATAACATTTACCCATCTAATACCACCTAAGAAGATCGATCATCACTGATTTCCCAATGTTTCCCATGTAATTTAATAGACCAAATAAGCCTAATTAGTTTAGTATTTTCTTCCTTATAGGAAGAGAGAGCAAATTTCTTTGAGAAGTCTCAGGGGCCCTCTGAAAATCCTCAGAGTAATCATTCTTCTGTCTGCCATGTGAAAAGATAGCCTTCATTCAGGATTTGATTATTTTTGAGGGAGAAGCTTGTTAAAACATATCAATAGTTTTTAAAATGCTTCTTCAAATAGGAAACAATACTCACTGTGAAACAATGTTCAGGTATCTATTCAAAGTGATAACAGAAAGAGTCAAAAATATTAAGACTGACCTCAGTCATTATTTTCACAAAACTGATTTGTCTCTTGGGTAGACTTACTCAAAGGAACAGCTTTCATTACCTCCTTATCAAGAGCAGATCAAAGGTTCAAGAAAATTTATCCTTTTATAGAAAACCAAATTTCAATTTCTGCACCTACTTATTTTTAACATTCAAACTCATTCACTTAATTGAACTTACTTTAGTCTCCATGAACAGGCATAAAACTCCTTTCAGAATTTCTCCTTCACAAACCTTCTAAAACTTTCTTTTTTGGTTTCAGATTTTGTCCCAAACTCTTTCTTTTTTCCTTTCTAGTACATTAGGATGCATTTATCTTTCTTAACCCATCAAACAAAAATATTTCCATTCTTTATACCTTTTTTACTGAAAGCGTAGACTTTAACTTCCTTGAATATGAGCTCTTTTCCTTAGTAATTTCCAGTAGCTTTAATTCCATAGGTTAATTAGAACTTTTAACCCTTAACAGACGTAGTAAACACTAAAAAGGCAAACAGTTATGAATCGACTTTTATATCAGCATTCTAAACACTTCATAACTTTAGAAACACGCCACTTTACAATAAAACACAAGGCATGCTTTTTATACACCCAAATGCTTTTAGCCTCTTCAATAAGAAGCCAAAAGTAGATAACTTAGATATGTTTATTAATAATGTTTCAGTGTTACATCCAATACAAAAACAACCCAGATATTCAGATTTTTATCATTTAGCTTAACTTGGCATAACTCAAGATTGTTACCAAAAAGAATTTTGATGCTGTTTTTTTTCAACAAGTGTACTGATCATGAAAGTTATTGTACTCATTTTTATGAGTTTTATGTATATAAACCATTTGTTTCCAACTATTATGTTCAGATTACCTACAGAAACCTCATGAGGCATTAGACAAAACTGGTCATCATTTAAAGCTATTATTTTGTTGACAAATTTAACAGACAACGTGACCTTATATGACTAGAAAACCCAGGCTGAATGCCTGCATGCTATGCAAATACCAACAACTCTGACAAAAAGACTATTTTCAATCCTTAATCCACATCAATCGTCTTTTTCTTTCTCAGCTCTCTCTCATAGGTATGCTTATCAGTCCATTCTCCTTCATTCCAAGTTATTAATTTTGTATTTCTTTAATCACCATATGTTCTGTAGGCCGATGCATGAGTGCTTTTGTGATTGTTATGTATTGTCTTTGAATTCCCATTGCTCACTAGAAGGAATCTTTGCTACCCTGGCCTAGATCCAACTGAGCACTGAGAAGACATCGTCATCTCGGTAGGTTTGCCATTCTGAGATCAGAAACTCCAAATGCTAGGTTGTCCAGCCAACCAACTTATGGACATAATGTTTCTGAGACAAATTAGACAAACCTGATGAATTCTTCTCTCCAGGTAAGATATTTTCATGTCTCTTTTCTGAATTTGGGAAGGCTCGAACTTGATCGTTAGAGTAGATTACGTCTAAGGACTGCTTTACTTGAATTCTGTAGGGATTGTTAGTTGTTTGATTCACATCCTCAGCTCTGGCATGTTTATTTTTCTTTAAATATAAGTGTAATGTTTCGATTTTCAGCCAACTTCCTCACATATGTTTTCAAAACACATAATCAATACTCTTCCAAAAAGGCATGCAGATTTGCACCATGAAGAGTTTGAGGCTGAAAGACGTTAGAGAAGATGAACTTCCAAGGATTGTGAATCTCTTCCAAATGCTTAATGGTGATATGCAAAGGTAGACCATAGCAAATAGGTTAAGAGGAATACAATGAAGAGAACGTGTTCCGTGCTAAGCTCATGAAGCAAGGGAAAATGTTACCATGAGTGAGGTTACTACTAATTACCTTCACGAATCATCACAGCAGGGCAGCTTCTCCCCAAGTTCAGGCAACAGATTGGTCCAAAAGTAAAATTCAGGTCCAGCCATGTGTTCTGGTGTGTAAGTGTCCACGTTCCTAGTGGACGACCTGGGATTCATGGAGTCAATGATGGGTGCTGATCAGATTAGTAACATTAGGAAAGATAGATTTCATGGTATGGTGCAGACGGAGATCAAAAATAAATGGAAATTGTGAGCATACCTTATAGATACGCACAAGGAAAGAAACATGAAAATATTGCAGTCTATGACACATCTGGTACACTTCTCTAAATACAAAATGAAGGAAGTGATGTGACCTGCATAGGTGGAATTGTCGGACTGCATGAGATGACATGATCATTGCACATCAGAGGATTGGCTGGGCAACTTCAACTTGGGAGGGACTCCAGGACTTTCTCTGGGGAAAGTCTACACATTTGGCCATATCTACAAAATGTAACAGCTAAAACCCAGGATAAACTTATAGTAAAGAAACTAGTGTCTAGAGAGAATGTACTAGACGTTTAAAAGTTCAAGGATAAAGTTAGAAACCGACAAGAAATCTAGGAAATGGAAAACTATTCTAGCTGGAAAGCGTGAGTAGTCAGACTGGTATGAGATCTCTCTGAAATGCTGTGTGCATGTAAGATGCCAGGACAACTGAGAAGTTTGAGGGTGTTTAGGACATCACAGTGAACATGTCACCCAAGATGGCCTCATGTTGATAGTCCGAGGATGGTCTTAGGCTACTGATACTCAAGGGAGAGATACCCAGAAGAGAATTTAAAAACAGAAACCAGGCACTGAAACTTGAAGAGATAGAATAGACGCTGATTAAAGGGATAAGAAAGAAGTCATTGTGAAGATACAATAATAGAGGGACAATCACTGAGTGGAGACCACTGTGATCTACTCAAGTATAGGGGGAGGTCATGGAGATTCAAGCTTGAAACTTGATTTGAAACCAGTGGCTGGACTTGGGTCTTATCTGGCCTACATTTTCCTTCTGTGTTAATCATCATCCAAAATCAAGAGTGATCTCCTGAGGACATTGTAGAGAATGATTGATGCTTCCTTTCCTATGCCACTTGCATTCATTGAAGAGAAGTATCACTTTCCATAGCTCTGGCATTACGGAGCTCCAAAGGGTACATGCTAATGTGTCACAAGATATCTCTTTGAACCCTTGAAGGAATGGACCCCGTCATGCTTTGCGTATGTCTCATTGTTTGGCAGGGCTTCAGAAATGTGCTGAGAAGCACCCTTTTCCAGAGGGCTTCGTTGCTTTGTGAGGGCCACCGTAACAGGCTAGTGTGCTCAGTTTGGGTCCAATGAAGTTCTATCCCCATATCTCTTGGAGTAGAATGATTATTGATGACGTGTATTGACACCATATGTAAATAGTTTGGCTGAAAATTAGAACATTACAATTATCTTTATAGAAAATAAACTTGCCAGAGCTGAGGATGTAAATCAAACAAATAACACACCCTATAGAAATAAAGTAAGCCAGTATCTAGACGTAATCTAGAGGAACGTTCAAGGATGGGGGTCAAGATTGAAACTTCCCAAATCCAGAAATGAGACAGAAAAGTATCTTATTTGGAGCGGAATTCATCAGATTTGCCGAATTTGTTTCGGCTACATTATGTTCATGAACGAGGTTGCCATGCCTACCTAGAATTTGGAGGTTAAGATCTCAGAATGTCAGACCAACCAAGATGAACACGTGTTCTCAGTGCTCATCTTCACCAAGGCTAGCATGGCAAAGATGGCTACACGGGACCATGTAAATTCAAAGACAACACCCAACAATGAAAAGCACTCACATGTAGGTCTATAGAACATAGGGTGGTTAAAGAAATAGAAAATTGATACCTTGGGATGAAGGACAACCGACGGATAAGCATACCAAAGGGGGAAATCTGAGAACGACCATGATGATTATACTATGGAAAAGCAAAATGTGCTCAGAAAAGGGATTGCAAACACAAATAACACCTGAATAATCCACAACAAAAGATGTCAGACTTTAGACAGACTCTGCTTGAACTTTTGAATGTCAGAAAGTCACAAACCAAAAAACTGCAGTGAGGTAAAACCTGGGCTACCTTGAAAGGGTGTGTCTGAGATTGCTCCAAACCTGCTCTGAAACTCTGTGTCCATGATGCTTGCCTGGACAGCAGAGACACAATTATGACAAATTCTCTGACATCACAGTTGAGCAAAAATACAAACCGTCTACATCAACTCAGTGCCAGAATTGGGCTGAAGTAGCCTATTTAAGTCACATTCCACACAACTGCAGGTTGCAAGGGAACTTGAAAGGGGTCGGGCAGTGGAGAACTGGGGAAGTCCGCGGGTTTTGGGTCGGCAGCCTGCACTTGGCTGGGTGGAATCCTGGGGGCAGACCTCCTCACCGCTGGTCCAGCCATTCTGGGGCAGGAGTGGGAGGGAGTGTAGAGGCAGATGAGAAGCGACGTGAGACAGGGCCACTCTTCCTCAGCAAATACAGGAGCACTTCCAGCAGATGTGAGCCCAGCAATAAACCTCTGTCAAAAGGAAACAAATTAAAAGTTGCAATCAATAGGAAAATTGAACCTCAAAAAAAATGCCAGCAAGAATAATAGGATACCTACGAATAACCTCACCCCAACAGGTGAAAGCTTTGTAAATCGATAACTAGCAAACCTTTGTAGAAGAAAAATGGGAGAAGACACAAGGAGGTGGAAGGATATTGCATGCTCTTGAAATGTAAGAATGAACAGACTGGAAACCTCCACACCGGCTAAAGCAATCTCTAGATTACATGAAATCCCAGTCAAAGTTGCAGCTATATTTCTCACAGAGATAAAAGCGAGCATCCTAAAGTTTACATCCAGCAACAAAAGGCCCCAAATAAACGAAGGAATCCTGAGGAAAAAGAACAAAGCTCAATGTATCACATTTCCTGATTTGAATATAGAGGACGAAGAACTAGGAATGGAAACGGCACAGTCTGGGATGCAAAACAGACACACAGAACCATGGAACAGAATAAAGAGCCCAGAGATATATGCACACCTATATGGACAGCCCATTTTCGACCACGGCGCCAAGAGGAGACAGGGGAGAAAGGAAAGTCTCTACAATAAATGGTGCTGGGAGGACTGCAGAGCCTCACCTAAGACAAGGAGAATAGACCACGGTGTTACACCAGGCACAAACACCAACTCAAAATGGATTAAAGTCTTGAATGTAAGACTGGAAACCATGAGACTTCTGGAAGAAAACGCTGGCAGCTTGCTCTTTGTCATCTGTCTTAGCCTCCTATTTGGAGGAAGCCTTTCTGTCTGGGCAAGGGCAATAAAGGAAACAAGAAACAAATGGGACTACATCAAACGCAAAAGCTTCTGCCCAGCCAAGGAAACCATCGACTCAATGCAAAGACAGTACAACCACTGGGAGAGGATGTTGAAAACCACACATCGGTGAATGGGTGAATAGCCAAAAGATGCAGTGAACTCATATGGGTCCACAAGAGAAAAAAAAATAAGCCCATTAAAACCTGGGCAGTAGGTGGAAACAGAGATTTCGCCCAAGAAGAGTTAGAGATGGTCAACAGGTGTATGAAAACATGTTCATCATCATTAAGACTCAGGGCAGTTGAAATCCAAACGGCAGTGAGATAGCAGCTCACTGTGGTCTGAATGACTATAGGTAAAAAGTCAGGAAACAAGTGTCAGAGAGGAGCTGCAGAGATGGGAAGACTCCTACAGTGCTGCTGTGAGTGTAAGCTGGTGCAGCCACGATGCAAATCAGTGTGGAATTGCCTCAGACATGTCAGAATCCATCTACCATATGATCCAGCTATTATTCAGTGGCGTGTTTATCCAAAGATCTTGGAAAAAGTCGTGCACTGATATATGTGCACCCCTGTGTTCACCCTGGCCTTACTCCCGTTATCCAAGACTTGAAAGCTGCCCTGATGCCCATCAAGGCAGAAGGAAGAATAGATAGGGAATTTTGGAGAAGGAAGCTGGGCTTTATGAACACAATGGCATATCACTGAGCCATAACAAAGTAGAGAATCCAGCCATTAGTGACCAGAAGGATGGCTCCTGAGGGTTTCATTGGAAGTGAAACAACTCGCAGGGAGAAACTCAAATACCGTAGGAGCTCACTTACAAGGAGAAGAGACAAACAAGGACCAAGAAACTGGAAAGCTTTGCGGAAAGAAATTAAAGAAGACACAAGGAAACGGAAGTCTATTCACCGCTCTTCGAATGGAAGAACGAACACACTTGAAACGTCCATACTGGATAAAGCAATCTCTGGATTTCACGCAAGCCCCATCGAAGTTTCAGCAATCTTTCCCACAGAAATAGAAGAGAGAATCCTCAAGTTTCTATACAGCAACAAAGGAGCTGGAAAGGCCAAAGGAATCCTGAGGAAAATGAACAAGGCAGCAAGTACCACATTTTCGAATTTCCACATATAGGACGAACTGCTAGGTACCGAAACGGCAAAGGCTGGCCACAAAAAGAGGGACATAGACACAAGGAACAGAATCGAAAGCCCAGAGGTCAACTCCCACATATATGGACAGCCCATTTTACACCAAGGAGCCAAGAGGAGACAGCGGAGAAAGGAGAGTCTCGACAAGAAACGGTGCTGGGAAGACTGCACAGCCACATGTAACACAATGAGAGTAGACCATAATGTTACACCAGCCACAGACACCACCTGGAAATGGATTAAGGCCTTGAATGGAAGACTTGAAATGGTGCAACTTCTAAGAGAAAACCCATCAGCTTGCTATTTGCCATTTGGCTTAGCCGATTATTTGGAAGAAGCGTGTGTGACTGGGCAAGGGCAACAAAGGAAACAAGAAACAAGCGGGACTCCATCCCACGCAGAAGCTTCTGAACAGCCAACGACTCCATCGACTCAATGCAAAGACAGCACAACAACTGCAAGTGGATGTTTGCAAACCACACATCGGAGAAGGGGTGATTAGCCAAAATATCCAATGAACTCATATGTCTCCACAATAAAAAAACAACGATCCCCATAAAACGTGGGCAAAAGATGGAAAGAGATATTTCTCCCAGGAAGATAAAAGATGGCCAACAGGCTGTATGAAGACATGTTCATCATCATTAAGTCTTTGGCAATGCAAATACGAACGGCAATGAGATAGCAGCTCACAGTGGTCAGAATGGCTATAGGGATGAAGACAGGGAACAACAAGTCTTGGAGAGGAGGTGGAGAGAAGGGAAGCCTCCTGCACTGCTGGTCGGAGTGTAATCCGGTGCAGCCACTATGCGCAGTGGTGTGGAATTGCCTTAGAATTTTCAGAATCCATCTACCATATGATCCAGCTATTCCTCTGTGGCATATATATCCAAAGAACTTGGAAACACTAACGCTCAGAGATCCATGCAGCACTGTGTTCACCACAGCCTTACTCCCAATATCCAAGACTTGGAAGCCTACGTGGTGACCATCAAGTGACGAATGGAGAAGGAGGATGATCTATAGCCACACAATGGCCAATCTTATGACTGTATAGATGTGGCCATCTTGGGTGACATGTTCATAAACACCCTCAGAATTCTAAGTTGTCCTGACAACCTCCATGCACACAGTGTTTCAGAGCCATCGAATACCAGTCTGACCACTCCCCATTTCCAGGTAGGATAGTTTTCATTTGTCTGGATTTCTTGTCGGTTTCTAACTTTCTCCTCGAACATTGAAAGGTCTACTACATTCCCTCTACACACCAGTCTCTTTCCGTTACGATTATCAAAGATTTTATCTCTTATCTTGTGTGGATATGGTGAAATGGGTGGACTTTCCCCAGAGAAAGTCCTGGACTCCCTCCCAAGTTGAAGTTGCCCAGGCAATCCCCTGATGCACACTTATCGTGTCATCTCCTAGCAGTCTGACAATTCCACCAGGCAAGTCACATGTTTCCTTCCTTCATCATTTTGGGAAGTGTAGCTGATGCGTTCATAGATTGTAATATTCTCATGGTTTTTTTCTGGTGTGTATTGCTCAGTTTCCCTCACCATTTCTACTTCTTTATGATCTCTGTGCCCACCAGACCGTGAAATCTGGATTTCCTAATGCTAGTAATCTGATCCACAACCGTGGTGCTATCCTGTGAAGCTCAGGCCGCCCAAGCGGACCGCGGACACTTACCTGCTACATCACAGGTCCGCCAATGAATTGGACTTCTGGACCAACTTTTGGCCTGATCGTGGGAGGATGTTAGCCTGCTTCGATTATTCGTGAAGGGAATCAGTAGTAACATGAATGACGGTAACATTTACCTTTGGTTGATGAGTTTAGCATGGAACATATTCTCTTGCTAGTATTCTGCTTCATCTCTTTGCTAAGATCTATCTTTCTGTAGCATCATTAAGCATTTGGAGGTGCTTACCAATCCTTGGAAGTTCATCTTCTCTAATCTCTTTCAGCCTCCAAAGCTTAGGCCGTAAATTTGCACCCCTCTTTGGAGTTTTGATCTTATGTGAATTGATTGCCGTAACCCAGCATTATAACATCCTATAGCTTTTCACATCTACAATCTCATAGATTTAGACTTCTGTGTAGGTTACATCATCTTCACCACTCTAAGCCTAATTACAGGCCCTCACCACACACTTGTGCCTAATCAACTCTTTCTCCCTCAGACCTCCGCATCCATTTCCCTTTGGGAACTACCAATCCCATGTCACGTCCTACCTTTTTGTTGCTCCGTTTTTCCTCTTCTCCTTGTACATGAGATCCTGTGGTATTCAACCTTATCCCTGGGGCTTGCTTCAGTTCCCCTAAGACCCTCAGGAGCCGTTCTGGTGGTCACAAATGGCTGGACTGCATCCATTCCTACAGCTGAGAGCTATACCATCGTGTGGCTATAGCCGATCTTCCTTCTCCATTCATCTCTTGATGGTCACCACTGACGCTTCCAAGTCTTGGATATTGGGAGTAAGGCTATGGTGAACACAGCAGTGCATTGATCTCTGTGCATTAGTGTTTCCATGATGTTTGGATATATACGCCACAGAGGAATAGATGGATCATGTGGTAGGTGGATTCTGAAATTTCTGAGGCAATTCCACACCACTTTGTGTAGTGGCCACACTGGTTCACATTCCTACCAGCAGTGCAGGAGGCTTCCTTTCTCTCCACATCCTCTGTGAAACTTATTGTTTCCTGTCTTCATCCTTATAGCCATTCTGACCACTGTGTGTTGCTATCTCATTGCCGTTCGGATTTGCATTGACCAGAGACTTACTGATGATGAACATGTTTTCATACAGCCTGTTGGCTATCTTCCTATCTTCCTGGGAGAAATGTCTGTTTCCATCTTTTGCCCAGGTTCTATTGGGCTCGTTGTTTTTATCCCTGTGAAGACATATGAGTTCATTGGATCTTTTAGCTGCTCACCCCTTCTCCAATGTGTGGTTTGCAAACAGCCTGTCACAGTTGTGCTGTCTTTGCATTGAGTCAATGGAGTCGTTGGCTGGGCAGAAGCTTCTGCATTGGATGGAGTCCCGCTTGTTTTTTGTTTCCTGTGTTGCCTTTGCCCACTGACACATGCTTCTTCCAAATAGGCAGCCAAGCCAGATGGCAAAGAGTAAGCTGCCTGGGTTGTCTCCTAGAAGTTGCACGGTTTCAAGTATTCCATTCAAGGCTTTAATCCATTTCGAGGTCGTGTGTATGTCTGGTGTAACATCATGGTCTACTCTCATTGTGTTACCTGTTGGTGTGCAGTCTTCTCAGCACCGTTTCTTGTGGAGACTCTCCTTTCTCCACTTTCTCCTCTAGGCTCACTGTTCGAAAATGCGCTGTCAGTAGATGTCTGAGTTGACCTCCAGTCTCTCGTTCTGTTGCATGAGTCTGTGTGCCTATTTTGGGGGCCAGGCTGTGCTGTTTCCGTACCTAGGGCTTCGTCCTATATGTTGAAATCAGAAAGTGTGATACTTGCTGCTTTGTTCGTTTTCCTGAGGATTCCTCTGGCTATTCCGGGTCCTTTGTTGCTGGATAGAAACTTTAGGATTCTGTGTTGTATTTCTGTGGGAATGATTGTTGCAACTTTGACTGGGACTGCATGCAATGCAGACACTGCTTTATGCGGTATGGACGTTTGAAGTGTGTTCATTCTTCCATTGGAAGAGCACGGAATAGCCTTCCGTTCCCTTGTGTCTTCTGTAATATCTTCGCCCAAACCTTTGCAAGTTTTCTGTTTCCATAGCTTTCTGCTGTTTGGCCACGTTTATTCCTAGATATCTTTTTCTTCCTACTGGCATGCTTTCTTTTTTTGAGGTTCAGTTTTTCTATTCTTTGCAACTTTCAATTGGTTTTGTTTTGACAGAAGTTTATAGCTGTGCTCACATCTGCTGGCCATGCTGCTGCATTTCCTGAGGAAGAATGGCGATATCTATTGTCGCTTCCCATCTGCCTCTACACTACCTCAGACGCCTTCCCCAGAATGGCTGGACGAGCGGTGAGGTGGCTCACCCCCAGGATTCCACATTGCCGATCCTGGGCTGCTGAACCAGAATGTGCAGACTTCACCACGGCCCCACTGGCTGGTCCATTTCATGTTCCATTGGCAACCTGCAGTTGAGTGGATTGTGACTTGAATATGCTACTTGAGCCCAACTCTGGCCCTGTGTTGATCAGGCCAGCTTGCTTTTCTGGCCCACTGTGATGTTGGGTGATTTGTCAGAATCGTGTCTCTGCTGTCTGGTCTAGCTTCGTGGACACAGGGTTTCAGAGCCCTCGGGGAGCAATCTCATAACTCACCCTTCTCATTTAGGCCAGGTTTGACCTTTGCTGCTGTTTTTGGCGTTGTGACTTTCTCTGACTTTCAAACGTTCAAACAGAGTGTGTCTAATGACTGACGATTTTCACTGTGGATTAGTCAGCTTTGATTTCTGTTGGCCTCCATATTCCGGGATCCTTTTTTCTTTTCTATAGTCTAATTGTTATGGTCTTGCTGAGATATCTCCGTTGGATTTGCTTATCAGTGTGTTCTCCTTCTTTCCAAGTTAGGAGTTTTGTATGTCTTTAATTACCATAGGTTCTGTAGCCCGAGGTGTGAGTCATCTCATGATTGTTGGGTGTGGTCTTGGAATTTCCATCGGTCACTTGTAGGAATCTTTGCTATCCCGGCCCAGGTGACACTTAGCCCTGAGAACACATGGTCGTCTTGGTAGGTTTGAGATTCTCAGATCAGAAACTCCAGATTCGAGATTGTCCATACAACAACCTTCACGGACATTGTGTTTTCGAGAGAAATCTGATGAATTCCTCCCTCCAGGTAAGTGATTTGTCTGTCTTTTTTCTGGATTTGGGAAGTTTCAAACTTGACCCCTGATCATTGAATGCTCCACAAGATTACATCTGGATACTTGGCTTTTTATTTCTACATGATTTCCTATTGGTTTGATTTTCATTCTGAACTTTGGCAGGTGTATTTTTATTTAAATATAATGGCAATGTGCTAATTTTCAGCAAACCTCCTTCCATATGTTGTCAGAACAAGGAATCAATACTGTTTCCATGGCAAGAGGTGGGGGAGAGAATTTCATTGGAGCCCAACTGAGCACTGTAGCCTGGAAGGGCAGCCTTCACACTGGAACGAAGCCCTCTCGAAAAGGGTGCTTTTAAGCACACTTCTACAGCCCTCCAAACCAAAGGACACACCCCAAGCATGACAATCATCCATTCCTTTAAGTCTTCACAGAGATGTCTTGGGACACATTAGCATGTACCCAGTGGGACCCCGTGACGCCAGAGCTATGCAAAGGGAGACCTCTCTTCAAAGAATTCTATGAGCTTAGGAAAGTAGGCCTCAATTCTTTTCTTCAATGTCCTCAAGAGATCATTCTTGACTTGGGATTATGAGTAAGGCAGAAGGACAACGTAGTTCTGATAAGCCCCAAGTCCAGCCTCCTGTTTCAAATCAAGTTGCAAGCTTCAATCAGCACGGCCTCCACATCTACTTGAGTAGATAACAATGTTCTCCTCTCAGTGCTTGCCCCTCTAGTATAACTTCTTCCCAATGATTCCTTTCTTATCCCTTGAATCAGTGCCTCTTTGCTCTCTTCAAGTTTCTGTGTGCGGTTTCTGTTTGGAAAAGCTGTTTCTGGATATCTCTCACGTGGGTATCCTAGCCACGGCAATCCTCGGACTCTAAACTTGCTGCCATCTTGGGTGACACGTTCACCGTGATGTCATAAACACCCTCAGAATTCTAAGTTGTCCTGAAAACCTCCAGGCACACAGTGTTTCAGAGCCATCTCATATCAGTCTGACGACTCCACCTTTCCAGGTAGGATAGTTTTCCTTGTTCTGGATTTCTTGTCAGTTTCTAACTTTCTCGTGGAACTTGAAAGGTATGCTACATTCCCTCTACCCACCAGTTTCTTTCCTTTAAGATTATCCCTTGTTTTATATCTTATCCATTGTGTATATGCCCAATTGGGTGGACTTTCCTCAGAGAAAGTCCTAGAGGCCCTCCCAATTGGAAGTTGCCCAGGCACTCCCCTGATGCACAATGATCGTGCGATCTCCTAGCAGTCTAAAAATTCCACTTGGCATGTTACATGTTTTCCTTCCTTCATCATTTGGGGAAGTGTTCCTGATGCGTTCATAGGTTGTCATATACTCATGGTTCTTTTTCTGGTGCATATTGTTAAGGTCTCGTGACAATTTCTCCTTCTTTATGATCTCTGTGCCCACCATACCTTGAAATCTGTATTTCCTAATGCTAGTAATCTTATCCGCACCCCTGATGCTAGCTGGTGAAGCCCGGGCCGCCCAAGTGGAACGTAGGAACCTGCCTGCTACATCACAGGGCTGGCCCTGAATTGGACTTTTGGACCAACCTTTGACCTGACCTGTGAAGATGTTGGCCTGCTTCGATCATTCGTGAAGGAATCAGTAGTAACATCATGAACGGTGACGTTTTCTGTTGGTTCATGAGTTTAACACGGAACATGTTCTCTTGGTAGTATTCCTCTTCATCTCTTTGCAGAGGTCTACCTTTCTGTAGCATCATTGAGCATGTTGAGGTGATTACCAATACTTGGAAGTTCACCTTCTCTAACCTCTTTCTGTCTCCAAAGCTTCCAGTTGTAAATCTGCATCCCTTTAGGAGTTCTGGTTTTATGTGAATTGATTGCCATAACCCAACATTATAATGACCTATAGCTTTCAGATCTACATCCACATAGATTTAGACTTCAGAGTAGGTTACATCATCTTCACCAACGTAAGCGTAATTACTGTCCCTAACCACACACCTGTGCCTAATCAACTCTTTCTCTCTGGCCACTGCCCCACTTTCCCTCAGGGAAATGCCAATCAATTGTCATGTGATACCTGTTTGTTGGTCCGTTCTTGCTCCTCTCCTTGTGCATGAGATCCTGTGGTATTTGACCATACCCCTGGGGCTTCTTTCAGTTCCCCTAAAACCGTCAGGAGCCATTCTGGTGATCACAAATGGCTGGCCTGAATCCGTTCCTATAGCTTAGTGCTATGCCTTTGTGTGGCTATAGCCCATCTTCCTTCTCCATTCATCCCTTGATGGGCACCAGGCAGGCTTCCAAGTCTTGGATATCGGGAATAAGGCCAGGGTAAATAGAGGTGTGCACCGATCTCTGTGTATGAGTGTTTCCACGTTCTTTGGATAAACACACCACAGAGGAATAGCTGGATCATATGGTCGATGTATTCTGAAATGTCTAAGGCAATTCCACACCGTTTTGTGTCGTGGCTGCACTTGTTTACACTCCCTCCAGCAGTGCAGGAGGCTTCTCTTCTCTCCACCTCCTCTCCGAAACTTATTTGCTGGCTTCATCGTTATAGCCATTCTGACTGCCGTGAGCTGCTATCTCATTGCCTTTCAGATTTGCACTGACCAGAGACTTAATGATGATGAACATGTTTTCATACAGCCTGTTGTCCATCTTTCTATCTTCCTGGGAGAAATGTCTGCTTCCAGCTTTTGCCCAGATTTTAATGGGGCTTGTTCTTTTTTTTCTTGTGGAGCCGTATGAGTTTATTGGCTCTTTTGGCTATTCACCCCTTCACCAATGTGTGGTTTGCAAACATCCTCTCCCAGTTGTTGTGCTGTCTTTGCATTGAATCAATGATTTCCTTGGCTATGCAGAAGTTTTTGTGTCTGATGTAGTCCCATTTGTTTCTTGTTTCCTTTATTGCCCTTTCCCAGTTATGCTTCTTCCAAATATGAGGCTAAGAAAAATGACAAAGAGCACCCTACCTACATTTTCTTCCAGAAGTATCATGGTTTCCAGTATTACATTCTAGACTTTAATCCACTTCGAGTTGGTGTTTGTGCCTGGTGTAATGCCGTGGTCTACTCTCCTTGTCTTACATGAGACTCTGCACTCTTCCCAACACTGTTCATTGTAGAGACATTCCTTTCTCCACTGTCTCCTCTTGGCGCCCTGGTCGAAAATGGGCTGTCCATATATGTGTCCCTATACCTCTGGGCTCTTGATTCTGTTCCATGGTTCTGTTTCTCTGTTTTGCATCCCAGACTGCGCTGTTTCCATTTCAATTTCTTCGTCCTATATGCTGAAATCAGCAAGTGTGATACATTGAGCTTTGTTCTTTTTCCTCAGGATTCCTTTGGCTATTCGGGTTCTTTTGTTGCTGGATGTGAACTTCAGGATGCTCGCTTCTATCTCTGTGAGAAATATTGCTGCAATTTTGACTGGGACTGCATGGAATGAAGAGATTTCTCTATGCGGTGTGGACATTTCAAGTGTGTTAATTCTTCCATTTCAAGAGCATGGACTATCCTTCCGCTTCCTTGTATCTTCTCCCATTTCTTTCTGCAAAGGTTTGCTAGTTTTCTGTTTACAGAGCTTTCACCTGTTGGGGTGAGCTTATTCCTAGGTATCTTATTCTTCTTACTGGCATCCTTTTTCTTTTTTATTGAGGTTCAATTTTCCTATTCTTTGCAACTTTTAATTTGTTTCCTTTTGAAAGAGATTTATCACTGTGCTCACATCTGCTGGAAATGCTCCTGTATTTGCTGAGGAAGAGTGGCCCTGTCTAACGTCGCTTCTCATCTGCCTCTACATTACCTCCCACTCCCGTCCAAGAATGGCTGTACCAGTGGTAAGGAGGTTTACACCCAGGATTCTACCCTGCCAACTCCTGGCTGCCAACTCAGAGTGCGTGGACTTCCCCAATTCTTTATTGACCAGCCCCACTCATGTTCCCTCAGCAACCTGCATTTGAGTGGAATGTGACTTAAATAGGCTACTTCAGCCCAACTCTGGCACTGAGTAGATGTAGCCAGTTTGTATATTCGGTCAACTGCGATGTCAGAGAATTTGTCATAATTATGTCTCTGCTCTCCCAGCAAGCTTCATGGACACAGGGTTTCAAAGGACGTTTGGAGGAGTCTCATACCCACCCTTTCCAGGTAGCCCAGGTTTTACCTCGCTGCAGTTTTTTGGTTTGTGACACTTTCTGACTTTCAAAAGTTCAAGCAGAGTCTGTCTAAAGCCTGACATCTTTCGTTGTGGATTATTCAGGTGTTATTTGTGTTTGCCTTCCTTCGTTTGAGCCCATTTTGTTTTTCCATAGCATAATCATCGTGGTCTTTGTCAGATTTCCCCCTTTGGTATGCTTGTCAGCCAGTTCTCCATCATCCCAAGGTATCAATTTTCTATTTCTTTAACCACCCTATGTTCTATAGGCCTACGTGTGAGTGCTTTTCATTGTTGGGTGTTGTCTTTGAATTTAAATTGGTCACTTGTAGCAATCTTTACCATGCTAGCTTTGGTCAAAATGAGCACTGTGAACACGTGTTCATCTTGGTTGGTCTGACATTCTGAGATCTTAAACTCCAAATTCTAGCTTGTCATGTTAACCTTCTTCATGAACATAATGTACCCGAGACAAATTAGACAGATGTGATGAATTCCGTTCCAGGTAAGATACTTTTCTGTCTCATTTCTGGATTTGGGAAGTTTCAATCTTGACCCCCGATCCTTGAATGTTCCACTAGATTACTTCTAGATACTGGCTTACTGTATTTCTATAAGGTGTGTTATTTGTTTGATTTACAACCTCATGTTTATTTCTCTATAAAGATAATTGCAATGTTCTAATTTTCAGACAACCTCCTTTCACATGGTGTCAATACACGTCATCAGTAATCATTCTACTCCAAGAGATGGGGGAGAGTATTTCTTTGGAGCCAAACTGAGCACACTAGCCTGGTAGGGCATCCCTCACAAAGCAATGAAGCCCTCGGGAAAAGGGTGATTCTCAGCACACTTCTGGAGTCCTGCCAAACAATGCGACATACCTGGAGCATGATGGGGTTCTAGTCCTTCAAGGGTTCAAAGAGATGTATTGTGACACATTAGCATGTACCCAGTGGGCCTCTGTAATGCCAGAGCTATGGAAAGTGAGACTTCTCTTCAATGAGTGCTAGGGGCATAGGAAGGGAAGCATCAATCCTTCTCTACAATGGCCTCAGGAGATCTGTCTTGATTTGGGATTATGATTAAGACAGAAGGACAACGTAGGTCTGATAAGACCCAAGTCCAGCCTCTGGTTTCAAATCAAGTTGCAAGCTTCAATCAGCACGGCCTCCACATCTACTTGAGTAGATAACAATGTTCTCCAGTAAGTGCTTGTCTGTCTGTTATTTATTGCTTCTCCACAATGACTTCTTTCTTATCCCTTTAATCAGCGGCAATTCTAACTCTTCATGTTTCAGTTCTGGTTTCTGTTTTTAAATTCTTTTCTGGGTATCTCTCACTTGAGTATCGTAGCCTAGGACAATCCTCGGACTATAAAGATGAGGCCATCTTGGGTGACATGTTCACTGTGATGTCATAAACACCCTCAAATTTCTCAGTTGTCCCGGCATCTTCCATGCACACAGTATTTCAGAGCCATCTGATAGCAGTCTGATAGTTTTCCATTTCCTTGATTTCTTGTCTGTTTATAACTTTATCTTTGGACTTTTAAATGTCTACTACATTCTCTCTAGACACTGAATTCTTTACTTTAAGTTTATCCTTGGTTTTATCTGTCACATTTTGTGGATATGGCCAAATATGTAGACTTTCCCCCGAAAAAGTCCACGAGTCCCTCCCAAGTTGAAGTTGCCCAGCCAATCCTCTGATGTTCAATGATCGTGTCATCTTGTGCAGTCCAACAATTCCACCTATGCAAGTCACATCACTTCCTCCATTCTGTATTTGAGAAGTCTACCAGATGCATCATAGATTGCAATATTTTCATGTTGTTTTCCTGGTGCATATGTATAAGGTCTGCTCACAATTTCCACTTATGTATGATCTCTGCCCGCACCATACCATGAAATCTATCTCTCCTGATGTTACTAATCTGATCAGCACCCGTGATGCGAATCCATGAGTCCCAGGCCACAGACTAGGAACTTGGGCTCTTACACACCAGAACACATGACTGGCCCTGAATTTTACTTTTGGACCAATCTTTTGCCTGAACTTGGGAAGAAGCTGGCCTGCTGTGATTATTCGTGAAGGTAATGAGTAGTAACCTCACAGTAGGTAACATTTGCCCTTGGTTCATGAATTTAGCACGGAACACATTGTCTTTGTAGTATTCTTCTTAATATATTTGCAATGGTCTACCTTTCTGTAGCATCTCTAAGCATTTGTAGGAGATTCACAATCCTTGAAAGTTTATCTTCTCTAATCTCTTTCAGCCTCAAAAGCTTTATGCCGGAAATCTGCACAGCTTTTTGGATTTTTTCTTTCCCTCTGGGAACCACCAATCCAAAGTGAAGGCTGCCATCAAAGCTAAAATGCTCCATTTGGCCCCAATGAAATTCTTTCCCCCATCTCTTGTCATAGAAGAGTATTGATTATGTGGTTTGCCACCGTATGTGAGGAAGTTGGCTGAATATTAGAATATTACACTTATATTTAACGAAAAATAAACATGCCAGAGCTGAGGACGTAAACCAAACAACTAGCAAACCCTACAGAAATAAAGTAAACCAGTATCTAGACGTAATCTACTGGAACAATGAAGGATCCGAAGTCAAGGTCTAGCCTACCCAAATTCAGAAAAAAAGACATAAAAATATCTTACCTGGAGAGAGGAATTCATCAGATTTGTCTAATTTGTCTCGGAAACATTATGTCCATTATGTGGTTGCCAGGACAAACTAGAGTTTGGCGTTTCTGATCTCAAAATGTCAAACCAACCAAGATGACCTCGTGTTCTCAGTGCTCAGTTGGACCTAGGCTAGGATAGCCAAGATTCCTTCAAGGGAACGATGGAAATTCAAAGACAAAACCCAACAATCACGAAAGTCCACACATTGGCCTAGAGAACATATGGTGATTAAAGAAATACAAAATTCCTAACTTGGAATGAAGGAGAACACACTGATGAGCATATCTATGGGAGACAGCTGTGAAAGACCATGAGGATTGATGTGGATTAAGGCTGCCCCACTCGAAAGCCCAAGGTTAGCTGGTGAACATGCAGAACTATATGACCCGTTGAATTTCTTTTGGTATGAATTAGAGGTGCCCCAGTGAGAGAAGCCCAGGTCATGCTCACCTACATGCCTATCTATGGGACCAGTTTCGTATCTAGTGTTATAAGACCACACAATATTCAGAACCCATCTGAACTGAAATCATGTAATGACTTTTTACCTCATCTTTTCTTTTTCCAGGAAAAATTAATCACGTACCCATGCCTGATAAAATTAGTCCTTAACCTCAACTCCAGGCAGCAGCAGGAGCTGTGACTGCCCATGGGTCCTTTCCCAATGCAGCAGCAGCAGCAGCTCTTCACTGCCCATGGGTCCTGTCCCCATGCATGCAGCTCTTCACTGCCCATAGGTCCTGTCCCCATGCTATCCTGTACCATTCTCTAAATAAAAGAGCACCACTGCCAGACCTTGAGGGTCCAAGAAATCTTATTTTCAACTCTTGAGCTTGCCGACCATGCATCACATCCTGTGGCCCATATGGGGAACGTGCTTCATTGGTTTGTGCCCTTTCCTTCCCTGTGCCTCTCTCTTTTTCGAGGATGGATCTAAATTCACTTCTCCATCAGGAACTGTCTTGAATAGCTGTATGAATTCATGTTTGCTGCCCATGGCTACTCTATGATGCAAATCTGGCATTCAGCTTGAAGAGAATCAGTACCTTAAGCCTAAGAGTGATGTAGAATGAATTAATCCATTCCTTCCTGACCCTATCTCTAATACATAGATTTTACGTGGGAACGGGTCAGCCATTTAAGTCATTAGGATGGTTGGCAATCTCCAAGACTCTCGTGGAAGGTTTCTATCCCTAAAGCTGGATTGGGATAACTCCCATGCACTTGACCATCTGAACGGTGTGAATGTCCCAATCGGGACTTCAGTTCAGGGAAAGTACCAACGTCTAAGCTTTGCCTGAGTATTGGAAACCCTTCTTTGGAGAATCGCTCCAACACGCAATTGGGTAGAATGACCCCAGCGTGGCGGAAACTTCTTCACTATTTCTCTCCGTCATGTTCTCTCTTAAACTTCTCCTTTTCTCTTGGGGACCACTCACCAGGCAACTATTACTTCCAGGCAGAATAGGAAAGATGTTCAAAAGGCACCTGTTACGGCCAGGCATAGCAGGGAAGGTATCCAAGGGATGCAATTCTGGGGGACACCCCCATCACCCCTTGCTATAGGCACCCCACAGTAGGAACAACAAGTAGGATGCTTCCCTAGGTTCAGGGGGGATTTTCAAGGTAATGGACTTGTCTCACCTTTCTTAGAGTTGCAATAGCCATTTTCATCTCCTTTTGAGCTTTGCAACCGGGAAACAAAGAAATCTTTCAAGAGTCAAGTCCTCCAACACTGGGAGCCCCAACATTGGCTTTCTTGGTCTGATCACCTCGATGATACTTTGGGGGACCTGAAAGAGAACTCCACTCAAATCTGTAAGTACTGCAGGCAAAATTTGATGGCAAATCCTTGGCTGGGCTTTTCTGGCCTCTAGAGGCCTTCACAGTTGAATCTGTGATTCCTCATAAAAATTTCCAGCAAAGTATACTTAAAAAAGCCTGTATAAACAATTGCTATTCTTGTAGCTGTTATGTAAATAATTAGAGCAAGTTGTATTGAAACTACACTTTGCTTGCAAACCTGTTAATCCTGATTTGGCTATCTTTTGTAAAAATGAGGGTGATTTAAGAGAGAAAAAATTATGTTTCTGTAGAAGCTATAGTAGGCATTCATGGATATTAGATTCTAGCTCTTTTCATCCACAAGATTCATCTATTACTAATCGTAATGTCTCCTTGTGCTCATCTATGTCTGACACCTGCGAGTTCCCTGGCCACAATCAAACATTTTCCTTTAAAACTACTCCCCAAATACTAACTAGATTTGCCTTATCACAGGTGGACCAGAAACAAGTTCCCAAGGTAAAGTCCGCAACTTATCGATACACACAGGATGGACCATATGAAATTTGGGATGAATGTATTTGGTTCACTCCTACTAGTGGTCAACTCACTAAAAGGTCACTCTCTGTTGGGAACAAACCAATCACACTTGTGATACATGGCCTAATAACAGCCGACCTATGGGAAAAATTTGCTGTTATATGTGTTCTCATATCATAGTCTTAAAAAAGTACTGATTGGTTTGGGACTGACTGGGATAGACAGCCCAGCACGATATGGTTAGTCCCTAATGGTGCTCAGTGGCTATGCGGCTCCAATTTATGGCCTTTGCTGCCACCTAAGTGGATTGAACGATGCACACTAGGCTTTGTCTTGATGCAGGGTAGAACTACATTTACTATATCTCCTCCTGCTATCCTACCCAACCTGCAGCAGCACTGAACCAGGTCTGTCTTCCACTGGTATGACCATCTTTCCGCAATTTTCCTTCCCCAATTAGGAATCGAAAGTGTCGTCTTGCACATGGAATCCTAAACAAATTTATTATGAAGGCATTAAATGAGGCACAACATAGCATTTTGCTGCTCAATTTAGAAGTATCCCAAGTGTGTAAGGCAGTCCTCCAAATCCAAATGGCACTGGATGTCTTGACAGCAGCACAAGGGGGCACCTATGCCATTATAAAAACTGAATGTTGTGTCTATATTCCTGACTACCGTCAAAATATTTCTGGCTTCCTATCCCAACCACCAAATTAAATCCATGTCTTATCAACCCTAACTCTAAACGAT
Source organism: Equus asinus (assembly GCF_041296235.1). Classification (NCBI taxonomy): domain Eukaryota; kingdom Metazoa; phylum Chordata; class Mammalia; order Perissodactyla; family Equidae; genus Equus; species Equus asinus. The sequence goes on along the minus strand of NC_091809.1, from coordinate 489,524 downwards.
TGGTTGAACTCCAAGTCAGGACCAGGTTTCTGCACTACTTCAATACGTTATACATTGGGTCTAACATACTGCTTGTATTTCTTATTATAGTTTGTTGTCTGTTTTATTGTCTGTCTTCCGCATGTGAAAAAAGTTTCACCTCCTGGACCACCTCTCGTCAAATGATTCTCTCGTCTCCAGAGGCTCTGTATACCTTGTCAGCCTTGAACTCCACAGGTGAAGGCTTCCAGTCCACTGACAATCCTACCTGTACCTGTGACCCCATTTAGGGACAGCTCTGCAACCTTGTACAGCCATAAGTAGTTACAGAAGACTGACCATCGTCCATATCCCCAAACCTCTCCAGTCCAAATGGGTTCAGGGGGCGTTTATGATGTGGATTAAGGCTGCCCCAGCTAGGGAAGCCCAAGGTGATCTGGCCTACATGCCAAATTATATGAGCAGGTGGAATTAGGGCTGACTCAGGGAGAGAAACTCAGCGTATCCTCAGCTACATGCTGATCTACAGGGCCAGATCCGTATCTAAAGTTATATGACTGCACAATAAGCAGATCCCATCTGCACTGAAATCATTTAAAGACATTTTACCACATCATTTCTTTTTCCAGTAAAAATAAATCATGTACCCATGACTTATAAAACTAGCACTAACCCTCAACTCAGGGCAGCAGCAGGAGCTTTGACTGATCATGGGTCCCATCCCCAGGGAGCAGCAGCAACACTTCACTACCCATGGGTCCTGTCCCCATGCTATCCCATACTATTCTCTAAATAAAAGAGCACCAGTGCCAGACATTCAATGTCCGAGCAATCTTTCATTCGAGTCTTCAGCTCACCGAGCCCATATCAACAATTATAACATGGAAAACAAAAAACCGTCGCAGAAAATGGAAGGCACACAGAAATCACACCTGAATAATCCACAATGGAAGATGTCCGTTTTAGACATTCCCTGAACGTTCAAAAGACAGAGAAAGTCACAAACCCAAAAACTGTAGCAAATGTCAAACCTAGGCTAAATGGTAAGGGTGAGTTATGAGACTGCTAAAATGGGGCTCTGAAAACCTGTGTCGATGATGTCTGCTGTGATAGCAGAGACACAATTCTGAGCAATCCTCTGACATCACAGTGGAGAAGAAAAACAAACTGGCCTCGTCTACACAGTGCAAGATTTGTCCCAAATAGCATATTCAAATCACATTCCACATCAAAGGCAGGTTTCCAATGGACCATGAAAGGTGCTGGCCAGTGGTGCAGTGGTGAAGTCCGCAAATTCTGGGTCGGCACCCAGGGCAGACCATGCAGAATCCTTGAGGTGAACCTCCGCACCGATGATCCACATATTCTGGGGCAGGCGTCCAAGGTAGTGTACAGGCAGATGGGAAGCAACGTCAGACAGCATCATTCTTGCCAAGCTAATACAGCAGCATTGCCTCCAGATGTGAGCACAGCCATAAACATCTGCCAAAACAAAACCAATGAAAAGTTTCAAAGAATAGAAAAACTGAACCTCTGGGAAAAAAACATGCAAGTAAGAAGAATAAGATTTCTAGGAATAAGCTTAGACAAACAGGTGCAAGCTATGGAAACCGAAAACTAGCAAAGCTTGAGGGAAAGAAATTCCAGAAAACACAAGGAAACAGAAGGGTATTCCGTGCTCTAGGAATGTAAGATCTGAAACACCTGAAACGTCCGCAATGGATAAAGCAATCTCTGGGTTGCATGCAATGCCAGTCAAATTTGCAGCAATCTTTCCCAGAGAATTAGAAGAGAAAATCCTAAAGTCTCTATCCAGCAACAAGGGACCCGGAATACCCAAAGGAATTCTGAGGAGAACGAACAAAGCAGGACGTATCACACTTTGATTTCAACATGTAGGACGAAGCGCTTGGTACCGAACCAGCACAGCCTGGTCCCAAAAACAGGCACAAAGACCAATGGAACAGAATGCAGAACCCAAGGGTCAACTCACACATATATGGACAGCACATTTGCAATGAGGAAGGCAAGAGGAGACAGTGGAGAAAGGAGAGTCTCTAAAATAAATGGTGCTGGGAAGACTGCACAGCCACATGTAACACAATAAGAGTAGATCATGATGTTACACCAGGCACACACACCACCTCGAAATGGATTAAAGCCTTCAACAGAAGTCTTGAAACAGTGAAACTTCTAGGAGAAAACACAGGCAGCTTGCTCTTTGCCATGTGAGGTAGCCGCCTGTTTGGAAGAAGCATGTGTGACTGGGCAAGGGCAACAAAGAAAAGAAGAAAGAAGCAGGACTCCATCCAACGTAGAAGCTTCTGTCCAGCCGGGGAAACCGTCCACTCAATGCAAAGACAGCACAACAACAGGGAGAGGATGTTTCAAACCACACATCTGAGAAGGGCTGAATAGCCAAAAGACCCAATGACCACACACGTCTCCACAAGAGAAAAAACAACAAGCCCATTAAAACCTGGGCAGAAGATGGAAACAGAGATTTACCCCAAGAAGACAGAAAGGTGGCCAACAGCTGTATGAACACATGTTCAACACCATTAAGTATAAGGCCCACGCAAATCCTCACGGCAATGAGATGACAGCTCCCTGTGTTCAGAATAGCTATAAGGTACAAGACAGGAAACAACAAGTGTCAGAGAGAAGGTGGAGAGAAGGGAAGAGTCCTGCACCTCTGGTGGGAGTGCAAACCGGTGAGGGCACTAGGCATAGCCATGTGAAATTGCCTCAGAAATTTCCAAGTCCATCTACCATATGATCCAGCTATTCCTCTCCAGCGTGTTTATCCAAACAACTGAGAAACACTAATGCACACAGATCCATGCCCCGCTGTGTTCACCACAGCCTTACTCCCGATATCCAAGACATGGAAGCCGCCCTGGTGCCCATCAAAAAACCAATGGAGAAGGAAGTTGGGGTATATCCACACAAAGGCAAAACACTCAGCTGTAAGAAAGAGTGCAGTCCAGCGATTTCTGACAGCAGAATCACTCCTGAGGGTGGGAGGGGAACTGAAACAAGCCCAAGGGAGAAATCAAATACCATCGCATCTCACTTGCAAGCAGAAGATTAAAATAAGGACCAACAAACAGGTAGAACGTGATATGGGATTGGTGGTTCCCAGAGGGAACGGGTGGCAGTGGATGGTGGGAGAAAGAGTTGATTAGGCACAAGTGTGGGGTGTGCGCCTGTAATTAGGCTTACTGTGGGGAAGAAGATGTAGCATACACAGAAGTCTAAATCTATGAGGATGTAAATCTGAAAGCTATAGGATTCTCTAATGCTAGGTTATGGAAATCAATTCACCTAAAATCAAAACTCCATAAAGGCAAGCAGGTTTAAGGGACAAAGTTTGCAGGCTGAAAGAGTTTAGAGATTATGAACTTCAAAGGATTGATAATCACCTCAAAATGCTTAATGATGCAACATAAAGGTAGACCATTGCAAAGAGATGAAGAGGAACACTACCAACAGAACCTGACCCGTGCTATACTCCTGAGCCAACTGAAAATGCTGCTGTCCACGATGTTACTGGTAATTACCTTTACGAATAATCAATGCAGAAAAACATCTTCCCAAGTTCAAGCCAAAGGTTGGTCCAAAAGTCCAATTCAGGGCCAGCCCTCTGGTGTAGTGGGTAAGTGTCCATGTTCCACTTGGGCGGCCTGGGACTGGCAGGCTGGCATCTCAGGTGCAGATCCGATTAGGAGCATTAGAAAATATAGATTTCAAGGTATCGTGCCGACAGATATCATGAAGAAGTAGAAATTGTGAGGATACCTTATGAATACACACCAGGAAATGAACCATGACAATATTACAATCTATGAACACATCAGGTACACTTCCCCAAATGATGAAGGAAGGAAAACATCTGACGTGCCAAGGTGGAAGCACCAGTCTGCTATGAGTTGACATGATCATTGCTCATTAGAGGATTGCTTGGGTAACTTCAGCTTCGCAGGGACTCCAGGACTTTCTGTGGGGAAAGTCCACACATTTGGCCACTTCCACAAAAGATAAGAGATAAATCCCAGGACTATCTTAAAGGAAAGAAACCACTGTCTAGAAGGAATGTAGTAGAACTCTCAAGGTTCTAGGATAAAGTTAGAAACCGACAAGAAGTCCAGAAAAAGGAAAACTATCACACCTGGAAAGGGGGAGTCATCAGAATGGTATGAGATGGCTCTGAAACACTGTGTGCATGGAGGTTGTCAGGACAACTTAGAATTCTGAGCATGTTTATGACATCACGGTGACCATGTCACCAAAGTTGGCCATAGGTTTATAGCTCGAAGATTGGCCTGGGCTAGGATATTCAAGTGAGAGGTACACAGAAACAGCTTTTCCAAACACAAACCCGGGACAGAAACTTGAAGACATCAAAGAGACGCTAATTCAAGGGATGAGAAAGGAATCATTGGGAAGAAGAGACAATAGAGGGTCAAGTACTCAGAGGAAAACATTGTCATCTACGGAAGTCTAGGGAGGCCATGCTGATTCAAGCTGGAAATGTGTTCTGAAAAACGAGGCCGGACCCGGGGCTTATCAGACCTACATTGTCCTTCTGCCTTACCCATAATACAAAGTCAAGAATGATCAATTGAGGACATTGAAGAGAAGAATCGAGGCCTCCTTTCGTAGGCCCCTAGCATTCTTGAAGAGAATTCTCACTTTCCACAGCTCTCAAGTCACGGGGGCCCACTGGGTATATGCCAATATGTCACAAGAGAGCTCATTGATGCCTTGAAGGAATGGACCCCTGCCATGCTTGGGTATGTCTCTTGGTTTGGAAGGGCTCTAGAAGTGTGCTGAAAAGTACCCTTTTGCAGAGGGCTTCCATCCTTTGTGAAGGCTGGCCTCCCAGGTTACAGGGCTCAGTGGGATCAGTGAGATTCTCTCCCCATATCTCTTACCATAGAAGGAGTATTGATTATGTGTTTCAAAACCACACGTAGAGAGGATGGCAGAAAATTAGAACATTACCATTATACTTAAAAATAAACATGCCATAGCTGAGGATGTAAATCAAACAAATAACAAACCCTGTAGAAATAAAGTAAGCCAGTATCTAGACGTAATCTAGTGGAAAGTTCAAGGATCAGTGGTCAAGCTCGAAACTTCCCAAATCCAGAAAAGGGACAGAAGGTCTTTCACCTGCAGAGAGGAATTCATCAGATTCATCTAATTTGTGTCAGAACCATTGGGCCCATGAAAGTGGTTGCCAGGATAACCTCGAACCTGGAGTTTATCATCCCACAATGTCAAACGAACCAAGATGACCACGTGTAGTCAGTGCTCAGTTGGATCTAGGCTAGGATAGCAAAGATTCCCTCAAGTGAACGATGAAAATTCCAGGACAACACCCAACAATCACGAAAGGACTCACACCTTGGCCTACAGAACATATGGTGATTAAAGAAATACAAAAATCCTAAAATGGAGTGAAGGAGAACGCACTGATAAGCATGTCAAAGGACAAGCTCATAAAGAACATGACGATTAGACCAGGGAAAAGCAAACAGGGTCCCATAAAATGGAAGGCCAACAGAAATCTCACCTCAATAATCCACAGTGAAAGATGTCACTATTTAGACAGACTCTGCTTGAACGATTGAAAGTCCGGGAAAGTCACAACCCCAAAAACTGCAGGGAAGCTCTAACCTGGCCTAACTGGGAAGGGTGTGTTATGAGACTGCTCCATGTGTGCTCTGAAACCCTGTGTCCACCAAGCTAGACTGGACAGAGGAGACACGATTCTGAAAAATCCTCCGACATCACAGTGGGCCACAGAAACAACCTGGCCTCATCTACACAGGGCCAGAGTTGGGTTCAAGTAGCATATTCAAGTCACATTCCACTCAACCGCAGGTTGCCAATGCAGCACGAAAGGGTCCAGCCAGTGGGCCAGCGGTGAAGTCCACGTGTTCTGGGTCGGCAGGCCAGGGTCGGCCACGTGGAATCCTGGGGGTGAGCCTCCTCAACGCTCGTCCAGCCATTCTGGGCCAGGCATGCGAGCTAGTGTAGAGGCAGATGGGAAGCGATTCTAGACAGCACCACTCTTCCTCGGCAAAGAGAGCAGCACGGCCAGCAGATTTGAGCACAGCCATAAACTTCTGCCAAACAAAACCAATTAAAAGTTGCAAAGAATAGAAAAGCTGAACCTCAAAAAAACCCCATGCCAGTGAGAAGAAAATGATACCTGCGAATAACCTTGGACAAACAGGAGAAAGCGATGGGAAACAAAAACTAGCAAAGTTTTGGGGAAAGAAATTCCACAAGACACAAGGAAATGCACGGCTATTCCGTGCCCTTCGAATGGAACAACGGACACACTTCAAACGTCCATATGGCATAAAGCTGACAAATAAAAATGGGAAGCAATTGGATATATTGGACTATATGAGGAAGCCATTTGGTATAGCCCTAATTCGGCCTGATTTTGTTTTTTCCAAAAGGGCCTGACTATGGCTATTTAGCACGCATTGCATATCTGCTTAGACATTTCCTATGGCCCTTGAGATAAAGGTGCAACTTCCCCCCCACATTAGCATCTCTTTAGGGACAAGCATTTCTTGCTAGGCTAGGAACTGATTGCTGCACTCACCCTTGACCACCCAGCTCACCTGTGACCAGTCAGCTGGAGACCACAGACTGCCAGTCTACTGTGTTCACTGAGACAGAAGACCTACCTGCTATTTCCATCAATCGCTGTGCCAACAGAGCAGTCTTGTGACTATTGTAAATGGGACATTTCAATCCTATGTGAAACATCCTCTATGAGGGGAATACAACCAGTCTGTGCACCCCACTTCTCTGATGCTCTTTCTTCCTTTGGGTAGAAAGGCCCCGGGTTATAATCCTCAGATTGAAGCTCAGAATAAACTCCCCCAAATTTTCATTTACAGATTGGTTACGGATTACTTTTGTCGACAAAGCAATGTCTGGATTCCATGCAGTCCCAGTTAAAGTTGCAGAAATCTTTCCCACAGAAATAGAAGAGAGAATCCTAAAGTTTCTATCCAGCATCAAAGGACCCTGAATAGCAAAAGGAATCCTGGGGAAAATGAAAAAAGCAGCAATTATCACACTTTCTTACTTCCACATATAGGACGAAGAGCTAGGTACTAAAACAGCACAGCCTGGCCAGCAAAGGAGGCACCCAGATGCATGGAACAGAATCGAGAGCCCAGAAATCAACTCACACATCTATGGACAGCCCATTTTCGACCAGGGAGCCAAGAGGAGAAAGCGGAGAAAAGAGACTCTAGACAGGAAATGGTGCTGGAAAGACTGCACAGCCAGATGTAACACAATGAGAGTAGACCGTGATGTTACACCAGGCACACACACCACCTCGAAATGGATTAAAGCCTTGAATGGAAGATTTGAAACTGTGACACTTCGAGGAGAAAACGCAGGCAGCTTGCTCTTTGCCTTCTGGCTTGGCCGCCTATTTGGAAGAAGCATGTGTGACTGGGCAAGGGCAACAAAGGAAACAAGAAACAAGCGGGACTCCATTCAACACAGAAGCTTCTGCCGAGCCAACAACACAATCGACTCAGGGCAAAGACGTCTCAACTGCGACAGCAGGTTTGCAAACCACACATCGGAGAAGGGGTGAATAGCCAAAAGATCCAATGAAGTCATACGTCTCCACAGGAGAAAAATCAAAGAGCCAAATAAATCCTGGGCAAAAGATGGAAACAGACAGCTCTCCCAGGAAGATAGAAAGATGGACAACAGGCTGTATGTAAACATGCTCATCATCATTAAGTCTCTGCTCAATGCAAATACGAACGGCACTGAGATAGCAGCTCACAGTGGTCAGAATGGCTATAAGGATGAAGACAGGAACCAACAAGTTTCAGAGAGGAGGTGGAGAGAAGGGAAGCCTCCTGCACTGCTGGTGGGAGCGTAAACTGGTGCAGCCACTATGCAAAGTGGTGTGGAATTGCCTCAGAATTTTCAGAATCCATCTACCACATGATCCAGGTACTCCTATGTGGCGTATATATCCAAAGTACATGCAAATGCTAATGCACAGAGATCCGTGCACCGCTGTGCTCACCACAGCCTTACTCCTGATATCAAAGACAGGGAAGCCTCCCTGCTGCCCATCAAGGGACAAGAAAGATGGGCTATAGCCACACAACGGCATAGCAGTCAGCTGCAGGAACAGATGCCTTCCAGCCATTTGTGACCAACAGAATGGCTCCTGAGGGTTTTAGGGGCATGGAAACAAGCCCCAGAGGGAAGGTCAAATACCATAGGGTCTCACTTACAAGGAGAAGAGGAAAAAAAGGACCAAGAAACAGGTAGCACGTGAAATGGGATTTCTGGTTCCCAGAGGGAAAGGTGGCAGGGCCCAGAGGGAGAAATAGTTGATTTGACACAAGTGTGTGGTGAGGGCCTGTAATTAGGCTTACGGTGGTGAAAATGATGTAACGTACACAGAAGTCTAAATCTATGAGGATGTAGATCTGAAAGGTATAGGATGTTATAATGCTGGGTTATGGCAAACAATTCACGTAAAATCAAAACTCCCAAAAGACGTTAAGGTTCACGGCTTAAAGCTTTGGAGTCTGTAAGAAATTAGAGAAGATGAACTTCGAAGGATTGGTAATCACCTCAAAATGCTTAAGGACGCTACAGAAAGGTAGACCATTGCAAGGAGACGAAGAGGAACACTACCAAGACAACGTGTTCCATGCTAAACTCGTGAACCAGCGGAAAATGCTACCGTCCATGATGTTACTAACCGCCTTCACGAATGATCCAAGCAGGCCAACATCTTCCCAAGATCAGGCCAAAGGTTTGTCCAGAAGCCCAATGCAGGTTCGGCCCTGTGGTGTAGCAGGTAAGTGCCCAAGTTCTGATTGGGCGGCCCGGGCTTCACCTGCTATCATCAGGGTTGCAGATCAGATTGCTAGCATTAGGAAATACAGATTTCACAGTATGGTGGGCACAGAGATCATAAAGAAGTAGAAATTCTGAGGAAGCATTTTCAATACACACCGGAAAATGAACGCTGAGAATATTACAACCTATGAATGCATAAGGTACAATTTCCCAAATGATGAAGGAAGGAAAACATGTGACCTGCCCAGGTGGAATTGTCAGATTCCTAGGAGATGACACGCTCATTGTGCATCAGAGAATTGCCTGGGCAAATTCAACTTGGGAGGAGCTCCAGGAATTTCTCTGGGGAAGGTCCACCCGTTTGACCACATCCACAAAAGATAAGGGAGAAAACCGGGGATAATCTTCATGGAAAGAAACCCGTGTCTAGAGGGAATGTTGTAGACCTTTCAAAGTTTGAGGAGAAAGTTAGAAACCGACAAGAAATCCAGAACTGGGAAAACTATCCTACTTGGAAAACGGGAGTAGTCAGACTGGTATGAGATGGCTCTGAAACACTGTGTGCATGGAGGTTGTCAGTACAACTTAGAATTCTGAGGGTGTTTATGATATCACGGTGAACATGTCACCCAAGATGGCCACATGTTTACAGTCCAAGGATTGGCCTAGGCTAGCAGAATCAAGTGAGAGATACCCAGAAACAGCTTTTCCAAACAGAAACCGGGCACAGAAACTTGAAGAGACCAATGAGACGCTGATCCAAGGCATGAGCAAGGAATCATTGTGATGATACCTCATGCTTTCTTCGTTTTCTTCCATTCCAAGAGCACTGAATTCCCTTCCGTTTCCTTGTGTCCTCTGGAATTTCTTTCCCAAAGGTTTGCTATTTCTCGGTTTACATAGCTTTCACCTGTTTTGTGCAGGTTATCCCTAGATGACTTGTTTTTCTTTCTAGCATGCTTTTTTTTTTGAGGTTCAGTTTGTCTATCATTTGCAACTTTTAATTGGTTTTGTTTAGGCAGATGTTTACTGCTGTGCTCATATCTCCTGGCAACGCTGCCGTATTTGCTGAGGAAGACTGGCCCTGTCTAATGTCGCTTCCCATCTGCCTCTACACTACCTCGGACGCCTGCCCCAGAAAGGCTGCACGAGCGGTGAGGAGGCTCACCCCAGAATTCCATGCGGCCAACCACACGCTGCCGACACAGAACATGCGGACGTCACCTATGCAACACTGGCTGGCCCCTTTCGTGTTCCATTGGCAAGCTGCAGTTGAGTGGAATGGGACTTGAATATGCTACTTGACCCCAAATCTTGTCCAGTGTAGACGAGGCCAGGTTGTTTTTCCGATCCACTGGGATTTGTCAGAATTGGGTCTTTGCTGTCCCAGCAAGTATCATGGACACAGGGTTTCAGAGCCAGCTTGGAGCAGTCTGAGAACTCACCCTTCCCAGTTAGCCCAAGTTTGACATTCACTGCAAATTTTGGGGTTGTGACTTTCTCGGACTTTCAAACGTTCAAGCAGATTCTTTGTAAACACTGACTTCATTCACTGTGGAGTATTCAGGTGTGATTTCTGTTTGCCTTCCATTTTCTGGGAGCTTGTTTTCTTTCCTTAGTCTAATCGTAGTGGTCTTTCTGATCTCTCTCCCTTCGATATGCTTATCAGTGGGTTCTCCTTCATTCTAGGTTAGGAATTCTGTATTTTTTTAATCACCATATGTTCTGTAGGCCGACGTGTGGGTGCTTTGGTGATTGTTGGATGTTGTCTTTGAATTTCCATCTGTCAGTTGAAGGAATCTTTGCTATCCTAGCTTACGTCCAACTGAGAACTGAGGACATGTGTCCATCTTGGTTCATTTGACATTGTGAGATGAGAAACTCCAGGTTAGACGTTGTCCTGGCAACCACCTTCACGGACACAATGGTTCCGAGACAAATTCGATGAGTCTGATGAATTCCTCTCTCCAGGTGAGAAATCCTTCCGTCTCTTCCCCTGGATTTGGGAAGTTTCGACGTTCAGCCCTGAACCTTGAATGCTCCCCTAGATTACATCTAGATACTGGCTTACTTTATTTCTACAGAGTCTGTTACTGTTTGATTGACATCCTCAGCTCTGGCATGTGTATTTTTCTTTAAATATCATGGTAATGTTCTAGTTTTCAGTCAACCTCCTTCCATATGGTGTCAAAACACAGAATCAGTACTCCTTCTACGGCAAGAGATGGGGGAGTTAATTTCATTGGAGCCCAACTGAGCACTGTAGCCTGGGAGGGCAGCCTTCACACAGGAATAAAGCCCTCTGGAAAAGGGTGCTTTTCAGCACACTTCTAGACCCTTCAAACCAAGCTACATACCCCAAACATGACAGGCGTCCATGCCTTCAAGGATTCAAGGAGATCTCTTGGGAAACCTTAGCATGTAGCCAGTGGGCCCCCATGAGGCCAGAGCTATGCAAAGGTAGAGTCCTCTTCAAAGGATGTTAGGGGCCTACGAAAGGAGTCCTCGATTCTTCTCTTCAACGTCCCCAAGAGATCATTCTGTACTTTGGATTATGAGTAAGGCAGAAGGACAATGTAGGTCTGATAAGCCCCAAGTCTGGCCTCTTGTTTCAAATCAAGTTCCAAGATTGAATCTGCACGACCTCACCATCTACATGAGCAGGTGACAATTTTCTCCTCTCTGTGCTTGTCCATCTATTATCGCTTGTTCCCAATGATTCCTTTCTTCTCCCTTGAATCAGAGTCTGTTTGATCCTTTCAAGTTTTTGTTTGGAAAAGCTGTTTCTGGGTATCTCTCACTTGAGTGTACTAGACTAGGCCAATCCTCGGACTGTAAACATGCGGCCATCTTGGGTGACATGTTCACCGTGATGTCATAAACACCCTCAGATTCTAAGTTGTCCAGACAACCTCAATGCACACAGTGTTTCAGAGCCGTCTCATCCCAATCTGACTAGTCCCCCTTTCCAGGTAGGATAGTTTTCCTTGCTCTGGATTTCTTGTCGGTTTCTAACTTTCTCCAAGGACTTGAAGGGTCTCCTATGTTCCCTCTAGACACCGGTTTCTTTCCTTTAAGCTTATCCCGGGTTTTATCTCTTATCTTTTGTGGATATGGCCAAATGGGTGGACTTTCCCCAGAGAACGTCCGGGAGGCCCTCTCATGTTGAAGTTGCCCAGGCATTCCCTGATGCACACTGATCGTGTGATTTCCTAGCAGTCTGACAATTCCACCTTGGCAGGTCACATGTTTTCCTTCCTTCATCATTTGGGGAAGTGTTCCTTATGCATTCATTGATTGTAATATTCTCGTGGATCCTTTTCTGGTGCGTACTGATAAGCTCTCCTCACCATTTCTACTTCTTTATGATCTCTGTGACCACCAGACCTTGAAATCTGTATTTCCTAATGCTAGTAATCTGATCCCCAAGCGTGATGCTAGCCGCTGAAGCCCAGGCCGCTCAAGCGGATGTGGGCACTTACCTGCTACACCACAGCCCGGCCCCAAATTGGGCTTTTGGACCAACCTTTGGCCTGAATTTGGGAAGATGTTTGCCTGCTTCGATCATTCGTGAAGGGAAGCAGTAGTAACATCAGGGTCGGTAACATTTTCCGTTGATTCATGATTTGGCTCGGACCATGTTCTCTTGGTAGTATTCCTCTTCATCTCTTTGCAAAGGTCTACCTTTCTGTATCATCATTAAGCATTTGGAGGCGAATGCTAATCCTTGGATGTTCATCTTCTCTAATGTCTTTCAGCCTCCAAAGCTTTAGGCAGTAAATCTGCACCCTTTTTTGGAGTTTTGATTTTATGTGAAGTGATTTCCGTAACCCTGCATTCTAAGCTCCTATAGCTTTCAAATCTCCATGCTCATAGATTTAGACTTCTGTGTAGGCTGAATCATCTTCACCAGTGTAAACCTAATTACAGGCCCTCACCACACACTTGTGCCTAATCAACTCTGTCCCTCCGTCCCCAGACAACTTTCCCTCTGGGAACTGCCAATCCTATGTCACGTGCTACCTGTTTGTTGGTCCATTTTTCCTCTTCTCCTTGTACGTGAGATCCTCTAGTATTTGACCTTACCCCAGTGCTTGTTTCAGTTCCCCTGATACCCTCAGGAGCCAATCAGGTGGTCACAAATGGCTGCACTGCATGTGTCCCTACAGCTGAGTGCTATGCCATTGTGTGGCTATAGCCCATCTTCCTTCTCCATTTGTCCCTTGATGGGCATCAGCGAGGCTTCCAAATGTTGCATATCAGGAGTAAGGCTGTGGGGAATACAGCGATGCACGGATCTCTGTGCATTAGTATTTCCAAGATCTTTGGATATATACGCCACAGAGGAATACCTGGATCATGTGGTAGATGGATTCTGAAAATTCTGAGGCAATTCCACACCACTTCACGTAGTGGCTGCACCGGTTTACACTCCCACCAGCAGTGCAGGAGGCTTGCCTTCTCTCCACCTCCTCTCTGAAACTTGTTGGTTCCTGTCTTCATCCTTATAGCCATTCTGACAGCTGTGAGCTGCTATCTCAGTGCCGTTCGTATTCGCATTGAGCAGAGACTTAACGATGATGAGCATGTTTTCATACAGCCTGTTGTCCATCTTTCTATCATCCTGGGAGAGCTGTCTGTTTCCATCTTTTGCCCTGGTTTTATTGGGCTCACTGTTTTTTTTCCTGTGAAGACGTATGAGTTCATTGGATCTTATGGCTGTTCACCCCTTCTCCGATGTGCGGTTTGCAAACATCTGCTGTCAGTTGTTGCACAGTCTTTGCAGTCAGTCGATGGTGTCTTTGGGCAGAAGCTTCTGCGTTGGATGGAGTCCCGCTTGTTTCTTGTTTCCTTTGTTTCCCTTGCCCGGTCACACATGCTTCTTCCAAACAGGTGGCTAAGCCAGATGGCAAAGAGCAAGCTGCCTGCGTTTTCTCCTAGAAGCTGCACGTTTTCAAGTCTTCTGTTCAAGGCTTTAATCCATTTCGAGGTGGTGTGTGTCCCTGGTGTAACATCACGGTCTACTCTCACGGTGTTCCATTTGGCTGTGCTGTCTTCCCAGCACCATTTCTTGTCGCGACTCTCCTTTCTCTGCTGTCTCCTCTTGGCTCCCTGGTCGAAAATGGGCTGTAAATATGTGTTTCAGTTGACCTCTGGGCTGTCGATTCTGTTCCATGGGTCTGTGTGCCTCTTTTGGGTGCCAGGGTGTGCTGTTTCCGTACCTAGCACTTCGTCCTATATCTGGAAATCAATAAGTGCGATGCCTGCTGCTTTGTCCGTTTCCCTCAGTATTCCTTTGGCTATTCAGTGTCCTTTGTTGCTGGATAGAAACTCTAGGATTCTCTCTTCCATTTCTGTGGGAAATAGTGCTGCGACTTTGACTGGGACTGCATGGAATCCAGAGATGGCTTTATTGTGTATGGACGCTTCAAGTGTGTTAGTTCTTCCATTCGAAGAACACGGAATAGCCTTCCGTCTCCTTGTGTCTTCTGGAGTTTCTTCCCCAGAATCTTTGCTGGATTTCGGTTTCCATAGCTTTCTCCTGTTTGGCCAAGGTTATTGCTAGATATCTTTTACTTCTTACTGGCATGCTTCCTTTTGTGAGGTTCAATTTTTCAATTCTTTGCAACTTTCGATTGGCTTTGTTTTGGCAGAAGTTTATGGCTGCGCTCATATCTGCGGGCCATGCTGCTCTATTTGCTGTGGAAGAGTGGAGAAGTCTAATGTCGCTTCCCATCTACCTCCACACTACCTCACACATCTGCCCCAGAATGGCTGGACGAGCCGTGAGGATGCTCACCTGCAGGATTCCATGTGGCTGAAGCTGGGCTCCCAAACCAGAATGCGCGGACTTCACCACTTACCCTCTGGCCGGCCCCTTTCGTGTTCCATTGGCAACCTGCAGTTGAGTGGGACGTGACTTGAATATGCTACTTGAGCCCACCTCTGGCCCTGTGTAGATGAGGCCAGCTTCTTTTTCTGGCCCTCTGTGATGTCGGAGGATTTGTCAGAATCGTGTGTCTGCTGTCCAGTCTAGCTTCGTGGATGCAGGCTTTCAGAGCCCGCGTGGAGCAGTCCCATAACCCACCCTTCCCAGTTAGTCCAGGTTTGACCTTCGCTGCAGTTTTTGGCGTTGTGACTTTCTCGGACTTTCAAACGTCCAGTCAGAGTCTGTCTAATGACTGAAGTCTTTCACTGTGGATTATTCAGATGTGATTGCTATTGGCCTTCCATTTTCAGGGATTTTTTTCTCTTTTCCTAAGTCTAATCGTTACGGTCTTTCTGACCTATCTCTCTTCGATATGCTTATCAGTCCGTTCTCCTTCATTGCAAGCTATGACTTTTGTATTTCTGTAATCACCATATGTTCTGTATGCCGAGGTCTGAGTCTTTTCGTGATTGTTGCGTGTTGTCTTGGAATTTCCATCGGTCACCTGTAGGAAACTGCTATCCTGGCCGAGGTGACACTGAGCCCTGAGAACACGTGGTCGTCTTGGTTGCTTTGACATTCTGAGATCAGAAACTCCAGATTCGAGGTTGTGCTGGCAACCGCCTTAACGGACATTATGTTTCCGAGACATATTAGAGAAATCTGATGAACTCCGCTCCAGGTAAGATACTTTTCTGTCTCATTTCCGGATTTGGGAAGTTTCGAACTTTACTCCCGATTCTTGAGTGTTCCACTAGATTACGTCTAGATACTGGCTTACTATATTTCTATAGAGTGTTTTACTTGTTCGATTTACATCCTCAGCTCTGGCATGTTTATTTTTCTATAAACATAATTGTAATGTTCTAATTTTGAGCCAACCTCCTTACATCTGCTGTCAATACACGATATTAATAATCATTCTACTTCAAGAGATACGGGGAGAGAATTTCATTGAAGCCAAACCAAGCATACTAGCCTGGTAGGGCAGCCCTCACAAAGCAATGAAGCCGTCTGGAATAGGGTGCTTCTCAGCACAATTCTGGAGCCCTGTCAAACAATGGGACATACACGAATCATGACGGGGGTCCATTCCTTCAAGGGTTCAAAGAGATATCTTGTGACACATTAGCATGTACCCAATGGGCCTCTGTAATGCCAGAGCCATGGAAAGTGAGACTTCTGTTCAATGAATGCTAGGGGCATAGGAAAGGAAGCATCAATAATTGTCTACCCTGTCTTCAGGAGATCATTCTTAATTTTGGATTATGATTAAGGCAGAAGGACAATGTAGGTCTGATAAGCCCCAAGTACAGCCTCTGGTTTCAAATCAAGTTTCAAGCTTGCATCAGCATGGCCTCCCCATACACTTGAGTAGATTACAATGTTCTCCACTCACCGCTTGTCCCCCTATTATTGCTTCCTCACAATGACTTCTTTCTTACCCCTTTAATCAGCGTGTATTCTCTCTCTTCAAGTTTCAGTGCCTGGTTTCTGTTTTTAAATTCTCTTCTGGGTATCTCTAACTTGAGTATCGTAGCCTAGGACAATCCTCAGACTATAACCATGAGGCCATCTTGGGTGACATGTTCACTGTGATGTCATAAACTCCCTCAAACTTCTAAGTTGTCCCAGCATCTTCTATGCACATGACTACTCTCCCTTTCCAGCTTGAATAGTTTTCCATTTCCTGGATTTCTTGTGGGTTTCTAACTTTATCCTTGAACTTTTAAATGTCTACTACATTCTCTCTAGACATGGTTTCTTTACTTTAAGTTTATCCTGGTTTTTATCTGTTACATTTTGTGAATATGGCCGAATGTGTAGACTTTCCCCAGTGAAAGTCCTGGAGTCCATCCAAAGTTGAAGTTGCCCACTCAAGCCTCTGATGTGCAATGATCGTGTCATCTCATGCAGTCCGCCAATTCTACCTATGCAGGTCACATCACTTCCTTCAGTCTGTATTTAGGGAAGTGTACCAGATGTGTCATAGATTGCAATATTTTCATGTTTTTTTCCTATTGCCTATCTCTAATGTATGCTCACAAATTCGACTTCTTTGTGATCTCTGTACACACCATACCATGAAATCTATCTTTCCCAACGTTACTAATCTGATCAGCACCAGTGATGCGAATGCATGAATCCCAGGCCACCCTATAGGAATGTGGGCACTTACCCTCCTGAACACATGGCTGGCCCTGAATTTTACTTGTGGACCCATATTTTTCCTGAACTTGGGAAGAAGATGGCCTGCTGTGATTATTCGTGAATGTAATTACTAGTAACATCATAGACGGTAACATTTTCCCTTGGTTCATCTGTTTAGCAGGGAACACATTCTCTTCATAGTATTCCCCATAATCTATTTGTAATGGTCTACTTTCTGTAGCATCATTAAGCATTTGGAGGAGATTCACAGTCCTTGGAAGTTCATCTTCTCTAATCTCTTTCAGCCTCAAATCCTTTATGCCCCAAATCAGCACGCCTTTTTGGATTTTTTCATTCCCTCTGGGAATCACCAATCCAAAGTGAAGGCTGACATCCAAAGCTAGAATGCTCACTTTGGCGCCAGTGAAATTCTCTCCCATCTCTGGCCGTAGAAGATTATTGACTATGTGTTTTGACAGCATATGTGAGGAAGTTGGCTGAAAATTAGAACATTACACTTATATTTAACGAAAAATAAACATGCCAGAGCTTAGGGTGTAAATCAAACAACTTACAAACCCTACAGAAATAAAGTAAAACCGTATCTAGATGTAATCTACTAGAAGGACCATGGATCCGGGGTCAAGTTCCAGCCTTCCCAACTTGAGAAAAGAGACATAAAAATATCTTACCTGGAGACAGGAATTCATCAGATTTCTGTAATTTGTCTCAGAAACATTATGCCCATAAGGTGGTTGCCTGGACAACCTAGAATTTGGAGTTTCTGATCTCAGAATGTCAAACCAACCAAGATGACCTCGTGTTCTCAGTGCTCAGTTGGACCTAGGCTAGGATAGCAAAGATTCCCTCAAGTGAACGATGGAAATTCAAAGGCAATGCCCAACAATCATGAAAACACTCACACATCAGCCTAGAGAACATATGGTGATTAAAGAAACACAAAATTCATAACTTGGAATGAAGGAGAACGGACTGATAAGCGTATCTATGGGAGATAGCTGAGAAAGACAATGACGATTGATGTGGATTAAGGCTGCCCCAGCTCGAAAAGCCCAAGGTTACCTGGCCTACATGTCAAAGCATATGACCCGGTGAATCTTTTTTGGTATGAATTAGAGGTGCCCCAGTGAGAGAAGCCCAGGCGATGCTCACCTACATGCCTATCTATATGGCCAAATTCGTATCGAATGTTATACGACCACACAATAACCAGACTCCATCTGTACTGAAGTCCTTTAATGGCTTTTTACATCATCTTTTCTTTTTCCAGTAAAAATGTCACGTACCCATGCCTTATAAAATTAGCCCTTACCCTCAACTCAGGGCAGCAGCAGGACATCTGACTGCCCATGGCTCCTTTCCCCATGCAGCAGCAGCAGCTATTCACTGCCCATGCGTCCAGTTCCCATGCCTGCAGCTCTTCACTACCCATAGGTCCTGTCCCCATGAAACAACTCTTTACTCCCCATGGGTCCTGTCCCTATCTTATCCTGTACCATTCTCTAAATAAAAGAGCACCTCTGCCAGGCCTTGAGAGACCAAGAAATCTTTCTTCCGACTCATCAGCTCGCTGACCAACCATCATATCTTGTGGCCCCCCTACCGGGAACTTGCTTCATCGGTTTCTGAGCTCAACTTCTGGTAAGTGCCCTTTTCTTCCTTGTGCCTCTCTCTGTTTCGAGGATGAATCTAAATTCACTTCTCCATCAGGAACTGTCTTGGATAGCTGTAAGAATCCACGTTTGCTGCCCATGGCTACTCTATGGGGCAAATCATGGCATTCAGCTTGAAGAGAATCAGTACCTTAAGCCTAAGGGCGATGTAGAGTGAATTACTCCATTCCTTCCTGACTCTATCTCTAATATACAAATTTTAGGTGGGTACGGGTCGGCTACTTAAGTCATTAGGATGGTCGGCAATCTGCAAGACTCCCCTGTAAGGTTTCTTTTCCTAAGGTTGGATTGGGATACCTCCCATGGCACCTGACCTGAACTGTGTGAATGTCCCAATTGGGACTCCAGTTCAAGGAAAGTACCAAAGTCTAACCTTTGGTTGCGTATGGGAAGACCTTCTTGGAGAATGCCTCCAACACGCAATTGGGTAGAATGTCCCCAGAGCGGCGGAAAATGCCTCACTAATTTTCTCCATCCTGTTCTCTCTTGAACTTCTCCCTTTGTCTTGGGGACCATTCACCAGGCACCTATTACTGCCACGCAGAATAGGAAGGATGTTCACCAGGCACCTGTAACTTCCAGGCATACCAGGGAAGATATGCAATGGATGCAATGCTGGGGGACACCCCCATCACCCCTTGTTATAGGAACCCCACAGTAGGAATGACAGGTAGGATGCTGCCCCAGGTTCAGGGGGGATTTTCAAGGTAATGGACCTGTCTCTTTCATCTTTCTTAGAGATGCAATGGCGATTTCGTCTCCTTTTGAGCTTTGCAACAGGGAAGCAAAGAAATCTGTCACCAATCATGGCCTCCACCCCTGGGAGCCCAAACTTGGCATTTCTGGGCCTGATCACCCCAGAAAGCCCAAGTAGGGTGCCCTCTCTTGGGGTTGACTCATTGAGTGTTTTAGTCACCTACTGAGTTGGCTATGAGGGTAGCAGACCTGTGATTTATTCTGTGAACTGTCATGCTACAGTAGTGTGCCCCAGCACGGGAACTGTTGAGTGAGTCTTCTCTTGATAACCCTCTTTGAGCGGCCATGAGGGTGAGGTCTGATGTCTTCATTTCCTTTCTTTGTTTTGCTCATCATGTCCTCTGTTGTCACCAAGTCTTGGTTAACTTCAGGCTGGACTTGACCAGAACCTGGAACTTCTGTAAAATCGGAAAACTTGAAAACCTTTTGCAAGGAACTTCATTCTCAACCCGGGTACTGGGAGCCCCGGCCTCCAGCCAGTTCAAGCCCTTTGTATGCACTCCACCCTTCTCCACTTCACTGTCAGTTGGACACTGGCTTTACTGCCGTGGGGAATGACATAAGCATCCCTTAAGACTCATCACTCAGGGTCATTCTAACTAATTAGAAACACTTTCAATTGTATGGGTTATGCCCCAGAAACTCCAGCTGGTAGAAAATGTGTGATCTTTCTCTCTGCCTTTCTGGTGCAGTTGGACAGGTAGATCAACCTAGAACGTCCTTCAAGTTACAGTCCAGTTTCTGAGAAATCAAGAGCAACCGTCCTTAGAAAATCCTTGCAAGACTGGAAATACAGTTCTAGAGGCAGTTCAGATTCCACCTTGTTCCTTTACCATGAAAAGGATTATCTTCCCCCCTCTCCAGGAACTACTATCTAGCATATCACTCATTCTTAAGACTGAAAAAAAAAAAAAAAAGAGGGGAAAGGATAAATGGCCATAAGTGTGCCCTTGCAAAAAGTCTAGCATCTTGAGGGTCTTCTCCATAAGTATTAGTAAAAAGGCTCAAAACAAAGTTTTGATTTGTAACTGGTGAGCTTTATATTATTGTACCAGATTCATGGCAGTAGTTTTTAAAACAATAGTTGTACAGTCTCTGTGTATATGTGTCTATGTGTACATTATACGTGTGATATTTTAACCCCTGGATGGTCTGGCCAAAATTAAGATCTCTGTTTAGTTGGCTTAAAGTAAGTGCTTTCTTAAATTCTAAATGTAGTCGAAATTAATAGAGTGACTTTCAAAGTTAACGTGACGTGAATTAACCTTTGGTAAATGAAAGCTTGTTTAAGTTTGTTGGTTTCATTGAAAATAGTCTTGTCAGAGTTGTCAGTATTTGCATAGGATGCAGGCATTCAGCCTCGGTTTACTAGTCATATAAGTTCACGTTGTCTGTTAAATTTGTCAGCAAAATAATAGCTTTAAATGATGACCAGTTTTGTCTAATGCCTCATGAGGTTTCCATAGTAATCTGAACATAATTGTTGGAAACAAATGGCTTAAATACATAAAACTCATAAAAGTGAGTACAATAACTTTTATGGTCTGTATACTTGGGGAAAAAAACAGCTTCGAAATCCTTTTTGGTAACAATCTTGAGTTTTGCCAAGTTAAGTTAAATGATAAAAAGATGAATATGCGGGTCACTTTTGGATAGAACGGAACTCTCACACATTATTGTTAAACATATCTAAGTTATCTACTTTTGGCTTCTTATTGAAGAGGCAAAAAGCGTTTGGGTGTATCAAAAAGCGTGCCTTGTGTTTTAGTGCGAAGTGGCATGTTTCTTAAGTTGTGAAGTGTTTAGAATGCTGATATAAAAGACATTTCATAATTGTTTACCTTTTTAGTGTTTACTAGGTCCGTTAAGCGTTAAAGGTTCTAACTAACCTATGGAATTAAAGCTACTGGAAATTACTAAGCAAAAGAGCTCTGTATTCAAGGAAGTTAAAATGTATGTTTTCAGTAAAAAAGGTATAAAGAATGGAAATATTTTTGTTTGATGGGTTAAGAAAGATAAATTGCTCCTGATGTACTAGAAAGGAAAAAAGAAAGACTTTGTGACAAGTACTGAAAATGAAAAAGAAAGATGTAGAAGGTTTGTGAAGGAGGAATTCTGAAATGAGTTTTGCCTGGTCAAGTAGACTAAAGTAAGTTCAATTAAGTGAATGAGTTTGAATGTGAAACATAAGTAGGTGCAGAAATTCAAATTTGGTTTTCTCTAAAAGGATACATTTTCTTGAACTTTTGATCTGCTCTTGGTAAAGAGGTTGTAAGAGCTGTTCCTTTGAGTACGTCTACCTAAGAGACAAATCTGTTTTGTGAAAATAATGGCTGAGTCTTAATATTTTTTACTCTTTCTGTTATCACTTTGAATGGATACCTGTGCATTGTTTCACAGTGAGTGTTGTTTGCTATTTGAACAACATTTTAAAAACTTTTGATATGTTGTGACAAGCTTCTCCCTCAAAAATATTCAAATCCTGAATGAAGGCGTTCTTTAGACCTGGTAGACAGAAGAATGATTACTCTGAGGATTTTCAGAGGGTCCCTGAGACTTCTCCAAAAATTTGGTCTCTCTTCCTACAAGGAGGAAAATGCTAAAATCATTTGGCTTATTTGGTCTATTAAATTAAATGGGAAACATTGTGAAATAAGTGACAATAGACTTTCTTAGCTGGTATTTGATGGAGAAATGTTATTAATATAGACGTCTCAAAATTAGATAGCATTCCTAAAATTCTGATCTGCCCTGGTTATCAGTGATAAGTTCACTTATTATCTGGCAGTGTTATATGTCACAGAAGTAGTCAAGTTTCTTTGCCAATTGCCCTTTTGAGTTCTTTGTCCATTTGCAGATAGTTGTTGTTTTACTCTGATGCTTTTTCCTTTTGCAAATATGTTTCAACTTCCGAGAAATTCCTGGAAAGGATTCTGACACAAAGAGTCTAAACGACAGGTTTCTGATAAACCATCAGATTGTAAAACTGAACGGAGTAAGAAATGACCGAATTCTAACAGAAACTATGCTCATCGATCTACTAACAGAAGATTCATCTCAAGAATTGATTATACAGGACTGTGTGCACTGATTAGGACGATTATAAATTTTTAGGACTTCAGTTTGAAATATTGTTGAGTTTTGATGTGTTGTTTTCTCATAATGAAGGAAATCTTTGTCTCTTTTCTCTTATGCTAACTATAACTTACAGCCATTTGGTGAAATTATACCTTTATGAGCAAAACTGAAACATTTATCTTTTTCTCCCTACCTTATCCCTAAGGAATTTGGAAACCCTTTGTGACTGAGTATGGTCATTTCGTGGCAATATTTGCATAAGTTCCATAAGAATCTGTTCTCCTTATAACGGGACACATTGGTTATATTACCAAGGCTTTGACTGGAATGTCATATTTGAAACACACAGCCTCAGATATGACAAGACAGCATTTCAGGAACAAAGATTGGACTTTCTGGAATACGGCCACTCGGAAACACCCGCCTGGTACCTTGTTTACAGAGATATTGGCAATCTTACCCGTTAAGTAAGGAAGCGTGCTTATCTGGCAAGTGCAAGTAACCTCCAAATACTTTGGGGGACCTGAAAGAGAACTCCACTGAAATCTGTAAGTACTGCAGGCAAAATCTGATGGCAAGTCCTTGGCTTGGCTTTTCTGGCCTCTAGAGGCCTTCACAGTTCAATCTGAGATTCTGCAGGAAAAGATCCAGCGAAACACATTTAAAAAAGCCTGTATGAACAATTACTATTCTTGCTGCTCTTATGTAAATAATTGGAGCAACTTGTATTGAAACTACACTTGATTTGCAAACCCGTTAATCCTGATTTGGCTATCTTTTGTAAAAATGAGAGTGATTCAAAACAGAAAAAATTATGTTTCTGTAGAAGCTATAGTAGGCATTCATGGATATTAGATTCTAGCTCTTTTCTTCTGCAATATTCATGTATTATTAATAGTAATGTCTCCTTGTGGCCATCTACGTCTGACACCTGGGAGTTCCATGGCCACAATCATTTTCCTACACTACTACTGTCCAAATACTAACTAGATTTGCCTTGTCACACTTGGATCATACAGAACAAGTTCCAAAGGTAATGTTCCCAACTTATTAATACACACAGGATGGACAATACAAAATTTGGGATGAATATATTTGGTTCACTCCTACTAGTGGGCAACTCAGTAAAAGGCCACTTTCTTTTGGGGAAGAAAACTCACCCCTGTGATACATGGCCTTATAGCACTCGACCTATGGGAAAAAATCCCTGTTAGATGTGTTCTCATATCATAGCCTTAAAAAAAATACTGATTGGTTTCAGACTGACTGGGATACATGGCTCCACACGCGTTGGTTAGCCCCTAATGGTGCTCAGTGGATATGTGGCTCCAATTTATGACCTTGGCTACCACCTGCATGGATTGGACGATGCACTCTAGGCTTTGTCTGGATGCAAGGTGGAACTACATTTACTATATCTCCTCCTGCTAACCTACCCAACTTGACCAGCCCTGTCTTCTGCTGGTATGACCATATTTCCGCAGTTTTCTTTCACCAATTAGGAATCGACTTTTGTAGCATATTCAAGTCTTGCACATGTAAGTCCTAGACAAATTTACTATGAAGGCATTAAATGATACACAACATAGCATTTCGCTGCTCAATTTAGAAGTATCCCAAGTGTGTAAGGCTGTCCTCCAAATCCAAATGGCACTGGATGTCTTGACAGCAGCACAAGGGGGCACCTGTGCCATTATAAAAACTGAATGTTGTGTCTATATTCCTGACTACCGTCAAAATATTTCTGGCTTGGTATCCCAGCCACCAAATTAAATCCATGTCTGACCAACCCTAAATCTAAATGATTGTTTGAACTCCTAGTCAGGACAAGGTTTCTGCACTACTTCAAAACCTTATTCATTGGGTTAAACATACTGCTTGTATTTCTTATGATATTTTGTTGTCTGTTTCATTGTTTGTCTTATGCATGTCAAAAATGTTTCACCTCCTGGACCACCTCTCGTCAAAGGATACTCTCGTCTCCAGAGGCTCTGTACAACTTGTCACCCTTGAACTCCACCGGTGAAGACTTCTGGTCCACTGAACTTCCTACCTGTACCTATGGCCCCATTTTGGGGCAGCTCTACGACCTTGTACAGCCAGAAGTAGTTACAGAAGACTGACCATCATTCATATCCCCAAAGATTTCCGGTCATAATGGGTTCAGGGGTGGTTTATGATGTGGATTAATGCTGCCCAAGCTAGAGAAGCCCAAGGTGACCTGGCCTACATGCCAAACTACATGAGCTGGTGGATATTTTTATAGTATGAATTGGGGCTGCTGCAGGGAGAGTAATCTCACATTGATCTGTGAAGGCCTCTAGATGCCAGAAAAGCCAAGCCAAGGACTTGCCATCAGATTTGGCCTGCAATACCTACAGATGTGAGTTGAGTTCTCTTTGAGGTCCACTAAAATATTTGGAGGTTCCTTGCACCTGGCAGATAGGCAAGCTTCCTTAGTGACTGGGAAAGATTGCCAGAATCTCTGTAAACAACGTACCAGGCCCATGTTTCCAAGTGGCTGTATTCCAGAAAGTCCAATCTTTGTTCCTGAAATGCTGTCTTGTCATATCTGAGCCTGTATGTTTCAAATATGACATTCCAGTCAAAGCCTTTGTAGTATAACCAATGTGTCCTGTTATAAGGAGAGCAGATTCTTATGGAACTTATGCAAACATTGCCACTAAATAACCATACTCAGTGACAAAGGGTTTCCAAATTCCTTAGGGATAAGGTAGGGATAAAAAGATAAAAGTTTCAGTTTTGCTCATGAAGGTATAATTTCACCATATGGCTGTAAGTCATTGTTAGCATAAGGGAAAAGAGAAAAAGATTTCCTTCATTATGAGAAAACAAAACATCAAAACTCAACAATATTTCAAACAGAAGTTCTAAAAAATTACAACCATCCTCATCAGTTCACACAGTCCTGTATAATCAATTCTTGAGCTGAGTTTTCTGTTAGCAGATCGATGAGCTTAGTTTCTGTTAGAATTCTGTAATTTCTTACTCCGTTCAGTTTTACAATCTGAAAGTTTATCAGAAACCTGTCATTTAGAACCTTTGTGTCAGAACCCTTTCGTGGAATTTCTTGGAAGATGAAGCATATTTGCAAAAGAAAAAAGCATCAGAGTAAAACAACAACTACCTGGAAATGGACAAAGGACTCAAAAGGGCAATTGACAAAGAAACTTGGCTACTTCACTGACATATAACACTTGCTGATAATAATTGGACTTATGACTGTTAACCAGGAAAGATCAGACTCTTAGGAATGCTATATAATTTTAAGACACCTATATTAATAACATTTACCCATCTTATACCACCTAAGGAAGTCTATCATCACTTATTTCACAATGTTTCCCATGTAATTTAATAGACCAAGTAAGCCTAATTAGTTTAATATCTTCCTTCTTATAGGAAGAGAGAGCAAATGTCTTCGAGAAGTCTCAGGGGCCCTCTAAAAATCCTCAGAGTAATTTTTCTTCTGCCTACCAGGTCAAAAGAAAGCCTTCATTCAGCATTTGAATATTTTTGAGGGAGAATCTCCTCAAAACATAACAAAAGCTTTTCAAATGCTTGTTCAAATAGAAAGCAACACTCACTGTGAAGCAATGCTCAGGTATCTATTCAAAGTGATAACAGAAACAGTCAAAAATCTTAAGAGTGACCTCAGTCATTATTTTCACAAAACAGATTTGTCTCTTAGGTAGACTTACACAAAGGAATAGCTTTTAAGACCTATTTACCAAGAGCAGATCAAAAGTTCAAGAAAATGTATCCTTTTAGAGAAAACCAAACTTGAGTTTCTGCACCTACTTATTTTGAACATTCAAACTCATGCACTTAATTGAACTTACTTTAGTCTACTTGACCAGGCATAAAACTCCTTTCAGAATTTCTCCTTCACAAACCTTCTACAACTTTCTTTTTTGTTTTCAGAATTTGACCCAAAGTCTTTGCTTTTTCCTTTCTAGTACATCACGACAAATTTATCTTTCTTAACCCATCAAACAAAAATATTTCCATTCTTTATACCTTTTCTTTTTGCTGAAAACATCCATTTTAACCTCCTTGAATACAAAGCTCTTTTCCTTAGTAATTTGCAGTAGGTTTAATTCCATAAGGTAATTAGAACTTTAACCCTTAACAGACCAAGTAAACACTAAAAAGGTAAACAATTATGGATTGTCTTTTATATCAGCATTCTAAACACTTCATAAGTTTATTAACACGCCGCTTTACAACAAAACACAAGGCATGCTTTTTAATACACCCACACGCTTTTAGCCTCTTCCATAAGAAGCCAAAAGTAGATAACTTAGATGTGTTTATTAATAATGATTCAGTGTTTCATCCTATCCAAAAATGATCCAGATATTCACATATTTATTATTTAACATTACTTGGCAAAGTTCAAGATTGTTACCAAAAGAATTTGAAGCTGTTTTTTTCCCCCAAGTATAGAGACCATAAATCTTATTGTATTCACTTTTATGAGTTTTATGTATTTAAACCATTTGTTTCCAACAATTATGTTCAGATTACCTATGGAAACCTCATGAGGCATTAGACAAAACTGGTCATCATTTAAATATATTATTTCACTGACAAATTTAACAGACAACGTGAACTTATATGACTAGTAAACCGAGGCTGAATGCCTGCATCCTATGCAAATACTGACAACTCTGACAACAAGACTATTTTCAATCAAACCAACAAACTTAAAGAAGCTTTCATTTACCAAAGGTTAATTCACGTGATGTTAACTTTGAAGGGCACTGAGTTAATTTCTACTACATTTAGAATTTATGAAAGCACTTTCTTTAAGCCAACTAAACAGAGATCTTAATTTTGGCCAGACCATCCAGGGGTAAAAATATCACACGTATAAAGTACACATAGACACACATACACAGAGACTGTACAACTATTGTTTTAAAAGCTACTCCCGTGAATCAGGTACAATAATATAAAGCTCACCCGTTATGAATCCAAACTTTGTTTTGAGCCTTTTTACTAATGCTTATGGAGAAGACTCTCTAGATGCTATACTTTTTGCAATGACACACTTATGGCCATTTATCCTTTCCCCTCCTTTCTTTTTTTTTTTTGAGTCTTAAGACTGAGTGATTGGCTAGATAGTAGTTCCTGGAGAGGGGTGATGATAATTCTTTTCATGATAAAGGAACTAGGTCGAAAGTGAGCTGCCTCTAGAACTGTCTTTCCAGTCTTGCAAGGATTTTCTAAGGACGGTTGCTCTTGATTTCTCAGAAACTGGACTGTAACTTGAAGGACGTTCTAGGTTGATCTACCTGTCCAACTGCACCAGAAAGGCACAGAGAAACCTTACAAACTTTCTCCCAGCTGCAGTTTCTAGGGCATAACCCATACAATTGAAAGTGTTTCTAATTAGTTAGAATGACGCTGAGTGGTGAGTCTCTGGGGATGCTTATGGCATTCCCCATCCAGTAAAGCCAGTGTGCGACTGGCAGTGGAGTGGAGAAGGGTGGAGTGCCTACAAAGGCCTGGAACTGACTGGGGGTTGGGGCTCCCAGTACCCGGGTTGAGAGTTAAGTCCCTTGAAAAGTGTTTTCAAGTTTTTCGATTTTACAGAAGGTCCATGTTCTGATCAGGTCCAGCCTGATCTTAACCTCGACTTGGTGACAACAGAGGACATGATGAGCAAAACAAAGAAAGGAAAAGAAGACACCAGACCTCACCCTCATGGCCACTCTCAGAGGGTTCTCAAGATAAGAGTCACACAACAGTTCCGTGCTGTGGCACACTACCATAGCATGACAGTTCACAGAAAACATCACAGATTTCCTACCCTAAAATACTCAATGAGTCAACCGCCAACAGAGGGCACCCTACTTGGGGTCATCGGGGTGATCAGGCCCAGAAAGCCAAAGTTGGTGCTCCCAGTGTTGGAGGACTTGACTCTTGAAAGATTTCTTTGTTTCCCAGTTGCAAAGCTCAAAAAGAGACGAAAATGGCCAGTGTAACTCTAACAAAGATGAAAGAGACAGGTCCATTACCTTGAAAATGCCCCCTGAACCTACGGCAGTATCCCACCTGTTGTTCTTACTGTGGGGTTCCTATATCAAGGGGTGACGGTGGTGTCTGACAGCATTGCATCCCTTGTACACCTTCCCTCGGATGCCTGGCAGTAACAGGTGCCTGGTGAACATCTTTCCTATTCTGCCTGGCAGTAATAGGTGCCTGGTGAATGGTCCCCGAGACAAAAGGAGAAGTTTAAGAGAGAACATAACGGAGAAAAAGTGTGAGGAATTTTCCGCCGCTCTGAGGGACATTCTACCCAATTGCGTGTTGGAGTCATTCTCTGAAGAAGGGTTTCCCATACTCAAGCAAAGGTTAGACTTTGGTAGTTTCCTTGAACTCGATTCCCGATTGGGACATTTGCACAGTTCAGAGCATGATCAGGTGCCATGGGAGGTATCCCAATCCAGCCTTAGGAAAAGAAACCTTGCACTGGAGTCTTGCAGATTGCCGACCATCCTAATGACTTAAGTGGCCTACGTGTGCCCAGGTAATATTTATATATTAGAGATAGACTCAGGAAGGAATGGATTAATTCATACTACATCACCCTGAGGCTCAGGCTACTGATTCTCTTCAAGCTGAATGCCGTGATTTGCCCCTTAGAGTAGCCATGGGCAACAAACATCAATTCATAGAGCTAACCAAGCAAGTTTCTTATGGAGAAGTGAGTTTAGATCCATCCTCGAAAAAGAGAGAGGCACCAGGAAGAAAGGGGCACTTACCAGAAGTTCAGCTCAAAAACTGATGAAGCAAGTTCCCCATACAGGACACAAGATATGCAGGCTCAGCGAGCTGAAGAGTTGAAAGATTTCTTGGACTCTCAACGTCTGGTAGTGCTGCTCTTTTATTTAGAGAATGTTACAGGATAACATGGGGACAGGACCCATGGGCAGTAAAGAGTTGCTGCATGGGGACAGGATCTATGGGCAGTGTAGAGCTGCATGCATGGGGACAGGACAAATAGGCAGTGAAGAGCTGCTGCTGCTGCTGCTGGGGAAAGGACCCATGGGCAGGCAGATGTCCTGCTGCTGCCCTGAGTTGAGGGTAAGGGCTAATTTTATGAGTCATGGGTACGTGACTTATTTTTACTGGAAAAAGAAAATATGAAGTAAACGTCATTAAATGATTTCAGTTCAGTTGGGGTCTGGTTATTGTGTGGTCATATAATATTAGATACTAATCTGGCCATATAGATAGACATGTAGGTGAGCATGACCTGGGCTTCTCTCACTGGGGCACCTCTAATTCATACCAAAAAAAATTCACCGGGTCATATGCTTTGACATGTAGGCCAGATAACCTTGGGCTTTTCGAGCTGGGGCAGCCTTAATCCACATCAGTTGTCGTGGTCTTTCTCAGCTGTCTCCCATAGATATGCTTATCAGTCCGTTCTCCTTCATTCCAAGTTATTAATTTTGTATTTCTTTAGTCACCATATGTTCTCTAGGCCGATGTGTGAGTGCTTTCATGATTTTTGGGTATTGTCTTTGAATTTCAATCGTTCACTTAAAGGAATCTTTGCTATCCTAGCCTAGGTCCAACTAAGCACTGAGAACACGAGGTCATCTTGGTTGGTTTGACATTCTGAGATCAGAATCTCCAAATTCTAGGTTGTCCTGGCAACCACCATATGGACATAATGTTTCCGAGATAAATTAGACAAATCTGATGAATTCATCTCTACAAGTAAGATATTTTTATGTCTCTTTTCTGAATTTGGGGATGCGCGAAGTGGATCCTGGATCCTTGATCATTCTAATAGATTACATCTGGATACTGGTTTACTTTATTTCTGTAGGATTTGTTAGTTGTTTGATTTACATCGTCATCTCTGTCATGTTTATTTTTCGTTAAATATAAGTGTAATGTTCTAATTTTCAGCCACCTTCCTCAAATATGGTTCAAAGCACATAAGCAATACTCTTCTATGGCGAGACATAGGGGGAGGGAATTTCATTGGTGCCAAACTGAGCATTCTAGCTTTGGATACCAGCCTTCCCTTTGGATTGGTGGTTCCCACAGGGAAAGAGAAAATCCTAAAAGGCGTGCATATTTGCGGCATAAAGCTTTTGATGCTGAAAGAGATTAGAGAGATGAACTTCTAAGGATTGTGAAGCTCCTCAAAATGCTTAATGATGCTACAGAATGGTCGACCATTGCAAATAGATTAAGATGAATACTACAAAGAGAATGTGTTCTGTGCTAAACTCATGAACCAAGGGAAAATGTTACCCTCTATGAGGTCACTACTAATTACCTTCAGGAATGATCGAAAAAGGCCAGCTTCTTCCCAAGTTCAGCGAAAGATTGCTCCAAAAGTCCCATTCAGGGCCGGCGCTGTGGTGTAGCAAGTAAGTGCCCACATACCTCTTGGGCAGCCGGGGCATCACTGCCTAGCATCATGGGTGGGGATCAGATTAATAGCAATGGGAAATCCAGATTTCATGGTCTGGTCGGCACAGAGATCATAAAGAAGTAGAAATTGTGAGGAGAACTTATCAATACGCACCAGAAAAGGAATCATGAGAATATTACAATCTATGAACGTATCAGGTACACGTCCCCAAATGATGAAGGAAGGAAGACATGTGACCTGACAAGGTGGAATTGTCAGACTGCCAGGTGATCACACGAGCCAGAGGATTGCCTGGGCAAATTGAACTTGGGAGGGACTCCAGGACTTTCTCTGTGGAAAATCCACCCATTTGGCCATATCCACAAAAGGTAAGAGGTAAAACCCAGGATAATCTTAAAGGAAAGAAACCGGTCTCTGGAGGGAAGGTAGTAGACCTTTCAATGTTCGAGGAGAATCTTAGAAACTGATAATAAATGCAGAACAAGGAGAACTATCCTACCTGGAAAGATGGAGTCTTCAGACTGGTATGAGATGGCTCTCAAACACTGTGTGCATGGACGTTGTCAGGATAACTTAGAAAAATCCGAGGGTGTTTATGACATCACGCTGAACATGTCACCAAAGATGGCCGCATGTTTCCAGGGCGAGTATTTGCTTAGGCTGTGATAGTGAAGTGAGAGATACCCAGAAACAGCTTTTCCCAACAGAAACCAGGCACAGAAACTTGAAGAAATCAAAGAGATGCTGATTCAAGGGATAAGAAAGGAATCATTGGGAAGAAGCGATAATAGAGGGACAAGCACTGAGAGGAGAACATTGTCATCTACTCAAGTAGATGGGGAGGCCATGCTGATTCAACCTTGAAACTTGATTTGAAACAAGAGGCCGGACTTGGCACTTATCAGTCCTACGTTGGCCTTCTGCCTTACTCATAATCCAAAGTCAAGAAGGATCTCTTGAGGACATTGAAGAGAAGAATCGAAGCCTCCGTCCTACGCCCCTAGCATCGTTTGAAGAGAAGTCTCCCTTTCCACAGCTCTGGAGTCATGGGGGCCCACTGGGTACATGCTAATGTGTCCCAAGACATCTCTTTGAAGCCTTGAAGAAATTTCCCTCCTGTCATTCTTTGAGTACGTCTGCTGGTTTGGAAGGGCACTGGAAGTGTGCTGAAAAGCACCCTTTTCCAGAGGGCTTCGTTCCTGTGTCGACTGGCCCCCAGCCTAGCGTGCTCAGTTGGACTCCAATGAAATTCTCTCCCATTATCTCTTGCCATAGAAGGAGTACTGACTCTGTGTTTTGACACCATATGGAAGGGGGTTGGCTGAAAATTAGAACACTACCATTATATTTAAAGATGTAAGTCAAACCAATATAAAACCTTGTGGAAATAAAGTAAGCCAGTATCTAGAGCTAATCTGGTGGAGCTCCCAAGGATCAGGGGTGAAGTTCGAAATTTCCTAAATCCAGAAAAGAGACAGAAAAATCTGTTACCTGGAGAGAGGAGTTCATCAGATTTTGCTAACTTGTCTCAGAAACATAATGTCCATGAAGGTGGTTGCCAGGACCCCCACGAATCTGGAGTTTCTGATCTCAGAATGTCAAACCAGCCAAGATGACCACGAGTTCTCAGAGCGCAGTGTCAACTCGACCAGGATAGCAAAGATTCCCACAAGTGACCTATAGAAATTCCAAGACAACACCCAACAATCACGAAAGGACTCATACCTCGGCCTACAGAACATAAGGTGATTAAAGAAATGCAAAATTCATAACTTGGAATGAAGGAGAACGCACTGATAAGCATACCAAAGGGAGATACCTCAGAAAGACCATGACGATTGGACTTTGGAAAAGAAAATAAGGTCCTGTCGAATGGAAGGCCAACAGAAATCACAAGTGAATAATCCACAGTGATAGACGTCAGTCTTTAGACAGATTCTGCTTGAACGCTTGAAAGTCTGAGAAAGTCACAACCCCAAAAATTACAGCGAAGGTCAAACCTGTTCTAACTGGGAAGGGTGAGTTATGAGACTGCTCCCCGCAGGCTCTGAAGCCTGTGTCCACGAAGCTAGACTGGACAGAGGAGACACGATTCTGACAAATCCTCCGACATCACAGTGTGCCAGATAAACAGGCTGGCCTCATCTACACAGGGCCAGATTTGGGCTCAAGTAGCATATTCAAGTCACATTCCACTCAACTGCAGGTTGCCAATGGAACATGAAAGGGGCTGGCCAGTGGGGCAGCATGGAGTCTGCTTCTTTTGGGTCAATAGCCCAGGGTCAGCCACGTGGAATCCTGGGGGTCAGCCTCCTCAATGATCGTCCAGCAGTTCTGGGCCAGGCGTGCGACCTAGTGTAGAGGCAGATGGGAAGCAACTTTAGAGAGCACCACTCTTCCTCAGCCAATACAGCGGCATGACCAGCAGATTTGAGCGCAGCCATAAACTTCTGCCAAAGAAAACCAATTAAAAGTTGTAAAGAATAGAAAAGCTGAACCTCAAAATTAAAAAAACCCATGCCAGTGAGAAGAAAATTATATCTACGAATAACCTTTGCCAAACAGGAGAAAGCGATGGAAACCAAAAACTAGCAAATTTTTGGGGAAAGAAATTCCACAAGTCACAAGGAAACGCAAGGCTATTCTGTGCCCTTCGCATGGAACAACGGACACACTTGAAACGTCCATACCTCATAAAGCTGAGAAATATAAATGGAAAGCAATAGGATATATTGGAGTATATGAGGAAGCCATTTGGTATAAACCTAATTCGGCCTGATTTTGTTTTTTCCAAAAGGGCCTGACTATGGCTATTTAGCATGCATTGCATATCTGCTTAGACATTTCCTATGGCCCTTGAGATAAAGGTGCAACTTCTCCCAACATTAACATTTCCTTAGGGATAAGCATTTTGCCCTAGGCTATGAACAGATTGCTGCACTCACCTTTGACCACACAGCTCACCTGTGACCAGTCAGCTGGAGACAACAGACCGCCACCCTGCTGTGGTCACTGAGACAGAAGACCTACCTGCTATTTCCATCAATCGCTGTGCCAACAGAGCAGTCTCGCGACTATTGTAAATGGGAGATTTCAACCCTATGTGAAACATCCTCTATGAGGGGAATACAACCAGTCTGTGCACCCCACTTCTTTGATGCCCTTTCTTCCTTTGGGAAGAAAGGCTCTGGGTTATAATCCTCAGATTTAAGCTCAGAATAAGCTCACCCAAAGTTTCATTTATAGATTGGTTATGGATTATTTTTGACGACAAAGCAATGTCTGGATTCCATGCAGTCCCAGTCAAAGTTGCAGCAATCTCTCCCACACAAATAGGAGAGAGAATCCTAAAGTTTCTATCCAGCAACAAAGGACCCTGAATAGACACAGGAATCCTGAGGAAAACGATCAAAGCAGCAATTATCACCCTTTCTGATTGCCACGTATAGAACAAAGAGCTAGGTCCTGAACAGCACAGCCTGGACCCCAAAATACGCACACAGACCCATGCAACAGAATCGAGACCCCAGAAGTCAACTCTCACATCTATGGACAGCCCATTTACGACCAGGGAGCCAAGAGGAGACAGCAGAGAAAGGAGAGTCTCGACAAGAAACGGTGCTGGGTAGACTGCACAGCCGCATGTAACACAATGAGAGTAGACCATGATGTTACACCAGGTACACACACCACCTCGAAATGGATTCAGGCCTTGAATGGAAGACTTGAAACCGTGACACTTTGAGGAGATAACGCAGGCAGCTTGCTCTTTGCCATCTGGCTTGGCCGCCTGTTTGGAAGAAGCATGTGTGACTGAGCAATAGCAACAAAGGAAACAAGAAACAAGCAGGACTCCATCCAACGCAGAACCTTCTGCCCAGCCAATGACACCATCAGCTCAATACAAAGACAGCACAACAACTGCGACAGGATGTTTGCAAACTACACATCGGAGATGGGGTGAATAGCCAAAAGATCCAATGAACTCATATGTCTCCAGAGGAAAAAAAACAACGAGCCCAATACAACCTGTTAAAAAGATGGAAACAGACATTTCTCCCAGGAAGATAGAAAGATGGCCATCAGGCTATATGAAAACATGCTCATCATCATTAAGTCTCTGGTCAATGTGAATCTCAACGGCAATGAGACAGCAGCTCACAGTGGTCAGAGGGCTATAAGGATGAAGACAGGAAACCACAGGTTTCGGAGGAGGTGGAGAGAAGAGAAGCCTCCTGCACTGTTGGTGGGTGTGTAAACCTGTGCAGCTACTAGGCAAAGCTCTGTGGAATACCCACAGATATGTCAGAATCCATCTACCATAAGTTGCAGGTAGTCCCTGGCAGCATATTTATCCAAAGAACTTGGAAACACTAACGCATAGAGATCCGTGCACCACTGTGCTCACCACAGCCTTACTCCCGATATCCAAGACTTTGAGGCCGCCCTGGTCCCCATGATGTGACGAAAGAAGAAGGAAGATGGGCTATAGCCACACAATGGCATAACACTCAGTTGTAGGAACGGAGGCAGTGCAGCCATTTGTGAACACCAGAAAGGCTCCTGAGGGTATTAGGGGAACTGAAAAAAGCCCTGGGGAAAGGTCAAATACCACAGGATCTCATGCACAAGGAGAAGAGGAAAAATGGACCAACAAACAGGTAGCACATGACATAGGATTGGTAGTTCCCAGAGGGAAATGGGGGCGGCCACCGGAGGGAGAAAGAGCTGATTAGGCACAAGTGTGTGATGAGGGCCTGTAATTAGGCTTACGGTGGTGAAGATGATGTAACTTACACAGAAGTCTAAATCTATGAGGATGTAGATCTGAAAGCTATAGGATCTTACAATGTAGGGTTATGACAATCAATTCACATAAAATCAAAACTCCAAAGAGGGGTGCAGATTTACGGCCTAAAGCTTTGGAGGCTAAAAGAGATTAGAGAAGATGAACTTCCAAGGATTGGCAATCACCTCCAAATGCTTAATGATACTACTGAAAGGTAGACCTTTGCAAAGAGATGAAGAGGAATACTAGCAAGAGAACATTGTCCGAGCCAAACTCATGACCCAATGGAAAATGTTACCGTGCATGATGTTACTACTGATTCCCTTCACAAATGATCGAAGCAGGCCAACATATTCCGAAGTTCAGGCCAAAGTTTGGTCCAAAAGTCCAATTCAGGGCCAGCCCTGTGGTGTAGCGGGTAAGGGCATATGTTCCGCTTGAGCTGACCGCGTTTCAAAGTTTAGCATCACGGGTGTAGACCATATTACAAGCATTAGGAAATCCAGATTACACGGTCTGATGGGCACAGAGAACATAAAGAAGTAGAAATGGTGAGGAGACCTTATCAATACACACCAGAAAGAGAACCTTGAGAATATTACAATCTGTGAACGCATGAGGTACACTTCCCCAAATGATGAAGGAAGGAAAGCATGTGACTTGCCAAGGTGGAATTGTCAGACTGCCGGGAGATCACATGATCATTGTGCATCAGGCAATTGAATGGGCAACTTCAGCTTGGGATGGCCTCCATGACTGTCTCCGGGGAAAGTCCACCAGTTTAACCATATCCACAAAAGATAAGAGATAAAACCAAGAATAATCTTAAAGGAAAGATACCTGTGTGTAGAGAGAATGTAGTAGACTTTTCAAAGTTAGAAGAGAAAGTTAGAAAACAACAGGGACATGGTCACCGTGATGTCATAAAAAAACCTCAAAATTCTAACTTGTCCTGACAACCTCCATGCACACAGACTTTCAGAGCCACCTCAGACCAGTCTGACTCCTCACCCTTTCCAGGTTGGATAGTTTTACTTTCTCTGGATTTCTTGTCGGTTTCTAACTTTCTTCTCAAACTTTGAAGGCCTGCTCCATTCTCTCTAGACACTGGTTTCTTTCCTGTAAGATTATCCTGGGTTGTATCTCTTATATCTTGGGTAGATGGCCAAGTGGGTGGCCCTTCACCAGAGAAAGTCCTGGACTCCCTTCGAAGTTGAAGTTGCCCAGGCAATCCTCTGATGCGCAATGATCGTGTAATCTCCTAGCACTCTGCAAATTCCACCTTGGAAGGTCACATGTTTTCCTTCCTTTCTCCTTTGGGGAAGTGTACAAGATGCGTTCATAGATTGTAATACTCTCATGGTTCTTTTTTGGTGCGTATTCATAACGTATCCTCACAATTGCAACTTATTTATGATCCCTGTCCGCATAGTGCCATGAAATCTATATTTCCTAACACTGCTAATGTGATGTGCACCCATGATGTCAAACAGTGAGGCCAAGGCCGCCCAAGCGGAATGTGGGCACTTACCCGCTCCACCACAGAGACGGCCCTGAATTGTGCTTTTGGACCAACATTTAGCCTGAATTGGGAAGACGTGGGCCTGTTTGGATTATTTGTGAAGGTGATTAGTAGTAAAATCATGGAGGGTAACATTTTCCGTTGGTTCGTGGGTTTAGGACGGATCATGTTCTCTTGGTAGTATTCCTCTTCATCTGTTTGGAATGATCTACCTTTCTGTAGCATCAGTAAGCATTTTGAGAGGATGTTCCATCCTTGGAAGTTCACCTTCTCTAATCTCTTTCAGCCCCCAAAGCTTTATGCCGTCATTCTGAACCCCTTTTTGGATTTTTGATTTTAGGTGAATTTATTGCCATAACGCTGCAATAGAACATCCTATATCTTTCAGATTTGTATCCTCATCGGTTTAGACTTTTGTGTAGGTTACATCATCTTCACCAGAGTAAGATGAATCACCGGCCTTACCACACACTTGTGCCTAATCATCTGTTTCACAGTACCCCACCTCCCTGCTTTGCCTCTGGTAACCCTTAATCAAATGTCCCGTGCCAATAGTTGGTTACTGCTTGTCTTTTCTTCTCCTTGTAAGTGAGATCCTACAGTATTTGACTTTATCCCTGGGGCTTTTTTCACTTCCCCTAAAACCTTCACAGCCATTCTGGTGGTCACTAATGGCTGGATTACATCATTTGTTCTGGCTAAGAGGTATGCCATTGTGTGGGTATAGCCCATCATCCTTCTCCATTAGTCCCTTGCTGGGCACCAGGGCGGATTCCAAGTCTTGGATAGCGGGAGTAAGGCTGTGGTGAACTCAGTGGTGCACATGTCTTTATGCAGTAGTGTTTCCGAGTTCTTTGGATAAACACGCCACACAGGAAGCTGGATCATATGGGACATGGATTCTTAAATTTCTGAGGCAGTTCCACAGCGCTTGGAGTACTGACTGCACAGGTTTACACTCCCACCAGCAGTACAGGAGGCTTCGCTTCTATCCACATCCTCTCTGACACTTGTTTCCTTTCTGCTTCATTCTAGCCATTCTGACCACAGTGAGCTGCTGTGTCCTTGCAGTTTGCATTTGCATTGGCCTGAGACTTAATGATGGTGAACATGTTTTCATGCACCTGTTGGCCCTCTTTCGATCTTCTTGGGAGAAATCTCTGTTTCCATCTTTTGCCCAGGTTTTTATTGGCTTGTTGTGTTTCTTGTGGAGACGTGTGAGTTGATTGTATCTTTGGGCTTTTCACCCCTGGTCCGATTTGTGGTTTGCAAACATCCTCTCCCAGTTGTTGTGCTGTCGTTGCATTGAGTCAATGGTTTCCTTGACTGGGCAGAAGCGTGTGCATTTGATGTGGTCCCGTTTGTTTCTTGTTTCCTTTGTTGCCCTTGCCCAGTCAGATATGCTTCTTCCAAATAGGCGGCTCAGAAAGATGGCAAAGAGCACTCTGCCTAGGTCTTCGTATACAAGGTTCATGGTTTCAAGTATGCCATTCAAGGCTTTAATCCATTTCGAGGTGGTGTGTGTGCCACGTGTAACATCATGGTCTACTCTCGTTGTGTTCCATGTGGCTGTGCAGGCTTCCCAGCACCGTTTATTGTAGAGAATCTCCATTCTCCGCTGTCTCCACTTGGCTCCCTGGTCCAAAATGGGCTATCCATGTACGTTTTACTTGGGCTCTGGGCTCTCGATTCTGTTGCATGGGTCTGTGTGCCTGTTTTTGGGCCCAGACTGTGACGTTTCGGTACGTATCACTTCGTTCAATATGTTGAAATAAGAAAGTGTGACACGTCCTGCTTTGTTCTGCTTCCTGAGGATTCCTTTGCCTATTCAGGTTCTCTTGTTGCTGGCTAGAAACTTTCAGATTCTCTCTTCGAACTCTGTGGCCAATATTGCTGCAAATTTGACTGGGATTGCATGGAATCCAGAGATTCCTTTCTCTGGAATGGACGTTTCAAGTGTGTTAATTCTTCCATTCCTAGAACCTGGAATATCCTTCTTTCTCCTTGTGTCTTCTTGAATTTCTTTCCCCACACGTTTGCTAGTTTTCGATTGACATAGCTTTCACCTGTTTTGCTAAGGTTCTTCATAAAGATCTTATTCTTCTCACTGGCAAGGTGTTTTTTTTTTTTAGCTTCAGTTTTTCTATTCTTTGCAACATTCACTTGGTTTTGTTTTGGCAGAATTGCATTGCTGTCCTCACATCTGCTGACAATGCTCCTGTGTTTGCTGTGGAAGTCTGGCCCAGTCTAACGTCCCTTCCTATCTTCCTCTACACTACCTCGGACGCCTGCCCCAGAATGCCTGAAGCAGAGGTGAGCAGGCTCAGCCCCATAATTCCACCCGGCCCACTCTGGGCCACTGACACAAAAGGTGCGGACCTCACCGCTGCACCACTGGCCAGCCCCTTTCCTGTTCCATTGGCAACCTGCAGTTGAGTGCAATGGGACTTGAATATGCTACTTGAGCCCAACTCTGACACTGTGTAGATGAGGCCAGGTTGTTTTTCGGGTCCACTGTGATGTCAGAGGATTTGTCATAATCGTCTCTCTGCTGTCCAGGCAAGTTTCATGGACACACGGTTTCCTGGCCCGCTTGGAGCAGTCTCATAACTCACCCTTCCCACTTAGCCCAGCCTTGACCTTCGCTGCCGTCTTTTGGCTTGTGAATTTCTCTGCCTTTCAAACGTTCCAGCAGAGTCTGGCTAAAGACGGACATCATCTTTCATTGTGGATTATCCAGGTGTGATTTCTGTCTGCCTTCCATTTTCTGGGACCTTTTTTTCTTTTCCATAGTATAATCGTCATGGTATTTCTCAGCTATCCCCCTTAGACATGCTTATCAGACCGTTCCCCTTCATTCCAAGTGATTCATTTTGCATTTCTTGAATCACCGTATGTTCTCTAGGCCGAGGAGTGAGTGCTTTCGTGACTCTTGGTTGTTGTCTTTGAATTTGCACCGGTCACTTGAAGGAGTCTTTGCTGTCTTAGCCTAGGTCAAACTAAGCACTGAGAACACGTGGTCATCTGGGTTGGTTTGACATCCTGAGGTCAGAAACTCCAAATTCGAGGTGGTCCTTGCATCCCCCTTCACGGACACAAGATTTCCAAGACAAATTAGACAAATCTGATGAATTCCTCTCTCCAGGAAACATATTTTTCTGTCTCTTTTCTGGATTTGGGAAGTTTCGAACTTGACCTCTGATTCTTGAACGTTCCCCTAGATTCCGTCTAGATACGGGCATTCTTTATTTCTATAAGCTGTGCCATTTGTTTGCATTACATCCTCTGCCCTGGCCTGATTATTTTTCTTGAAACAGAATTGTAATGTTCTAATTTTCAGCCCACTTCCTTACATATGGTGTGAAAACACATAATCAATGATCCTTCTATGGCAATAGGTGGGGAGAGAATTTCGTTGGAGGCAAACTGAGCACTCTAGCCTGGGAGGGCAGCCTTCACGAAGGAACGAAGCCCTGTGGAAAAGGGTGCTTTTCAGCACCCTTGTAGAGCACTTCCAAACAAAGAGACATAGCCCAAGTGTGACAGGGCTCCATTCCTTCGAGGCTTCCAAGACATCTTTTGGGACACATTAGCATGTACCCAGTGGGCCCCCGTGACGCCAGAGCTATGGAAAGTGAGACTGATCTGCAAAGAATGCCAGGGGCCTAGGAAAGGAGGCATCGAGTCTTCTCTTCAACGTCCTCAACACATCATTCTTGACTTTGGCTTATGCTTAAGGCAGAAGGACCATGTAGGTCTGATAAGGCCCAAGTCCGGCCTCTTGCTTCCAATCAAGTTGCAAGCTTGAATCAGCATGGCCTCCCCATAGACTTGAATAGATGACAACGTTCTCCTCTCAGTGCTTGTCCCTCTATTCTTGCTTCTTGCCAAGGATTCCTTTCTTACCCCTTGAATCAGGGTCAGTTTTATGTCTTCCAGTTTCTGTGTCCGCTTTCTGTTTTTCAAAACTGTTTCTGGGTATTCCTCCCTTTAATAGCCTAGCCTAGGCCAATCCTCAGTCTGTAATCGTGCAGCCATCTTGGCGGACATGATCCTCGTGACGTCATAAACAACCTCAAAATTCGAAGTTGTCCTGACAACCTGCGTGCACACAGAGTTTCAGAGCCATCTCAGGCCAGTCTGACTCCTCACCCTTTCTTGGTAGGATAGTTTTCCTTTTTCTCGATTTCTTGTCGGTTTCTGACTTTCTACTCGAACTTTGTAAGGCCTGCTACATTCTCTCTAGACACTGGTTTCTTTCCTGTAAGATTATCCTGGGTTTTACCTCTTACATTTTATGTAGATGGCCAAGTGGGTGGACGTTCCCCAGAGAAAGTCCTGGACTCCCTCCCAAGTTGAAGTTGCCCAGGCAATCCTCTGATGTGCAATGATCATGTCATCCCCTAGCACTCTGGGAATTCCTCCTTAGCACGTCACATGTTTTCCTCCCTTCTTCCTTTGGGGAAGTGTACCAGATGCCTTCATAGATTGTAATGTTCTCATGGTTCTTTTTCTGGTGTGTATTGATAACATATCCTCACAATTGCTACTTATGTATGATCCCTGTCTGCACCGTACCATGAAATCTATATTTCCTAAAACTGCTCATGTGATCGGCAACCGTGATGTGAAGGAGTGAGGCCCAGGCCACACAAGCGGAACATGGGCACTTACACGCTCCACCACAGGGCCGGCCATGAATTGTCCTGTTGGACCAACCTTTTGCCTGAACGGAGGAAGACTTGGGCCTGTTTGGATTAGTCATGAAGGTGATTAGTTGTAACATCCTGGACGGTAACATTTTCCCTTGGTTCATGGGTTTAGGACTGATCATGTTCTTGTGGTAGTATTCCTCTTCATCTATTTGGAACGGTCTACCCTTCAGTAGCATCAGTAAGCATTTGGAGGTGTTTTTCCATGCTTGGAAGTTCACCTTCTCCTATCTCTTTCAGTCCCCAGGGCTTTATGCCGTCATTCTGGAAACCTTTTTGGATTTGTGATTTTAGGTGAATTTATTGCCGTAACACTGCATTAGAACATCCTATATCTTTCAGATTTACATCCTCATCGATTTAGACTTCTGTGTAGGTTAAATCATCTTCACCATCGTAAGCCAAATCGCAGGCCCTCACCACATACTTGTGCCTAATCATATCTTTCACCCTTCTCCACCGCACTACTTTGCCTCTGGGAAGGCACAAATATCTCATGCCACATATTGGTTATTGCTTTCTTTTTCTTCTAATTGTAAGTGAGATGTTACGGTATTTGACATTGTCCCTGGAGCTTGTTTCACTTCCCCTAAAACCCTCACAGCAATTCTGGTGGTCAAAAATGGCTGGGTTGCATCCTTTGTTCCGGTTGAGTGGTATTCCATTGTATGGCTAGAGCCCATCTTCCTTCTGCATTCGTCCCTTGCTGGGCACCAGTGCGGCTTACAAGTCTTGGATAGTGGGACTAAGGCTGTGGTGAAATCAGCCATGCACATGTCTTTATGTGGTAGTGTTTCTGAGTTCTTTGGATAAACACACCTCAGAGGAATAGCTGGATCATATGCGATATGGATTCTTAAATTTCAGAGGCAGTTACACACCACTTGGCATACTGGCTGCACTGTTTTACACTCCCACCAGGAGTGCAGGAGGCTTCCCTACTCTCCACCTCCTCTTTGACACTTGTTGTTTCCTGTCTGCTTCCTTATAGCCATTCTGACCACAGTGAGCTGCTATGTCCTTGCAGTTTGGATTTGCGTTGGCCTGAGACTTAATGATGGTGAACAAGTTTTCATGCACCTGTTGGCCATCTTTCAATCTTCTTGGGAGCAATCTCTGTTTCCATCTTTTGACCAGGTTTTCATAGGCTTGTTTTTTTTTTCTTGTGGAGACGTGCGAGTTCATTGTATCTTTGGGCTTTTCACCCCTTGTCCGATTTGTGGTTTGCAAACTTCCTCTCCCAGGTGTTGTGCTGTCTTGCATTGAGTCGATGGTTTCCTTGAGTGGGCAGAAGCTTGTGCATTTGATGTGGTCCCGTTTGTTTCTTGTTTCCCTTGTTGCCCTTGCCCAGTCAGACATGCTTCTTCCAAATAGGTGGCTCAGACAGATGGAATAGAGCATTCTGCCTAGGTCTTCTGCTACAAGTTTCACAGTTTCAAGTCTGCCATTAAGGGCTTCAATCCATTTCACATGGTGTGTGTGCCAGGTGTAACATCATGGTCTTCTCTCATTGTGTTCCGTGTGGATGTGCAGGCTTCCCAGCACCGTTTATTGTACAGACTCTCCC
This sequence comes from Equus asinus, assembly GCF_041296235.1. Lineage (NCBI taxonomy): Eukaryota > Metazoa > Chordata > Mammalia > Perissodactyla > Equidae > Equus > Equus asinus. Next base: position 446,036 of record NC_091809.1, on the reverse strand, counting down.
TTCTCAACTGTCTTCTCTTGGCTCCCTGGGAGAAAATGGGCTGTCCATGTACGTTTGAGTTGGGCTCTGGGTTCTTGCTCCTGTTGTATGGGTATGTGTGCCTGTTTTGGGGCCCAGGTTATGCTGTTTTGGTACCTAGAGTTTCGCCGTCTATATTGAAATCAGAAAGTGTGCCACGTCCTGCTTTTTTCATTTCCTGAGGATTCCTTTGCCTATTCAGGGTCTGTTGTTGCTGCCTAGAAACGTTAAGATTCTCTCTTCTATCTCTGTGGCAAATATTGCTGCAACTTTGACTGGGATTGTATGGAATCCAGAGATTCCTTTCTGCGGTATGGACTTTTCAAGTGTGTTAATTCTTCCATTCCTAGATCCCGGAATATCCTTCTTTCTCCTTGTGTCTTCTTGAACATCTTTCACCAAACGCTTGCTAGTTGTCGATTGACATAGCTTCACCTGTTTTGCTAAGGTTCTTCATACAGATCTTGTTCGCCTAACTGGCAAGCTGTTGTTTTTTCTTCCAGTTTCAGGTTTTCTATACTTTGCAAATTTTGACTGATTTTGCTTTGGCAGAAGTGCATCACTAAGTTCACATCTGCTGGCAATCTTCCTGTATTTGCTGTTTAAGTCTGGCACTGTCTAACTTGCCCTCCCATCTCCCTCTACACTACCTCTGACGTCTGCCCCAGAATAACTGAAGCAGTGGTGAGCTGGCTCACCCCCAGGATTCCACCCGGCCCAACCCCAGCCACTGACCCAAAAGGTGCGGACCTCACTGCTGCACCACCGGCCGGCCCCTTTCATGTTCCATTGGCAACATGCAGTTGAGTGCAGTGGGACTTGAATATGGTACTTGAGCCCATCTTTGGCACTGTGTAGATGAGGCCAGGTGTTTTTTGTTTCCACTGTGATGTCAGTGGATTTGTCATAATTGTGTCTCTGCTATCCCAACAATATTCATGGACACAGGGTTCCAGAGCCCGCTTGGAGCAGTCTTATAACTCGCCTTTCCCAGTTAGCAAAGGTTTGACCTTCGCTGCTTTTTGGCTTGTGAATTACTGTGACTTTCAAATGTTCAAGCAGAGTCTGTCTAAAGACTACCATCTTTCATTGTGGATTATCCAGGTGTGATTTCTGTTCGCCTTCCATTTTCTGGGACCTTTTTTTCTTTTCTATAATATACTCGTCATGGTCTTTCTCAGCTATGTCCCTTAGACATGCTTATCAGTTTGTTCTCCTTCATTCCAAGTGATTAATTTTATACTTCTTTAATCACCGTATGTTCTCTAGGACGAGGTGTGAGTCCTTTCGTGACTCTTGGTTGTTGTCTTTGAATTTACACTGGTCATTGTAGGAATCTTTGCTATCCTAGCCTAGGTCAAACTAAGCACTGAGAACACGTGGTCATCTGGGTTGGTTTGACATCCTGAGATCAGAAACTCCAAATTCGAGGAGGTCCTGGCAACCCCCTTCACGGACACAGTGTCCTTCTGCCTTAAGCATAATGCAACGTCAAGAATTATCTGTTTTGAACATTGCTGAAAAGAATCGATGCCTCCTTTCCTAGGCCCCTAGCATTCTTTGAAGATCAGTCTCACTCTCCATAGCCCTGGCGTCACGGGTTCGCACTGGGTACATGCTTATGTGTCCCAAGAGATGTTTTGGAAGCCTTGAAGGAATTGAGCCCTGTCACTGTGGGTATGTCTCCTTGCCTGGAAGCGCTCTACAAGTGTGTTGAAAAGCACCCTTTTCCAGAGGGCTTCATTCCTTTGTGAAGGCTGACCTCCCAGGCTAGAGTGCTCACTTTGCTTCCAATGAAATTTTCTCCCCCTAACTCTTTCTGTACAAGGATTATTGATTATGTGTTGACACCATATGTGAGGAAGTTGGCTCAAAATTAGAACATTACAAGTCTGTTTCAAGAAAAATAAACATTCCAGGGCTGAGGATGTAAGGGAAAGAAATGACACACTCTAGAGTATTAAAGTAAGCCCCTATCAGGACACATTCTAAGGGAATGTTCAAGGATCAGGGGTCAAGTTCGAAACTTCCAAAATCCAGAAATGAGAAGAAAAAATTTCTTTCCTGAGAGAGGAATTCATCAGATTTCTCTAATTTGTCTCAGAAACAGTCTGTCCCTGAATGGTGTTGCCAGGACCAGCTCGAATTTGGAGTTTCTGATCTCAGGATGTCAACCAACCCAGATGACCACGTGGTCTCAGTGCTTAGTGTGACCTAGGCTAGGATAGCAAAGAGTCCTGGCAGTGACTTGTGCAAATTCAAAGACAACAACCAAGAATCACAAAAGCACTCACACCTCGTCCTAGAGAACATACGGTGATTAAAGATATACAAAATTAATCACTTGGACTGAAGGAGAACAGACTGATAAGCATATCTAAGGGAGATAGTTGAGAAGGACCATGACGATTATACTGTCAAAAAGAAAAAAAGGTGACAGAAAATGGAAGGCGAACAGAAGTCACACCTGAACAATTCACAATGAAAGATGTAAGGCTTTACACAGACTCTGCTTGAAAGTTGTAAAGTCAGAGAAATGCATAAGCCAAAAAACGGCAGTGAAGGTCAAACCTAGGCTAATTGGGACGGGAGAGATATAAGACTGCTCCAAGCGGGCTCTGAAACCCTGTGTCCATGAAAATTGCCGGGACAGCAGAGACACAATTACGACAAATCCTCTGACATCACAGTGGGCCTGAATAACTTCGTGGCCTCATCTATAAAGTGCCAAAGTTGGCCTCAAGTAGCACATTCAAGTTCCACTGCACTCAACTGCAGGTTTCCAATGGAACATGAAAGGGGCCGGCCGGTGCTGCAGCAGCGAGGTCAGCACCTTCTGGTTTGGTGGCCCAGTGTGGGCCGGGTGGAATGAAGCGGGTGATCGTCCTCACCACTGCTTCAGTCATTCTGGGGCAGGCGTCCGAGGTAGTGTAGAGGCAGATGGGAAGGGACTTTAGACAGGGCCAGATTTCCGCTTGGGCGCCCCGGGACTCACTGTTTCACATTACGAGTGCATATCACATTAGTAGTGTTAGGAAATATAGATTTCATGGTACGGTGCGGGCAGAGATCATAAATAAGCAGCAATTGTGAGGATACGTTATCAATATGCACAAGAAAAGGAACCATAAGAATATTACAATCTATGGAAGCATCTGGTACACTTCCCCAAAGTAAGAAGGAAGGAAGACACGTGACCTGCCAAGGTGGAATTGGCAGAGTGCTAGGAGATGACACGATCATTGCACATCAGAGGATTGCCTGGGCAACTTCAACTTGGGAGGGAGTCCAGGACTTTCTCTGGGGATGGTCCACCCACTTGGCCATCTACACAAGATATAAGAGATACAACCAAGGATAATCTTATACTGGACAGAAACCAGTGTCTAGAGAGAATGTAGCAGCCCTTTCAAAGTTCAAGGAGAAAGTTAGAAACCGACAAGAAATCCAGAAAAAGGACGACTATCTTACCTGGAAAGGGTGAGCAGTCAGACTGGTCTGAGATGGCTCTGAAACTCTGTGTGCATGGAGGTTGTCAGGACAACTTAGAATTTTGAGGTCGTTTATGACATCACGGTGAAAATGTCCCCCAAGATGGCTGCATGGTTACAGTCTGAGGATTGGCCTAGGCTAGGCTATTAAAGGCAGAGATACCCAGAAACAGCTTTGACAAACAGAAAGCTGACACAGAAACTGGAAGAGGTCAAACAGACTCTGATTCAAGGGATAAGAATGGAATCCTTGGCCAGAAGCGAGAATAGTGGGACAAGTACTGAGAGGAGAACGTTGTCATCTATTCAAGTCTATGGGGAGGCCATGCTATCTTAAATCATCCTCATTTTTACAAAAGATAGCCAAATTATGATTAACACGTTTGCAAATAAAGTGTAGTTTCAATACAACTTGCTCCAATTATTTACATAAGAGCAGAAAGAATCGGAATTGCTTATACAGGTTTTTTAAAATCTGCTTTGCTGGAATTTTTTCTGAGGAGTCTCAGATTGAACTGTGAAGGCCTCTAGATGCCAGAAAAGCCAAGCCAAGGACTTGCCATCAGATTTGGCCTGAAGTACCTACAGATTTGAGTGGCATTCTCTTTGAGGTCACCCAAAATATTCGGAGGTTCCCTGCACCTGCCAGATAAGCAAGATTCCTTAGTGACCGGGCAAGATTGCCAGAATCTCTGTAAACAAGGTACCAGGCCCATGTTTCCAAGTGGCTGAATTCCAGAAAGTCCAATCTTTGTTCCTGAAATGCTGTCTTGTCGTATCTGAGCCTGTATGTTTCAAATATGACATTCCAGTCAAAGCCTTGGTAATATAACCAATGTGTCCTGTTATAAGGAGAACAGATTCTTATGGAACTTATGCAAATATTGCCACGAAATGACCATACTCAGTAACAAAGGGTTTGACAATTCCTTAGGGATAAGGTAGGGAGAAAAAGGTAAATGTTTCAGTTTTGCTCATGAAGGTATAATTTCACCAAATGGCTGTAAGTCATAGTTAGCATAAGAGAAAAGAGAAAAAGCTTTCCTTCATTACGAGAAAACAAAACAACACATCAAAACTCAACAATATTTCAAACAGAAGTCCTAAAAAATTACAATCATGCTTATCAGTTCACACAGCCCTGCATAATCAGTTCTGCGGCTGAATCTTCTGGTAATAGACTGAGGAACTTAGTTTCTGTTAGAATTCTGTAATTTCTTACTCCGTTCAGTTTTACAATCTGAAAGTTTACCAGAAGCCTGTCGTTTAGAACCTTTTTGTCAGAACCCTTTCCAGGAATTTCTCAGAAGATGAAACATACTTGCAAAAGGAAAAAGAATCAGAGTAAAATAACAAGTACCTGGAAATGGACAAAGGATTCAAAAGGGCAATTGCCAAAGAAAGTTGGCTACTTCTGTGACATATTATACTTCCAGATAATAAGTGGACGTATGACAGATAACCAGGACAGATCAGAATTTTAGGAATGCTATATAATTTTAAGACATCTATATTAATAACATTTACCCATCTAATAACACCTAAGAAAGTCTATCATTACTTATTTTACAATGATTCCCGTGCAATGTAATAGACCAAATAAGTCTAATTAGTTTAGTATTTTCCTCCTTATAGGAAGAGAGAGCAAATGTCTTTGAGATGTCTCAAGGGCCCTCTGAAAAGCCTCAGATTAATTTTTCTTCTGTCTACCAGGTCAAAAGACAGCCTTCATTTAGGATTTGAATATTTTTGAGGGAGAATCTTGTCAAAACATATCAAAAGCTTTTCAAATGCTTGTTCAAATGTGAAACAACACTGACTGTGAAATACGCTCAGGTATCTATTCAAAGTGATAACAGAAAGAGTCAATAATCTTAAGAGTGACCTAAGTCATTATATTCACAGAAGAGTTTTGTCTCTTAGGTAGACTCACTCAAAGGAATAGCTTTTATAACCTCTTTATCAAGAGCAGATCAAAAGTTCAAGAAAATGTATCCTTTTAGAGAAAACCAAACTTGAATTTCTGCACCTACTTATTTTTAACATTCAAACTCATTCACTTAATTGAACTTACTTTAGTCTTCTTGACCAGGCATAAAACTCCTTTCAGATTTTCTTCTTCACAAACCTTCTAAAGCTTTCTTTTATGTTTTCAGAATTTGTCCCAAAGTCTTTGTTTTTTCCTTTCTAGTACATCAGGACGAGTTTATCTTGCTTAACCAATTAAACAAAAATATTTCCATTATTTATACCTTTTTTACTGAAAACGTACATTTTAACTTCCTTGAATACAGAGCTCTTTTTGTTAGTAATTTTCTGTAGCTTTAATTACGTAGGTTAATTAGAACTTTTAACCCTTAACAGACCTATTAAACACTAAAAAGGAAAACAATTATGAATTGTCTTTTATATCAGCATTCTGAACACTTCATAAATTTAGAAACACGCCACTTTACAATAAAACACAAGGCATGGTTTTTAATACACCCACACGCTTTTAGCCTCTTCAAGAAGAAGCCAAAAGTAGATAACTTAGATGTGTTTACTAATAATGTTTCAGTGTTTCGTCCTATCCAGAAATGACCCAGATATTCAGATTTTTATCATTTAACTTAACTCGGCAAAACTCAAGATGGTTACCAAAAAGCATTTCGAAGCTGTTTTTCTTTCCCAAACTATACAGACCATAAAAGTTTTTGTACTCACTTTAATGAGTATTATCTATTTAAACCATTTGTTTCCATCAATTATGTTCAGATTACCTACTGAAACCTCATGAGGCCTTAGACAAAACTGGTCATCATTTAAAGCTATTACTTTGCTGACAAATTTAGCAGACAAAGTGAACTTATATGACTAGTAAACCCAGGCTGAAGGCCTGCATCCCTATGCAAATACCGACATCCCTGAGAACAAGACTATTTTCAATCAGACCAACAAACTTAAACAGTCTTTCATTTACCAAAGGTTATGACATTAAATTTGAAAGGCACTGAGTTGATTTCTACTGCATTTAGCATTTATGTAAACACTTACTATAAGCCAACTAAACAGAGATCTTAATATTGGTCATACCACCCAAGGCTGAAAATATCACATGTATAACCTACACATAGACACGCATACACAGAGACTGTACAACTATTGTTTTAAAAGCTACTGCCGTGAATCAGGTACAATAATATAAAGCTCACCAGTTATGAAGGTAAACTTTTTTTTAGCCTTTTCACTAATACTTATTGAGAAGACCCTCGAGATGCTAGACTCTTTCAATGGCACACTTATGGCCATTTCTCCTTTCCCCTCCTTTCTTTTTGTCAGTTAAGAGTGAGTGATGGGCTAGATAGTAGTTCCTGGAGAAGGGGGGATGATAATTCTTTTAATGATAAAGGAACTAGGTGGAATCTGTACTGCCTCTAGAGATCTTTCCCACAGAAATAGAAGAGAGAGAAAGGACCCTGAATACCCAAAGGAATCCTGAAGAAAATAAACAAAGCAGGACGTATCACACTTTCTCATTTCCACATATAGGACGAAGTGCTAGGAACCGAAACGGCACAGTCTGGGCCCAAAAACAGGCACCAAGAGCCCAGAGGTCAACTCACGCATATATGCACATGCATACATGCGCAACACATTTTCAACCAGGGAACCAAGAGTACACAGTGGAGAAAGGAGAGTCTCGACAAGAAACGGTGCTGGGAAGACTGCACAGCCAAATGTAACACAATGAGAGTAGAGCATGATGTTACACTAGTCACACACACCACCTCGAAACGGATTAAAGACTTGAATGGAAGACTTGAAACCGTGAGACTTCTAGGAGAAAACCTAGGCAGCATGCTCGTTGCCATCTGTCTTAGCAGCCTATTTGGAAGAAGCGTGTGTGACAGGAATGGGCAACAAAGGAAACAGGCAGATGGGAAGCGATGTTAGACTGGGCCAGTCTTCCTCAGCAAATACAGCAGCATTGCCAGCAGATGTGAGCACAGCAGTAATCTGCCTAAATAAAACCAATCAAAAGTTGCAAAGGATAGAAAAACTGAACCTCATAAAAAAAAACATGCTAGTAGGAAGAACAAGGTATCTAGGAATAACCTGTGCCAAACAGGTGAAAGCTATGTAAACCGAGAAGTAGCAAAGCTTTGGGGAAAGAAATTTCACAAGATACAAGGAAACGGAAGGGCATCAGTGTGCATGGAATGGAAGAAAACGAAGGAAGAATGAAGTATCATCACAATGATACCTTTCTTATCCCTGGAATCAGCATCTCTTTGATCTCTTCAAGTTTCTGTGCCTTGTTTCTGTTTGGAAAAGCTGTTTCTGGGTATCTCTCACTTGAGTATCCCAGCCTAAGCCAATCCTGGTACTGTAAACATGCAGCCATCTGGGGTGACACGTTCACTGTAATGTCATAAACACTCTCAGAATTCAAAGTTGTCCTGACAACCTCCATGCACACAGTGTTTCAGAGCCGTCTCCTCCCAGTCTGACTGCTCCCCCTTTCCAGGAAGGATAGTTTTCCTTGTTCTGGATGTGTTGTCGGTTTTCAACTTTGTCCTCTAACTTGGAAAGGTCTACTACATTCCCTCTAGACACCGGTTTCTTTCCTTTAAGATTATCCTGGGTTTTATCGCATATCTTTTGTGGATATGGCCAAATGGGTGGACTTTCCCCAGAGAAAGTCCTAGACTCCCTCCCAAGTAGACGTTGCCCAGGAAATCCTGTGATGCACAATGATCGTGTGATCTCATGGCAGTCTGACAATTCCACCTTGGTGGGTCACATATTTTCCTTCCTTCATGATTTGGGAAAGCGTACCAGATGCGTTCATAGACTCTAATATTCTCATGGTTCTTTTTCTGGTGAGTATTGATAAGGTCTCCTCACAATTACTACTTCTTTATGATCTCTGTGCCAACCATACCTTGAAATCGGGATTTCCTAATGCTAGAAATCTGATCTGTACCCATGATGCTAGCCCCTGAAGCCCGGGCCACGCAAGAGGAAGTTGGGCACTTACCTGCTGCACCACAGGGCTGGCAATGAATTAGACTTCTGCACCAACCTTTGGCCTGAACTTGGGAAGATGTTGGCCTGCTTCAATCATTCGTGAAGGGAATCAGTAGTAACATCATGGAAGGTATTATTTTCCATTGGTTCATGAGTTTAGCATGGAACATGTTCTCTTGCTAGTATTCCGCTTCATCACTTTGGGAAGGTCTACGTTTCTGTAGCATCATTAAACACTTTGAGGTGATTACCAATCCTTGGAAGTTCATCCTCTCTGATCTCTTTCAGCCTATAAAGCTTTAGGCCGTAAGTCTGCACCCCTTTTGGAGTTTTGATTTTATGTGGATTGATTGCCGTAACCCTGCATTCTAACATGCTATGGCTTTCAGATCTACATCCTCATAGATTTAGACTTCTGAGTAGGTTACATCATCTTCACCACCATAAGGCTAATTACAGGCTCTCACGATACTTGTGCCTAATCAACTCTTTCTCCCTCTGGCCCTCGCCTACTTTTCCGCTGGGAACTACCAATCCCATGTCACATGCTACCTGTTTGTTGGTCCGTTTTTCCTCTTCTCCTGTACGTGAGATCCTGTGGTATTTGACCTTACCACGGCGCTTGTTTCAGTTCCTCTAGTACCCTCAGGAGCCATTCTGGTGGTCACAAATGGCTGGACTGTATCCGTTCCGAAAGCTGAATGCTATGCCACTGTGTGCCTATAGCCTATCTTCCTTCTCCATTCGTCCCTTGATGGGCATCAGGGAGGCTTCCAAGTCTTGGATATTGGGCGTAAGGCTGTGGTGCTCACAGCAGTGCACGGATCTCTGTGCATTACTGTTTCCATGATCTTTGGATATATACGTCACAGAGGAATAGCTGGATCATATGCTAGGTGGATTCTGAAACATTCTGAATTTTCACTCCTTTGTGTAGTGGCTGCATCGGCTCAAACTCCCACCTGCCGTGCAGGAGGCTTCCCTTCTCTCCACCTCCTCTCTGAAACTTGTTGTTTCGTGTCTTCACCCTTATAGCCATTCTGACCACTGTGAGCTGCTATCTCATTGCACTTCGGATTTGCATTGACCTCAGACTTAATGATGAGGAACATGTTTTCATACAGCCTGTTGGCCATCTTTCTATCTTCCTGGGAGAAATGTGTGTTTCCATCTTTTGCCCAGGTTTTCTTGGGCTCATTGTTTTTTTTCCTGTGGAGATGTATGAGTTCACTGGATCTTATGGCTGTTCACCCCTTCTCCGATGTCTGTTCTGCAAACATCCTGTCGCAGTTGTTGTGCTGTCTTTGCATTGAGTCGATGGAGTCGTTGGCCTGGTAGAAGCTTCTGCATTCGATGGAGTCCCGCTTGTTTCTTGTTTCTTTTGTTGCCCTTACCCAGTCACACATGCTTCTTCCAAGTAGGCGGCTATGCCAGATGGCAAAGAGCAAGCTGCCTGCATCTTCCGGCAGCAGTTTCATGGTTTCAAGTCTTCCATTCAAAGCTTTAATCCATTTCAATGTGGTATGTGTGCCTGGTGTAACATCATGGTCTAGTCTCATTGTGCCACTTGTGGCTCTGAAGTCTTCCCAGCACTGTTTCTTTTTGAGACTCTCCTTTCTCTGCTGTCTCCTCTTGGCTCCCGTGTCAAAAATGGGCTGCCCATATATGTGGCAGTTGACTGCTGGGCTCAATTCTGTTCCATGGGTCTGTGTGCCTATTTTGGGGGAAAGGCTGTGCTGTACCGGTACCTAGCGCTTTGTCCTATATTTGGCAATCAGAAAGTGTGATACATGCTGCTTTGTTGGTTTTACTCAGGATTCCTTTTCCTATTCAGGGTCCTTTGTTGCCACATAGAAACTTTAGTATTCTCTCTTCTATTTCTGTGGGAAAGATTGCTGCAACTTTGACTGGGACGACGTGGAATGCAGACATTGCTTTTTGCGGTATGGATGCTTAAAGTGTGTTCGTTCTTCCATTCAAAGAACATGGAATAGACTTCCGTTTCCTTGTGTCTTGTGGAATTTCTTTCCCCAAAGCTTTGCTAGATTTCAGTAGACATAGCTTTCTTCTGTTTGGCCAATGTTATTCCTAGATTTTTTTTCTTTTTACTGGCATGCTTTCTTTTTTGCTGTTCCTTTTCTCTATTATTAGCAACATTTAATTGGTTTGTTTTGGCAGAAGTTTATGGCTGTGCTCACATCTGCTGGCCATGCTGCTGTATTTGCTGAGCAAGAGTAGCGTGGTATAACGTTGCTTCCCATATGCCTCTACACTGGGTCGCACGCCTGGCCCAGAACGGCTGGATGAGCGGTGAGGAGGCTCACCCCCAGGATTCCACGTGGCTGACTCTGGGTTGCCGAATCAGAACGCAGGGACTTCACGGCTGCCCCACTGGCTGGCCCCTTTCGTGTTCCATTGGCAATCTGCAGTTGAGTGGAATGTACTTTAACATGTTACTTGAGCCCAACTCTGGCCCTGTGTAGATGAGGCCAGCTTCTTTTTCTGGACCACTGTGATGTCGGAGTATTTGTCAGAATCGTGTCTCTTTTCCAATCAGGCTTTGGGGACACAGGGTTTCAGAGCCCGCGTGGAGCAGTCTCAGAACTCACCCTTCCCAGTTAGCCCAGGTTTGACCTTCAATGCAAGTTTTGGGGTTGTGACTTTATTGGACTTTCAAACGTTCAAGCAGACCCTAACTAAACACTGAAGTAATTCACTGTGGATTATTGAGGTGTGATTTCTGTTTGCCTTCCATTTTCTGGGAGCTTGCTTTCGTTTCCATAGTCTAATCGTCATGGGTCTGAGCTATCTCCCTTCGATATGCTTATCAGTGTGTACTCCTTCATTTCAAGTTAGGAGTTTGGTATTTCTTTAATCACCATAGGTTCTGTAGGCTGATGTGTGAGTGCTTTCGTTACTGTTGGGTGTTGTCTTTGAATTTCCATCGGTCATTTGAAGGAATCTTTGCCATCCTAGCCTAGACCCAACTGAGCACTGAGTAAACGTGGTCATCTTGGTTGGTTCGATATTGTGAGATCAGAAACCCCATGTTTGAGGTTGTCCTGGAAACCACCTTCACAGACACAATGGTTCCGAGACAAATTAGATGAATCTGATGGATTCCTCTCTCCAGGTGAGAGATCCTTTGGAAAGTTCAGAACTTCACACCTGATCCTTGAACGCTCCACTAGATTACGTCTAGATAGTGGCTTACTTTATTTCCACAGGTTTTGTTATTTGTTTAATTTACCTCCTCAGCTGTGGCATGCTTATATTCCTTTAAGTAGAATGGTAATGTTCTAAGTTTCAGCAAACATCGTTATGTGTGGTGTCAAACACCTATTCAATACTCCTTCTACGGCAAGAGATGGGGGAGAGAATCTCATTCATCTCAACTGAGCACTCTAGCCTGGGAGGACAGCCTTCACACAGTAACGAAGCTTTCTGCAAAAGGGTGCTTTTGCGCACTCTTCCTGAGTCCTTCCAAACCAAGAGTCATACCCCAAGCATGACAGGGGCCCATTCCTTCCAGGCTTCAAAGAGATGCCTAGTGACACATTACCATGTACCCAGTGGGTGCCTATGACGCCAGAGCTATGGAAAGTGAGACTTCTCTTCACAGAATACTAGGGACCTAGGACCGAGGCCTCTATTCTTCTCTTCAATGTCTTCAAGAGATCATTCTTGACTTTGGATTATGAGTAAAGCAGAAGGCCAACATAGGTCTGATAAGCTCAAGGTCCGGCCTCTTGTTTCAAGTCAAGTTTCAAGCTTGAATCAGCATGGCCTCCCCATCGACTTGAGGAGATGGCAATGTTCTCCTCTCAGTGCTTGTCCCTCTGTTATCACTTCTTCCCAATGATTCCTTTCTTATCCATTGAATTAGCATCTCTTGCATCTCTTCACGTTTCTGTGCCCAGATTCTGTTTGCAAAAGCTGTATCTGGGTATCTGTCACTTGAATATCCAAGCCTAGGCCAATCCTCAGGCTGGAGACCTGCGGCCATCTTGGGTGACATGTTTATCGTGATGTCATAAACACCCTCAGAATTCTAAGCTGTCCTGAAAACCTCCATGCACATAGTTCGTCACGACCATCTCATACCAGTCTGACTACTTCCCCTTTCCAGGTAGGATAGTTTTCCTTGTTCTGGATTCCACGTCTGTTTATAACTTTATCCTCGAACTTTGAAAGGTCTACTACAATCCCACTGGACACCAGTTTCTTTCCTTTCAGATTATCCTGGGTTTTATCTCTCATCATTTGTGGATGAGTCCAAATGGGTGGACTTTCCCCAGAGGAAGCCCTGGAGTCCCTCCCGAGATTGATTTTCCTGGTCAACCCTCTGATGCGTAATGATCGTGTCATCTCCATTTCCACCTTGGCAGGTCACATGTTTTCCTTCCTTCATCATTTGGGGAAGTGTTCCTGATGCGTTCATAGATTGTAATATTCCCATGGTTCTTACTCTGATGTGTATTCATAACGTCTCTTCACAATTTCGACTTCTTTAGGATGTCTGTCTCCACCATACCATGAAATCTATATTTGCTAATGCTACTAATCTGATCTGCACCCGTGATGCTCGCCGGTGAAGCCTGTACCACCCAAGTGGAATGTGGGAACTTACCCAGTACACCACAGGGCCGGCACTGAATTGGATTCTTGGACCAACATTTTGCCTGAACTGGGGAAGATGTTGGCCTGCTTTGATTATTTGTAAAGGTAATTAGTAGTAACATCATGGACGGTAACCTTTTCCTTTGGATCCTGAGTTTAGCACGGAACATGTTCTCTTGGTAGAGTTGTTCTTCATCACTTTGCCACTGTCTACCTTTCTGTAGCATTATTAAGCACTTGGAGGTGATTAGCCATGCTTGGAAGTTCATCTTCTCTAATCTCTTTCAGTCTCCAAAGCTTTAGGCCATAAACCTGCTTGCCTTTTTGTAGTTTTGATTTTACATGAATTGATTGCCATAACCCTGCATTATAACACCCTATTGTTTTCAGATTTACAACCTCCTAGATTTAGACTTCTTTGTATGGTACATCATCTTCACCACCGTAAGCCTAATGACATGCCCATACCACACACTGGTGCCTAATCAACTCTTTCTTCCACTGTCTTCTGCCACCGATTCCCTCTGGGAACCACCAATCCCTTGTCATGTGCTACCGGTTTGTTTCTCCTTATTTTACTCTTCTCCTTGTAAGTGAGATCCTTGGTATGTGACTTTCTCCCTGGGGCTTCTTTCAGTTCCCCTCATACCCTCAGGAGCCATTCTGGTGTCACAAATGGCTGGACTGCACCCTTTCTTGCAGCTGAGTGCTATCCCACTGTGTGGCTATAGCCAATCTTCCTTCTCCATTCGTCCCTTGATGGGCCCCATGGCGATATCCAAGTCCTGGACATCAGGATTAAGGCTGTGGTGAACACAGCGGTGCAGGGAATCCTATGCGTTGGTGTTTCCAAGTTCTTCGGATAAATACGATGCAGAGGAATAGCTGGATCATATGGTAGATGTATTCTGAAATTTCTGCGGAAATTCCACACCGCTTTGCATAGTTCCCGCACCGGCTTACACTCCCACCAACGGTGCAGGAGGCTTCCCTTCTCTCCACCTCCTCTCCGACACTTGTTGTTTCCTGTCTTGTTCCTTATGGGCATTCTGACCACAATGTGCTGTTATCTCATCGCCATTTGGATTTGCATTGGCCTTAGACGTAATGATTATGAACATGTGTTCATACAGCTGTTGGCCATCTTTCTATCTTATTTGGTAAAACTCTCTTTCCGTCTTTTGCCCAGGTTTTAATGGGCTTGTTGTTTTTTCTCTTGTGTTGGCATGTGTGGTTGTTGGCTCTTTTGGCTATTCAGTCCTTCTCTGATGTGTGGTTTGAAACATCCACTCGCAGTTGTGATGTCTTTGCATTGAGTGGATGGTTTCCTCGGCTGGGCAGAAGCTTCTGCGTTGGACGCAATCCCATTTGTTTCTTGTTTCGTGTGTTGCCCTTGCCCAGTCACACATGCTTCTTCCAAATAGGCGGCTATGCCACAGGGCCATGAGCAAGGTGCTGGTTTTCTACTAGAAGTTTCACGGTTTCAAGTCTTCCGTTCAAGGCTTTCATCCATTTCGAGGTGGTGTGTGAGCCTGATGTAATATCATGGTCTACTCTCATTGTGTCACATATGGCTGTGCATTTTTCCAGCACATTTTCTTCTTGAGACTCTCCTTTCTCCACTGATCCTCTTGCCTTCCTCGTTGCAAATGGGATGTCCATATATGTGTGACTTGACCTCTGGGCTCTAGATTCTTTTCCATTGATCTCTGTGTCTGTTTTTGAAACCAGACTGTGCCATTTCGGTACGTAGCACTTCGTCCTACATGTTGAAATCAGTAAATGTGACATGTCCTGCTTTGTTCATTTTCCTCAGGATTCCTTTGGATATTCAGGGTCCCTTGTTGCTGGATAGAGACTTAAGGATTCTCTCTTATATTTCTGTGGGAAAGATTCTGCAACTTTGACTGGGATTGCATGGAATCCAGAGATTGCTTTATCCGTTATGGAGGTTTCAAGTATTTTAGTTCCTACATTCCTATAGCACGGAATACCCTTCCATTTGCTTGTGTCTTCTGGAATTTCTTTCCCCAAAGTTTTGCTAGTTTCTGATTTCCATAGCTTGCACCTGTTTAGCTAAGCTTATTTCTAGAGATCTTATTCTTTTTTTCCTGAGGTTTGGTTTTTCTGTTCTTTTCAAGTTTTCATTAATTTTGTTTTGGCTGATGTTTATGGCTGTGCTCAGATCTGCTGTCGATGTTGCTGTATTTGCTGAGGAATACTGACGCTGTCTGACGTTGCTTCCCAGCTGCCTCTACACTACCTCCCATGCCTCCCCGAGAATGGCTGGACCAGCGGTGAGGAGGTTCACCCCCAGAATTCCGCATGGCCACCCAGAACGTGCAGACTTCACCACTGCACCACGGGCCGGCACCTTTCATGTTCCATTGGCAACCTGCTGTTGAGTGGAATGTGACTTGAATATGCTACCTGAGCCCAACTCGGGCACTGTGTAGATGAGGCCAGTTTGTTTTTCTTCTCCACTGTAATGTCAGAGGATTTGCCAGAATTGTGTCTCTGCTGTCCATGCAAACTTCATAGACACAGGCTTACAGAGCCTGATTTTAGCAGTCTCATAACTCACCCTTACCAGTTACCCTAGGTTTGACCTTCGCTTGGGTTTTTGGGATTGTGACTTACTCTGACTTTCGAACGTTCAGAGTATGTCTAAAACTGACATCTTTCTTTATGTATTATTCATGTGTGATTTCTGTGTGCCTTCCATTTTCTGGGAACGTTTTTTATTTTCCATGGTAGAATCGTTGATATGGGCTCAGCGAGCTGAAGACTTGAATGAAAGATTGCTTGGACTCTCAAGATCCTGCATTGGTGTTCTTTTATTGCGAGAACAGTACACGATAGCATGGGGACAGGACACATTAGCAGTGAAGAGCTACTGCTGCTGCTGCCTGGGGACAGGACCCATGGGTAGTCAGAGCTATTGCTGCTGCCCTGACTAGAGGGTTAGGGCTAATTTCATAAGGCATGGGTATATGACTTATTTTTACTCAAAAAAGAAATAATGATGTAAAATGTCTTTAAATGATTTCAGTACAGATGGGGTCTGGACATTGTGTTGTCATATTTTTAGATACGAATCTGGCCATATAGATCAGCATGTAGGTGAGAATGCACTGGGCTTCTCACCCTGGGGCAGCCCTAATTCATACCATAAAATAATCCACTGGGTCATATAGTTTGGCATGTAGTCCAGGTCACCTTCAGCTTCCCTAGCTGGGGCTGGCCGGATCCACATCATAAAACCTCCCTGAACCTATTTGGACTGGAAATCTTTGAGGATATGGATGATGGTCACTCTTCTGTGACTACTTCTGGCTGTACAGGGTTGTAGAGCTGTCCCTAAATGGGGCCATAGGTACACTTAGGCAGTTTAGTGGACCCGAAGGCTTGCCCCATTGAGTTCAAGCCTGACAAGTTATACAGATCCTCTGGAGATGAGAGAGTCATTGACAAGAGGTGGTCCAGGAAGTGAAACATTTTTGACATGCATAAGACAAACAATGAAACAGACAACAAAATATCATAAGAAATACAAGCAGTATGTTTAACCCAATGAATAAGGTTTTGAAGTAGTGCAGAAACCTTGTCCTGACTAGGAGTTCAAACAATCATTTAGATTTAGGGTTGGTCAGACATGGATTTAATTTGGTGGCTGGGATACCAAGCCAGAAATATTTTGATGGTAGTCAGGAATATAGACACAACATTCAGTTTTTATAATGGCACAGGTGCCCCCTTGTGCTGCTGTCAAGACATCCAGAGCCAATTGGATTTGGAGGACTGCCTTTCACACTTGGGATACTTCTAAATTGGGCAGTGAAATGCTATGTTGTGTATCATTTAATGCCTTCATAGTAAATTTGTTTAGGACTTCCATGGGCAAGACTTGAATATGCTACAAAAGTCGATTCCTAATTGGTGAAAGTAAATTGCGGAAAGATGGTCATACCAGCTGAAGACAGGGATGGTCAAGGGCTGTTGCAAGTTGGGTAGGTTAGCAGGAGGAGATATAGTAAATGTAGTTCCACCTTGCATCCAGACAAAGCCTAGAGTGCATCGTCCAATCCATGCAGGTGGTAGCCAAAGTCATAAATTGGAGCCACATATCCACTGAGCACCGTTAGGGGCTAACCAATGCGTGTTGAGCCATGTATCCCAGTCAGTCTGAAACCAATCAGTATTTTTTTTAAAGCTATGACATGAGAACACATCTAACAGGGATTTTTTCCCATAGGTCGAGTGCTATAAGGCGATGTATCACAGGGGTGATTTTTTTTCCCCAAAAGAAAGTGGCCTTTTACTGAGTTGCCAACTAGTAGGAGTGAACCAAATATATTCATCCCAAATTTTGTATTGTCCATCCTGTGTGTAGTAATAAGTTGGGGACATTACCTTTGGAACTTGTTCTGTATGATCCAAGTGTGACAAGGCAAATCTAGTTAGTATTTGGACAGTAGTATTGAAGGAAAATGTTTGATTGTGGCCAGGGAACTTCCAGGTGTCAGAGGTAGATGGCCACAAGGAGACATTACTATTAATAATACATGAATATTGCGGAAGAAAAGAGCTAGAATCTAATATCCATGAATGCCTACTATAGCTTCTACAGAAACATAATTTTTTCTCTCTTAAATCACTCTCATTGTTACAAAAGATAGCCAAATCAGGATTACCGGGTTTGAAAATCAAGTGTAGTTTCAATACAACTTGCTCCAATTATTTACATTAGAGCAGCAAGAATAGTAGTTGTTCATACAGGCTTTTTTAAATGTGCTTCACTGGATCTTTTCCTGCGGAATCTCGGATTGAACTGTGAAGGCCTCTAGAGGCCAGAAAAGCCAAGCCAAGGACTTGCCATCAGATTTGGCCTGAAATACCTACAGATTTCAGTGGTGTTCTCTTTGAGGTCTCCCCAAATTTTCGGAGGTTCCTTACACCTGCCAGATAAGCAAGCTTCCTTACTTACCGGGTAAGATTGCCAAAATCTCAGTAAACAAGGTACCAGGCCTGTGTTTCTGAGTGGCTGTATTCCAGAAAGTCCAATCTTTGTTCCTGAAACGCTGTCTTGTCATATCTGAGGCTGTGTGTTTCAAATATGACATTCCAGTCAAAGCCTTGGTCATATAACCAATGTGTCCTCTTATAAGGAGAACAGATTCATATGGAACTTACGCAAATATTGACACGAAATGACCATACTCAGTCACAAACGGTTTCCAAATTCAGGAGGGATAAGGTAGGGAGAAAAAGATAAATGTTTCAGTTTTGCTCATAAAGGTATAATTTCACCAAATGGCTGTAAGTTATAGTTAGCATAAGAGAAAAGAGAAAAAGATTTCCTTCATTATGAGAAAACAAAACAACACATCAAAACTCAACAATATTTCAAACAGAAGTCCTAAAAATTTATAATCGTCCTAATCAGTGCACACAGTCCTGTATAATCAATTCTTGAGCTGAATCTTCTGTCAGCAGATCGATGAGCATAGTTTCTGTTAGAATTCTGTCATTTCTTACTCCGTTCAGTTTTACAATCTGAAGGTTTATCAGAAACCTGTCGTTTAGACTCTTTGTGTCAGAATTCTTTCCAGGAATTTCTCGGAGTTGAAACATATTTGCAAAAGGAAAAAGCATCAGAGTAAAACAACAACTATCTGCAAATTTACAAAGAACTCAAAAGGGCAATAGGCAAAGAAACTTGACTAATTCTGTGACATATAACACTGCCAGATAGTAATTGAACTTATCACTGATAACCAGGGCAGATCAGAATTTTAGGAATGCTATCTAATTTTGAGACGTCTATATTAATAACATTTACCCATCAAATACCAGCTAAGAAAGTCTATTGTCACTGATTTCACAATGTTTTCCATTTAATTTAATAGACCAAATAAACCAAATTACTTTAGCATTTTCCTCCTTGTAGGAAGAGAGAGCAAATTTCTTTGAGAAGTCTCAGGGACCCTCTGAAAATCTACAAAGTAATCATTCTTCTGTCTAGCAGGTCTAAAGAACGCCTTCATTCAGGATTTGAATATTTTTGAGGGAGAAGCTTGTCACAACATATCAAAAGTTTTTAAAATATTGTTCAAATAGCAAACAACACTCAGTGTGAAACAATGCTCAGGTATCCATTCAAAGTGATAACAGAAAGAGTCAAAAATATTAAGAGTAACCTCAGCCATTATTTTCACAAAACAGATTTGTCTCTTAGGTAGACTTACTCAAAGGAACAGCTTTTGTAACCTCTTTATCAAGAGCAGATCAAAAGTTCAAGAAAATGTATCCTTTTAGAGAAAACCAAATTTGAATTTCTGCACCTACTTATGTTTCACATTCAAACTCATTCACTTAATTGCACTTACTTTAGTCTACTTGACCAGGCATAAAACTCATTTCAGAATTCCTCCTTCACAAACCTTCTACATCTTTCTTTTTCATTTTCAGTACTTGTCCCAAAAGTCTTTCTTTTTTCCTTTCCAGTACATCAGGAGCAATTTATCTTTCTTAACCCATCAAACAAAAATATTTCCATTCTTTATACCTTTTTTACTGAAAGCATACATTTTAACTTCCTTGAATACAGAGCTCTTTTGCTTAGTAATTTCCAGTAGCTTTAATTCCATAGGTTAGTTAGAACCTTTAACGCTTAACGGACCTAGTAAACACTAAAAAGGTAAACAATTATGAAATGTCTTTTATATCAGCATTCTAAACACTTTACAACTTAAGAAACACGCCACTTCGCACTAAAACACAAGGCACGCTTTTTGATACACCCACACGCTTTTAGCCACTTCAGTAAGAAGCCAAAAGTAGATAACTTAGATATGTTTAACGATAATGTGTGAGTGTTCTGTTCTATCCAAAAGTGACCCACATATTCATCTTTTTATCATTTAACTTAACTTGGCAAAACTCAAGATTGTTACCAAAAAGGATTTCGAAGCTGTTTTTTTCCCCAAGTATACAGACCATAAAAGTTATTGTACTCACTTTTATGAGTTTTATGTATTTAAGCCATTTGTTTCCAACAATTATGTTCAGATTACTATGGAAACCTCATGAGGCATTAGACAAAACTGGTCATCATTTAAAGCTATTATTTTGCTGACAAATTTAACAGACAGCATGAACTTATATGACTAGTAAACCGAGTCTGAATGCCTGCATCCTATGCAAATACTGACAAATCTGACAAGAAGACAATTTTCAATGAAACCAACAAACTTAAACAAGCTTTCATTTACCAAAGGTTAATTCACGTCACGTTAACTTTGAAAATCACTCTGTTAATTTCGACTACATTTAGAATTTAAGAAAGCACTTACTTTAAGCCAACTAAACAGAGATCTTAATTTTGGCCAGACCATCCAGGGGTTAAAATATCACACGTATAATGTACACATAGACACATATACACAGAGACTGTACAACTATTGTTTTAAAAACTACTGCCATGAATCAGGTACAATATATAAAGCTCACCAGTTACAAATCAAAACTTTGTTTTGAGCCTTTTTACTAATACTTATGGAGAATACCCTCAAGATGCTAGACTTTTTGCAAGGGCACACTTATGGCCATTTATCCTTGCCCCTCCTTTTTTTTTTTTTCAGTCTTAAGAATGAGTGATATTCTAGATAGTAGTTCCTGGAGGGGGGGAAGATAATCCTTTTCATGGTAAAGGAACAAGGTGGAATCTGAACTGCCTCTAGAACTGTATTTCCAGTCTTGCAAGGATTTTCTAAGGACGGTTGCTCTTGATTTCTCAGAAAATGGACTGTAACTTGAAGGACGTTCTAGGTTGATCTACCTGTCCAACTGCACCAGAAAGGCAGAGAGAAAGATCACACATTTTCTACCAGCTGGAGTTTCTGGGGCATAACCCATACAATTGAATGTGTTTCTAATTAGTTAGAATGGCCCTGAGTGATGAGTCTTAAGGCATGCTTATCTCATTCCCCACGGCAGTAAAGCCAGTGTCCGACTGACAGTGAAGTGGAGTAGGGTGGAATGCATACAAAGGGCTTGAACTGGCTGGAGGCCGGGGCTCCCACTACCCGGGTTGAGAATGAAGTTGCTTGCAGAAGGTTTTCAAGTTTTCCGATTATACAGACGTTCCAGGTTCTGGTCAAGTCCAGCCTGAACTTAACCAAGACTGGGTGACAACAGAGGACATGAGCAAAACAAAGAAAGGAAATGAAGACATCAGACCTCACCCTCATGGCCGCTCAAAGAGGGTTATCAAGAGAAGACTCACTCAACAGTTCCCATGCTGGGGCACGCTACTGTAGCATGACAGTTCACAGAATAAATCACAGGTCTGCTACCCTCATAGCCAACTCAGTAGGTGACTAAAACACTCAATGAGTCAACCCCCAAGAGAGGGCACCCTACTGGGGCTTTCCGGGGTGATCAGGCCCAGAAATGCCAAGTTTGGGCTCCCAGGGGTGGAGGCTATGACTGTTGACAGATTTCTTTGCTTCCCTGTTGCAAAGCTCAAAAGGAGACGAAAATCGCCATTGCAACTCTAAGAAAGATGAAAGAGACAGGTCCATTACCTTGAAAATCCCCCCTGAACCTGGGGCAGCATCCTACCTGTCATTCCTACTGTGGGGTTCCTATAACAAGGGGTGATGGGGGTGTCCCCCAGACTTGCATCCATTGCATATCTTCCCTGGTATGCCTGGAAGTTACAGGTGCCTGGTGAACATCCTTCCTATTCTGCGTGGCAGTAATAGGTGCCTGGTGAATGGTCACCAAGAGAAAGGGAGAAGTTCAAGAGAGAACAGGATGGAGAAAATTAGTGAGGCATTTTCCGCCGCTCTGGGGGACATTCTACCCAATTGCGTGTGGGAGGCATTCTCCAAGAAGGGCTTCCCATACGCAACCAAAGGTTAGACTTTGGTACTTTCCTTGAACTGGAGTCCCAATTGGGACATTCACACAGTTCAGAGCATGGTCAGGTGCCATGGGAGGTATCCCAATACAACCTTAGGAAGAGAAACATTCCAAGGGAGTCTTCCAGAATGCTGACCATCATAATGACTTAAGTGGCCGACTCGTGCCCACCTAAAATTTGTATATTAGAGATAGAGTCAGGAAGGAAAGGAGTAATTCACTCTACATCGCCCTTAGGCTTAAGGTACTGATTCTCTTCAAGCTGAATGTCATGATTTACCCCATAGAGTAGCCATGGGCAGCAAACGTGGATTCATACAGCTATCCAAACAGTTTCTGATGGAGAAGTGAATTTAGATTCATCCTGGAAACAGAGAGAGGCACAAGGAAGAAAAGGGCACTTACCAGAAGTTGGGCTCAGAAACCAATGAAGCAAGTTCCCGGTAGGGGGGCCACAATATATGATGGTGGGTCAGCAAGCTGATGAGTCGGAAGAAAGATTTCTTGGTCTCTCAAGGCCTGGCAGAGGTGCTCTTTTATTTAGAGAATGGTACAGGATAACATAGGGGCAGGACCCATGGGGAGTAAAGAGTTGCTTCATGGGGACAGGACCTATGGGTAGTGAAGAGCTGCAGGCATGGGAACTGGACACACAGGCAGTGAATAGCTGCTGCTGCTGCATGGGGAAAGGAGCCATGGGCAGTCAGATGTCCTGCCGCTGCCCTGAGTTGAGGGTAAGGGCAAATTTTATAAGGCATGGGTACGTGACATTTTTACTGGAAAAAGAAAAGATGATGTAAAAAGCCATTAAAGGACTTCAGTACAGATGGAGTCTGGTTATTGTGTGGTCGTATAACATTAGATACGAATTTGGCCATATAGATAGGCATGTAGGTGAGCATCGCCTGGGCTTCTCTCACTGGGGCGCCTCTAATTCATACCAAAAAAAATTCACCGGGTCGTATGCTTTGACATGTAGGCCAGGTAACCTTGGGCTTTTCGAGCTGGGGCAGCCTTAATCCACATCAATCGTCATTGTCTTTCTCAGCTATCTCCCATAGATACGCTTATCAGTCCGTTCTCCTTCATTCCAAGTTATGAATTTTGTGTTTCTTTAATCACCATATGTTCTCTAGGCTGATGTGTGAGTGTTTTCATGATTGTTGGGCATTGCCTTTGAATTTCCATCGTTCACTTGAGGGAATGTTTGCTATCCTAGCCTAGGTCCAACTGAGCACTGAGAACACGAGGTCATCTTGGTTGGTTTGACATTCTGAGATCAGAAACTCCAAATTCTAGGTTGTCCAGGCAACCACCTTATGGGCATAATGTTTCTGAGACAGATTAGAGAAATCTGATGAATTCCTGTCTCAAGGTGAGATATTTTTATGTCTCTTTTCTAAATTTGGGAAGGCTGGAACTTGACCCTGGAGCCATGGTCCTCCTAGTAGATTACATCTAGATACTGCTTTACTTTATTTCTGTAGGGTTTGTAAGTTGTTTGATTTACACGCTCAGCTCTGGCATGTTTATTTTTCATTAAATATAAGGGTAATGTTCTAATTTTCAGCCAACTTCCTCACATATGCTGTCAAAACACATAGTCAATAATCTTCTATGGCCAGAGATGGGAGAGAATTTCACTGGTGCCAAACTGAGCACTCTAGCTTTGGATGTCAGCCTTCACTTTGGATTGGTGCTTCCCAGAGGGAATGAAAAAATCCAAAAAGGCATGCTGATTTGGGGCATAAAGGATTTGAGGCTGAAAGAGATTAGAGAAGATGAACTTCCAAGGACTGTGAATCTCCTCCAAATGCTTAATGATGCTACAGAAAGTAGACCATTGCAAATAGATTATGGGGAATACTATGAAGAGAATGTGTTCCGTGCTAAACAGATGAACCAAGGGAAAATGTTACCGTCTATGATGTTACGAGTAATTACATTCACGAATAATCACAGCAGGCCATCTTCTTCCCAAGTTCAGGAAAAATATGGGTCCACAAGTAAAATTCAGGGCCAGCCATGTGTTCAGGAGTGTAAGTGCCCACATTCCTATTGGGTGGCCTGGGATTCATGGATTCGCATCACTGGTGCTGATCAGATTAGTAACATTGGGAAAGATAGATTTCATGGTATGGTGTGTACAGAGATCACAAAGAAGTCGAAATTGTGAGCATACATCAGAGATAGGCAATAGGAAAAAAACATGAATATATTGCAATCTATGACACATCTGGTACACTTCCCTAAATACAGACTGAAGGAAGTGATGTGACCTGCATAGGTAGAATTGGCGGACTGCATGAGATGACACGATCATTGCACATCAGAGGCTTGAGTGGGCAACTTCAACTTTGGATGGACTCCAGGACTTTCACTGGGGAAAGTCTACACATTCGGCCATATTCACAAAATGTAACAGATTAAACCCAGGATAAACTTAAAGTAAAGAAACCATGTCTAGAGAGAATGTAGTAGACATTTAAAAGTTCAAGGATAAAGTTAGAAACCCACAAGAAATCCAGTAAATGGAAAACTATTCAAGCTGGAAAGGGAGAGTAGTCGTGTGCATAGAAAATGCTGGGATAGCTTAGAAGTTTGAGGGAGTTTATGACATCACAGTGAACATGTCACCCAAGATGGCCTCATGGTTATAGTCTGAGGATTGTCCTAGGCTACGATACTCAAGTTAGAGATACCCAGAAGAGAATTTAAAAACAGAAACCAGGCACTGAAACTTGAAGAGAGAGAATTCACGCTGATTAAAGGGGTAAGAAAGAACTCATTGTGAGGAAGCAATAATAGGGGGACAAGCGGTGAGTGGAGAACATTGTAATCTACTCAAGTGTATGGGGAGGCCATACTGATGCAAGCTTGAAACTCGATTTGAAACCAGAGGCTGGACTTGGGTCTTATCAGACCTACATAATCCTTCTGCCTTAATCATAATCCAAAATTAAGAATGATCTCCTGAGGACACCGTAGACAATGATTGATGCTTCCTTTCCTATGCCCCTAGCATTCATTGAAGAGAAGTCTCACTTTCCATGGCTCTGGCATTACAGAGGCCCATTTGGTACATGCTAATGTGTCACAAGATATCTCTTTGAACACTTGAAGGAATGGACCCCCGTCATGCTTTGTGTATGTCCCATTGTTTGACAGGGCTCCAGAATTGTGCTGAGAAGCACCCTATTCTAGACGGCTTCATTGCTTTGTGAGGGCTGCCCTACCAGGCTACTATCCTTGGTTTGGCTTCAATGAAATTCTCTCCCCGTATCTCTTGAAGTAGAATGATTATTAATATCGTGTATTGACAGCATATGTAAGGAGGTTGGCTCAAAATTAGAACATTACAATTATGTTTATAGAAAAATAAACATGCCAGAGCTGAGGATGTAAATCGAACAAGTAAAACACTCTATAGAAATATAGTAAGCCAGCATCTAGACGTAACCTAGTGGAACACTCAAGGATCGGGAGTAAAGTTCGAAACTTCCCAAATCCAGAAATGAGACAGAAAAGTATCTTACCTGGAGCAGAGTTCATCAGATTTCTCTAATATGTCTCGGAAACATAATGTCCGTGAAGGCGGTTGCCAGGACAACCTCGAATCTGGACTTTCTGATCTCGGAATGTCAAAGCAACCAAGACGACCACGTGTTCTCAGGGCTCAGTGTAACCTCGGCCAGGATAGCAGTTTCCTACAGGTGACCGATGGAAATTCCAAGACAACACGCAACAATCACGAAAAGACTCAGACCTCGGCATACAGAACATATGGTGATTACAGAAATACAAAAGTCATAGCTTGCAATGAAGGAGAACGGACTGATAAGCATATTGAAGAGAGATAGGTCAGAAAGACCATAACGATTAGACTTTGGAAAAGAGGAAAAACTCCCTGAAAATGGAAGGTCAATAGAAATCACATCTGAATAATCCACAGTGAAAGACTTCAGTCATTAGACAGACTCTGACTGGACGTTTGAAAGTCCGAGAAAGTCACAACGCCAAAAACTGCAGCGAAGGTCAAACCTGGACTAACTGGGAAGGGTGAGTTATGGGACTGCTCCACGTGGGCTCTGAAAGCCTGCATCCACGAGGCTAGACAGGACAGCAGACACACGATTCTGACAAATCCTCCGACATCACAGAGGGCCAGAAAAAGAAGCTGGCCTCATCTACACAGGGCCAGAGGTGGGCTCAAGTAGCATATTCAAGTCACATCCCACTCAACTGCAGGTTGCCAATGGAACACGAAAGGGGCCGGCCAGTGGGGAAGTGGTGAAGTCCGCGCATTCTGGTTCAGGCGCCCGGCTTCAGCCACATAGAATCCTGCAGGTGAGCATCCTCACGGCTCGTCCAGCCATTCTGGGGCAGATGTGTGAGGTAGTGTAGAGGTAGATGGGAAGCGACATTAGACAGCTCCACTCTTCCACAGCAAATACAACAGCACGGCCCGCAGATGTGAGCACAGCCATAAACTTCTGCCAAAACAAAGCCAATCGAAAGTTGCAAAGAATTGAAAAATTGAACCTCAAAAAAGAAAGCATGCCAGTAAGAAGTAAAAAATGTCTAGCAATAACCTTGGCCAAACAGGAGAAAGCTATGGAAACCGAAATCCAGCAAAGATTCTGGGGAAGAAACTCCGGAAGACACAAGGAAATGGAAGGCTATTCCGTGTTCTTCGAATGGAAGAACTAACACACTTGAAGCGTCCATACCGCATAAAGCCATCTCTGGATTCCATGCAGTCCCAGTCAAAGTCGCAGCACTATTTCCCACAGAAATGGAAGAGAGAATCCTAGAGTTTCTATCCAGCAACAAAGGACACTGAATAGCCAAAGGAGTACTGAGGAAAACGGACAAAGCAGCAGGCATCACACTTATTGATTTCCAGATATAGGACTAAGTGCTAGGTATGGAAACAGCACAGCCTGGCGCCCAAAAGAAGCACACAGACCCATGGAACAGAATCGAGAGCCCAGAGGTCAACTGACACACATATGGACAGCCCATTTTCGACCAGGGAGCCAAGAGGAGACAGCAGAGAAAGGAGAGTCTCGACAAGAAATGGTGCTGGGAAGACAGCACAGCCACATGGAACACCGTGAGAGTAGACCTTGATGTTACACCAGGGACACACACCACCTCGAATTGGATAAAGACTTTAACGGAAGACTTGAAAACGTGCAGCTTCTAGGAGAAAACGCAGGCAGCTTGCTCTTTGCCATCTGGCTTAGCCACCTGTTTGGAAGAAGCATGTGTGACCGGGCAAGGGAAACAAAGGAAACAAGAAACAAGGGGGACTCCATCCAACGCAGAAGCTTCTGCCCAGCCAATGACACCATCGACTGAATGCAAAGACTGTGCAACAACTGACAGCAGATGTTTGCAAACCGCACATCGGAGAAGAGGTGAACAGCCATAAGATCCCATGAACTCATACGTCTTCACAGGAAACAAAACAGCGAGCCCAATAAAACCAGGGCAAAAGATGGAAACAGACAGCTCTCCCAGGAAGATAGAAAGATGGACAACAGGTTGTATGAAAACATGCTCATCATCATTAAGTCTCTGCTCAATGCAAATACGAACGGCACTGAGATAGCAGCTCACAGTGGTCAGAATAGCTATAAGGATGAAGGCAGGAACCAACAAGTTTCAGAGAGGAGGTGGAGAGAAGGGAAGCCTCCTGCACTGCTGGTGGGAGTGTAAACCAGTGCAGACAGTACGCGAAGTGGTGTGGAATTGCATCAGAATTTTCAGAATCCATCTACCATATGATCAAGGTATTCCACTGTGGCGTATATATCTAAAGATCTTTGAAACACTAATGCACAGAGATCCTTGCATCGCTGTATTCCCCACAGCCTTACTCCCAATATGCAACATTTGGAAGCCTCCCTGATGCCCATCAAGGGACGAATGGACAAGAAAGATGGGCTATAGCCACACAATGGCATAGCCCTCAGCTGTAGGAACAGATGCAGTGCAGCCATTTGTGACCACCAGAATGGCTCCTGAGGGTATCAGGGGAACTGAAACAAGCCCTGGGGTAAGGTCAAATACCACAGGATCTCACGTACAAGGAGAAGAGGAAAAATGGACCAACAAACAGGTAGCACGTGACATAGGATTGGCAGTTTCCAGAGGGAAAGGGGGGTGGGGGACGGAGGGACAAAGAGTTGATTAGGCACAAGTGTGTGGTGAGGGCCTGTAATTAGGCTTACGCTGGTGAAGATGATGTAGCCTACACAGAAGTCTAAATCTATGAGGATGCAGATTTGAAAGCTATAGGATGCTAGAATGCAGGGTTAAGGAAATCAATTCACATACAATCAAAACACCAAAAAGGGGTGCAGATTTACGGCCTAAGGCTTTGGAGGCTGAAAGAGATTAGAGAAGATGAACATCCAAGGATTAGCAATCGCCTCCAAATGCTTAATGATGATACAGAAAGGTAGACCTTTGCAAAGAGATGAAGAGGAATACTACCAAGAGAACATGGTCTGAGCCAAATCATGAATCAACGGCAAATGTTACCGACCCTAATGTTACTACCACTTCACTTCACGAATGATCGAAGCAGGCCAACATCTTCCAAAATTCAGGCCAAAGGTTGGTCCAAAAGCCCAATTTGGGGCCGGGCTGTGGTGTAGCAGGTAAGTGCCCACATCCGCTTGGGCGGCCCGGGCTTCACAGGTTAGCATCACGCGTGCGGAACAGATTACTAGCATTAGGAAATACAGATATCAAGGTCTGGTGGTCACCGAGATCATAAAGTAGTAGAAATGGTGAGGAGACCTTATCAGTACGCACCAGAAAAAGATCCACGAGAATATTACAATCTATGAATGCATAAGGAACAGTTCCCCAAATGATGAAGGAAGGAAAACATGTGACCTGCCAAGGTGGAATTGTCAGACTGCTAGGAGATCACACGATCAGTGTGCATCAGGGGAATGCCTGGGAAACTTCAACATGAGAGGGTCTCCCGGACGTTCTCTGGGGAAAGTCCACCCATTTGGCCATATCCACAAAAGACAAGAGATAAAACCCGGGATAAGCTTAAAGGAAAGAAACCGGTGTCTAGAGGGAACTTAGTAGACCCTTCAAGTCCTTGGAGAAAGTTAGAAACTGACAAGAAATCCAGAGCAAGGAAAACTATCCTACCTGGAAACGGGGACTAGTCAGATTGGGATTAGATGGCTCTGAAACACTGTGTGCATTGAGGTTGTCAGGACAACTTAGAATCTGAGGGTGTTTATGACATCACAGTGAACATGTCACCCAAGATGGCCGCATGTTTACAGTCCGAGGATTGGCCTAGTCTAGGACACTCAAGTGAGAGATAACCAGAAACAGCTTTTCCAAACAAAAGCTTGAAAGGATCAAACAGACTCTGATTCAAGGGAGAAGAAAGGAATCATTGGGAACCAGCGATAATAGATGGAGAAGCACTGAGAGGAGAACACTGTCATCTACTCAAGTAGATGGTGAGGTCGTGCAGATTCAATCTTGGAACTTGATTTGAAACAAGAGGCCAGACTTGCGGCTTATAAGACCTACATTGTCCTTCTGCCTTACTCAAAATCCAAAGTACAGAATGATCTCTTGGGGACGTTGAAGAGAAGAATCGAGGACTCCTTTCGTAGGCCCCTAACATCCTTTGAAGAGAACTCTACCTTTGCATAGCTCTGGCCTCACGGGGGCCCACTGGCTACATGCTAAGGTTTCCCAAGAGATCTCTTTGAAGCCTTGAAGGCATGGACGCCTGTCATGCTTGGGGTATGTGGCTTGGTTTGAAGGGCTCTAGAAGTGTGCTGAAAAGCACCCTTTTCCAGAGGGCTTCATTCCTGTGTGAAGGCTGCCCTCCCAGGCTACAGTGCTCAGTTGGGCTCCAATGAAATTAACTCCCCCATCTCTTGCCATAGAAGGAGTACTGATTCTGTGTTTTGACACCATATGGAAGGAGGTTGACTGAAAACTAGAACATTACCATGATATTTAAAGAAAAATACACACGCCAGAGCTGAGGATGTCAATCAAACAGTAACAGACTCTGTAGAAATAAAGTAAGCCAGTATCTAGGTGTAATCTAGGGGAGCGTTCAAGGTTCAGGGCTGAACGTCGAAACTTCCCAAATCCAGGGAAAGAGACGGAAGGATTTCTCACCTGGAGAGAGGAATTCATCAGACTCATCGAATTTGTCTCAGAACCATTGTGTCCGTGAAGGTGGTTGCCAGGACAACGTCTAACCTGGAGTTTCTCATCTCACAATGTCAAATGAACCAAGATGGACACATGTCCTCAGTTCTCAGTTGGACGTAAGCTACGATAGCAAAGATTCCTTCAACTGACAGATGGAAATTCAAAGACAACATCCAACAATCACCAAAGCACCCACACGTCGGCCTACAGAACATATGGTGATTAAAAAAATTCAGTTCCTAACCTAGAATGAAGGAGAACCCACTGATAAGCATATCGAAGGGAGAGAGATCAGAAAGAACACTACGATTAAACTAAGGAAAGAAAACAAGCTCCCAGAAAATGGAAGGCAAACAGAAATCACACCTGAATACTCCACAGTGAATGAAGTCAGTGTTTACAAAGAGTCTGCTTGAACGTTTGAAAGTCCGAGAAAGTCACAACCCCAAAATTTGAGGTGAATGTCAAACCTGGGCTAAATGGGAAGGGTGAGTTCTCAGACTGCTCCAAGCTGGCTCTGAAACCCTGTGTCCATGATGCTTGCTGGGACAGCAGAGACCCAATTCTGACAAATCCCAGTGGACCGGAAAAACAACCTGGCCTCGTCTACACAGGACCAGATTTGGGCTCAAGTAGCATATTCAAGTCACATTCCACTCAACTGCAGGTTGCCAATGGAACACGAAAGTGGCCAGCCAGTGTTGCATAGGTGACGTCCGCGTGTTCTGTGTCGGCAGCGTGTGGTTGGCCGCATGGAATTCTGGGGGTGAGCCTCCTCACCGCTCGTGCAGCCTTTCTGGGGCAGGCGTCCGAGGTAGTGTAGAGGCAGATGGGAAGCGACGTTAGACAGGGCCAGTCTTCCTCAGCAAATACGGCAGCGTTGCCAGCAGATATGAGCACAGCAGTAAACATCTGCCTAAACAAAACCAGTTAAAAGTTGCAAATGATAGAAAAACTGAACCTCAAAAAACAAAAAAGCATGCAAGAAAGAAAAACAAGTAATCTAGGGATAACCTGCACAAAACAGGTGAAAGCTATGTAAACCGAGAAATAGCAAACCTTTGGGAAAGAAATTCCAGAGGACACAAGGAAACGGAAGGGAATTCAGTGCTCTTGGAATGGAAGAAAACGAAGAAAGCATGAGGTATCATCACAATGATTCCTTTCTCATGCCTTGGATCAGCGTCTCTTTGGTCTCTTCAAGTTTCTGTGCCCGGTTTCTGTTTGGAAAAGCTGTTTCTGGGTATCTCTCACTTGATTCTGCTAGCCTAGGCCAATCCTTGGACTGTAAACATGTGGCCATCTTGGGTGACATGTTCACCGTGATGTCATAAACACCCTCAGAATTCTAAGTTGTTCTGACAACCTCCATGCACTCAATGTTTCCGAGCCATCTCATACCAGTCTGACTACTCCTGTTTTCCAAGTAGGATAGTTTTCCCAGTTCTGGATTTCTTGTTGGTTTCTAACTTTCTCCTCAAACTTTGAAAGGTCTACAACATTCCCTCTAGACACGGGTTTCTTTCCATGAAGATTATCTCCGGTTTTCTCTCTTAACTTTTGCGGATGTGGCCAAAAGGGTGGACCTTCCCCAGAGAAATTCCTGGAGCTCCTCCCAAGTTGAATTTGCCCAGGCAATTCTCTGATGCGCAATGAGTGTGTCATCTCCTAGGAGTCTGACAATTCCACCTGGGCAGGTCACATGTTTTCCTTCCTACATCATTTGGGAAATTGTACATTATGCATTCATAGGTTGTAATCTTCGCAGCGTCCAATTTCTGGTGTGTATTGAAAATGCCTCCTCAGAATTTCTACTTCTTTATGATCTCTGTGCCCACCATACTGTGAAATCTGTATTTCCTAATGCTAGCAATCTGATCTGCAACCCTGATGATAGCAGGTGAAGCCCGGGCCGCCCAATCAGAACTTGGGCACTTACCTGCTACACCACAGGGCCGACCCTGAATTGGGCTTTTGGACAAAACTTTGGCCTGATCTTGGGAAGATGTTGGCCTGCTTCAATCATTCGTGAAGGCAGTTAGTAACATCATGGACGGTAGCATTTTCCGCTGGTTCATGAGTTTAGCATGGAACACGTTCACTTGGTAGTGTTCCTCTTCGTCTCCTTGCAATGGTCTACCTTTCTGTAGCGTCCTTAAGCATTTTGAGGTGATTACCAATCCTTCGAAGTTCATCTTCTCTAATTTCTTACAGACTCCAAAGCGATAAGCCGTGAACCTTAACGTCTTTTGGGAGTTTTAATTTTACGTGAATTGTTTGCCATAACCCAGCATTATAACATCCTATACCTTTCAGATCTACATCCTCATAGATTTAGACTTCTGTGTACTTTACATCATCTTCACCACCGTAAGCCTAATTACAGGCCCTCACCACACACTTGTGTCAAATCAACTATTTCTCCCTCTGGGCCCTGCCACTTTTCCCTCTGGGAACCAGAAATCCCATGTCACTTGCTACCTGTTTCTTGGTCCTTTTTTTCCTCTTCTCCTTGTAAGTGAGACCCTATGGTATTTGACCTACCCTCTGGGGCTTGTTTCCATTCCCCTAAAACCCTCAGGAGCCATTCTGTTGGTCACAAATGGCTGGAAGGCATCTGTTCCTGCAGCTGAGTGCTATGCCGTTGTGTGGCTATAGCCCATCTTTCTTGTCCCTTGATGGGCACCAGGGAGGCTTCCCTCTCTTCGATATTGGGAGTAAGGTTGTGGTGCGCACAGCGGTGCATGGATCTCTGTGCATTAGCGTTTGCAAGTTCTTTGGATATATATGCCACAGAGGAATACCTGGATCATGTGGTAGATGGATTCTGAAAATTCTGAGGCAATTCCACACCACTGCGCTTAGTGGCTACACTGGTTTACACTCCCACCAGCAGTGCAGGAGGCTTGCCTTCTCTCCACCTCCTCTCTGAATCTTGTTGGTTCCTGTCTTCATCATTATAGCCATTCTGACCACTGTGAGCTATCTCAGTGCCGTTCGTATTTGCATTGAGCAGAGACTTAATGATGATGAGCATGTTTTCATACAGCCTGTTGGCCATCCTTCTATCTTCCTGGGAGAAATGTCTGTTTCCCTGTTTTGCCCAGGATTCATTTGGCTCATTGTTTTTTCTCCTGTGGAGACGTATGACTTCATTGGATCTTTTGGCTATTCACCCCTTCTCTGATGTGTGGTTTGCAAACCTGCTGTCGCAGTTGTTGTGACGTCTTTGCACTGAGTCGATGGTGTCGTTGGCTGGGCAGAAGCTTCTGCGTTGGATGGAGTCCTGCTTGTTTCTTGTTGCCTTTGTTGCCCTTGCCCAGTCACACATGCTTCTTCCAAATATGCGGCCAAGCCAGATGGCAAAGAGCAAGCTGCCTGCGTTTTCTCCTCGAAGTGTCACGGTTTCAAGTCTTCCATTCAAGGCTTTAATCCATTTCGAGGTGGTGTGTGTGCCTGGTGTAACATCTCGGTCTACTCTCATTGTGCTACATCCTGCTGTGCAGTCTTTCCAGCACCATTTCCTGTCTAGAGTCTCTATTCTCCGCTTTCTCCTCTTGGCTCCCTGGTCGAAAATGGGCTGTCCATAGGTGTGTGAGTTGATTTCTGGGCTCTCGATTCTGTTCCATGCATCTGTGTGCCTCCTTTGCAGGCCAGGCTGTGCTGTTTTGGTACCTAGCTCTTCCTCCTATATGTGGCAGTAAGAAAGTGTGATAATTGCTGCTGTGTTCGTTTTCCCCAGGATTCCTTTTGCTATTCAGGGTCCTTTGTTGCTGGATAGAAACTTTAGGATTCTCTCTTCTATTTCTGTGGGAAAGATTGCTGCAACTTTGACTGGGACTGCGTGGAATCCAGACATTGGTTTGTCGATAAAAATAATCCGTAACCAATCTGTAAATGAAAATTTGGGGGAGTTTATTCTGAGCTTCAATCTGAGGATTATAACCCAGGGCCTTTCTACCCAAAGGAAGAAACAGCATCAGAGAAGTGGGGTGCACAGACTGGTTGTATTCTCCTCATAGAGGATGTTTCACATAGGATTGAAATGTCCCATTTACAATAGTTGCGAGACTGCTCTGTTGGCACAGCGATTGATGGAAATAGCAGGTAGGTCTTCTGTCTCAGTGAACCCAGTAGTGTGGCAGTCTGTTGTCTCCAGCTGACTGGTCACAGGTGAGCTGGGTGGTCAAAGGTGAGTGCAGCAATCAGTTCCTAGCCTAGGGAGAAATGCTTATCCCTAAAGAAATGCCAATGTGGGGGAAGTTGCACCTTTATCTCAAGGGCCATAGGAAATGTGTAAGCAGATATGCAATTTGTGCTAAATAGCCATAGTCAGGCCCTTTTGGAAAACACAAAAGCAGGCCGAATTAGGTTTATACCAAATGGCTTCCTCATATAGTCCAATATATCCAATTGCTTCCCATTTTTATTTGTGAGCTTTATGCCATATGGACGTTTCAAGTGTGTCTGTTGTTGCATTCAAAGGGCACGGAATAGCCTTGCATTTCCTTGTGTCTTGTGTATTTTCTTTCCCCAAAACTTTGCTACTTTTTGGTTTCCATCACTTTCTCCTGTTTGTCCAAGGTTATTCGCAGATATCATTTTCTTCTCACTGGCATGGGTTTTTTTTGAGGTTCACCTTTTCTATTCTTTGCAACTTTTAATTGGTTATGTTTGGCAGAAGTTTATGGCTGTGCTCAAATCTGCTGGCCGTGCTGCTCTCTTTGCTGAGGAAGAGTGGCGCTGTCTAGCATCGCTTCCCATCTGCCTCTACACTAGCTCGCACACCTGACCCAGAATGGCTGGACGAGCATTGAGGAGGCTCACTCCCAGGTTTCCACGTGGCCGACCCTGGCCTGCCGACCCAGAACACGTGGACTTCACCGCTGGCCCACTGGCTGGACCCTTTCGTGCTGCATTGGCAACCTGCGGTTGAGTGGAATGTGACTTGAATATGCTACTTGAACCCAACTAAGGCCCTGTGTAGATGAGGCCAGGTTGTTTCTCTGGCCCACTGTGATGTCGGAGGATTTTTCAGAATCGTGTCTCCTCTGTCCAGTCTAGCTTGGTGGACACAGGGTTTCACAGCATGCGTGGAGCAGTCTGATAACTCACCCTTCCCAGTTAGGCCAGGTTAGACCTTCCCTGCAGTTTTTGGCGTTGTGACTTTCCCGGACTTTCAATCGTTCAAGTAGAGTCTGTCTAAGGACTGACATCTTTCTCTGTGGATTATTGAGGTGTGATTTCTGTTGGCCTTCCATTTTATGGGACCCTGTTTTCTTTTCCATGGTCTAATCGTCATGTTCTTTATGAGCTTGTCCTTTGACATGCCTATCAGTGCGATCTCCTTCACTCCATTTTAGGAGTTTTGTATTTCTTTAATCACCATATGTTCTGTAGGCCAAGGTGTGAGTCCTTTCGTGATTGTTGGGTGTTGTCCTGGAATTTCCATCATTCACTTGAGGGAATCTTTGCTATCCCAGCCTAGATCCAACTGAGCACTGACTACACGAGGTCATCTTGGTTCGTTTGACATTGTGAGATGATAAACTCCAGGTTCAAGGTTATCGTGGCAACCACTTTCACGGGCCCAATGGTTCTGACACAAATTAGATGAATCTGATGAATTCCTCTCTGCAGGTGAGAGACCTTCTGTCCCTTTTCTGGATTTGGGATGTTTCGAGCTTGACCACTGATACTTGAACTTTCCACTAGATTACGTCTAGATACTGGCTTACTTTATTTCTACAGGGTTTGTTATTTGTTTGATTTACATCCTCAGCTGTGGCATGTTTATTTTTCTTTAAGTATAATGGTAATGTTCTAATTTTCTGTCATCCTCTCTACATGTGGTATGGAAACACATAGTCAATACTCCTTCTACCGTAAGAGATATGGGGAGAGAATCTCACTGATCCCATTGAGCCCTGTAGCCTGAGAGGCCGGCCTTCACAAAGGATGGAAGCCCTCTGCAAAAAGGTACTTTTCAGCACACTTCTAGAGCCCCTCCAAACCAAGAGACATACCCAAGCATGGCAGGGGTCCATTCCTTCAAGTCTTCAATGAGCTCTCTTGTGACATATTGGCATATACCCAGTGGGCCCCCATGACTTGAGAGCTGTGGGAATTGAGAATTCTCTTCAAGAATGCTAGGGGCATAGGAAAGGAGGCCTCAATTCTTCTCCTCAATGTCCTCAATTGATCATTCTTGACTTTGTATTATGGGTAAGACAGAAGGGCAACATAGGTCTGATAAGCCCCGGGTCCGGCCTCGTTTTTCAGAACACATTTCCAGCTTGAATCAGCATGGCCTCCCCAGACTTCCGTAGATGACAATGTTGCCCTCTGAGTACTTGACCCTCTATTGTCTCTTCTTCCCAATGATTCCTTTCTCATCCCTTGAATTAGCGTTTCTTTGATGTCTTCAAGTTTCTGTCCCTGGTTTGTGTTTGGAAAAGCTGTTTCTGTGTACCTCTCAATTGAATATCCTAGCCCAGGCCAATCCTAGAGCTGGAAACCTATGGCCAACTTTGGTGACGTGGTCACTGTGATGTCATAAACACGCTCAGAATTCTAAGTTGTCCTGACAACCTCCATGCACACAGTGTTTCAGAGCCATCTCATACCAGTCTGGCGACTCCCCCTTTCCAGGTGTGATAGTTTTCCTTTTTCTGGACTTCTTGTCGGTTTCTAACTTTACACTCGAACCTTGAAAGATCTAGTACATTCCTTCTAGACAGTGGTTTCTTTCCTTTAAGATAGTCCTGGGATTTATCTCTTATCTTTTGTGGATGTGGCCAAATGTGTGGAATTTCCCCACAGAAAGTCCTGGAGTCCCTGCGAAGCTGAAGTTACCCAAGCAATCCTCTGATGAGCAATGATCATGTCAACTCATAGCAGTCTGGTGTTTCCACCTTGGCAGGTCAGATGTTTTCCTTCCTTCATCATTTGGGGAAGTGTACCTGATGTCTAAATAGATTGTAATATTCTCATGGTTCATTTCCTGGTGTGTATTCATAAGGTATCCTCACAATTTCTACTTCTTCATCATCTCTGTCGGCACCATACCTTGAAATCTATATTTTCTAATTCTCCTAATCAGATCTGCACCTGCGATGCCAGCCTGCCAGTCCCAGGCCGCCCAAGTGGAACACGGACACTTACCCACTACACCAGAGGGCTGGCCCTGAAGTGGACTTTTGGACCAACCTTTGGCTTGAACTTGGGAAGATGTTGGTCTGCATTGTTTATTCGTAAAGGTAATTAGCAGTAACATCGTGGACAGCAACATTTTCAGTCGGCTCAGGAGTTTAGCACGGGTCATGTTCTGTTGGTAGTGTTCCTCTTCATCTCTTTGCAATGGTCTACCTTTATGTTGCATCATTAAACATTTCGAGGTGATTATCAATCCTTTGAAGTTCATAATCTCTAAACTCTTTCAGCCTGCAAACTTTATCCCTTAAACCTGCTTGCCTTTATGGAGTTTTGATTTTAGGTGAATTGATTTCCATAACCTAGCATTAGAAAATCCTATAGCTTTCAGATTTACATCCTCATAGATTTAGACTTCTGTGTATGCTACATCTTCTTCCCCACAGTAAGCCTAATTACAGGCGCACACCCCACACTTGTGCCTAATCAACTCTTTCTCCCACCGTCCACTGCCACCCGTTCCCTCTGGGAACCACCAATCCCATATCATGTTCTACCTGTTTGTTGGTCCTTATTTTAATCTTCTGCTCATAAGTGAGATGCGATGGTATTTGATTTCTCCCTTGGGCTTGTTTCAGTTCCCCTCCCACCCTCAGGAGTGATTCTGCTGTCACAAATCGCTGGACTGCACTGTTTCTTACAGCTGAGTGTTTTGCCTTTGTGTGGATATAGCCCAACTTCCTTCTCCATTGGTCCTTTGATGGGCACCAGGGAGGCTTCCAAGTCTTGGATATTAGGAGTAAGGTTGTGGTGAACATAGTGGGGCACGGATACGTGGGCATTAGTGTTTCGCCGTTCTTTGGATAAACACGCTGGAGAGGAATAGCTGGATCATATGGTAGATGGATTTGGAAATTTCTGAGGCAATTTCACATGGCTATGCCTAGTGCCCTCACCGGTTTGCACTCCCACCAGTGGTGCAGGACTCTTCCCTTCTCTCCACCTTCTCTCTGACACTTGTTGTTTCCTGTTTTGTTCCTTATAGCCATTCTGAACACAGGGAGCTGTCATCTCATTGCCGTGAGGATTTGCCTTGGCCTTATACTTAATGGTGTTGAACATGTGTTCATACAGCTGTTGGCCACCTTTCTGTCTCTTGGGGTAAGTCTCTGTTTCCATCTTCTGCCCAGGTTTTAATGGGCTTGTTTTTTCTCTTATGGAGACGTGTGTGGCCATTGCGTCTTTTCGCTATCCAGCCCTTCTCAGATGTGTGGTTTGAAACATCCTCTCCCTGTTGTCATGCTGTCTTTGCATTGAGTGGACGGTTTCCCCGCTGGACAGAAGCTTCTACGATGGATGGAGTCCTGCTTCTTTCTTCTTTTCTTTGTTGCCCTTGCCCAGTCACACATGCTTCTTCCAAATAGGCGGCTACCCCACATGGCAAAGAGCAAACTGCCTGTGTTTTCTCCTAGAAGTTTCACTGTTTCAAGACTTCCGTTGAAGGCTTTAATCCATTTCGAGGTGGTGTGTGTGCCTGGTGTAACATCATGATCTACTCTTATTGTGTTACATGTGGCTGTGCAGTCTTCCCAGCACCATTTATTTTACAGACTCTCCTTTCTCCACTGTCTCCTCTTGCCTTCCTCATTGCAAATGCGCTGTCCATATATGTGTGAGTTGACCCTTGGGTTCTGCATTCTGTTCCCTTGGTCTTTGTGCCTGTTTTTGGGACCAGGCTGTGCTGGTTCGGTACCAAGAGCTTCGTCCTACATGTTGAAATCAAAGTGTGATACATCCTGCTTTGTTCGTTCTCCTCAGAATTCCTTTGGGTATTCAGAGTCCCTTGTTGCTGGATTGAGACTTTAGGATTTTCTCTTCTATTTCTGTGGGAAAGATTGCTGTAAATTTGACTGGGATTGCATGCAATCCAGAGATTGCTTTATCCATTACGGACGTTTCAGGTGCTTTAGATCTTACATTCCTAGAGCATGGAATACCCTTCTGTTTAGTTGTGTTTTTTGGAATTTCTTTCCCTAAAGCTTTGCTAGTTTTGGTTTCCATAGCTTGCACCTGTTGGTCTAAGCTTATTCCTAGAAATCTTCTTTTTCTTACTTGCATGTTTTTTTTCCAGAGGTTCAGTTTTCCTATTCTTTGAAACTTTTCATTGGTTTTGTTTTGGCAGATGTTTATGGCTGTGCTCACATCTGGTGGCTAGGCTGCTGTATTAGCTGGGCAAGAATGACGCTGTCTGATGTTGCTTCCCATCCACCTCTACACTACCTTGGACGCCTGCCCCAGAATATCTGGACCATCGGTGAGGAGGTTAACCTCCAGGATTCTTTATGGTCTGCCCTGGGTGCCGATCCAGAATTTGTGGACTTCACCACTGCACCACTGGCCAGCACCTTTCATGTTCCACTTTAAACCTGCATTTGATGTGGAATGTGAGTTGAATATGCTATTTGGGACAAATCTTGCACTGTGTAGACGATGCCAGTTTGTTTTTCTTCTCCACTGTGATGTCGGAGGATTTCTCAGAATTGGGTCTCTGCTATGACAGAAAACTTCATTGACACAGGTTTTCAGAGCCCCATTTCAGCAGTCTCATAACTCACCCTTACCATTTAGCCTAGGTTTGACATTTACTGCAGGTTTGGGGTTTGTGCCTTTCTCTGTCTTTCAAACGTTCAGGGTATTTCTAAAACGGACATCTTTCATTGTGGATTATTCAGGTGTGATTTCTGTGTGTCTTCCATTTTATGGGACGGTTTTTTGTTTTCCATGGTATAATTGTTGATATGGGCTTGGCGAGCTGAAGACTCGAATGAAAGATTTCTCGGATATTCAAGGTCTGGCATTGGTGCTATTTTATTTAGAGAATAGTACAGGATAGCATGGGGACAGGACCCATGGGTAGTGAAGTGTTGCTGCTGCTCCCTGGGGATGGGACACATGAGCAGTCAAAGCTCCTGCTGCTGCCCTGAGTTGAGGGTTAGGGCTAGTTTTATAAGTCATGGGTACATGATTCATTTTTACTGCAAAAAGACATGATGTGGTAAAATGTCTTTAAATGATTTCAGTGCAGATGGGGTCTGGTTATTGTGCAGTCATATAACTTTAGATACGGATCTGGCAATATAGATAAGCATGTACGTGATGATGCCCTGGGCTTCTCTCCCTGAGTCAGCTCTAATTCCACCGGCTCATATAGTTTAGCATGTAGGCCAGATCACCTTGGGCTTCCCTAGCTGGGGCAGCTTTAATCCACATCATAAACACCCCCTGAACCCATTTGGACTGGAGAGGTTTGGGGATATGGACGATGGTCAGTCTTCTGTAACTACTTATGGCTGTACAAGGTCGCAGAGCTGTCCCTAAATGGGGTCATAGGTACAGGTAGGAAGTTCAGTGGACTGGAAGGCTTCACCTGTGGAGTTCAAGGCTGACAAGGTATACAGAGCCTCTGGAGACGAGAGAATCATTTGACGAGAGGTGGTCCAGGAGGTGAAACTTTTTTCACATGCAGAAGACAAACATGAAACAGACAACAAACTATAATAAGAAATACAAGCAGTATGTTTAACCCAATGTATAAAGTATTGAAGTAGTGCAGAAACCTGGTCCTGACTTGGAGTTCAAACAATCGTTTAGAGTTAGGGTTGATAAGACATGGATTTAATTTGGTGGTTGGGATAGGAAGCCAGAAATATTTTGACGGTAGTCAGGAATATAGACACAACATTCAGTTTTTATAATGGCATAGCTGCCCCCTTGTGCTGCTGTCAAGACATCCAGTGCCATTTGGATTTGGAGGACTGCCTTACACATTTGGGATACTTCTAAATTGAGCAGCAATATGCTATGTTGTGCGTCATTTAATGCCTTCATAATAAATTTGTTTAGGACTTCCATGTTCAAGACGACACTTTTGATACCTAATTGGGGAAGGAAAATTGCGGAAAGATGGTCATACCAGTGGAAGACAGAGATGGTCCGGAGCTGCTGCAGTTGGGTAGGATAGCAGGAGGAGATGTAGTAAATGGAGTTCTACCCTGCATCCAGCTAAAGCCTAGTGTGCATCGTGCAATCCATT
Organism: Equus asinus; assembly: GCF_041296235.1. NCBI lineage: Eukaryota > Metazoa > Chordata > Mammalia > Perissodactyla > Equidae > Equus > Equus asinus. The sequence goes on along the minus strand of NC_091809.1, from coordinate 404,501 downwards.
TAGGTGGCAGCAAACGCCATAAATTGGAACCGCATAGCCACTGCGCACCATTAGGGACTAACCAAAGCATGCTGGGCTGTCTATCCCAGTCAGTCCCAAACCAATCAGTACTTTTTTAAGACTATGATATGAGAACACATATAACAGCAAATTTTTCCCATAGGTCGGCTGTTATTAGGCCATGTATCACAGGTGTGATTGGTTTGTTCCCAACAGAGAGTGACCTTTTAGTGAGTTGACCACTAGTAGGAGTGAAGCAAATACATTCATCCTAAATTTCAATGGTCCATCCTGTGTATATCGATAATTTAGGTAATTTACCTTTGGAACTTGTTGTTTCTAATCCACCTGTGACAAGGCAAATCTAGTTAGTATTTGGGGGGATGTTATAAAGGAAAATGTTTGATTGTGGCCAGGGAACTCGCACGTGTCAGACATAGATGAGCACAAGGAGACATTATGATTAGTAATAGATGAATCTTGCAGAAGAAAGAGCTAGAATCTAATATCCATGAATGCCTACTATAGCTTCTACAGAAACATAACTTTCTCTCTCTTAAATCACCCTCATTTTTACAAAAGATAGCCAAATCATGTTTAACAGGTTTGCAAGTAAAGTGTAGTTTCAATACAACTTGCTCCAATTATTTACATAACAGCTACAAGAATAGCAATTGTTTATACAGGCTTTTTAAAGTATGCTTTGCTGGAAATTTTTATGAGGAATCACAGATTGAACTGTGAAAGCCTCTACAGGCCAGAAAAGCCAAGCCAAGGATTTGCCATCAGATTTTGCCTGCAGTACTTACAGATTTGAGTGGAGTTCTCTTTCAGGTCCCCCAAAGTGTTTGGAGGTTACTTGCACCTGCCAAATAAGCACGTTTCCTTACTTAACGGGTAAGATTGCCAGAATCTCTGTAAACATGGTACCAGGCCCGTGTTTCTGAGTGGCTGTATTCCAGAAAGTCCAATCTTTGTTCCTGAAATGCTGTCTTGTCATATCTGAGCCTGTATGTTTCAAATATGACATTCCAGTCAAAGCCTTGGTAATATAACCAATGTGTCCTGTGATAAGGAGAACGGAATCTTATGGAACTTATGCAAATATTGCCACTAAATAACCATACTCAGTCACAAAGTGTTTCCAAATTCTCGAGGGATAAGGTACAGAGAAAAAGACAAATGTTTCAGTTTTGCTCATAAAGGTATAATTTCACCAAATGGCTGTAAGTCAAAGTTAGCATAAGAGAAAAGAGAAAAAGACTTCCTTCATTATGAGAAAACAAAACAACACATCAAAACTCAACAGTATTTCAAACAGAAGTCCTAAAAAATTATAATCGTCCTCATCAGTTCACACAGTCCTGTATAAACAATTCTTGAGCTAAATCTGTCCTTAGCAGATCGAGGAGCTTAGTTTCTGTTACAATTCTGTAGTTTCTTACTCAGCTCAGTTTTACAATGTGAAAGTTTATCAGAAACCTGTAGTTTAGATCCTCTGTGTCAGAATCCTTTCCCAGAATATCTCGGAAGATGAAACATATTTGCAAAAGAAAAAAGCATCAGAGTAAAACAACAATTATCTGCAAATGGACAAAGGACTCAAAAGGGCAATTGACAAAGACACTTGGATACTTCTGTGACATATGACCCTTCCACATAATAAGCGGTCTTATGACTGATAACCAGGAAAGATCAGAATCTTAGCAATGCTATATAATTTTAAGACATCTATATTAATAACATTTACCAATCTAATACCACCTAAGAATATCTATCATCACTTGTTTCACAGTTTCCCCTTTAATTTAATAGAAAAAATAAGCCTAATTAGTTTAATGTTTTCCTCCTTACAGGAACAGAGAGCAAATTTCTTTGAGAAGTCTCAGGGGCCCTCTGAAAATCCTCAGAGTAATTTCTCTTCTGTCCACCAGGTCAAAAGAAAGACTTCATTCAGGATTTGAATATTTTTGAGGGAGAAGCTTGTCAAAACATAGCCAAAGTTTTTAAAATGCTTCTTCAAATAGGAAACAACACTCACTGTGAAACAATGCTCAGGTATGTATTCAAAGTGATGACAGAAAGAGTCAAAAATCTTAAGAGTGACCTCAGTCATTATTTTCACAAAACACATTTCTCTCTTAGGTAGACTTACTCAAAGGAAGAGCTTTTATAACCTCTTTATCAAGAGCAGATCCAAAGTTCAAGAAAAAGTATCCTTTTAGAGAAAACCAAATTTGAATTTCTGCACCTAATAATGTTACACATTCAAACTCATGCACTTAATTGAACTTACTTTAGTCTACTTGAGTAGGCCTAAAACTCCTTTCAGAATTTCTACTTCACAAACCTTCTTCAACTTTCTTTTTCGTTTTCAGAATGTCTCAACAACTCTTTCTTTTTTCCTTTCTAGTACATTAGGACAAATTTATCTTTCTTCACCCATCAAACAAAAATATTTCCATTCTTTATACCTTTTTTACTGAAAGCATACATTTTAACTTCCCTGAATACAGAGCTCTTTTCCTTATTAATTTCCTGTAGCTTTAATTCCATAAGTTAATTAGAACTTTTAAGCCTTAACAGATCTACTAAACGCTAAAAAAGTAAATAATTATGAATTGTCTTTTATATCAGCATTCTAAACACTTCATAACTTTAGAAACCTGCCACTTCTCAATAAAACACAAGGCATGCTTTTTAATACACCCAAACGGTTTTAGCCTCTTCAAGAAGAAGCCCAAAGTAGATAACTTAGATATGTTTATTAATAATGATTCAGTGTTTCAGCCTATCCAAAAATGACCCGCATATTCATCTTTTTATCATTTAACTTAACTTTGCAAAACTCAAGATTGTTACACAGAAAAATTTCGAAGCTGTTGGTTTTTCAACAAGTATACAGAGCATAAAAGTTATTGTACTCACTTTTATGAGTTTTATGTATTTAAAACATTTTTTCCAACAATTATGTAAGATTACCTACAGAAACCTCATGAGGCATTAGACAAAACTGGTCATCATATAAAGCTATTATTTTGCTGACAAATTTAAGAAAGTGAGCTTATATGACTAGAAAACCCATGCTGAATGCCTGCATCCTATGCAAATACCGACAACTCTGACAACAAGATAATTTTCAATCAAACCAACAAACTTTAACAAGCTTTCATTTACCAACGGTTAATTCACATCACGTTAACTTTGAAAGGCACTGAGTTAATTTCTACTACATTAGAATTTATGTAAGCACTATCTTTAAGCCAACTAAACAGAGATCTTAATTTTGGCCATACCATCCAGGGGTAAAAATATCACACGTATAATGTACACATAGACACACATAGAGACTGTACAACCATTGTTTTAAAAACTACTGCTGTGAATCCGGTACAATAATATAAAGCTCACCAGTTATGAATCCACACTTTCTTTTGAGCCTTTTTCTAATACTTATGGAGAAGACCCTCGAGATGGTAGACTTTTTGCAAGAGTGCACTTATGACCATTTATCCTTTCCCCTCTTTTTTTTTTCAGTCTTAAGAATGAGTGATGGGCTACATAGTAGTTCCTTCAGAGGGGGAATGAGAATCCTTTTCATCATAAAGGAAGTAGGTGGAATCTGAACTGCCTCTACAGCTGTCTTTCCAGTCTTGCAAGGATTTTGTAAGGACAGTTGCTCTTGATTTCTCAGAAACTAACTCTAACTTGAAGGACATTCTAGGTTGATCTACCTGTCCAACTGCACCATAAAGGCACAGACATACCTCTCAAATTTTCTCCCAGCTGGAGTCTCTGGGTCATACCCATACAATTGAACGTGCTTCTAATTAATTAGAATGACCCTGAGTGGTGAGTCTCTTGGGATGCTTACGTCATTCCCCATGGCTTTAAAGACAGTGTAGGACTGACAGTGTACTGGACAAAGGTGCAGTGCCTCCAGAGGCCTGGAACATGCTGGAGGCCGGGTCTCCCAGTAGCCGGGTTGAGAGTTAAGTCCCTTGCAAAATATTTTCAAGTTTTTCGATTTTACAGAAGGTCCTGGTTCTGCTCAAGTCCAGCCTGAAATTAAGCTCGACTTGGTGACAACAGAGGACATGATGAGCAAAACAAAGAAAGGAAAAGAAAACACCAGACCTCACCCTCATGGCCATTCCCAGGGGGTTATCATGATAAAAGTCACACAACAGTTCCCATGCTGGGGCATACTACCCTAGCACGACAGTTCACAGAATAAATCACAGGTCTCCTAACATCATAGCCAACTCAGTAGGTGACTAAAATACTCAATGAGTCAACCGCCAACAGAGGGCACCCTACTTGGGGTCGCTGGGGTGATCAGGCCCAGAAAGCCAAAGTTGGGGCTCCCAGTGTTGGAGGACTTGACTGTTGAAAGATTTCTTTGTTTCCCGGTTGCAAAGCTCAAAAGGAGACAAAATTGGCCATTGTAACTCTAAGAAAGATGACAGAGACAGGTCTATTACCTTAAAAATCGCCCCTGAACCTAGGGAAGCATCCTACCTGTTGTTCCTACTGTGGGGTGCCTATAGCAAGGGGTGATGGGGGTGTCCCCCAGACTTGCATCCTTTGGATATCTTCCCTGGTATGCCTGGCAGTAACAGGTGCCTGGTGAACATCTTTCCTATTCTGCCTGGAAGTAATAGGTGCCTGGTGAGTGGTCCCCAAGAGAATAGGAGAAGTTTAAGAGAGAACATGATGGAGAGAAGTAGTGAAGAAGTTTCCGCCACGCTGGGGGACATTCTACCCAATTGTGTATTGGAGCCATTCTCCGAAGAAGGGTTTCCAATACTCAACAAAAGGTTACAGTTCGGTACTTTCCCTGAACTGCAGTCCCGATTGGGACATTCACACAGTTCAGATGGTCAAGTGTAATGGGAGGTATCTCAATCCAGCTTTAGGAATAGAAAACTTCCACGGGATTCTTGGAGATTGCCAACCATCCTAATGACTTAAATGGCTGACCTGTTCCCACGTAAAATTTATATATTAGAGATAGGGTCAGGAAGGAATGGATTAATTCATTCTACATCACTCTTAGGCTTAAGGCACTGATTCTCTTCAAGCTGAATGCCAGATTTGCACCATAGAGTAGCCATGGGCAGCAAACATGAATTCATACAGCTATTCAAGACAGTTCCTGTTGGAGAAGTGAATTTAGATCCAACCTCGAAAAAGAGAGAGGCACAAGGAAGAAAAGGGCACTTACCAGAATTCGAGCTCACAAACCGATGAAGCATGTTCCCCATACGGGCCACAAGATATGATGCATGGTCGGCAAGCTCAAGAGTTGAAAGAAAGATTTCTTGGACCATCAAGGTCTGGCAGTGGTGCTCTTTTATTTAGACAATGGTACAGGATAGCATGGGGACAGGACCTATGGGCAGTGAAGAGCTGCTGCTGCTGCATTGGGAAAGGACCCATGGGTAGTCACAGCTCCTGCTGCTTTCTGGAGTTGAGGTTAAGGACTAATTTTATAAGTCATTGGTACGTGACCTATTTTTCCTGGAAATAGAAAAGATGATGTAAAAAGTCATTAAATGATTTCAGTTCAGATGGGTTCTGGATATTGTGTGGTCATATAACACTAGATACAAAACTGGCCCCATAGATAGGCATGTAGGTGAGCATGACCTGGGCTTCTCTCACTGGGGTGCCTCTAATTCATACCAAAAGAAATTCAACGGGTCATATAGTTCTGCATGTTCACCAGCTAACCTTGGGCTTTCGAGTGGGGGCAGCCTTAATCCACATCAATCCTCATGGTCTTTCACAGCTGTCTCCCATAGATATGCTCATCAGTGTGTTCTCCTTCATTCCAAGTTAGGAATTTTGTATTTCTTTAATCACCATATGTTCTCTAGGACGATGTGTGAGTGCCTTCATGATTGTTGGGTTTTGTCTTTGAATTTCCAGCGTTCACTTGAAGGAATCTTGGTTATCCTGGACTAGGTCCAACTGAGCACTGAGAACATGAGGTCATCTTGGTTGGTTTGACATTCTGAGATCAGAAACGCCAAATTCTAGTTTTTCCTGGCAACCACCTTATGGACATAATGTTTCCGAGACAAATTAGACAAATCTGATGAATTCCTCTCTCCAGGTAAGATATTTTTATGTCTTTTTTTCTGAATTTGGGTAGGCTAGACCTTGACTTCGGATCCTTCATTGTGCCAGTAGATTACGTCTAGATACTGGTTTACTTTATTTCTGTAGGGTTTGTTTGTTGTTTGCTTTACATCCTCAGCTCTGGCATGTTTATTTTTCGTTAAATATAAGTGTAATGTTCTAATTTCCAGCCAGCTTCCTCACATACGGTGGCAAACCACATAATCAATACACTTCTATGACAAGAGATAGGGGGAGAGAATTTCATTGAGGTCAAACAGAGCATTTTAGCTTTGATGGCAGCCTTCACTTTGGATTGGTGGTTCCCAGAGGGAAAGAAAAAATCCAAAAAGCTGTGCAGATTCACGGTATAAAGCTTTTGAGGCTGAAAGAGATTAGAGAAGTTAAACTTTCAAGGATTGTGAATCTCCTCCAAATGCATAATGATGCCACAGAAAGGTAGACCATTGGAAATATATTAAGAAGAATACTACAAAGACAATGTGTTCCATGCTAAATTCATGAAGCAAGGGAAAATGTTACCTTCTGTGAGGTTACTACTCATTACCTTCACGAATAATCACAGCAGGCCAGCTTCTTCCCAAGTTCAGGCAAAAGATTGGTCCAAAAGTAAAATTCAGGGCCAGCCATGTGTTCTGGTGTGTAAGAGCCCACGTTCCTAGTCTGTGGCCTGGGACTCATGGATTTGCATCACTAGTGCTGATCAGATTAGTAACATCAGGAGAGATAGATTTCATGGTATGGTGAGGGCAGAGATCATACATAAGTGGAAATTGTGAGCATACCTTATACATATGCGCAAGGAAAACAACATGAATATATTGCAATCTATGACGCATCTGGTAGACTTCTCAAATACAGAATGGAGGAAGTGATGTGACTTGCATAGGTGGAATTGTCAGACTGCACAAGATGACACGATCATTGAACATCAGAGGATTGGCCGGGCAACTTCAACTTGGGAGGGACTCGTGGACTTTTTCGGGGGAAAGTCTACATATTTGGCCATATCCACAAAATGTGACAGATAAAACCAAGGATAAACTTAAAGTAAAGAATGCAGTTTCTAGAGAGAATGTAGTAGATATTTAAAAGTCCAAAGATAAAGTTATAAACAGACAAGAAATCCAGGAAATGGAAAACCATCTTAGCTGGAAAGGGTGAGTAGTTAGACTGATATCAGATGGCTCTGACATACTGTGTGCATGGAAGATGCCAGGAGAACTGAGAAATTTGAGGGTGTTTATGATATCACAGTGAACATGTCACCCAAGATGGCCTCATCTTTATAGTCTGAGGATTGTCCTAGGCTACGATACTAAAGTGAGAGATACCCAGAAAAGAATTTAAAAACAGAAACCAACACTGAAACTTGAAGAGTTAGAATTGCCACTGATTAAAGGGATAAGAAAGAAGTCATTGTGAAGAAGCAATAAATAACAGAGAGACAAGCACTGAGTGGAGAACATTGTTACCTACTAAAGTAGATGTGGAGGCCGTGCTGATTGAAGCTTGCAACTTGATTTGAAACAAGAGGCTGGACTTGGGTCTTATCAGACCTACGTTGTCCTTCTGCCTTAATCATAATCCCAAATCAAGAAGGATCTCCTGAGGACATTGTAGAGAAGGATCGATGCTTCCCTTCCTATGCCCCTAGCACTCATTGAAGAGAAGTCTCACTTTCCATAGCTCTGGCATTATGGAGGCCCACTGGGTACATGCTAATGTGTCACAATACATCTCTTTGAACCCTTGAAGGACTAGACCCCCATCATGCTCCAGATATGTCGCATTGTTTGGCAGGGCTCCAGAAGTGTTCTGAGAAGCACCCTTTTCCAGAGGGCTTCCTTGCTTTGTGAGGGATGCCCTACCAGGCTAGTGTGCTCAGTTTGGCTCCAATGAAATACTCCCCCTATCTCTTGGACTAGAATGATTACTGATGGCGTGTATTGACACCATGTGAAACGAGGTTGTCTGAAAATTAGAACATTACAATTATCATTATAGAAAAATAAACATGTCATAGCTGAGGTTGTAAATCAAACAAATAACACACCTTATAGAAATACAGTAAGCCAGTATGTAGACATAATCTAGTGGAACGTTCAAGGATCAGGGGTCAAGATTGAAACTTCCCAAATCCAGAAATGAGACAGAAAAATATCTTACCTGGAACGGAATTCATCACATCTGTCTAATTTGTCTCGGGTACATTATGTTCATGAAGAAGGTTAACATGACAACCTAGAATTTGGAGTTTAAGATGTCAGAACGTCAGACCAACCAAGATGAACACGTGTTCACAGTGCTCATTTTGACCAAGGCTAGCATGGTAAAGACTGTTACAAGTGACCAATGTAAATTCAAAGACAACACCCAACAATGAAAAGCACTCACATGTAGGTCTATAGGACATATGGTGGTTAAAGAAACAGAAAATTGATACCTTGGGATGAAGGAGAACTGGCTGACAAGCACACCAAAGGGGGAAATCTGAGAACGACCATGATGATTATACTATGGAAAAACAAAATGGGCTCAGAATAGGGAAGGCAAACACAAATAACACCTGAATACTCCACAACGAAAGATGTCAGGCTTTAGACAGACTCTGATTGAACTTTTGAAAGTCAGAAAGTGACACAAACCAAAAAACTGCAGCGAGGTAAAACCTGGGCTACCTGGAAAGCGTGGGTATGAGACTCCTCCAAACGTCCTATGAAACCCTGTGTCCATGAAGCTTGCCAGGAGAGCAGAGACACAATTATGACAAATTTTCTGACATCGCAGTTGACCGAAAATACAAACTGTCTACATCTACTCAGTGCCAGAGTTGGGCTGAAGTAGCCTATTTAAGTCACATTTCACTCAAATGTAGGTTGCCGAGGGAACATGAATGGGGCTGGTCAGTAAAGAATTGGGGAAGTCTGCGCATTCTGCGTCGGCAGCCAGGAGTTGGCAGGGTAGAATCCTGGGGGTAAACCTCCACACCACTGGTACAGCCATTCTGGGGCAGGCGAGGGAGATAATGTAGAGGCCGATGAGAAACGACGTTAGACAGGACCACTCTTCCTCAGCAAATACAGGAGCATTTCCAGCAGATGTGAGCACAGTGATAAATCTCTTTCAAAAGGAAACAAATTAAAAGTTGCAAAGAATAGGAAAATTGAACCTCAATAAAAAAGAAAAAGGATGCCAGTAAGAAGAATAAGATACCTAGGAATAACCTCACCCCAACAGGTGAAAGCTCTGTAAATAGAAAACTAGCAAACCTTTGCAGAAAGAAATGGGAGAAGACACAAGGAAGCGGAAGGATATTCCATGCTCTTGAAATGGAAGAATTAACACACTTGAAATGTCCACACCGCATAGAGAAATCTCTTGATTCCATGCAGTCCCAGTCAAAGTTGCAGCAATATTTCTCACAGAGATAGAAGCGAGCATCCTAAAGTTTACATCCAGCAACAAAAGACCCCGAATAGCCAAAAGAATCCTGAGGAAAAAGAACAAAGCTCAATGTATCACACTTTCTGATTTCAACATATAGGATGAAGAAATTGAAATGGAAGCAGCGCAGGCTGGGATGCAAAACAGAGAAACAGAACCAAGGAACAGAATCAAGAGCCCAGAGGTAAAGGGACACATATATGGACACCCCATTTTCGACCACGGCACCAAGAGGAGACAGTGGAGAAAGGAAAGTCTCTACAATGAACGGTGTTGGGAAGAGTGCACAGTCTCATGTAAGACAAGGAGAGTAAACCACGGTGTTACCCCAGGCACAAACACCAACTCGAAATGGATTAAAGTCTAGAATGTAACACTGGAAACCATGAGACTTCTGGAAGAAAACGTAGGTAGGGTGCTCTTTGTCATTTGTCTTAGCCTCATATGTGGAAGAAGCATGTCTGTCTGGGAAAGGGCAATAAAGGAAACAAGAAACAAATGGGACTACATCAGACACAAAAGCTTCTGCATAGCCAAGGAAATCATTGATGCAATGGAAAGACAGCACAACTGGGAGAGGATGTTTGCAAACCACACATTGGTGAAGGGGTGAATAGCCAAAAGATCCAATAAACTCATACGGTTCCACAAGAAAAAAAAAAAACAAGCTCCATTAAAATCTTGGCAAAAGCTGGAAACAGAGATTTCTCCCAGGAAGATAGAAAGATGGCCAACAGGCTGTATGAAAACATGTTCATCATCATTAAGTCTCTGGTCAGTGCAAATCTGAAAGGCAATGAGATAGCAGCTCACGGCAGTCAGAATGGCTATAAGGATGAAGACAGGAAATAAGTTTCAGGGAGGAAGTGGAGAGAAGAGAAGTCTCCTGCACTGCTGGAGGGAGTGTAAACAGGTGCAGCCACGACACAAAACGGTGAGGAGTTGCCTTAGACATTTCAGAATACATCTACCATATGATCCAGCAATTCATCTGTGGTGCGTTTATCCAAAGAACGTGGAAACACTCCTACACAGAGATCGGTGCACACCTCTATTTACCCTGGCCTTATTCCTGATATCCAAGACTTGGAAGCCTGCCTGGTGCCCATCAAGGGATGAATGGAGAAGGAAGATGGGCTATAGCCACACAAAGGCATAGCAGTCAGCTATAGGAACGGATTCAGGCCAGCCAATTCTGATCACCAGAATGGCTCCTGAGGGTATTGGGGGAACTGAAAGAAGCCCCAGGAGTATGCTCAAATACTACAGGATCTCATGCACATGGAGAAGAGCAAGAACGGACCAACAAACAAGTATCACATGACAATGGATTGGCATTTCCCAGAGGGAAAGTGGGGCAGTGGCCAGAGAAAGAAAGTGTTGATTAGGCACTGGTGTGTGGTTAGGGACAGTAATTAGGTTTACGTTGGTGAAGATGATGTAACCTACTCTGAAGTTTAAATCTATGTGGATGTAGATCTGAAAGCTAAAGGTTATTATAATGTTGGGTTACGACAATCAATTCACATAAAACCAGAACTCCCAAAAGGGATGCAGATTTACAACCGGAAGCTTTGGAGACAGAAAGAGGTTAGAGGAGATGAACTTCCAAGTATTGGTAATCACCTCAACATGCTCAATGATGCTACAGAAAGGTAGACCTTTGCAAAGAGATGAAGAGGAATACTACCAAGAGAACATGATCGGTGCTAAACTCATGAACCAACAGAAAACGTTACCGTTCATGATGTTACTACTGATTCCCTTCACGAATGATCGAAGCAGGCCAACATCTTCACAGGTCAGGTCAAAGGTTGGTCCAAAAGTGCCATTCAGGGCCAGCCCTGTGATGTAGCAGGTCGGTGACTACGTTCCAGTTGGGCGGCACGGGCTTCACCAGCTAGCATCAGGGGTGCAGATCAGATTACTAGTATTAGGAAATACAGATTTCAAGGTATGGTGGGCACAGAGATCATAAAGAAGTAGACATTGTCACGAGACCTTAACAATACGCATCAGAAAAAGAGCCATGAGAATATGACAATCTATGAACGCACCAGGAACCCTTCCCCAAATGATGAAGGAAGGAAAACATGTGACCTGCCAAGTGGAATTTTTAGACTGCTAGGAGATCACACGATCATTGTGCATCAGGGGATTGCCTGGGCAACTTCCAATTGGGAGGGCCTCCAGGACTTTCTCTGAGGAAAGTCCACCCAATTGGACATATACACAATGGATAAGATGTAAAACAAGGGATAATCTTAAAGGAAAGGAACGTAGGATACCTTTCAAGTTCCACGAGAAAGTTAGAAACTTACAAGAAATCCAGAACAAGGAAAACTATCCTACCTGGAAAGGTGGAGTCGTCAGACTGATATGAGATGGCTCTGAAACACTGTGTGCCTGGAGGTTTTCAGGACAACTTAGAATTCTGAGGGTGTTTATGACGTCACGGTGAACGTGTCACCCAAGATGGCAGCAAGTTTAGAGTCCGAGGATTGCCCTGGCTAGGATACCCACGTGAGAGATATCCAGAAACAGCTTTTCCAAACAGAAACCGCACACAGAAACTTGAAGAGATCAAAGAGGCACTAATTCAAGGGATAAGAAAGGAATCATTGGGAAGAAGGGATACTAGAGGGGCAAGAACTGAGAGGAGAACATTGTTATCTACTCAAGTAGATGTGGAGGCCGTGCTGATTGAAGCTTGCAACTTGATTTGAAACAAGAGGCTGGACTTGGGGCTTATCAGAACTACGTTGTCCTTCTGCCTTACTCATAATCCCAAGTCAAGAATGATCTCTTGAGGACATTGAAGAAAAGAATTGAGGCCTCCTTTTCTAAGCCCCTAGCATTCTTTGAAGAGAGGTCTCCCTTTGCATAGCTCTGCCATCACGGGGTCCCACTGGGTACATGCTAATGTGTCCCAAGACATCTCTGTGAAGACTTAAAGGAATGGATGATTGTCATGCTTGGGGTGGGTCCTTTGGTTTGGAGGGATCTAGAAGTGTGTTTAAAAGCACCCTTTTTGAGAGGGTTTCGTTCCTGTGTGAAGTCTGCCTTCCCAGGCTACAGTGCTCAGTTGGGCTCCAATGAAATTCTCTCCCCTACCTCTTGCCATGGAAACAGTATTCATTCCTTGTTCTGACAACATATGGAAGGAGGTTTGCTGAAAATTAGCACGTTGCCGTTATATTTAAATAAAAATACACCTGCCAAAGTTCAGAATGAAAATCAAACCAATAGCAAACCATGTAGAAATAAAGTAAGCCCAGTATCCAGACGTAATCTGTTGGAGCATTCAATGATCAGGGGTCAAGTTTGAAACTTTCCAAATCCAGAAAAGAGACAGACAAATCACTTACCTGGAGGGAGGAATTCATCAGATTTCTCTAATTTCTCTCAATAACATAATGTCTGTGAAGGTGGTTGCCCAGACAACCTTGAATCTGGAGTTTCTAATCTGAGAATCTCAAACCTACAAAGACGACCATGTGTTCTCAGGGCTAAGTGTCACCTGGGCCGGGATAGCAAAGATTCCTACAAGTGACCGATGGAAATTCCAAGACCACACCCAACAATCACGAAATGACTCACACGTCGGGCTACAGAACCTATGGTAATTAAAGACATACAAAACTCCTAACTTGGAAAGAAGGAGAACGCACTGATAAGCAAATCGAACGGAGATATCTCAGCAAGAGCATAACAATTAAAGTATAGAAAAGAAAAAAGGATCACGGAATATGGAGGCCAACAGAAATCAAAGCTGACTAATCCACAGTGAAAGACGTCAGTCATTAGACACACTCTGTTTGAACGTTTGAAAGTCAGAGAAAGTCACAACGCCAAAAACAGCAGCAAAGGTCAAACCTGGCCTAAATGAGAAAGGTGACTTATGAGACTGCTCCCCGCGGGCTCTGAAACCCTGTGTCCACGAAGCTATACTGGACAGCAAAGACACGATTCTGACAAATCACCCAACATCACAGTGGGCCAGAAAAGCAAGCTGGCCTCATATACACAGGGCCAGATTTGGGCTCAAGTAGCATATTCAAGTCACAATCCACTCAACTGCAGGTTGGCAATGGAACATGAAAAGGGCCAGCCAGTGGGGCCGTGGTGAAGTCCGCACATTCTGGTTCAGCAGCCCATGTTCAGCAATGTGGAATCCTGGGGGTGAGCTGCCTCACCGCTCGTCCAGCCATTCTGGGGAAGGCGTCTGAGGTAGTGTAGAGGCAGATGGGAAGCGACGATAGACATTGACATTCTTCCTCAGGAAATGCAGCAGCATGGCCAGCAGATGTGAGCACACCCATAAATTCTGTCAAAACAAAACCAATTGAAAGTTGCAAAGAATAGAAAAACTGAACCTCAAAAAAGAAAGCATGCCAGTAGGAAGAAAAAGATATCTAGGAATAAACGTGGCCAAACAGCAGAAAGCTATGGAAACAGCAAACTTGTAAAGGTTTGCGTGAAGATATTACAGAAGACACAAGGAAACGGAAGGCTATTCCGTGCTCTTCCAATGGAATAACGAACACACTTCAAACGTCCATACCACATAAAGCAGTGTCTGGATTGCATGCAGTCCCAGTCAAAGTTGCAACAATCATTCCCACAGAAATACAAGACAGAATCCTAAAGTTTCTATCCAGCAACAAAGGACCCAGAATAGCCAGAGGAATCCTCAGGAAAACGAACAAAGCAGCAAGTATCACACTTTCTGATTTCAACATATAGGATGAAGCCCTAGGTACGGAAACAGCACAGCCTGGCCCCCAATATAGGCACACAGACTCATGCAACAGAACGAGAGCCTGGAGGTCAACTCACATATCTACAGACAGCGCATTTTTGAACAGTGAGCCTAGAGGAGAAAGTGGAGAAAGGAGAGTCTTCACAAGAAACGGTGCTGAGAAGACTGCACACCAACAGGTAACACAATGAGAGTAGACCATGATGTTACACCAGACATACGCACGACCTCGTAATGGATTAAAGCCTTGAATGGAATACTTGAAACCGTGCAACTTCTAGGAGACAACCCAGGCAGCTTACGCTTTGCCATCTGTCTTGGCTGCCTATTTGGAAGAAGCATGTGTCAGTGGGCAAGGGCAAGAAAGGAAACAAGAAACAAACGGGACTCCACCCAATGCAGAAGCTTCTGCCCAGCCAACGACTCCATCAACTCAATGCAAAGACAGCACAACAACTGTGACAGGCTGTTTGCAAACCACACATCGGAGAAGGGGTGAGTAGCCAAAAGATTCAATGAACTCATACATCTTCACAGGAATAAAAACAACGAGCCCAATAGAACCTGGGCAAAAGATGGAAACAGACATTTCTCCCAGGAAGATAGCTAACAGGCTGTATGAAAACATGTTCATCATCATTAAGTCTCTGGTCAATGCAAATCTGAACGGCAATTAGATAGCAACACACAGTGGTCAGAATGGCTATAAGGATGAAGACGGGAAACAATAAGTTTCACAGAGGAGGTGGAGAGAAAGGAAGCCTCCTGCACTGCTGGTAGGAATGTGAACCGGTGCAGCCACTATGCAAAGTGGTGTGGAATTGCCTCAGAAATTCAGAATCCACCTACCATATGATCCGTCTATTCCTCTGTGGCGTATATATCCAAACATCATGGAAACACTAATGCACAGAGATCGATGCACTGCTGTGTACACCACAGCCTTACTCCCGATATCTGAGACTTGGAAGCCTCCGTGGTGACCATCAAGAGATGAATGGAGAAGGAAGATCAGCTATAGCCACACGGTATAACTCTCAGCTGTAGGAATGGATGCAGTCCAGCCATTTGTGACCACCAGAATGGCTTCTGACGGTCTTAGGGGAACTGAAGCAAGGCCCAGGGATAAAGTTGAATACCACAGGATCTCATGTACAAGGAGAAGAGGAAAAACGGAGCAACAAAAAGGTAGGACGTGACATGGGATTGGTAGTTCCCAAAGGGAAATGGATGCGGGGGTCTGAGGGAGAAAGAGTTGATTAGGCACAAGTGTGTGGTGAGGGCCTGTAATTAGGCTTACAGTGATGAAGATGATGTAACCTACACAAAAGTCTAAATCTATGAGAATGTAGATGTGAAAAGCTATGGGATGTTAGAATGCTGGGTTACGGCAATCAATTCACATAAAATCAAAACTCTAAAGAGGGGTGCAGATTTACGGCCTAAACCTTTGGAGGCTGAAACAGATTAGAGAAGATGAACTTCCAAGGATTGGTAATCACCTCAAAATGCTTAATGATGCTACAGAAAGGTAGACCTTTGCAAAGAGATGAAGCGGAATACTAGGAAGAGAACATGTTCCGTGCTAAACTCATGAACCAACGGAAACATGTGACTTGCCTGGTGGAATTGTCAGACTGCTAGGAGATGACACGATAAGTGTGCATCAGGGGATTGCCTGGGCAACTTCAACTTGGGAGGGAGTCCATGACTTTCTCTGGGGAAAGTCCACCCATTTCACCATATCCACACAAGATAAGAGATAAAATCTTTGATAATCGTAACGGAAAGAGACTGGTGTGTAGAGGGAATGTAGTAGACCTTTCAAAGTTCGAGGAGAAAGTTAGAAACCGACAAGAAATCCAGAGAAAGGAAAACTATCCTACCTGGAAATGGGGAGTGGTCAGACTGGTATGCGATGGCTCTGAAACACTGTGTGCATGGAGGTTGTCAGGACAACTTAGAATTCTGAGGGTGTTTATGATCATGTCACCCAAGATGGCCACATCTATACAGTCCGATGATTGGCCATTGTGTGGCTATAGATCGTCTTCCTTCTCCATTCGTCACTGGATGGGCACCACGTAGTCTTCCAAGTCTTGGATATTGGGAATAAGGCTGTGGTGAACACAGTGCTGCATGGATCTCTGAGCATTAGTGTTTCCAGGTTCTTTGGATATATATGCCACAGAGGAATAGCTGGATCATATGGTAGATCGATTCTGAAAATTCTAAGGCAATTCCACCGCACTTTGGGTAGTGGCTGCACCTGATTACACTCCCCCCAGCAGTGCAGGAGGCTTTGCTTCTCTCCACCTCCTCTCCGAGACTTGTTCCCTGTCTTCATCCCTATAGCCACTCTGACCTCTGTGAGCTGTTATCTCATTGCCGTTTGTATTTGCATTGCCAAAGACTTAATGATGATGAACATGTTTTCATACAGCCTGTTGGCCATCTTTTATCTTCCTGGGAGAAATGTCTGTTTCCATCTTTTGCCCAGGTTTTATGGGGATCGTTGTTTTTTTATTGTGGAGACATATGTGTTCATTGGTATTTTGGCTATTCACCCCTTCTCCGATGTGTGGTTTGCAAAGATCCACTCGCAGTTGTTGTGCTGTCTTTGCATTGAGTCAATGGAGTCGTTGGCTGTTGAGAAGCTTCTGTGTTGGATGGAGTCCCGCTTGTTTCTTGTTTCCTTTGTTGCCCTTGCCCAGTCACATATGCTTCTTCCAAATAATCGGCTAAGCCAGATGGCAAAGAGCAAGCTGCCTGCGTTTTCTCCTAGAAGTTGCATGGTTTCAAGTCTTCCATTCAAGGCCTTAATCCATTTCCAGGTGGTGTGTGTGGCTGGTGTAACATCATGGTCTATTCTCATTGTGTTACATGTGGCTGTGCAGTCTTCCCAGCATCGTTTCTTTTCGAGACTCTCCTTTCTCTGCTGTCTCTTCTTGGCTCCTTGGTCTAAAATGGGCTGTCCATATATGTGGGAGTTGACCTCTGGGCTCTCGATTCTGTTCCTTGTGTCTGTGTGCCTCTTTTTGTGGCCAGCCTTTGCCGTTTCGGTACCTAGGAGTTCGTCCTATATGTGGAAATTCGAAAATGTGGTACTTGCTGAGTTGTTCGTTTTCCTCAGGATTCCTTTGGCCTTTCCTGCTCCTGTGTTGCTGGATAGAAACTTTAGGATTCTGTCTTCTATTTCTGTGGGAAAGATTGCTGAAACTTCGATGGGGCTTGCGTGGAATGCAGAGATTGCTTTATCCAATATGGACCTTTCAAGTGTGTTCGTTCTTCCATTCGAAGAGCATGGAATACACTTCCTTTTCCTTGTGTCTTCTTTAATTTCTTTCCGCAAAGCTTTCCAGTTTGTTGGTCCTTGTTTGTCTCTTCTCCTTGTAAGTGAGCTCCTGCGGTATTTGAGTTTCTCCCTGTGAGCTGTTTCACTTCCAATGAAACCCTCAAGAGCCATCCTTCTGGTCACTAATGGCTGGATTCTCTCTTTTGTTATGGCTCAGAGATATGCCATTGTGTTCATAAAGCCCAGCTTCCTTCTCCAATCTTCTTTCTCTATTCGTCCTTCTGCCTTGATGGGCATCAGGGCGGTTTCCAAGTCTTTGATAATGGGAGTAAGGCCAGTGTGAACACAGGGGTGCACAGATATCAGTGCACGACTTCTTCCAAGGTCTTTGGATAAACAAGCCACTGAATAATAGCTGGATCATATGGTAGATGGATTCTGACATGTCTTAGGCAATTCCACACTGATTTGCGTCGTGGCTGCACCAGCTTACACTCACAGCAGCACTGTAGGAGTCTTCCCATCTCTGCAGCTCCTCTCTGACACTTGTTTCCTGACTTTTTACCTATAGTCATTCAAACCACATTGAGCTGCTATCTCACTGCCATTTGGATTTCAATTGCCCTGAGTCTTAATGATGATTAACATGTTTTCATACACCTGTCGGCCATCTCTATATCTTCTTGGGTGAAATCTCTGTTTCCACGTCCTGCCCAGGTTTTAATGGGCTTAATTTTTTTCTCTTGTGGACACATATGAGTTCACTGCATCTTTTGGCTATTCACCCATTCACCGATGTGTGGTTTTCTAACATCCTCTCCCAGTGGTTGTACTGTGTTTGCATTGAGTCGATGGTTTCCTTGGCTGGGCAGAAGCTTTTGCATTTGATGTAGTCCCATTTGTTTCTTGTTTCCCTTGTTGCCCTTGCCCAAGCAGACATGCATCTTACTAATAGGAGGCTAAGACAGATGTCAAATAGCATGCTGCCTAGGTTTCCTTAGAGAAGTCTCGTGGCTTGCAGTCTTACATTCAAGACTTTAATCCATTTTGTGTTGGTGTTTGTGCCTGGTGTAACACCGTGGTCTACGCTCCTTGTCTTACATGAGGCTCTGCAGTCTTCCCAGCACCGTTTATTGCAGAGAATTTCCTTTCTCCACTGTCTCCTCTTGGTTCCGTGGTCGAAAATGGGCTGTGCATGTATGTGTGCGTATACCTCTGGGCTCTCGATTGTGTTCCATGGTTCTGTGTGTCTGTTTTCATCCCAGCCTGTGCCATTTCCAATCCTATTTCTTCATCCTATATGTTGAAATCAGAAAGTGTGATACATTGAGCTTTGTTCGTTTTCCTCAGGATTCCTTTGGCCATCCGTGTTCTTTTGTTGTTGGATGTAAACTTTAGGATGCTCGCTTCTATCTCTGTGAGAAACATAGCTGCAACTTTGCCTGGGACTTCATGTAATCTAGAGATTGCTTTATCCGGAGTGGAGGTTTCCAGTGTGTTAATTCTTCCATTTCAAGAGCGTGGAATAACCTTCCACTTCCTTGTGTCTTCTCCCATTTCTTTCCACAGGGTTTGCTAGTTTTCGATTTACCGAGCTTTCACCTGTTGGGGCGAGGTTGTTCCTAGGTATCTAAATCTTCTCACTGGCATTTTTTTTTTTGAGGTTCAATTTTCCTATTCTTTGCAACTTTTAATTTGCTTCCTTTTGACAGAAGTTTATCACTGTTCTCACATCTGATGACAGTGCTCCTATATTTGCTAAGGAAGAGTGGCCCTGTCTATCGTCACTTCTCATCTGCCTCTACACTCCTTCCCACGCCTGCCACAGAATGGTTTGGCCAGCGGTGAAGAGGTTTACCCCCAGTATTCCACCCTGTCAACTCCAGGCTTCCGACCCAGAATGCACGGACTTCCCCAATTCTCCACTGGCCGGCCCCTTTCATATTCCCTTGGCAGCCTGCAGTTCAGTATAATGTGACTTAAATATGCTACTTCAGCCCAAGTCTGGCACTGAGTAGACGTAGCCAGTTTGCATTTTGACTGCGAAGTCAAACAATTTGTCAAAATTGTGTCTCTGCTGTCCCAGCAAGCTTCATGGACACAGTGTTTCTGAGCACGTTTGGAGCAGTCTCATTCTCACCCTTTCCAGGTAGCCCAGGTTTTACCTCACTGCGGTTTTTTGGTTTGTGACACTCTCTGACTTTCAAAAGTTCAAGCATAGTCTGTCTAATGTCTGACATCTTTCGTTGTGGATTATTCAAGTGTGATTTGTGTTTGCTTTCCCTTTTCTGAGCCCATTTTGCTTTCCATAGTATAATCATCATGGTCTTTCTCAGATTTCTCCCTATGGTATGCTTGTCAGTCAGTTCTCCTTCATCCCAAGGTATCAATTTTCTATTTCTATAATCACCCTATGTTCTATAGGCCTACGTGTGAGTGCTTTTCATTTTGGGTGTTGTCTTTGAATTTACATTGGTCACTTGTTGCAATCTTTGTCATGCTAGCCTAAGTCAAAGTGAGCTTGAGAACACGTGGTCATCTTGCTTGGTCTTACCTCCTGAGATCTTAAACTCCAAACTATAGGTAGTCATGGCAACCTCCTTCATGAACATAATGTATCTGAGACAAATTAGACGAATCTGATGAATCTGCATCAGGGAAGGTACTTTTCTGTTTCATTCCTGGATTTGGGAAGTTTCGAACTTGACCACTGATCGTTGAACGTTCCCTTAGACTATGTGTAGATATTGGTTTACTTTATTTC
Source organism: Equus asinus (assembly GCF_041296235.1). Lineage (NCBI taxonomy): Eukaryota > Metazoa > Chordata > Mammalia > Perissodactyla > Equidae > Equus > Equus asinus. The sequence goes on along the minus strand of NC_091809.1, from coordinate 384,086 downwards.
TATAGGGTGTGTTGTTTGTTTGATGTACATCCTCAGATCTGGCATGTTTATTTTTCTATAAAGATAATGGTAATGTTCTAATTTTGAGCCAACCTCCTTACATATGGTGTCAATACACGTTATCCATAATCATTCTATTCCAAGAGATAGGGGGAGAGTATTTTATTGGAGCCAAAGTGAACACACTAGCCTGGCAGTGCAGCCCTCACAAAGCAACGAAGCCATCTGGAAAAGGGTGTTTCTCAGCGCACTTCTGGCGCCCTGCCAAAAAATGAGGCATACTAGAAGCATGACGGGGTTCCATTCCTTCATGGGTTCCAAGAGATGTATTGTGACACATTAGCATGTACCCAGTTGGCCTCCGTAATGCCAGGAGCTATGGAAAGTGAGACTTCTCCTCAATTAATGCTAGAGGCAAAGGAAAGGAGGCATCAATCCTTCTCTACAATGTCCTCAGGACACCATTCTTGATTTTGGATTATGATTAAGGCAGGAGAATTTGTACGTCTGATAAGCCCCAAGTCCAGCCTCTGGTTTCAAATCAAGTTTCAAGCTTGAATCAGCATGGCCTCGCCATATACTTGAGTAGATGACAATGGTCTCCACTCAGTGCTTGGCCCTGTATTATTGCTTCATCACGATGACTTCTTTCTTACCCATTTAATCAACGTCTATTCTATGTCTTCAAGCTTCAGTGCTTGGTTTCTGTTTTTAAATACTTTTCTGGGTATCTCTCACTTGAGTATCGTATCCCAGGATAATCCTCAGACTACAAAGATGAGGGCATCTTGGGTGACAGGTTCACTGTGGTGTCATAAACACCCTCAAACTTCTAAGTTGTCCCGGCGTCTTCCTTGCACACAGTGTTTCAGAGCCATCTCATACCACTCTGACACTCACCCTTTCCATTTCCTGGATTTCTTGTCGGTTTCTAACTTTATCCTTGAACTTTTAAATGTGTAGTACATTCTCTCTAGACACTGGTTTCTTTATTTTAAGTTTATCCTGGGTTTTATCTGTTACATTTTGTGGATATGGCCGAGTGTTTAGACTTTCCCCAGTGAAAGTCTTGGAGTCCCTCCCAAGTGGAAGCTGCCCAGGCAATCCTCTGACGTGCAATGATCGTGTCATCTTGTGCAGGCTGACAATTCCACCTATGCAGGTCACATCACTTTCTTCCCTCTGTATTTAGGGAAGTGTACCAGATGTGTCATAGATTGCAATATTTTCATGTTTTTTTCCTGGTGCATATCTATAAGGTATGCTCACAATTTCCACTTATTTATGATCTCTGTCTGCACCATACCATGAAACCTATCTTTCCTAATGTTACTAATGTGATCCGTACGTGTCATACGAATCCATGAATCCCAGGCCGCCCACTAGTAACATGGACTCTTACACACCAGAACACATGGCTGGCCCTGAATTTTACTTTGGGACCAATTTTTTGCCTGAACTTGGGAAGAAGCTGGCCTGCTGTGATTATTCATGAAGGTAATTAGTAGTAACCTCATAGACGGTAACATTTTCCCTTGGTTCATGAGTTTAGCACGGAACACGTTCTCTTCGTAGTAGTCCTCTTAATCTATTTGAAATGGTCTACCTTTCTGTATCATCATTAAGCATTTGGAGGAGATTCACAATCCTTGGAAGTTTATTTTCTCTAATGTCTTTCAGCCTCAAAAGCTTTTTGCCACAAATCTGCATGCCTTTTTGGATTTTTTCTTTCCCTCTGGGAACCTCACATCCAAAGTGAAGGCTGCCATCCAAAGCTAGAATGCTCAGTGGCCCCAGTGCAATTCTCTCCCCCAATGTATTGCCATAGAAGAGTATTGATTATGTGTTTTGACACCATAATGAGGAAATTGGCTGAAAATTACAACATTACACTTGTGTTTAATGACAAATAAACATGCCAGAGCAGAGGATGTAAATCAAACAACTAACAAATCCTACAGAAATAAAGTAAACCAGTATATAGACATAATCTACCTGAACGATCAGGGATCCGGACTCAAGTTCGAGCCTTCCAAAATTCAGAAAAGAGACATAAAAATATCTTACCTGGAGAGAGGAATTCATCAGATTTGTCTAATTTGTCTCGGAAAGATTATGTCCATAAGGTGGTTGCCAGGACAACCTAGAATTTGGCGTTTCTGATCTCAGAATGTCAAACCAACAAACATGACCACGTGTTCTCAGTGCTCAGTTGGACCTAGGCTAGCTTAGCAAAGATTCCTTCAAGTGAACGATTGAAATTCAAAGACAATACCCAACAATCAGGAAATCACTCATACATCAGGCTGGAGGACATATGGTGATGAAAGAAATACAAAATTAATAACTTGAATGAAGGAGAATGGACTGATAAGCATATCGATGGGAGACAGCTGAGAAAGCCCATGACGATTGATGTGGATTAAGGCTGCCCCAGTTCGAAAAGCCCAAGGTTACCTGGCCTACATGCCAAACTACATGACGCGGTGAATCATTTTTTGGTATGAATTAGAGGTGCCCCAGTGAGAGAAGCCCAGGTCATGCTCACCTACATGCCTATCTATATGGCCAGACTCGTATCTAATGTTATCCGACCACACAATAACCAGACCCCAACTGAACTGGAATCATTTCATGACATTTTACATCATCTTTTCTTTTTCCAGCAAAAGTAAGTCACGTAACTATGCCTATAAAATTAGCACTTACCCTGTACTCAGGGCAGCAGCAGGAGCTGTGACTGCCCATGGGTCCTGTCCCCATGCTATCCTGTACCGTTCTCTAAATAAAAGAGCATCACTGCCAGACCTTGAGAGTCCAACAAATCTTTCTTTTGACTCTTCAGTTCGCCAACCCCGCATCATATCTTGTGGCCCGTACGGGGATTTTGCTTCATCGGTTTGTGAGCTTGACTTCTGGTAAATGCCCTTTCCTTCCTTGTGCCTCTCTCCTTTTCGAGGATGGATCTAAGTTCACTTCTCCATCAGGAACTTTCTTGGATAGCTGTATGAATCCACGTTTGCTGCCCATGGCTACTCTGTGGGGCAAATCATGGCATTCGGCTTGAAGAGAATCAGTACCTTAAGCCTAAGGGTGATGTAGAATGAATTAATCCGTTCCTTCCTGACTCTATCTCTGATATATAAATTTTACGTGGGCACGGGTTGGCCACTTAAGTCATTAGGATGGTCGGGAATCTACAAGACTCCCGTGGAAGGTTTCTTTTCCTAAGGCTGTATTGGGCTACCTCCCATGGCACCTGACCATGCTCTGAACTGTGTGAATGTCCCAATTGGGATTCCAGTTCAAGGCAAGTAAGAAAGTCTAACCTTTGGTTGAGTATGGAAAACCCTTCTCGGAGAATGGCTCCAACACGCAATTGGGTAGAATGTCCCCCAAAGCGGCGGAAAATTCCTCACTATTTTTCTCTATCCTGTTCTCTCTTAAACTTCTCCTTTTCTCTCAGGGACCATTCACCAGGCATCTATTGCTGCCAGGCAGAATAGGAAAGATGTTCACCAGGCACCTGTTACTGCCAGGCATCCGAGGGAAGGTACACAAGGGATGCAATGCTGGTGGACTTCCCCATCACCCATTGCTATAGGAATCCCACATTAGGAACGACAGGTGGGATGCTGCCCTAGGTTCACAGGAGATTTTCAAGGAAATTCACGTGTCTCTTTCATCTTTGTTAGAGTTACACGGGCCATTTTCATCTCCTTTTGAGCTTTGCAACCGGAAAACAGAAGAATCTTTGAAGAGTCAAGGTCTCCATGCCTGGGAACCCCAACTTTGGCTTTCTACCCTGATCACCACGGCAACACCAAGTAGGGTGCCCTTTTTTGGCAGATGACTGATTGAGGATTTTAGTCACCTACTGAGTTGGCTATGAGGGTAGCAGACCTGTGATTTATTCTGTGAACTGTCATGCTAGGGTAGTGTGCCCCAGCACGGGAACTGTTGTGTGACTCTTATCTTGATAACCCTCTGGGAGTGGCCATGAGGGTGAGGTCTGGTGTCTTCTTTTCCTTTCTTTGTTTTGCTCATCAGGTAGTCTGTTGTCACCAAGTCGAGCTTAAGTTCAGGCTGAACCTGACCAGAACCTGGACCTTCTGTAAAATTGAAAAACTTGAAAACATTTTGCAAGGGACTTAACTCTCAACCCGGCTGCTGGGAGCCCTGACCTCCAGCCAGTTCCCGGCTTCTGTGGGCACTGCACCCTTTTCCAGTCCACTGTCAGTCAGACACTGACTTTACTGCCATGGGGAATGCCGTAAGCATCCCCAGAGACTCACCACTCAAAATCCTTCTAACTAATTAGAAACACTTTCAATTGTATGGGTGATGCCCCAGAAACTCCAACTAGGAGAAAATCTGCGATTTTTCTCTGTGCCTTTCTGGTGCAGTTGGACAGGTGGATCAACCTAAAAGGACCTTCAAGTTACAGTCCAGTTTCTGGGAAATAAAGAGCAACTGTCCTTACAAAATCCTTGCAAGACTGGAAAGACAGCTCTAGAGGCAGTTCAGATTCCACCTAGTTCCTTTATCATGAAAAAGATTATCATCCTCCCTCTCCAGGAACTACTGTCCAGTCCATCACTCATTCTTAAGACTGAAAAACAAAAAAGGAGGGGAAAGGTTAAATGAACATAAGTGTGTCTTTGCCAAAAGTCTAGCATGTCAAAGGTCTTCTCTTAAGTATTAGTAAAAAGGCTCAAAACAAAGTTTGGATTCATAACTTGTGAGCTCAATATTATTGTTCCTGACTCACAGCAGTAGTTTTTAAAAGGATGGTTGTACAGTCTCTCTGTAGGTGTGTCTATGTGTATGTTATAGGTGTGATACTTTTATCCTGGATGCTATGGCCAAAATTAAGATTTCTGTTTAGTTGGCTTAAAGTAAGTGCTTTATTAAATTCTAAATGTAGTAGAAATTAACTCAGTGCCTTTCAAAGTAAACGAGATGTGAATTAACCTATGTTAAATGAAAACTTGTTTAAGTTTGTTGGTTTGATTGAAAATAGTCTTCTTGTCAGAGTTGTCGGTATTTGCATAGTATGCAGGCATGCATCCTGGGCTTACTAGTCACATAAGTTCACGTTGTCTGTTAAATTTGTCAGCAAAATAATAGCTGTAAACGATGACCAGTTTTTTCAAATGCCTCATGAGGTTTCCGTAGGTAATCTGAACATAATTGTCGGAAAAAAATGGTTTAAATACATAAAACTCACAATAACTTTTACAGTCTGTATACTTGGGGAAAAAAACAGCTTCGAAATTCTTTTTGGTAACAATCTTGAGTTTTGCCAAGTTAAGTTAAATGATAAAAATCTGAATATCTGGGTCATTTTTGGATAGGATGAAACACTGAAACATTATTAATAAACATAGCTAAGTTATCTGATTTTGGCTTCTTGGTGAAGAGGCTAAAAGCGTTTGGGTGTATTAAGAAGCATGCCTTGTGTCTTGTTGTAAAGTACCACGTTTCTAAATTTATGAAGTGTTTAGAATGCTGATATAAAAGACAATTCATAATTGTTTACATTTTTAGTGTTTACTAGGTCTGTTAAGGTTTAAGTGTTCTAATTAACCTATGGAATTAAAGCTACTGGAAATTAATAAGTAAAAGAGCTGTGTATTCAAGGAAGTTAAAATGGATGTTTTCAGTAAAAAAGGTATAAAGAATGGAAATATTTTTGTTTGATAGGTTAAGAAACATAAATTTGTCCTGATGTACTAGAAAGGAAAAAGAAAGACTTTGGGACAAAGTTGTAGAATGCTTGTGAAGGAGAAATTCCGAAAGGAGTTTTATGCCTGGTCAAGTAGACTAAAGTAAGTTCAATTAAGTGCATGAGTTTGAATGTTAAAAATAAGTACGTGCAGAAATTCAAATTTGGTTTTCTCTGAAAGGATACTTTTTCTTGAACTTTGGATCTGCTCTTGATAAAGAGGTTATGAAAGCTATTCCTTTGAGTAATTCTACCTAAGAGACAAATCTGTTTTGTGAAAATAATGACTGAGGTCACTATTAAGATTTTTCACTCTTTCTGTTATCACTTTGAATAGATACCTGAGCATTGTTTCACAGTGAGTGTTGTTTCCTATTTGAAGAAGCATTTTAAAAACTTTGGGTATGTTTTGACAAGTTTCTCCCTCAAAAATATTCAAATCCTGAATGAAGGCTTTCTTTTGACCTGGTAGACAGAAGAAAAATTACTCTGAGGATTTTCAGAGGCCCCCTGAGTCGTCTCAAAGAAATTTTCTCTCTCTTCCTATAAGGAGGAAAATACCAAACTAACTAGGCTTATTTGGTCTATTAAATTACATGGAAAACATTGGGAAATAAATGAAGATAGGCTATCTTAGGTGGTATTAGATGGGTAAATGTTATTAATATAGATGTTAAAAATTATATGGCATTCTTAAGATTCTGATCTGTCCTGGTTATCAGTCATAAGTCCAATTATTATCTGGAAGTGTTATATGTCACAGAAGTAGCCAAGTTTCTTTGGCAATTGCCCTTTGGAGTCCTTTGTCCATTTGCAGATAGCTGTTGTTTTACACTGATGCTTTTTTCTTTTGCAAATATCTTTCATCTTCCGAGAAATTCCTGGAAAGGATTCTGACACAGAGGTTCTAAACTACACGTTTCTGATAAACTTTCAGATTGTAAAACTGAGCTGAGTAAGAAATTACAGAATTCTAACAGAAACTAAGTTCATCGATCTGCTGACAGAAGATTCAGCTCAAGAGTTTATTATACAGGACTGTGTGAACTGATGAGGATGATTATAATTTTTTAGGACTTCTGTTTGAAATATTGTTGAGTTTTGATGTTTTGTTTTCTCACAATGAAGGAAATATTTTTTCTTTTCTCTTATGCTAACTTTGACTTACAGCCGTTTGGTGAAATTATGCCTTTATGAGAAAAACTGAAACATTTATCTTTTTCTCCCTACCTTATCCCTCTGGAATTGGGAAACCCTTTGTGACCGAGTATGGTTATGTAGTGGCAATATTTGCATAAGTTCCATAAGAATCTGTTCTCCTTATAACAGGACACATTGGTTATACTACCAAGGCTTTGACTGGAATGCCATATTTGAAACACACAGGCTCAGATATGACAAGACAGCATTTCAGGAACAAAGATTGGACTTTCTGGAATACAGCCACTTGGAAACATGGGCCTGGTACCTTGTTTACAGAGATTCTGGCAATCTTACCCAGTAAGTAAGGAAGCTTGCTTATCTGACAGGTGTAAGGAACTCCAAATATTTTGGGGGACCTCAAAGAGAACACCACTCAAATCTGTAAGTACTGCAGGCCAAATCTGATGGCAAGTCCTTGGCTTGGCTTTTCTGGCCTTGCAAGGCCTTCACAGTTGAATCTGAGATTCCTCATAAAAAAGTCCAGCAAAGCAGATTTTAAAAAGCCTGTATAAGCAATTACTATTCTTGTTCCTCTTATGTAAATAATTGGAGCAAGTTGTATTGAAGCTACACTTTATTTGCAAACCAGTTCATCCTAATTTGGCTATCTTTTGTAAAAATGAGGGTGATTAAAGAGAGAAAAAATACGTTTATGTAGAAGCTGTAGTAGGTATTCCTGGATATTAGATTCTAGCTGTTTTCTTTTGCAAGATTCATCTATTGTTAATCGTAATGTCTCCTTGTGGCCATCTATCTCTGACACCTGGGAGTTCCCTGGCCACCATCAAACATTTTCCTTCAATACTACTGCCCGAATACTAAATAGATTTGCTTTGTCACGGGTGGATCCTAAAGAACATGTTCCAAATTTAAAGTCCCCAGCTTATCAAGACACAGGATGGACCATATCAAATTTGGAATGAATATATTTGGTTCACTCCTACTAGTGGTCAACCCAGTAAAAGATCACTCTCTCTTGGGAACAAACCAATCACACCTGTGATACATGACCTAATAGCACTCGACTTATGGGAAAAATTCCCTGTTATTTGTGTTCTCGTATCATAGCCTTAAAAAACATACTGATTGGTCTGGGACTTACTGGGAGACACGGCCCAGCACGTTTTGGTTAGCCCCTAATGGTGCTCAGTGTCGATGTGGGTCCAATTTATGGCCTTGGCTGCCACCTGGATGGGTTGGATGATGCACCCTAGGCTTTGTCTGCATGCAAGGTAGAACTACATTTAATATATCTCCTCATGCTAACCTACCAAACTGCAACAGCACTGGACTAGCTGTGTCTTCCACTGGTATTTCCATCTTTACTCAATTATCCTTCACCAATTAGGAATTGAAAATGCTGTCTTGCACATGGAAGTCCTAATCAAATTCAGTAGGAAGGCATTAAATGAGGCACAACATAGCATTTCGCTGCTCAATTTAGAAGTATCCCAAATGTGTAAGGCAGTCCTCCAAATCCATATGGCACTGGATGTCTTGACAGCAGCACAAGGGGCCACCTGTGCCATTATAAAAACTGAATGTTTTGCCTATATTCTTGACTATCCCAGCCACCAAATTAAATCCATGTCTGACCAACCCTAACTCTAAACGATTGGTTGAGCTCCCAGTCAGTACCAGGTTCTGCACTACTTCAAAACCTTATTCATTGGGTTAAACATACTGCTTGTATTTCTACTTGTAGTTTGTTGTCTATTTCGTTGTTTGTCTTCTGCATGCCAAAATATTTCACCTCTTGGAGCACATCTCGTCAAATGATTCTCTCCTCTCCAGGGGCTCTGCATAACTTAGCCTTGGACTCCACAGGTGAAGACTTCTGGTCCACTGAGCTTCTACCTGTGCCTATGGCCCCATTTAGGGACACCTCTACAACATTGTACAGCCAGAAGTATTTACAGAAGAGTGAACATCGTCCATATCCCCAAATATTTCCGGTCCAAATGGGTTCGAGGGGGGTTATGTCGTGGATTGAGGCTGCTCCAGCTAGAAAAGCCCAAGGTGACCTGGCCTACATGCCAATCTATATGACCCGGTGGATTTTTTGTTGATATGAATTAGGGCTGTCCCATGGAGAGCATCTCAGGGCATACTAACCTACATGGTAATATATATGGGCAGATTTGTATCTAAAGTTATGTGACCGCACAATAACCAGACCCCATCTGCACTGAAATCATTTAAAGACATTGAACATCATCATTTCTTTTTCCAGTAAAAACAAGTCATGTACCCATGCCTTATAAAATTATCACTAACCCTCAACTGAGGGATGCAGCAGGAGCTCTGACTGCTCATGGGTCCCATCCCCAGGGAGCAGCAGCAGCTCTTCACTGCCCATGGGTCCTGTCCCCATGCCATTCCGTACTATTCTCTAAATAAAAGAGCACCAATGCCAGACCTTGAGAGTCCAAGAAATCTTATATTTGAGTCTTCAGCTCGCCGAGCCCATATCAACAATTATACCATGGAAAAGAGAAAACGGTCACAGAAAATGGAAGGCACACAGAAATCACATCTGAATAATCCACAATGAAACAATTAAGTTTTAGTCATACCCTGAACGTTTGAAAGTCAGAGAAAGTCACATCCACAAAAACTGGAGCAAATGTCAAACTTAGGCTAATTGGTAAAGGTGAGTTATCACACTGCTAACATCGGGCTCTGAAAACCTGTGTCAATGAAGTGTGCCAGGACAGCAGAGACAGAATTCTGACAAATCTTCTGACATCACAGTGGAGAAGAAAAATAAACTGGCCTCATCTACACAGTGCCACATTTGGCCCATGTAGCCCATTCAAGTCACATTCCACTCAACTGCAGGTTGCCAATGGAACATGAAAGGTGCCGGCCAGTGGTGTAGTGGTGAACACTGCACGTTGTGGTCAGCAGCCCTGGGCAGGCCATGCGGAATCCTGGGGGTGAACCTCATCACAGCTGGTCCAGCCATTCTGGGGCAGGCGTCTGAGGTAGTGTAGAGGCAGATGGGAAGCAACGTCAGAGAGTGTCAATCTTCCTCAGAAAGTACAGCAGCATCGCCAGCAGATGTGAGCACAGCCATGAACATCTGCCAAAACAAAACCAATGAAAAGTTGCATAGGATAGAAAAAACCTCAGAAAGAAAAAACATGCACGTAAGAACAATAGGATTTCTAGGAATTAGCTTAGACAAACAGGTGCAAGCAATGGAAACCGAAAACTAGCAAAGCTTTGGCGAAAGCAATTCCAGAAGACACAAGCAAACGGAAGGGTATTCCATGCTCTAGGAATGTAAGAACTAAAACAACTGAAATGGCCGTAAAGGATAAATCAATCTCTAGATTCCATGCAATCCCAGTCAAAGTTGCAGCAATCTTTCCCACGGAAATAGAAGAGAGAATCCTAAAGTCTCTATACAGCAACAAGAACCCTGAATACCCAAAGGAATCCTGAGGAAAAAAGCAGGACGAACAAAGCAGGATGTAAAACACTTTCTGATTCCAACATGTAGGACGAAGAGCTAGGTACCGAAACATAGCCTGCTCCCCAAAACAGGCACACAGACCAATGGAACAGAATCCAGAGCCCAGAGGTCAACTCGCCGATATATGAACAACTCATTTGCAATGAGGAAGGCAAGAGGAGACAGTGGAGAAAGGTGAGTCTCTAAAAGAAATGGTGCTGGGAAGCCTGCACAGCCACATGTAACACAATGAGAGTAGACCATGATGTTACACCAGGCACACACCCCACCTCGAAATGGATTAAACCCTTCAACTTAAGACTTGAAGCCGTGAAACTTCTAGAATAAAACCCAGGGAGCTTGCTCTTTGCCATCTGGCGTAGCCGCCTATTTGGAAGAAGCATGTGTGACTAGTCAAGGTCAACAATGGAAACAAGAAACAAACGGGACTCCATCCAATGCAGTAGGTTCTGTCCAGCCAAGGAAACCGTCGACTCAATGCAAGGACAGCACAACAGCAGGAAGAGAATATTTCAAACCACACATCGGAGAAGGGCTGAATAGCCAAAAGATCCAATGACCTCACACGTCTCGACAAGAGAAAAAACAACAAGCCAATTAAAACCTGGGCAAAAGATGGAAACAGAGATTTACACCAAGAAGACAGAAAGGTTGCCAACAGCTTTATGAACTCATGTTCATCATCATTGAGTCTAAGGCCAATGCAAATCCAAACGGCAACGAGATAGCAGCTCACTGTGGTCAGAATGGCTATAAAGATCAAGACAGGAAACAAGTGTCGGAGGGGAGGTGGAGAGAAGGGAAGAGTTCTGCACCGCTGGTGGGAGTGCAAACCGGTGAAGGCACTAGGCATAGCCTTGTGGAATTGCCTCAGAAATTTCAAAAAACATCTACCATATGGTCCAGCTATTCCTCTGCGGCGTGTTTATCCAAAGAAATTGGGAACACTACTGCACAGAGATCCGTGCAGCGCTGTGTTCACCACAGCCTTCCTCCCGATATGCAAGACATGGAAGTTCCTCTGGTGCCCATCAAGGGACCCATGGAGAAGGAAGGTGGGCCATATCCACACAATGGCCTAGCACTCAGCTGTAAGAAAGGGTGCAGTCCAGCCATTTGTGACACCAGAATGGCTCCTGCGGGTATGAGGGGAACTGAAACAAACCCCAGGGAGAATGTCAAATACCATAGGATCTCACTTACAAGCAGAAGATTAAAATAGGGACCAACAAACATGTAGAACATGACATGGGATTGGTGGTTCCCAGAGGTAACGGGTGGCAGGGGACGGTGTGAGAAAGAGTTGTTTAGGCACAATTTTGTAGTGTGGGCTTGTAATTAGGCTTACAGTGGGCAAGATGATGTACCATACACAGAAATCTAAATCTATGAGGATGTAAATCTGAAAGCTATAGGATGTTATAATGAAGGGTTAGGGAAATCAATTCACCTAAAATCAAAACTCCTTAAATGCAAGCAGGTTTATGGCATAAAGATTGCAGGCTGAAAGAATTTAGAGAAGATGAACTTCCAAGGATTGATAATCACCTCCAAATGCTTAACGATGCTACAGAAAATTAGACCATTGCAAAGAGATGAAGAGGAACACAACCAACACAGCACGTTCTGTGCTAAACTCATGAGCCAACGGAAAATGTTACCATCCACGATGTTTTTACTAATTACATTTATGAATAATCAATGCAGGCCAACATCTTCCCAAGTTCAAGCCAAAGGTTGGTCCAAAAGTCCAATTCAGGTCCGGAACTGTAGTGTAGCTGGTAAGTGCCCATGTTTCACTGGGCTGGCCTAGGCTTGGTAGGGTGGCATCACGGGTCTGGATCAGATTAGGAGCAGTAGGAAATATGGAATTCAAGGTATGGTGCCAACAGAGATCATGAAGAAGTAGAAATTGTGAGGATACCTTATGAATACACACCAGGAAATGAACCATGAGAATATTACAATCTATGAACGCATCAGGTACACTTCCCCAAATGATGAAGGAAGGAAAACATGTGACCTGCCAAGGTGGAATTGCCAGACTACTATGAGATGACATGATCATTGCTCATCAGAGGATTGCCTGGGTAACTTCAACTTTGCAGGGACTCCAGGACTTTCTGTGGGGAAAGTACACACATATGGCCACATCCACAAAACTTAAGAGATAAATCCCAGGACGATCTTAAAGGAAAGAAACCAGTGTCTAGAAGGAATGTAGTAGACCTTTCAAGGTTAGAGGAGAAAGTTAGAAACCGACAAGAAGTCCCGTAAAAGGAAAACTGTCCTACCTGGAAAGGGAGAGTAGTCAGACTGGTATGAGATGGGTCTGAAACACTGTGTGCATGGAGGTTTTCAGCACAACTTAGAATTCTGAGGGTGTTTATGACATCATGGTGACCATGTCACCCAAGATGGTCCCAGGTTTCCATCCCGAGGATTTGCCTAGGCTAGGATATTCAAGTGAGAGATTCTTGAAACAGCTTTTCCAAACAGAAACCGGGCACAGAAACTTGAAGAGATCCAACAGATGCGTATTCAAGGGATGAGAAAGGAATCACTGAAATGAAGCGATAATAGAGGGACAAGCACTCAGAGGAGAACATTGTCATCTACTCACGTAGATGGGGAGGCCATGCTGATTCAAGCTTGAAACTTGTTTTGAGAAAAGAGGCCGTACCTGGGGCTTATCAGACCTACATTGTCCTTCTGCCTTACCCATAACCCAAAGTCAAGAATGATTACTTGAGGACATTGAAGAGAAGAAGTGAGGCCACCTTTCTTAGGCCTCAGCAAACTTTGAAGACAAGTCTCCCTTTCCATAGCTCTCAAGTCACGGGGGCCCACTGGGTACATGCCAATGTGTCAGAAGAGATCTCATTGAAGCCTGGAAAGAATGGCCCCCTGCCATGCTTGGGTATGTCGCTTGGTTTGGAAGGGCTCTAGAAGTGTGCTGAAAAGCACCTTTTCCAGAGAGCTTTGTTCCTTTGTGAAGGCTGCCCTCCCAGGCTAGAGTGTTCAGTTGGGATCAATGAGATTCTCTCCACCCTCTCTTGCCATACAAGGAATATTGATTACGTGTTTCGATACCACACGTAAGGAGGTTTGCTGAAAATTAGAACATTACCATTATATTTAAAGAAAAATAAACTCGCCACAGCTGAGGAGGTAAATCAAACACATAACAAAACCTGTAGAAACAAAGTAAGCCAGTATCTAGCCATAATCTAGTGGAAAGTTCAAGCATCAAGGGTGAAGTTTGAAACTTCCCAAATCCAGAATAGAGACAGAAGGTCTCTCACCTGGACAGAGGAATTCATCAGATTCATCTAATTTGTTTCAGAAGCATTGGGTTCCTGAAGGTGGTTGCCAGGACAATGTCGTACCTGGAGTTTCTCATCTCACAATGTCAAACGAACCCAGATGACCACGCGTACTCCGGCCTCAGTTGCACCTAGACTAAGAGAGCAAAGACTCCCTCAAGTGACCGATGGAAATTCAAAGACGACACCCAGGAATCATGAAAGCACTCACACATAGGCCTACAGAACATATGGTGATTAAAGAAATACAAAATTCCTAACTTGGAATGAAGGAGAATGTACTGACAAGCATCTCGAAGGGACATACCTCAGAAAGACCATGACGATTAGACTATGGAAAAGAAAACAGGGTCCCAGAAAATGGAAGCCCAACAGAAATCACACCTGAATGATCCACAGTGCAATACGTCAGTCTTTAGACAGACTATGCTTGAACGTTGGAAAGACCGAGAAGGTCACAACCCCAAAACTTGCAATGAAGGTCAAACCTGGGCTAACTGGGAAGGGTGAGTTACGAGACTGCTCCAAGCCGGCTCTGAAACCCTGTGTCCATGAAGCTTGCCGAGACAGCAGAGACACAATTCTGACAAATCCTCTGACATCACAGTGGACCGGATAGAAAACCAGGCCTAGTCTACACAGGGCCAGATTTGGGCTTATGTAGCATATTTAATTCACATTTCACTCAACAGCAGGTTGGCAATGGAACATGAAAGGGGCCAGCCCGTGTTGTAGCAGTAAGTCCGTGCATTCTGGGTTGGAAGCCCGTGCTAGGCCACATGGATTCCTGGGGGTGAGCCTCCTCACCGTTGGCCCAGCCATTCTGGGGCAGGCGTCCGAGGTAGTGCAGAGGCAGATGGGAAGCAACGTTAGACAGGGCCACTCTTCTTTAGCAAATACAGCTGCAGTGTCAGCAGATGTGAGCACAGCCATAAACGTTTGCCAAAACAGAACCAATTAAAAGGTGCAAAGAACATAAATACTGAACCTCAAAAACAGAAGCATACCAGTAAGAAGAATAAGATATCTATGAATGACCTTAACCAAACGGGTGCATGCTATGTAACACGAAAGGGAAGAAAGCTTTTGGGAAATAAATTCCAGAAGAGAGAAGGAAACGGAAGGCTACACCGTGCTCTTGGAATGGAAGAACTAACACACTTGAAAAGTTCGTAACAGATAAAGCAATCTCTGGATTCCATGCAATCCCAGTCAAAGTTGTAGTAATTTTTCCCACAGAAATAGAAGAGAGAATCCTAAAGTCTCTATTCAGGCATAAGGGACACTGAATAGCCAATGGAATCCTGAGGAAAATGAACAAAGCTGGACGTATCCCCCTTTCTGATTTCACCATACAGGACGAAGCACTAGGTACTGAAACAGCACAGTCTGGGCCCCAAAACAAGCACACAGACGAATAGAACACGATCAAGAGCACAGAGGTCTACTCACACAAATATGGACAGCTCATTTTCGACCAGAGGGACAAGAGAAGACAGCGGAGAAAGGAAAGTCTAGAGAAGAAATGTTTCTTGGAAGACTGCACAACCACAGGTAACAAAATGAGAGTAGGACATGATGTTAAACGAGGCACATACCACCTCGAAATGGATTAAAGCCTTGAATGGAAGACTTCAGTCCATGGAACTTCTAGGAGAAAACCCAGGCAGCGTGCTCTTTACCATCTGGCTTAGCTGCCTATTTGGAAGAAGCATGTGTGACTGGGCAAGGGCAAGAAAGGAAACAAGAAGCAAACGGGACTCTATCCAACGCAGAAGGTTCTGCCCAGCCAAGGAAACCATAACTCAATGCAAAGACTGCACAGCAACTGGCAGTGGATGTTTGCAAACCACACATCAGAGAAGGGCTGAATAGCCAAACGATCCAATAACCTCACACGTCTCCACAAGAGGAAAAACAACAAACCCAGTAAAACCTGGGCAAAAGATGGAAACAGAGATTTCTCCCAAAGAGAGAAAGATGGGCAACAGCTGTATGAAAACATGTTCACCATCATAAATTCTCAGGCCAGTGCAAATCCAAACGGCAATGGGATAACAGCTCCCTGTGGTCAGAATGGCTATAAGGAACAAGACAGGAAACAACAAGTGTCAGAGAGGAGGTGGAGACAAGGGAAGCCTCCTGCACCACTGGTGGGAGTGTAAACCGGTGCAGCCAGTAGGAAAAGCAGTGTGGAATTGCCTCAGAAATTTCTACCATATGATCCAGCTATTCCTCGGCAGCTTGTATATCCATAGAACTTGGAAACACTAATGCATAGAGATCCGTGCACCACTGTGTTCACCACAGCTTTACTCCCGAGATACAAGACTTGTAAGCCGCCCTGGTGCCCATCAAGGGACGAATGGAGAAGGAAGATGGGCTATATCCACACAATGGCATAGCACTCAGCTGTAGGAATGGATGCAGTCCAGTCATTTGTGACCACCAGAATGGCTCCTGAGGGTATGAGGGGAATTGAAACAAGCCCAGGGAGAAGGTCAAATACCATGCGATCTAAGTTACAAAGAGATATAGAAAAAAAAGGACAAACAAACTGGAATCACGTGAGATGGAACCGGTGGTTCCCAGAGGGAATGGGAGCCTGGGCCCCGAGGGAGACATAGTTGAATAGGCACAAGTGTGTGGTGAGGGCCTGTAATTAGGCTTATGGTGGTGAAGATGATGTAACCTACACAGAACTTTAAATCTGTGAGGATGTAAATGTGAGAGATATAGGATGTTATAATGCAGGGTTACGGCCACCAATTCACATAAAATCAAAACTCCAAAAAGGGGTGCAGATTTACGGCCTAAACTTTGGAGGCTGAAACAGATTACAGAGAATGACCTTCCAAGGATTGGTAATCACCTCAAAATGCTTAATGATGCTACAGAAAGGTAGACCTTTGCAAAGAGATGAAGCGGAATACTAGGAAGAGGACATGTTCCGTGCTAAACTCATGAACCAACGGAAAATGCTACCTTCCATGTTGTTACTACTGATTCCCTTCATGCATGAGCCAAGCAGGCCAACATCTTCCCAAGTTCAGGCCAAAGTTTGGTCCAAATTCCAATTCAGGGCCTGCCCTGTATTGCAGCAGGTAAGTTCCCACGTTCTGCCTCAGTGGCCGGGGCTTCATTGGCTAGCATCACGTGTGTGGATCAGATTACTAGCATTAGGAAATCCAGATTTCATGGTCTCGTGGGCACAGAGATCATAAAGAAGTAGAAAGTGTGAGATGACCTTATCAATACTCACCAGAAAAAGAACCATGAGAATATTACAATCTATGAACGCGTCAACTACACTTGCCCAAATGATGAAGGAAACAAAACATGTGAGTTGCCAAGGTGGAATTGTCACACCGCTAGGAGATCACACGATCATTGTGCATCATGGGATTGCCTGGACAACATCAACTTCTTACGGACTTCAGGACATTCTCTAAGGAAAGTCCACCCATTTGGCCATATCCACAAAAGATAAGAGATAAAACCAGGGATGATCTTTAAGGGAAGAAACCGGTGTCTAGAGGGAATATAGTAGACCTTTCAAAGTTCGAGGAGAAAGTTAGAAACTGACAAGAAATCCAGAACAAGGAAAACTATCCTACCTGGAAAGGGGGCATAGTCAGACTGGTATGAGATGGGTCTGAACCACTGCGTGCATGGAGGTTTTCAGGACAACTTAGAATTCTGAGGGTGTTTATGACATCGCGGTGAACATGTCACCCAAGATGGCCGCATGTTTCCAGTCCTAGCATTGGACTAGGCTAGTATAGTCAAGTGAGAGATACCCAGAAACAGCTTTTACAAACAGAAACCAGGCACAGAATCTTGAAGCGACCAAAGAGACGCTGGTTCAAGGGATAAGAAAGGAATCATTGTGATGATACGTCATGATTTCTTTGTTTTCCTCAGGATTCCTTTGGTTCTTCAGGGTCTTTTGTTGCTGGAGAGAAACATTAGGATTCCCTCTTCAATTTCTGTGGGAAAGATTGCTGCAACGTTGACTGGGATTGCATGCAATCCAGAGATTTCTTTATCCAGTACGGACGTTTAAAATGTGTTACTTCTTCCATTCCAAGAGCACTGAATGCCCTACCAGTTCCTTGTGTCTTGTGGAATTTCTTTCCTCAAAGCTTTGCTATTTCTCGGTTTACATAGCTTTCACCTGTTTGGCTCAGGTTATTCCTAGATACCTTAATCTTCTAAAGCATGCTTTTATTTTTTTTTGAGGGTAAGTTTTTCTATCATTTGTAACTTTTAATTGCTTCTGTTTAGGCAGAAGTTTATCACTGTGCTCACATCTGTTAGCAATGCTCCTGTATTTCCTGATGAAGAGGGCCCTGTCTAACGTCTCTTCCCATCTGCCTCTACACTACCTCGGACGCCTGTCCCAGAATGGCTGGACCAGCTGTGAGGAGGTTCACGCCAGGATTCTATGCTGCCACCGCTGGCTGCCGAACCAGAGCGCGTGGACGGCATCGCTGCACCACTGGCTGGCCCCTTTCATGTACCATTGACAGCCTGCAGTTGAGTGGAAGGTGACTCAAGTATGCTACTTGAGCCCAACTCTGGCCCTGTGTAGATGAGGCCAGCTTGTTTGTCTGGTCCACTGTGATGTCAGAGGATCTGTCAGAATTGTGTCTCTGCTGTCCCGGCAAGCTTCATGGACACCGGCTTTCATAGCCCGCTTGGAGCAAACTCGTAACTCACCCTTCCCAGGTAGCCCAGCTTTGACCTTCGCTGCAGTATTTGGGATTGTGAATTCCTCGGACTTTCAAACATTCCAGCAGAGTCTGTCTAATGAATGACATATTTCACAGTGGATTATTCAGGTGTGATTTCAGTTTGCCTTCCATTTCGGGGACCTTGGTTTCATTTCCATAGTCTAATCATCATGGTCTTTCTCAGCTATCTCCCTTACATATGCTTATCAATCCGTTCTCCTTCATTCCAAGTTATTAATTTTGTATTTTTTTTAATCACCATATTTTCTGTAGGCCGAGGTGTGAGTCCTTTCATGATTGTTGGGTGTTGTCTTGGAATTTCCATCTGTCACTTGAAGGAATCTCTGCTATCCTAGCCTAGGCCAAACTGAGCACTGAGAACACCAGGTCCTCTTGGATGGTTTGACATTCTGAGATCAGAAACTCCAGATTCATGGGTGTCCTGGCAACCACCTTCACGGAAATGATGTTTCCGAGACAAATTAGACAAATCTGATGACCTCCTCTCTCCAGGCAACAGATTTTTCTGTCTCTTTTCTGGATTTGGGAAGTTTCTAACTTGAGCCCTGATCCTTGAACATTCCACTAGCTTACGTCCAGATACTGGCTTGCTTTATTTCTATAGGGTTTATTTGTTTGATTTACATCCTCAGATCTGGCATGTGTAGTTTTCTTTAAATGTCACTGTAATGTTTAATTTTCCACCAACTCCTTACATAAGGTGTCAAAACACATAATCAATACTCCTTCTAGGGTCAGAGATATGGGGAGAGAACTTCATTAGAGTCCAATGGAGCAATCTAGCCTGGGAGGGCAGCCTTCACAAAGGAACGAAGCCCTCTGGAAAAGGGTGCATTTCAGCACACTTCTGGAGCCCTTCCAAACAAGGAGACATACCCCAAGCATGACAGGTGCCCACGCCTTCAGGGCTTCAAAGAGTACTCTTGTGAGACATAACCGTCTACCCAGTGGGCCCCCGTGATGCCAGAGCTATGGAAAGGGAGACTTATCTTCAAAGAATGCTAGGGGCCCAGGAAAGGAGGCATGGATTCTCCTCTTTGATGTCCTGAAGACTTCATTCTTGACTTTGGATTAAGATTAAGTCAGAAGGACAAAGTCGGTCTGATAAGCCCCAAGTCTGGCCTCTTGTTTCCAATCAAGTTTCAAGCTTGAATCAGCATGGTCTCCCCATCTACTTGAGTAGATGACAATGTTCCCCTCTTGGTGCTTGTCCCTCTATTATCGCTTCTTCCCAATGATTCCTTTCTTATCCCTTGGATCATAGTCTCTTTGATCTCTTCAAGATTCTGTGCCCGGTTTCTGTTTGTAACAGCTGTCTCTGGGTATCTCTCACTTGAATATCCTAGCCTAGTCCAACGCTCCGACTGGAAATATGCGGCGATCTTGGGTGACATGTTCACCGTGATATCATAAACACCCTCAAAGTTACAAGTTGTCCTGACAACCTCCCTGAACACCATGTTTCAGAGCCATCTCATACAAGTCTGACCACGCACCTTTTCCAGGCAGGATAGTTTTCCTTTTTCTGGATTTCTTGTCGGTTTCCAACTTTATCCTCCAACTTTGAAAGGTGTACTACATTCTCTCTAGACACCGGTTTCTTTCCTTTAAGATTATCCTAGGTCATCTCTCATAATTTGTGGCTATCACCAAATGGGTGGACCTTCCCTATAGAAAGACCTGGAGTACTTCCCAAGTTGAGGTTGCCCAGGCAATCCTCTGATGCGCAATGATCGTTTCATCTCATAGCAGTCTTACAAGTCCACCTTGGCAGGTTAAAAGTTTTCCTTCCTTCTTCATTTGGCAAGTGTACCAGCTGCGTTCACACATTGTAGTACCCTCATGTTTCTTTTTCTGGTGCATATTGCTAACACATCCTCACAATTTCTACTTCTTTATGGTCTCTGTCTGCCCCATACCGTGAAATCTACATTTCCGATTGCTACTAATCTGATCCGGGCCGCCCAAGCGGAACGTGGGCACTTACCCCCTACACCACAGGGCCGGCCCTGAATTGGACTTTTGGGCCAATCATTGGCCTGAACTTGGGAAGATGTTATCCTCCTTTGATTATGGGTGAATGGAATTACTAGCAACATCATGGACGGGAACATTTTCCGTTGGTACGTGAGATTAGCACGGAACATGCTCTCTTGGTAGTATTCCTCATCATCTCGTTGCAATGGTCTACCTTTCTGTAGCACTATTAAGCATTTGGAGGTGATTGTCAATACTTGGAAGTTCATCATCTCTCATCTCTTTCAGACTCCAAAGTTTTATGCCGTAAGTCCGCACGCCTTTCTGGATTTTGGATTTTATGTTAGTTTATTGTTGTAACCCTGCGTTATAACATCCTGTAGCTTTCAGATTTCCACCCCCAGAGATTTAGACTTCTGTGTAGGTTATATCATCCTCCCCTCCGGAAGCCTCATTACAGGCCTGAACCAAATGCTTGTGGCTAATCATCTCTTTCACCCTCCCTCCGCCGCCCAGTCTCCTTGGGAACCACCAATCCACTGTCCCATGGTACCTGTACATTAGCCCATGTTTTTCTGTTCTCCTTGTAAATGAGAACCTACGGGATTTGACTTTCTCCCTGTGACTGGTTTCACTTCCCATAAGACCCTCAGGAGCCATTCTGGAGGTCACAAAGGGCTGGATTACATCCTTACTTATAGCTGAGTAGTATGCCCTTGTGTCGCTATAGCCCATCTTCCTTCTCCATTGGTCCCTTGATGGGCACCAGGGCAGCTTCCAAGTCTTGGATATCAGGAGCAAGGCCGTGGTGAACACAGCGGTGCAGAGATCTCTATGCATTGGTGTTTCCAAGTTCTTTGGATAAGTACACCACCGAGGAAGAGCTGGATCATATGGTAGATGGAATCTTAAATTTCTGAGGCAAGTTCACACTGCTTTGTGGAGTGGCAGCATCGGTTTACACTACCACCAGCAGTGCTGGAGGCTTCACTTCTCTCCACCTCCTCTCAGACACTTGTTTCCTGGCTTGTTACTTAGGGCCATTGTGACCACAGTAAGCTGCTATCTCATTGAAGTTTGGATTTGCACTGGCATGGGACTTCCTGATGAGGAACATGTTTTCATACAGCCTATTGGCCATCTTTCTATCTTCTGGGGAGAAATCTCTGTTTGCATCTTCTGCCCAGGTTTTAGTGGGCTTGTTGTGTTTTCTCTTTTGGAGACGTATGAGGTCATTGGATCTTTAGGCTCTTAACCCCTTCTCTGATGTGTGTTTTGAAAACATCCTATCCCAGTTGTTGTGCTGACGTTGCACTGAGTCGATGGTTTCCTTGTCTGGGCAGAAGCTTCTGCAGTGTATGAAGTCCTGTTTGTTTCTTGTTTCCTTTGTTGCCCTTGACTAGTCAAACATGCTTCTTCCAAATAGGTGGCTAAGCCAGATGTCAAAGAGCAAGCTGCCTGGGTTGTCTCCTAGAAGATGCACGGTTTCAAGTCTTCCATTCAAGGCTTTAATCCATTTAGAGGTGGTGTGTGTGCCTGGTGTAACATCATGGTCTACTCTCATTGTGTTACATGTGGCTGTGCAGTCTTCCATGCACCGTTGCTTGTTGAGACTCTACTTTCTCCGCTGTCTCCTCTTGGTTCTCTTGTCGAAAATGGGTTGTCCATATGTACGTAAGTTGACCTCTGGGCTCTCGATTCTGTTCCATGTGTCTGTGTGCCTGTTTTTGGACCCAGACTGTGCCATTTCGGTTCATTGCACTCCGTCCGACATGAGGAAATCAGACAGTGTGATATGTCATGCTTTGTTCGTTTTCCTCAGGATTCCTTTGGGTATTCAGATTCCTTTACTGCTGGATAGAGGCTTTACTATCCTCTCTCTATTTCTGTGAGAAAGATTGCTGCAACTTGGACTGGGATTGCCTGGAATCCACAGATTGCTTTATGGGGTATGGACGTTTCAAGTGTATTAGTTCTTCCATTCGAAGAGCATGAAATAGCCTTCCGTTTCCTTAGGTCTTCTGGAATTTCTTTCCGCAAAGCTTTGCCAGGTTTTGTTTTACATAGCTTGCATCTGATTGGCGAAGCATAGTCTTAGATATCTTATTTCTCCTACTGGCATGCTTCCCTTTTTGAGGTTCATTATTTCTATTCTTTGCACCTTTTAATTGGTTCTGTTTTGGCAAACGTTTATTGCTATGCTCACATCTGCTGACAATGCTGCTGTACTTGCTGAGGATGAGTGGCACTGTCTAACGTCGTTTCCCAACTGCCTCTATACTACCTCGGACGCCTGCCCCAGATGGCTGTAACAACCATGAGGAGGATCACCCCAGGATTCCACGCTCCCGACCGTGGCCGGCCGACCAAGAACACGTGGACTTCACCCCTGCAACACTGGCCGGCCCTTTACATGTTCCATTGCCAACCTGTAGTTGAGTGGAATGTGACTTGAATATGCTACTTGAGCCCAACTCTGGCCCTGTGTCGACTAGGCAAGGTTGTTTTTCTGGTGCACTGTGATGTCAGAGGATTTGTCAGAATTTTGTCTCTGCTGTCCCAGCAAGCTTCATGGACACACGGTTTCAGAGCCCATTTGGAGCAGTCTGAGAACTCACCCTTCCCAGTTAGCCCAGGTTTGACCTTCACTGCAGGTTTTGGGGTTGTCACTTTCTCAGACTTTCCAACATTCAAGCAGAGTCTGTCTAAAGACTGACGTCTTTCACTGTGGGTTATTGAGGTGTGATTTCTGTTGGCCTTCCATTTTCTGGGACCATGTTTTCTTTTCCATAGTCTAATTGTCATGGTCCTTCTGAGCTATCTCCCTTTGACATGCTTATGATTGCATTCTCCTTCATTCCAAGTTAGGAATTTTGTATTTCTTTAATCACTGTATGTTCTGTAGGCTGGTGTGTGAGGGCTTTTGTGATTGTTGGGTGTTATCTTTGAATTTCTATTGGTAACTTGAAGTAATCTTTGCTATGCTAGCCTAGGTGCAACTGAGCACTGAGTACATGTGGTCATCTTGGTTCGTTTGACATTGTGAGATGAGAAACTCCATGTTGTCCTGGCAACCACCTTCAAGGACCCAAGGGTTTCGAGACAAATTAGATGAATCTGATGAATCCCTTCTCCAGGGGAGAGATCCTTCCATCCCTTTTCTGGATTTGGGTGGTTTCGTACTTCACCCCTCATCCCTGAACGCTCCACTAGATTACGTGTAGATCGTTTCTTACTTTATTTCTACAGGGTTTTTTTATTTGTTTGATTTACATCCTCAGCTGTGGCATGTTCATTTTTCTTTAAATATAATGGAAATGTTCTACTTTTTCAGCCAACCTCCTTACATGTAGTTCGAAACACGTAATCAATACTCCTTCTAAGATAAGAGATGGGGGAGAGAATCTCATTGATCCCAACTGAGCACTCTAGCCTGGGATGGCTGCTATCACCAAGGAACGAAGCCCACTGGAAAAGGGTGCTTTTTAGCACACATCTAGAGCCTTTCCAAAGCAAGAAACGCACCCAACCATGGCAGAGATCCATTCCTTCCAGGCTTCAATGAGATCTCTTGAGACACATTGGCATGTACCCAGTGGACCCTTGTGAATCCAGAGCTATGGAAAGAGAGACTTGTCTTCAAGATGCTAGGGGCCTAGAAAAGGAGGTCTTGATTCTTCTCTTCAATGTCCTCAAGTGATCATTCTTGACTTTGGATTATGAATAAGGCAGAAGGACAACGTAGGTCTGATAAGCCCCAGGTCCGGCCTCTTTTTTCTAAACAAGTTTGAAGCTTGAATCAGCACAGTCTCCCCATCTACTTGAGTAGATGACACTGTTCTCCTCTCAGTGCTTGCCCCTCTAGTATTGCTTCTTCCCAATGATTCCTTTCTCAACTCTTGAATCAGCGTCTCTTTGATCGCTTCAAGATTCTGTGCCAGGATTCTGTTTGGAAAAGCCTTTTCTGGGTAACTGTCACTTGAATATACTGTCCTAGGCCTATCCTCGGGCTGGAAACCTCAGCCAACTTGGGTGACATGGTCACCATGATGTCATAAACACCCTCAGAATTCTAAGTTGTCCTGACAACCTCCATGCACACAGTGGCTCAGAGTGATCTCATACCAGTCTGACTACTCTCCCTTTCCAGGTAGGACAGTTTTCCTTTTTCTGGACTTGTCAGTTTCTAACTTTATCCTCGAACCTTGAAAGGTCTACTTCATTCCTTCTAGACACTGGTTTCTTTCCTTTAAGATCGTCCTGGGATTTATCTCTTAAGTTTTGTGGATGTGGCCAAATGTGTGGACTTTCCCCAGAGAAAGTCCTGGAGTCCCTGCCAACTTTATGTTCCCAGCAATCCTCTGATGCACAATGATCGTGTCATCTCATAGCACTCTGGCAATTCCACCTTGGCTGGTCACATGTTTTACTTCCTTCATCATGTGGGGAAGTGTACCTGATGCGTTCATAGATTGTGATATTCTCATGGTTCTTTTTCTGGTGTGTATTCATAACGTATCCTCACAATTTCTACATCTTCATGATCTCTGTCTGCATCATACCTTGAAATCTATATTTCCAAATGCTCCTAATCTGATCTGGACCTGTGATGCCGGCCAGCAAAGCCCAGGCCGCCCAAGCAGAACATGGGCACTTACCCATTACACCACTGGGCCGACCCTGAATAGGACTTTTGAACCAACCTTTGTACTGAACTTTGGAAGATGTTGGCCTGCTTTGATTATTCGTAAAGGTTATTAGTAGCAACATCATAGACAGCTACATTTTCCGTTCTCTCATGAGCTTAGCATGGAACGTGTTCTCTTGGTAGTGTTTCTCTTCATCTCTTTGCAATGGTCTACCTTTCTGTAGCATCATTAAGCATTTGAAGGTGATTATCAATCCATGGATGCCCATCTTCTTTAAACTCTTTCAGCCTGCAATCTTTATGCCATATACCTGCTTGCCTTTATGGAGATTTGATTTTATGTGAACTGGTTTCCGGAACCCTGCATTATAACATCCTATAACTTTCAGATTTACATCCTCATAGATTTAGACTTCTGTGTATGCTACGTCATCTTGACCACTCTAAGCTTAATTACAGGCCCACACCAGACACTTGTGCCTAATCAACTGTTTCTCCCTCCATCCCCTGCCACCCATTACCTCTGGGAACCACGAATCCCCTGTCACATGCTACCTGTTTGTTGCTCCTTGTTTTAACCTTCTCCTTGTAAGTGAGATCCTATGGTATTTGACTTTCTCCCTGGGGATTGTTTCAGTTACCTTCATACCCACAGGAGCCATTCTGGTGTCACAAATGGCTGGACTGCACACTTTCTTACAGCTGAGTGCTATGCCATTGTGTGGATATAGCCCATCTTCCTTCTCCAAGAGCCCTTGATGGGCACCAGGGAGGATTCCAAGTCTTGGATATCGGGAGTAAGGCTGTGGTGAACAAAGCAGTGCAGGGATCTCCATGCCTTAGTGATTCCAAGGTCTTTGGATAAACACGCCGGAGAGGAATAGCTGGATCATATGGTAGATGGATTCTGAAATTTTTGAGGTAATGTCACATGGCTTTACGTAGTGCCCGCACTGGTTTACACTCCCACAAGCTCTGCAGGACTCTTCCCTTCTCTCCACCTCCTCTCCAACACTTGTTGTTTCCTGTTTTGTTCCTTGTAGCCATTCTGACCACAGTGAGCTGTTATCTCATTGCCGTTTGGATTTGCATTGGCATTAGACTTAACGATGATGAACATGTGTTTATATAGCTATTTCCCAACCTTCTATCGTCTTGGGGTAAATTTCTGTTTCCATCTTTTGCTCAGGTTTTAATGGGCTTGTTGTTTTTTCTCTTGTGGAGACCTGTGTGGCCACTGGATGTTTTGGCTATTCAGCCCTTCTCCGATGTGTGGTTGGAAACATCCTCTCCCTGTTGTTGTGCTGTCTTTGCATTGAGTAGATGGTTTCCTTGGCTGGACAGTAGGTTCTGCATTGGATGGAATCCCGTTTGTTTCTTGTTTCATTTGTTGCCCTTGCCCAGTCACACATGCTTCTTCCAAATAGGCAGCTAAGCCAGATGGTAAAGAGCAGGCTGCCTGTGTTTCCTCCAGGAAGTTTCACGGTTTCAAGACTTCTGTTGAAGGCTTTAATCCATTTCGAGATGGTGTGTGTGTCTGGTGTAACATCATGGTCTACTCTCATTTTGTTACATGTGGCTCTGCAGTCTTCCCAGCACTGTTTCTCTTAGTCTCTCCTTTCTCCACTGTCTCCTCTTGCCTTCCTCGTTGCAAATGTGCTGTGCATATATGAGTGAGTTGAACTCTGGGCTCTGGATTCTGTTCCATTGGTCTGTTTGCCTGTTTTTGAGACCAAACTGTACCGTTTCGGTACCTAGCACTTCGTCATACATGTTGAAATCACAAAGTGTGATACGTCCTGCTTTGCTTGTTTCCCTCAGGATTCCTTTGGGTATTCAGCGTCCCTTTTCACTGGATAGAGACTTTAGGATTCTCTCTTCTATTTCTGTGGGAAAGATTCCGCAACTTTGACTGGGATTGCATGGAATCCAGAGATTGCTTTATCCATTACGGAAGTATCAAGTGTTTTACTTCTTACATTCCTAGAGCACGGAATACCCTTCCGTTTGCTTGTGTCTTCTGGAATTTCTTTCCAAAAAGCTTTGCTAGCTTTCGGTTTCCATAGCTTGCAGCTGTGTGGCTAAGCTTATTACAAGAAATCTTTTTGTTCTTACTGGCATGTTCTTTTTTTTTTTTGAGGTTCAGTTTTTCTGTTCTTTGCAACTGTTCATTGATCTTGTTTTGGCATATGTTTATGTGTGTGCTCACATCTACAGGCGATGCTGCTGTATTTTCTGAGGAAGAGTGATGCTGTCTGACATCACTTCCCAGCTGCCTCAACACTACCTCGGACGCCTGCTGGAAAACGGCTGGACCAGCAGTGCGGAGGTTCACACCCAGGATACCACGTGTCCGGCCCCGGGCTGCCGACCCAGAACATGCGGACTTCACCACTGCGCCACTGGTCGCGCCTTTCATGTTTCATTGGCAACTTGCAGTTGAGTGGAATGTGACTTGAATATGCTACTTGAGCCCTACTCTGGCGCTGTGTAGATGAGCCCAGTTTGTTTTTCTTCTCCACTGTGATGTCAGAGGATTTGTCAGAATTGTGTCTCTGCTATTCCAGCAAACTTCATCGACACAGGTTTTCAGAGCGCGATTTTAGCAGTCTTGTAACTCACCCTTCCCAGTTAACCTAGGTTTGACCTTCGATGCAGTTTTTGGAGTTGTGACTTTCTCTGATTTTAGAACGTTCAGCGAATATCCAAAATTGACGTCTTTCATTCTGCATTATTCAGGTGTGATTTCTGTGTGCCTTCCATTTTCTTGAACCGTTTTTTCTTTTCCATGGTATAATCGTTGATAGGGGCTCGGCGAGCTGAAGAATCGAATGAAACATTTCTTGGAATCTAAAGGTCTGGCATTGGTGCTCTTTTATTTAGAGAATAGTACGGGATACCATGGGGACAGGACCCATGGGCAGTCAGAGCTCCTGCTGTTGCCCTGAGTTAAGGGTTATGGCGAATTTTATAAGGCATGGGTACATGACTTACTTTCACTGGAAAAAGAAATGATGATGTAAAACATCTTTAAATGATTTCAGTGCAGAATGTGTCTGGTTATTGTGCGGTCATATAACTTTAGATATGAATCTGGCAATATAGATCAGCATGTACGTGATGATGCCCTGGGCTTCTCTCCCTGGCTTCTCAGCCCTAATTCACACCATAAAGAAATCCACCTGGTCACATAGTTTGGCATGTAGGCCAGGTCACCTAGGGTTTCTCTAGCTGGGGCCAGCTTAATCCACATCATAAAACCCCCCTGAACCCATTTGGACCGGAAATCTTTGGGGATATGGACGATAGTCTGTCTTCTGTGACTACTTCTGGCTGTACAAGGTTATAGAGCTGTCCCTAAATGGGACCATAGGCACAGGTAGGAACTTCAGTGGACCATAAGGCTTCACCCATGGTGTTCAAGGCTGACAAGGTATACAGAGCCTCTGGAGACAAGAGAATCATTTGACAAGAGGTGGTCCATGAGGTGAAACATTTTTGACATGCGGAAGACAAACAATGAAACAGATAACAAATTATCATAGGAAATACAAGCAGTATGTTTAACCCAATGAATAAGGTTTTGAAGTAGTACAGAAAACTGATCCAGACTAGGAGTTCAACGAATCGTTTAGACTTAGGGTTAATAAGACAAGGATTTAATTTGGTGGTGGGGATAGGAAGCCAGAAATATTTTGATGGTAGTCAAGAATATGGACACAACATTCAGTTTTTATAATGGCACAGTGCTGCTCTTGTGCTGCTGTCAAGACATCCACTGCCATTTGGATTTGGAGGACTGCCTTTCACATTTGGGATACTTCTAAATTGAGCAGTGAAGTGCTATATTGAGTGTCATGTAATGCCTTCATAATAAATTTGTTTAGGACTTCCCTGTGCAAGACGACATTTTGGATTCCTAATGAGGGAAGGAAAATTGAGGAAAGATGGTCACACCAGTGGAAGACACAGCTGGTTCAGCGTTGCTGCAAGTTGGGTAGGTTAGCAGGAGGAGATATAGCATATCTTGTTGTACCTTGCATCCAGACAAAGCCTAGGGTGCATCATCCAATCCATCCAGGTGGCAGCCAAGGCTGTAAATTGGAGCCACATAGCCACTGAGCACAATTAGGGGCTAACCAATGTGTGCGGGGCCATCTATCCCAGTCAGTCCCAAACCCATCAGTATTTTTTAAGCCTATGATATGAGAACACATATAACAGCGAATTTTTCCCATCGGTCAGGTGTTAATAGGTGATGTATCACAAGCGTGATTGGTTTCTTCCCAACAGAGAGTGACCTTTGACTGAGTTGACCACGAGTGGGAGTGAACCAAATATATTCATCCCAAATTTGATATTGTCCATCCTATGCGTATCGATAAGTTGGGGACTTTATATTTCGAACTTGTTGTTTAGGATCCACCTATGACAAGGCAAATCTAGTTAGCATTTCGGCAGTAGTATTGAAGGAAAATGTTTGATGATGGCCAGGGAACTCCCAGGTGTCAGACATAGATGGCAACAAGTAGACATTACGATTAGTAATAGATGAATCTTGCCAAAGAAAACAGCTAGAATCTAGTATCCAGGAATGCCTATTATAGCTTTTACAGAAACATAAGTTTTGTCTCTTAAATCACCCTCATTTTTACAAAAGATAGCCAAATTAGGATTAACCGGTTTTCAAATAAAGTGCAGTTTCAAGACAACTTTCTCCAATTGTTTACATATCAGCAGCAAGAATAGTAATTGCTCATACAGGCTTTTTAAAATCTGCTTTGCTAGAATTTTTTCTGACGAATCTCAGATTGAACTGTGAAGGCCTCCCGAGGCCAGAAAAGCCAAGCCAAGGACTTGTCATCAGATTTGGCCTGCAGTACTTACAGATTTGAGTGGAGTTCTCCTTGAGTACCCCCAAAATATTCGGAGGTTCCTTACACCTGTCAGATAAGCAAGCTTCCTTACTTACCAGGTGAGATTGCCAGAATCTCTGTAAACAAGGTACCAGGCCCATGTTTCCAAGTGGCTGTATTCCAGAAAGTCCAATCTTTGTTCCTGAAATGCTGTCTTGTCATATCTGAGCCTGTATGTTTCAAATATGACATTCCAGTCAAAGCCTTGGTAGTATAACCAATGTGTCCTGTTATAAGGAGAACAGATTCTTATGGAACTTATACAAATATTGCCACCAAATAACTATACTCAGTCACAAAGTGTTTCCCAATTCCGGAGGGATAAGATAGGGAGAAAAAGATAAAAGTTTCGGTTTTGCTCATAAAGGTATAATTTCACCAAATTGCTGTAAGTCATAGTTAGCATAAGAGAAAAGAGAAAAAGATATCCCTCATTATGAGAAAACAAAACAACACATCAAAACTCAACAATATTTCAAACAGAAGTCCTAAAAAATTATAATCATCCTCATCAGTTCACACAGTCCTGTATAATCAAGTCTTGAGCTGAATCTTCTGTCAGCAGATCGAGGAGCTTAGTTTCTGTTAGAATTCTGTAATTTCTTAATCAGTTTAGTTTTACAATCTGAAAGTTTATCAGAAATCTGTAGATTAGATCCTCTGTGTTAGAATCCTTTCCATAAATTTCTCGGAAGATGAAACATATTTGCTCAAGAAAAAAGCAGCAGAGTAAAACAAGAACTAACTGCAAATTTGCAAAGGAATCAAAAGGGCAATTGACAAAGAAACTTGGCTACTCCTGTGACATATAACACTTCCAGATAATAATTGGACTTATGACTGATAACCAGGACAGATCAGAATTCTAGGAATGCTATATAATTTTAAGACATCTATATTAATAACATTTACCCATCTAATACCACCTAAGAAGATCTATCATCACTTATTTCCCAATGTTTCCCAGGTAATTTAATAGACCAAATAAGCCTAATTAGTTTAGTATTTTCTTCCTTATAGGAAGGGAGAGCAAATTTCTTTGAGAAGTCTCAGGGGCCCTCTGAAAATCCTCAGAGTAATCATTCTTCTGTCTACCAGGTTAAAAGAAAGACTTCATTCAGGATTTGAATATTTTTGAGAGAGAAGCTTGTTAAAACATATAAAAAGTTTTTAAAATGCTTCTTCAAATAGGAAACAATACTCACTGTGAAACAATGTTCAGGTATCTATTCAAAGTGATAACAGAAAGAGTCAAAAATCTTAAGACTTACCTCAGTCATTATTTTCACAAAACAGATTTGTCTCTTGGGTAGACTTACTCAAAGGAACAGCTTTCATTACCTCCTTATCAAGAGCAGATCAAAGGTTCAAGAACATTTATCCTTTTAAAGAAAACCAAATTTGAATTTCTGCACCTACTTATTTTTAACATTCAAACTCATTCACTTAATTGAACTTACTTTAGTCTACGTGACCAGGCATAAAACTCCTTTCAGAATTTCTCCTTCACAAACCTTCTAAAACTTTCTTTCTTGGTTTCAGATTTTTGTCCCAAACTCTTTCTTTTTTCCTTTCTAGTACATTAGGACACATTTCTTAACCCATCAAACAAAAATATTTCCATTCTTTATACCGTTTTTACTGAAAGCGTAGACTTTAACTTCCTTGAATATGAGCTCTTTTCCTTAGTAATTTCCAGTAGCTTTAATTCCATAGGTTAATTAGAACTTTTAACCCTTAACAGACGTAGTAAACACTAAAAAGGCAAACAGTTATGAATCGACTTTTATATCAGCATTCTAAACACTTCATAACTTTAGAAACACGCCACTTTACAATAAAACACAAGGCATGCTTTTTATACACCCAAACGCTTTTAGCCTCTTCAATAAGAAGCCAAAAGTAGATAACTTAGATATGTTTATTAATAATGTTTCAGTGTTACATCCAATCCAAAAACAACCCAGATATTCATATTTTTATCATTTAACTTAACTTGGCATAACTCAAGATTGTTACCAAAAAGAATTTTGATGCTGTTTTTTTCAACAAGTGTACTGATCATGAAAGTTATTGTACTAATTTTTATGAGTTTTATGTATATAAAACATTTGTTTCCAACTATTATGTTCAGATTACCTACAGAAACCTCATGAGGCATTAGACAAAACTGGTCATCATTTAAAGCTATTATTTTGTTGACAAATTTAACAGACAACGTGAACTTATATGACTAGAAAACCCAGGCTGAATGCCTGCATGCTATGCAAATACCAACAACTCTGACAAAAAGACTATTTTGAATCCTTAATCCACATCAATCGTCTTTTTCTTTCTCAGCTATCTCTCATAGGTATGCTTATCAGTCCATTCTCCTTCATTCCAAGTTATTAATTTTGTATTTCTTTAATCACCATATGTTCTGTAGGCCGATGCATGAGTGCTTTTGTGATTGTTATGTATTGTCTTTGAATTCCCATTGTTCACTAGAAGGAATCTTTGCTACCCTAGCCTAGATCCAACTGAGCACTGAGAACACATCATCATCTCGGTTGGTTTGACATTCTGAGATCAGAAACTCCAAATGCTAGGTTGTCCAGCCAACCAACTTATGGACATAATGTTTCTGAGACAAATTAGACAAACCTGATGAATTCTTCTCTCCAGGTAAGATATTTTCATGTCTCTTTTCTGAATTTGGGAAGGCTCGAACTTGATCGTTAGAGTAGATTACGTCTAAGGACTGCTTTACTTTAATTCTGTAGGGCTTGTTAATTGTTTGATTCACATCCTCAGCTCTGGCATGTTTATTTTTCTTTAAATATGTGTAATGTTTCAATTTTCAGCCAACTTCCTCACATATGTTTTCAAAACACATAATCAATACTCTTCCAAAAAGGCATGCAGATTTGCACCATGAAGCGTTTGAGGCTGAAAGACGTTAGAGAAGATGAACTTCCAAGGATTGTGAATCTCTTCCAAATGCTTAATGATGATACACAAAGGTAGACCATAGCAAATAGATTAAGAGGAATACAACGAAGAGAACGTGTTCCGAGCTAAGCTCATGAAGCAAGGGAAAATGTTACCATGAGTGAGGTTACTACTAATTACCTTCACGAATAATCACAGAAGGGCAGCTTCTCCCCGAGTTCAGGCAACAGATTGGTCCAAAAGTAAAATTCAGGTCCAGCCATGTGTTCCGGTGTGTAAGTGTCCACGTTCCTAGTGGACGACCTGGGATTCATGGAGTCAATGATGGGTGCTGATCAGATTAGTAACATTAGGAAAGATAGATTTCATGGTATGGTGCAGACAGAGATCAAAAATAAATGGAAATTGTGAGCATACCTTATAGATACGCACAAGGAAATAAACATGAAAATATTGCAGTCTATGACACATCTGGTACACTTCTCTAAATACAAAATGAAGGAAGTGATGTGACCTGCATAGGTGGAATTGTCGGACTGCACGAGATGATATGATCATTGCACATCAGAGGATTGGCTGGGCAACTTCAACTTGGGAGGGACTCCAGGACTTTCTCTGGGGAAAGTCTACACATTTGGCCATATCTACAAAATGTAACAGCTAAAACCCAGGATAAACTTAAAGTAAAGAAACTAGTGTCTAGAGAGAATGTACTAGACGATTAGAAGTTCAAGGATAAAGTTAGAAACTGACAAGAAATCTAGGAAATGGAAAACTATTCTAGCTGGAAAGCATGAGTAGTCAGACTGGTATGAGATCACTCTGAAATGCTGTGTGCATGTAAGATGCCAGGACAACTGAGAAGTTTGAGGGTGTTTAGGACATCACAGTGAACATGTCACCCAAGATGGCCTCATGTTGATAGTCCGAGGATTGTCTTAGGCTACTGATACTCAAGGGAGAGATACCCAGAAGAGAATTTAAAAACAGAAACCAGGCACTGAAACTTGAAGAGATAGAATACACGCTGATTAAACGGGTAAGAAAGAAGTCATTGTGAAGATACAATAATAGAGGGACAATCACTGAGTGGAGACCACTGTGATCTACTCAAGTATAGGGGGAGGTCATGGAGATTCAAGCTTGAAACTTGATTTGAAACCAGAGGCTGGACTTGGGTCTTATCAGGCCTACATTTTCCTTCTGTGTTAATCATCATCCAAAATCAAGAGTGATCTCCTGAGGACATTGTAGAGAATGATTGATGCTTCCTTTCCTATGCCACTAGCATTCATTGAAGAGAAGTATCACTTTCCATAGCTCTGGCATTACGGAGCTCCAAAGGGTACATGCTAATGTGTCACAAGATATCTCTTTGAACCCTTGAAGGAATGGACCCCATCATGCTTTGCGTATGTCTCATTGTTTGGCAGGGCTTCAGAAATGTGCTGAGAAGCACCCTTTTCCAGACGGCTTCATTGCTTGTGAGGGCCACCGTAACAGGCTAGTGTGCTCAGTTTGGCTCCAATGAAGTTCTATCCCCATATCTCTTGGAGTAGAATGATTATTGATGACGTGTATTGACACCATATGTAAATAGGTTGGCTGGAAATTAGAACATTACAATTATCTTTATAGAAAATAAGCTTGCCAGAGCTGAGGATGTAAATCAAACAAATAACACACCCTATAGAAATAAAGTAAGCCAGTATCTAGACGTAATCTAGAGGAACGTTCAAGGATGGGGGTCAAGATTGAAACTTCCCAAATCCAGAAATGAGACAGAAAAGTATCTTATTTGAAGCGGAATTCAGCAGATTTGCCGAATTTGTTTCGGCTACATTATGTTCATGAAGGAGGTTGCCATGCCTACCTAGAATTTGGAGTTTAAGATCTCAGAATGTCAGACCAACCAAGATGAACACGTGTTCTCAGTGCTTATCTTCACCAAGGCTAGCATGGCAAAGATGGCTACACGGGACCATGTAAATTCAAAGACAACACCCAACAATGAAAAGCACTCACACGTAGGTCTATAGAACATAGGGTGGTTAAAGAAATAGAAAATTGATACCTTGGGATGAAGGACAACCGACTGACAAGCATAGAACGACCATGATGATTATACTATGGAAAAACAAAATGTGCTCAGAAAAGGGAATGCAAACACCAATAACACCTGAATAATCCACACCAATGATGTCAGACTTTAGACAGACTCTGCTTGAACTTTTGAAAGTCAGAAAGTCACAAACCAAAAAACTGCAGCGAGGTAAAACCTGGGCTACCTCGAAAGGGTGAGTCTGAGATTGCTCCAAACCTGCTCTGAAACTCTGTGTCCATGATGCTTGCCTGGACAGCAGAGACACAATTATGACAAATTCTCTGACATCACAGTTGAGCAAAAATACAAACCGTCTACATCAACTCAGTGCCAGAATTGGGCTGAAGTAGCCTATTTAAGTCACATTCCACACAACTGCAGGTTGCAAGGGAACTTGAAAGGGGACGGGCAGTGGAGAACTGGGGAAGTCCGCGGGTTTCGGGTCGGCAGCCTGCACTTGGCTGGGTGGAATCCTGGGGGCAGACCTCCTCACTGCTGGTCCAGCCATTCTGGGGCAGGCGTGGGAGGGAGTGTAGAGGCAGATGAGAAGCAACGTGAGACAGGGCCACTCTTCCTCAGCAAATACAGGAGCACTTCCAGCAGATGTGAGCCCAGCAATAAACCTCTGTCAAAAGGAAACAAATTAAAAGTTGCAATCAATATGAAAATTGAACCTCAAAAAAAATGCCAGTAAGAATAATAAGATACCTACGAATAACCTCACCCCAACAGGTGAAAGCTCTGTAAAGCGATAACTAGCAAACCTTTGCAGAAGAAAAATGGGAGAAGACACAAGGAGGCGGAAGGATATTGCATGCTCTTGAAATGGAAGAATGAACACACTGGAAACCTCCACTCCGGATAAAGCAATCTCTAGATTACATGAAATCCCAGTCAAAGTTGCAGCTATATTTCTCACAGAGATAGAAGCGAGCATCCTAAAGTTTACATCTAGCAACAAAAGGCCCAAATAAACAAAGTAATCCTGAGGAAAAAGAACAAAGCTCAATGTATCACATTTTCTGATTTGAATATAGAGGATGAAGAACTAGGAATGTAAATGGCACAGGCTGGGATGCAAAACAGACACACAGAACCATGGAACAGAATCAAGAGCCCAGAGGTATATGCACACCTATATGGACAGCCCATTTTCGACCACGGCGCCAAGAGGAGACAGGGGAGAAAGGAAAGTCTCTACAATAAATGGTGCTGGGAGGACTGCAGAGCCTCACCTAAGACAAGGAGAACAGACCACAGTGTTACACCAGGCACAAACACCAACTCAAAATGGATTAAAATCTTGAATGTAAGACTGGAAACCATGAGACTTCTGGAAGAAAACTCTGGCAGCTTGCACTTTGTCATCTGTCTTAGCCTCCTATTTGGAGGAAGCCTTTCTGTCTGGGCAAGGGCAATAAAGGAAACAAGAAACAAATGGGACTACATCAAACGCAAAAGCTTCTACCCAGCCAAGGAAACCATCGACTCAATGCAAAGACAGTACAACCACTGGGAGAGGATGTTTGAAAACCACACATCGGTGAACGGGTGAATAGCCAAAAGATGCAGTGAACTCATATGGGTCCACAAAAGAAAAAAAAATAAGCCCATTAAAACCTGGGCAGTAGGTGGAAACAGAGATTTCGCCCAAGAAGAGATAGAGATGGTCAACAGGTGTATGAAAACATGTTAATCATCATTAAGACTCAGGGCAGTTGAAATCCAAACGGCAGTGAGATAGCAGCTCAATGTGGTCAGAATGACTATAGGTAAAAAGTCAGGAAACAAGTGTCAGAGAGGAGCTGCAGAGATGGGAAGACTCCTACAGTGCTGCTGTGAGAGTAAGCTGGGGCAGCCACGACGCAAATCAGTGTGGAATTGCCTCAGACATGTCAGAATCCATCTACCATATGATCCAGCTATTATTCAGTGGCGTGTTTATCCAAAGACCTTGTAAAAAGTCATGCACCGATATATGTGCACCCCTGTGTTCACCCTGGCCTTACTCCTGTTATCCAAGACTTGAAAGCCACCCTGATGCCCATCAAGGCAGAAGGCAGAATAGGTAGGGAGGATTGGAGAAGGCAGCTGGACTTTATGAACACAATGGCATATCTCTGAGCCATAACAAAGTAGAGAATCCAGCCATTAGTGACCAGAAGGATGGCTCCTGACGGTTTCATTGGAAGTGAAACAACTCGCAGGGAGAAACTCAAATACTGTAGGAGCTCACTTACAAGGAGAAGAGACAAACAAGGACCAACAAACTGGAAAGCTTTGCGGAAAGAAATTAAAGAAGACACAAGTAAACGGAAGTCTATTCCACGCTCTTCGAATGGAAGAACGAACACACTTGAAACGTCCGTACTGGATAAAGCAATCTCTGGATTCCATGCAATCCCCGTCAAAGTTTCAGCAATCTTTCCCACAGAAATAGAAGAGAGAATCCTAAAGTTTCTATCCAGCAACAAAGGAGCAGGAACGGCCAAAGGAATCCTGAGGAAAGCGAACAAGGCAGCAAGTACCACATTTTCGAATTTCCACATGTAGGACGAACTGCTAGGTACCAAAACGGCAAAGGCTGGCCACAAAAAGAGGGACATAGACACAAGGAACAGAATCGAGAGCCCAGAGGTCAACTCCCACATATATCGACAGCCCATTTTAGACCAAGGAGCCAAGAGGAGACAGTGGAGAAAGGAGAGTCTCGACAAGAAACGGTGCTGGGAAGACTGCACAGCCACATGTAACACAATGAGAGTAGACCATAATGTTACACCAGCCACACACACCACCTGGAAATGGATTAAGGCCTTGAATGGAAGACTTGAAATGGTGCAACTTCTAAGAAAAAACGCAGGCAGCTTGTTCTTTGCCATCTGGCTTAGCCGATTATTTGGAAGAAGCATGTGTGACTGGGCAAGGGCAACAAAGGAAACAAGAAACAAGCGGGAGTCCATTCAATGCAGAAGCTTCTGCCCAGCCAACGACTCCATCGACTCAATGCAAAGACAGCACAACAACTGCGAGTGGATGTTTGCAAACCAAACATCGGAGAAGGGGTGATTAGCCAAAATATCCAATGAACTCATATGTCTCCACAGTAAAAAAACAACGATCCCCATAAAACCTGGGCAAAAGATGGAAAGAGATATTTCTCCCAGGAAGATAAAAGATGGCCAACAGGCTGTATGAAAACATGTTCATCATCATTAAGTCTTTGGCAATGCAAATATGAACGGCAATGAGACAGCAGCTCACTGTGGTCAAAATGGCTATAGGGATGAAGACAGGGAACAACGAGTCTCGGAGAGGAGGTGGAGAGAAGGGAAGCCCCCTGCACTGCTGGGGGGAGTGTAATCAGGTGCAGCCACTACCCAAAGTGCTGTGGAATTGCCTTAGAATTTTCAGAATCCATCTACCATATGATCCAGCTATTCCTCTGTGGCATATATACCCAAAGAACTTGGAAACACTAATGCTCAGAGATCCATGCACCACTGTGTTCACCACAGCCTTACTCCCAATATCCAAGACTTGGAAGCCTACGTGGTGCCCGTCAAGTGACGAATGGAGAAGGAAGATGATCTATAGCCACACAACGGCCAATCTTCGGACTCTATAGATGTGGCCATCTTGGGTGACATGTTCATAAACACCCTCAGAATTCTAAGCTGTCCTGACAACCTCCATGCACACAGTGTTTCAGAGCCATCGCATACCAGTCTGACCACTCCCCATTTCCAGGTAGGATAGTTTTCCTTGTTCTGGATTTCTTGTCGGTTTCTAAATGTCTCCTCGAACTTTGAAAGGTCTACTACATTCCCTCTACACACCAGTCTCTTTCCGTTACGATTATCAAAGATTTTATCTCTTATGTTTTGTGGATATGGTGAAATGGGTGGACTTTCCCCAGAGAAAGTCCTGGACTCCCTCCCAAGTTGAAGTTGCCCAGGCAATCCCCTGATGCACACTTATCGTGTCATCTCCTAGCAGTCTGACAATTCCACCAGGCAAGTCACATGTTTCCTTCCTTTGTCATTTGGGGAAGTGTACCTGATGCGTTCATAGATTGTAATATTCTCATGGTTCTTTTTCTGGTGCGTATTGCTCAGTTTCCCTCACCATTTCTACTTCTTTATGATCTCTGTGCCCACCAGACCGTGAAATCTGGATTTCCTAATGCTAATAATCTGATCCACAACCCTGGTGCTATCCTGTGAAGCTCAGGCCGCCCAAGTGGAACGTGGGCACTTACCTGCTACATCACAGGTCCGCCAATGAATTGGACTTCTGGACCAACTTTTGGCCTGATCTTGGGAGGATGTTAGCCTGCTTCGATTATTCGTGAAGAGAATCAGTAGTAACATGAACGACGGTAACATTTACCTTTGGTTGATGAGTTTAGCAAGGAACATATTCTCTTGCTAGTATTCCACTTCATCTCTTTGCTAAGGTCTACCTTTCTGTAGCATCATTAAGCATTTGGAGGTGCTTACCAATCCTTGGATGTTCATCTTCTCTAATCTCTTTCAGCCTCCAAAGCTTAGGCCGTAAATCTGCACCCCTCTTTGGAGTTTTGATCTTATGTGAATTGATTGCCGTAACCCAGCATTATAACATCCTATAGCTTTTCACATCTACAATCTCATAGATTTAGACTTCTGTGTAGGTTACATCATCTTCACCACTGTAAGCCTAATTACAGGCCCTCACCACACACTTGTGCCTAATCAACTCTTTCTCCCTCAGACCCCCACATCCATTTCCCTTTGGGAACTACCAATCCCATGTCACGTCCTACCTTTTTGTTGCTCCGTTTTTCCTCTTCTCCTTGTACATGAGATCCTGTGGTATACAACCTTATCCCTGGGGCTTGCTTCAGTTCCCCTAAGACCCTCAGGAGCCATTCTGGTGGTGACAAATGGCTGGACTGCATCCATTCCTACAGCTGAGAGCTACACCATCGTGTGGCTATAGCCGATCTTCCTTCTCCATTCATCTCTTGATGGTCACCACGGACGCTTCCAAGTCTTGGATATCAGGAGGAAGGCTGTGGTGAACACAGCAGTGCATCGATCTCTGTGCATTAGTGTTTCCATGATGTTTGGATATATACGCCACAGAGGAATAGACGGATCATATAGTAGGTGGATTCTGAAATTTCTGAGGCAATTCCACACCACTTTGCATAGTGGCTGCACCGGTTCACATTCCTACAGCAGTGCAGGAGGCTTCTTTACTCTCCACCGCCTCTGTGAAACTTATTGTTTCCCGTCTTCATCCTTATAGCCATTCTGACCACTGTGTGTTGCTATCTCATTGCCGTTCGGATTTGCATTGACCAGAGACTTAATGATGATGAACATGTTTTCATACAGCCTGTTGGCTATCTTCCTATCTTCCTGGGAGAAATGTCTGTTTCCATCTTTTGCCCAGGTTCTATTGGGCTCGTTGTTTTTATTCCTGTGATGACGTATGAGTTCATTGGATCTTTTGGCTACTCACCCCTTCTCCGATGTGTGGTTTGCAAACATCCACTCGCAGTTGTTGTGCTGTGTTTGCATTGAGTCAATGGAGTCGTTGGCTGGGCAGAAGCTTCTGCATTGGATGGAGTCCCGCTTGTTTTTTGTTTCCTTTGTTGCCTTTGCCCACTGACACATGCTTCTTCCAAATAGGCAGCCAAGACAGATGACAAAGAGCAAGCTGCCTGGGCTGTCTCCTAGAAGTTGCATGGTTTCAAGTATTCCATTCAAGGCTTTAATCCATTTCGAGGTCGTGCGTATGTCTGCTGTAACATCATGGTCTACTCTCATTGTGTTACCTGTTGGTGTGCAGTCTTCTCAGCACCATTTCTTGTGAAGACTCTCTTTCTCCACTTTCTCCTCTAGGCTCACTGTTCGAAAATGCTCTCTCAGATGTGTGAGTTGACCTCCAGCATCTCGTTCTGTTGCATGAGTCTGTGTGCCTATTTTGGGGGCCAGGCTGTGCTGTTTCCATACCTAGGGCTTCGTCCTATATGTTGAAATCAGAAAGTGTGAGACTTGCTGCTTTGTTCGTTTTCCTGAGGAGTCCTCTGGCTATTCCGGGTCCTTTGTTGCTGGATAGAAACTTTAGGATTCTGTCTTCTATTTCTGTGGGAATGATTGTTGCAACTTTGACTGGGACTGCATGCAATCCAGACACTGCTTTATGCGGTATGGACGTTTGAAGTGTGTTCGTTCTTCCATTGGAAGAGCATGGAATAGCCTTCCGTTCCCTTGTGTCTTCTGTAATATCTTCGCCCAAACCTTTGCAAGTTTTCTGTTTCCATAGCTTTCTGCTGTTTGGCCACGTTTATTCCTAGATATCTTTTTCTTCCTACTGGCATGCTTTCTTTTTTGAGGTTCAGTTTTTCTATTCTTTGCAACTTTCAATTGGTTTTGTTTTGACAGAAGTTTATGGCTGTGCTCACATCTGCTGGCCATGCAGCTGCATTTCCTGAGGAAGAATGGCGATGTCTATCGTCGCTTCCCATCTCCCACTACACTACCTCAGATGCCTTCCCCAGAATGGCTGGATGAGCGGTGAGGAGGCTCACCCCAGGATTCCACATCGCAGACCCCGGGCTGCTGAACCAGAATGTGCAGACTTCACCACGGCCCCACTGGCTGGCCCTTTTCATGTTCCATTGGCAACCTGCAGTTGAGTGGGATGTGACTTGAATATGCTACTTGAGCCCAACTCTGGCCCTGTGTAGATGAGGCCAGCTTGCTTTTCTGGCCCACTGTGATGTTGGGTGATTTGTCAGAATCGTGTCTCTGCTGTGCAGTCTAGCTTCGTGGACACAGGGTTTCAGAGCCCGCGGGGAGCAGTCTCATAACTCACCCTTCTCATTTAGGCCAGGTTTGACCTTTGCTGCTGTTTTTGGCGTTGTGACTTTCTCAGACTTTCAAACGTTCAGAGTGTGTCTAATGACTGACGTCTTTCACTGTGGATTAGTCAGCTTTGATTTCTGTTGGCCTCCATATTCCGGGATGCTTTTTTCTTTTCTATAGTCTGCTTGTTATGGTCTTGCTGAGATATCTCCGTTCGATTTGCTTATCAGTGCGTTCTCCTTCATTCCAAGTTAGGAGTTTTGTATGTCTTTAATTACCATAGGTTCTGTAGCCCGACGTGTGAGTCATCTCGTGATTGTTGGGTGTGGTCTTGGAATTTCCATCGGTCACTTGTAGGAATCTTTGCTATCCCAGCCCAGGTGACACTTAGCCCTGAGAACACATGGTCGACTTGGTAGGTTTGAGATTCTCAGATCAGAAACTCCAGATTCGAGGTTGTCCGGACAACCACCATCACGGACACTATGTTTTCGAGAGAAATTAGAGAAATGTGATGAATTCCACCCTCCAGGTAAGTGATTTGTCTGTCTCTTTTCTGGATTTGGGAAGTTTCAAACTTGACCCCTGATCATTGAATGCTCCACAAGATTACGTCTGGAAACTGGGCTTTTTATTTCTACAT
Organism: Equus asinus; assembly: GCF_041296235.1. Classification (NCBI taxonomy): domain Eukaryota; kingdom Metazoa; phylum Chordata; class Mammalia; order Perissodactyla; family Equidae; genus Equus; species Equus asinus. The sequence continues at coordinate 341,509 of NC_091809.1, read as the reverse complement.
GGTTTCCTACTGGTTTGATTTTCATTCTGAACTTTGGCAGGTGTATTTTTATTTAAACATAATGGCAAGGTGCTAATTTTCAGCAAACCTCATTCCAGATGTTGTCAGAACAAGAAATCAATACTGTTTCCATGGCAAGAGGTGGGGGAGAGAATTTCATTGGAGCCCAACTGAGCAATGTAGCCTGGGAGGGCAGCCTTCACACAGGAATGAAGCCCTCTTGAAAAGGGTGCTTTTAAGCACACTTCTACAGCCCTCCAAACCAAAGGACACACCCCAAGCATGACAATCATCCATTCCTTTAAGTCTTCACAGAGATGTCTTGGGACACATTAGCATGTACCCAGTGGGACCCCGTGACGCCAGAGCTATGCAAAGGGAGACCTCTCTTCAAAGAATGCTAGGGGCCTAGGAAAGAAGGCCTCAATTGTTCTCTTCAATGTCCTCAAGAGATCATTCTTGACTTGGGATTATGAGTAAGGCAGAAGGAAAACGTAGGTCTGATATGCCCCAAGTCCAGCCTCTTGTTTCAAATCAAGTTGCAAGCTTCGATCAGCACGGCCTCCACAGCTGTTTCTGGATATTTCTCACGTGGGTATCCTAGCCATGGCAATCCTCGGACTCTAAACTTGCTGCCATCTTGTGTGACACGTTCACCGTGACGTCATAAACACCCTCAGAATTCTAAGTTGTCCTGAAAACCTCCAGGCACAGAGTGTTTCAGAGCCATCTCATATCAGTCTGACGACTCCATCTTTCCAGGTAGGATAGTTTTCCTTGTTCTGGATTTCTTGTCAGTTGCTAACTTTCTCGTGGAACTTGAAAGGTATGCTACATTCCCTCTACCCACCGGTTCCTTTCCTTTAAGATTATCCCTTGTTTTATATCTTATCCATTGTGTATATGCCCAATTGGGTGGACTTTCCTCAGAGAAAGTCCTGGGGGCCCTCCCAATTGGAAGTTGCCTGAATTGGACTTTTGGACCAACCTTTGACCTGACCTGTGAAGATGTTGGCCTGCTTCCATCATTCGTGAAGGAATCAGTAGTAACATCATGAAGGGTAACGTTTTCTGTTGGTTCATGAGTTTAGCACCGATCATGTTCTCTTGGTAGTATTCCTCTTCATCTCTTTGCAAAGGTCTACCTTTCTGTAGCATCATTGAGCATGTTGAGGTGATTACCAATACTTGGAAGTTCATCTCCTCTAACCTCTTTCTGTCTCCAAAGCTTCCGGTTGTAAATCTGCATCTCTTTTGGGAGTTTTGGTTTTATGTGGATTGCCATAACCCAACATTATAATGACCTATAGCTTTCAGATCTACATCCACATAGATTTAGACTTCAGAGTAGGTTACATCATCTTCACCAACGTAAGCCTAATTACTGTCCCTAACCACACATCTGTGCCTAATCAACACTTTCTCTCTCTGGCCACTGCCCCACTTTCCCTCTGGGAAATGCCAATCCATTGTCATGTGATACGTGTTTCTTGGTCCGTTCTTGCTCTTCTCCTTGTATGTGAGATCCTGTGGTATTTGACCATACCCCTGGGGCTTCTTTCAGTTCCCCCAATACCCTCAGGAGCCATTCTGGTGGTCACAAATGGCTGGCCTGAATCCGTTCCTATAGCTGAGTGCTATGCCTTTGTGTGGCTATAGCCCATCTTCCTTCTCCATTCATCCCTTGATGGGCACCAGGCAGGCTTCCAAGTCTTGGATACTGGGAATAAGGCCAGGGTAAATAGAGGTGTGCACCGATCTCTCTGTATGAGTGTTTCCAAGTTCTTTGGATAAACACACCACAGAGGAATAGCTGGATCATATGGTCGATGTATTCTGAAATCTCTAAGGCAATTCCACACCATTTTGTGTCGTGGCTGCACGTGTTTACACTCCCTCCAGCAGTGCAGGAGCCTTCTCTTCTCTCCACCTCCTCTCCGAATCTTATTTCCTGTCTTCATCCTTATAGACATTCTGACTGCCGTGAGCTGCTATCACATTGCCTTTCAGATTTGCACTGACCAGAGACTTAATGATGATGAACATGTTTTCATACAGCCTGTTGACCATCTTTCTATCTTCCTGGGAGAAATGTCTGTTTCCAGCTTTTGCCCAGATTTTAATGGGGCTTGTTTTTTTTTTTTTTTTTCTTGTGGAGCCGTATGAGTTTATTGGATCTTTTGGCTATTCGCCCCTTCACCAATGTGTGGTTTGCAAACATCCTCTCCCAGTTGTTTTGCTGTCTTTGCATTGAATCAATGATTTCCTTGGCTATGCAAAAGCTTTTGTGTTTGATGTAGTCCCATTTGTTTCTTGTTTCCTTTATTGCCCTTTCCCAGACAGATATGCTTCTTCCAAATATGAGGCTAAGACAAATGACAAAGAGCACCCTACCTACGTTTTCTTCCAGAAGTCTCATGGTTTCCAGTATTACATTCTAGACTTTATTCCATTTCGAGTTGATGTTTGTGCCTGGTGTAACACCATGGTCTACTCTCCTTGTCTTACATGAGACTCTGCACTCTTCCCAACACCGTTCATTGTAGAGACTTTCCTTTCTCCACTGTCTCCTCTTGGTGCCGTGATCGAAAATGGGCTGTCCATATATGTGTCCCTATACCTCTGGGCTCTAGATTCTGTTCCATGGTTCTGTTTCTCTGTTTTGCATACCAGCCTGCGCTTCTTCCATTTCAATTTCTTCGTCCTATATGTTGAAATCAGAAGGTGTGATACATTGATCTTTGTTCTTTTTCCTCAGGATTCCTTTGGCTATTCGGGGTCTTTTGTTGCAGGATGTAAACTTTAGGATGCTCCCTTCTATCTCTGTGAGAAATATTGCTGCAACTTTGGCACTGCATGGAATCAAGAGATTTCTCTATGCGGTGTGGACATTTCAAGTGTGTTAATTCTTCCATTTCAAGAGCATGGAATATCCTTCCGCTTCCTTGTGTCTTCTCCCATTTCTTTCTGCAAAGGTTTGCTAGTTTTCTGTTTACAGAGCTTTCACCTGTTGGGGTGAGGTTATTCCTAGGTACCTTATTCTTCTTACTGGCATCCTTTTCCTTTTTTATTGTGGTTCAATTTTCCTATTCTTTGCAACTTTTAATTTGTTTCCTTTTGAAAGAGATTTATCACTGTGCTCACATCTGCTGGAAATGCTCCTGTATTTGCTGAGGATGAGTGGCTCTGTGTAATGTCGCTTCTCATCTGCCTCTACATTACCTCCCACTCCCGCCCAAGAATGGCTGTACCAGCGGTGTGGAGGTTTACCCCCAGGATTCTACCCTGCCAACTCCTGGCTGCCAACTCAGAGTGCGTGGACTTCCCCGATTCTTTACTGACCAGCCCCATTCATGTTCCCTCGGCAACCTGCATTTGAGGGGAATGTGACTTAAATAGGCTACTTCAGCCCAACTCTGGCACTGAGTAGATGTAGCCAGTTTGTATTTTCAGTCAACTGCGATGTCACAGAATTTGTCATAATTGTGTCTCTGCTCTCCTGGCAAGCTTCATGGACACAGGGTTTCATAGGACGTTTGGAGGAGTCTCATACCCACGCTTTCCAGGTAGCCCAGGTTTTACCTCGCTGCAGTTTTTTGGTTTGTGTCACTTTCTGACTTTCAAAAGTTCAAGCAGAGTCTGTCTAAACTCTGACACCTTTCGTTGTGGATTATTCAGGTGTTATTTGTGTTTGCCTTCCTTCTTTTGAGCCCGTTTTGTTTTTCCATAGCATAATCATCGTGGTCTTTCTCAGATTCCCCCTTTGGTATGCTTGTCAGCCCGTTCTCCTTCATCTCAAAGTATCAATTTTCTATTTCTTTAACCACCCTATGTTCTATAGGCCTATGTGTGAGTGCTTTTCATTGTTGGGTGTTGTCTTTGAATTTACATGGTCACTTGTAGCAATCTTTTCCATGCTAGCCTACGTCAAAATGAGCACTGTGAACACGTGTTCATCTTGATTGGTCTGACGTTCTGACATCTTAAACTCCAAATTCTAGTTTGTCATGTTAAACTTCTTCATGAACATAATGTACCCGAGACAAATTAGACAGATGTGATGAATTCCGTTCCAGGTAAGATACTTTCCTGTCTCATTTCTGGATTTGAGAAGTTTCAATCTAGACCCCCGATCCTTGAACGTTCCACTAGATTACTTCTAGATACTGGCTTACTGTATTTCTATAAGGTGTGTTATTTGTTTGATTTACAACCTCATGTTTATTTTTCTATAAAGATAATTGTAATGCTCTAATTTTCAGACAACCTCCTTTCACATGGTGTCAATACACGTCATCAGTAATCATTCTACTCCAAGAGATGGGGGAGAGTATTTCATTGGAGCCAAACTGAGCACACTAGCCTGGTAGGGCATCCCTCACAAAGCAATGAAGCCCTCTGGAAAAGGGTGATTCTCAGCACACTTCTGGAGCCCTGCCAAACAATGCGACATACCTGGAGCATGACGGGGTTCTAGTCCTTCAAGAGTTCAAAGAGACGTATTGTGACAAATTAGCATGTACCCAGTGGGCCTCCGTAAAGCCAGAGCTATGGAAAGTGAGACTTCTCTTTAATGAGTGCTAGGGGCATAGGAAGGGAAGCATCAACCCTTCTCTACAATGTCCTCAGGAGATCTGTCTTGATTTGGGATTATGATTAAGGCAGAAGGACAACGTAGGTCTGATAAGACCCAAGTCCAGCCTCTGGTTTCAAATCAAGTTGCAAGCTTCAATCAGCACGGCCTCCACATCTACTTGAGTAGATAACAATGTTCTCCACTCAGTGCTTGTCTCTCTGTTATTTATTGCTTCTCCACAATGACTTCTTTCTTATCCCTTTAATCAGCGGCAATTCTAACTCTTCAAGTTTCAGTGCTGGTTTCTGTTTTTAAATTCTTTTCAGGGTATCTCTCACTTGAGTATTGTAGCCTAGGACAATCCTCAGACTATAAAGATCAGGCCATCTTGGGTGACATGTTCACTGTGATGTCATAAACACCTTCAAACTTCTCAGTTGTCCCGGCGTCTTCCATGCACACAGTATTTCAGAGCCATTTGATACCAGTCTGATAGTTTTCCATTTCCTGGATTTCTTGTCTGTTTATAACTATCTTTGGACTTTTAAATGTCTACTACCTTCTCTCTAGACACTGAATTCTTTACTTTAAGTTTATCCTTGGTTTTATCTGTCACATTTTGTGGATATGGCCAAATATGTAGACTTTCCCCAGAAAAAGTCCACGAGTCCCTCCCAAGTTGAAGTTGCCCAGCCAATCCTCTGATGTTCAATGATCGTGTCATCCTGTGCAGTCCGACAATTCCACCTATGCAAGTCACATCACTTCCTCCATTCTGTATTTGAGAAGTCTACCAGATGCGTCATAGATTGCAATATTTTCATGTTGTTTTCCTGGTGCATATGTATAAGGTCTGCTCACCATTTCCACTTATGTATGATCTCTGCCCGCACCATACCATGAAATCTATCTCTCCTGATGTTACTAATCTGATCAGCACCCGTGATGCAAATCCATGAGTCCCAGACCACAGACTAGGAACGTGGGCTCTTACACACCAGAACACATGACTGGCCCTGAATTTTACTTTTGGACCAATCTTTTGCCTGAACTTGTGAAGAAGCTGGCCTGCTGTGATTATTCGTGAAGGTAATGAGTAGTAACCTCACAGAAGGTAACATTTTCCCTTGGTTCATGAGTTTAGCATGGAACACGTTGTCTTTGTAGTATTCTTCTTAATGTGTTTGCAATGGTCTACCTTTCTGTAGCATCATTAAGTATTTGGAGGAGATTCACAATCCTTGAAAGTTTATCTTCTCTAATCTCTTTCAGCCTCAAAAGCTTTATGCTGGAAATCTGCACAGCTTTTTGGATTTTTTCTTTCCCTCTGGGAACCACCAATCCAAAGTGAAGGCTGTCATCAAAGCTAAAATGCTCTGTTTGGCCCCAATGAGATTCTCTCCCCCTGTCTCTTGTCATAGAAGAGTATTGATTATGTTGTTTGCCACCGTATGTGAGGAAGTTGGCTGAATATTAGAACATTACACTTATATTTAACGAAAAATAAACATGCCAGAGCTGAGGATGTAAACCAAACAACTAGCAAACCCTACAGAAATAAAGTAAACCAGTATCTAGACGTAATCTACTGGAGCAATGAAGGATCCGAAGTCAAGGTCTAGCCTACCCAAATTCAGAACAAAAGACATAAAAATATCTTACCTGGAGAGAGGAATTCATCAGATTTGTCTAATTTGTCTCGGAAACATTATGTCCATAAGGTGGTTGCCAGGACAATCTAGAATTTGGCGTTTCTGATCTCAAAATGTCAAACCAACCAAGATGACCTCGTGTTCTCAGTGCTCAGTTGGACCTAGGCTAGGATAGCCAAGATTCCTTCAAGTGAACGATGGAAATTCAAAGACAAATCCCAACAATCACGAAAGCACTCACATCGGCCTAGAGAACATATGGTGATTAAAGAAATACAAAATTCCTAACTTGGAATGAAGGAGAACACACTGATGAGCATATCTATGGGAGACAGCTGTGAAAGACCATGAGGATTGATGTGGATTAAGGCTGCCCCCACTCGAAAGCCCAAGGTTAGCTGGTGAACATGCAGAACTATAGGACCCGTTGAATTTCTTTTGGTATGAATTAGTGGTGCCCCAGTGAGAGAAGCCCAGGTCATGCTCACCTACATGCCTATCTATGGGGCCAGTTTCGTATCTAGTGTTATATGACCACACAATATCCAGAACCCATCTGAACTGAAATCATTTAATGACTTTTTACATCATCTTTTCTTTTTCCAGGAAAAATAAGTCACGTAACCATGCCTGAGAAAATTAGTCCTTAACCTCAACTCCGGGCAGCAGCAGGAGCTGTGACTACCCATGGGTCCTTTCCCAATGCAGCAGCAGCAGCAGCTCTTCACTGCCCATGGGTCCTGTCCCCATGCCTGCAGCTCTTCACTGCCCATAAGTCCTGTCCCCATGCTATCCTGTACTATTCTCTAAATAAAAGAGCACCACTGCCAGACCTTGAGGGTCCAAGAAATCTTATTTTCAACTCTTCAGCTTGCCGACCGCACATCATATCTCGTGGCCCATATCGGGAACGCGCTTCATTGGTTTGTGAGCTCGAATTCTGGTAAGTGCCGTTTCCTTCCTTGTGCCTCTCTCTTTTTCGAGGATGGATCTAAATTCACTTCTCCATCAGGAACTGTGTTGAATAGCTGTATAAATTCATGTTTGCTGCCCATGGCTACTCTATGGTGCAAATCTGGCATTCAGCTTGAAGAGAATCAGTACCTTAAGCCTAAGAGTGATGTAGAATGAATTAATCCATTCCTTCCTGACCCTATCTCTAATACATAAATTTTACGTGGGAATGGGTCAGCCATTTAAGTCATTAGGATGGTTGGCAATCTCCAGGATCTCGTGGAAGGTTTCTATCCCTAAAGCTGGATTGGGATACCTCCCATGCACTTGACCATCTGAACTGTGTGAATGTCCCAATCAGGACTGCAGTTCAGGGAAAGTACCAACGTCTAACCTTTGGCTGAGTATTGGAAACCCTTCTTTGGAGAATCGCTCCAACACGCAATTGGGTAGAATGACCCCAGCGTGGTGGAAACTTCTTCACTATTTTTCTCCATCATGTTCTCTCTTAAACTTCTCCTTTTCTCTTGGGTACCACACACCAGGCACCTATTACTTCCAGGCAGAATAGGAAAGATGTTCACCAGGCACCTGTTACTGCTAGGCATAGCAGGGAAGGTATCCAAGGGATGCAATTCTGGGGGACACCCCCATCACCCCTTGCTATAGGCACCCCACAGTAGGAACAACAGGTAGGATGCTTCCCTAGGTTCAGAGGGGATTTTCAAGGTAATGGACCTGTCTCTTTCATCTTTCTTAGAGTTACAATGGCCAATTTCGTCTCCTTTTGAGCTTTGCAACCGGGAAACAAAGAAATCTTTCAACAGTCAAGTCCTCCAACACTAGGAGCCCCAACTTTGGCTTTCTGGGTCTGATCACCCCAGTGATGCCAAGTAGGGTGCCCCCTGTTGGCGGTTGACTCATTGAGTATTTTAGTCACCTACTGAATTAGCTATGAGGTTAGGAGACCTGTGATTTATTCTGTGAACTCTCGTGCTAGGGTAGTGTGCCCCAGCATTGGAACTGTTGTGTGACTTTTATCATGATAACCCTCTGGGAGTGGCCATGAGGGTGAGGTCTGGTGTCTTCTTTTAATTTCTTTGTTTTGCTCATCATGTCCTCTGTTGTCACCAAGTCGAGCTTAAGTTCAGGCTGGACTTGACCAGAACCTGGACATTCTGTAAAATTGAAAAACTTGAAAATATTTTGCAATGGACTTAACTCTCAACCCGGCTACTGGGAGCCCCGGCCTCCAGCATGTTCCAGGCCTTTGTAGGCACTGCACCCTTGTCCAGTTCACTGTCAATCCGACACTGGCTTTACTGCCATGGGGAATGACGTAAGCATCCCAAGAGACTCACCACTTAGGGTCATTCTAACTAATCAGAAACACTTTCAATTGTATGGGTATGCCCCAGAAACTTCATCTGGGAGAAAATTTGTGATGTATCTCTGTGCCTTTCTGGTGCAGTTGGACAGGAAGATCAACCTAGAATGTCCTTCAAGTTTCAGTCCAGTTTCTGAGAAATCAAGAGCAACTGTCCTTACAAAATCCTTGCAAGACTGGAACGACAGCTCTAGAGGCAGTTCAGATTCCACCTACTTCCTTTATCATGAAAAGGATTCTCATTCCCCCTCTGAAGGAACTGCTATGTAGCCCATCACTCATTCTTAAGAGTGAAAAAAAAAGGAGGGGAAAGAATAAATGGTCATAAGCGCACCCTTGCAAAAAGTCTACCATCTCGAGGGTCTTCTCCATAAGTATTAGTAAAAAGGCTCAAAGAAAGTGTGGATTCATAACTGGTGAGCTTTATATTATTGTACCTGACTCACTGGAGTAGTTTTTAAAACAATGGTTGCACAACCTCTGTCTATGTGTGTCTATGAGTACATTATACGTGTGATATTTTTACCCCTGGATGGTATGGCCAAAATTAAGATCTCTGTTTAGTTGGCTTAAAGAAAATGCTTACATAAATTCTAAATGTAGTAGAAATTAACTCAGTGCCTTGCAAAGTTAACGTGATGTGAATTAACCTTTGGTAAATGAAAGCTTGTTAAAGTTTGTTGGTTTGATTGAAAATTATCTTGTTGTCAGAGTTGTCGGTATTTGCATAGGATGCAGGCATTCAGCCTGGGTTATCTAGTCATATAAGTTCACTTTCTTAAATTTGTCAGTAAAATAATAGCTTTAAATGATGACCAGTTTTGTCTAATGCCTCATGACGTTTCCATAGGTAATCTGAACATGGTTGTTGGAAACAAATGGTTTAAATACATAAAACTCATAAAGGTGAGTACAATAACTTTTATGGTCAGTATAGTTGTTGAAACAAAACAGCTTCAAAATTTTTCTGTGTAGCAATCTTGACTTTTGAAAAGTTAAGTTAAATGATAAAAAGATGAATATGCGGGTCATTTTTGGATAGGATGAAACACTGAACCATTATTAATAAACATATCTAAGTTATCTACTTTGGGCTTCTTCTTGAAGAGGCTAAAAGCGTGTGGGTGTATCAAAAAGCATGCCTTTTGTTTTATTGTAAAGCAGCATATTTCTAAATTTATGAAGTGTTTAGACTGCTGATATAAAAGACAATTCATAATTGCTTACTTTTTAATGTTTAGTAGATCTGTTAAGCCTTAAAAGTTCTAATTAACTTATGGAATTAAAGCTACAGGAAATTAATAAGGAAAAGAGCTCTGTATTCAGGGAAGTTAAAATGTATGCTTTCAGTAAAAAAGGTATAAAGAATGGAAATATTTTTGTTTGATGGGTGAAAAAAGGTATATTTGTCCTAATGTACTAGAAAGGAAAAAAGAAAGAGTTGTTGACACATTCTGAAAACGAAAAAGAAAGTTGTAGAAGGCTTGTGAAGTAGAAATTCTGAAAAGAGTTTTATGCCTACTCAAGTAGACTAAAGTAAGTTCAATTAAGTGAATGAGTTTGAATGTTCAAAATAAGTAGGTGCAGAAATTGAAATTTGGTTTTCTCTAAAAGGATACTTTTTCTTGAACTTTGGATCTGCTCTTGATAAAGACGTTATAAAAGCTGTTCCTTTGAGTAAGTCTACCCAAGAGAGAAATGTGTTTTGTGAAAATAATGACTGAGGTCACTCTTAAGATTTTTGACTCTTTCTGTCATCACTTTGAATAGATACCTGAGCATTGTTTCACAGTGAGTGTTGTTTCCTATTTGAACAAGCATTTTAAAAACTTTGGATATGTTTTGACAAGCTTCTCCCTTTGACTGGAATGTCTTATTTGAAACATACAGGGTCAGATATGACAAGACAGCATTTGAGGAACAAAGATTGGACTTTCTGGAATACGGCCACTCGGAAACATTGGCCTGGTACCTTGTTTACAGAGATTCTGGCAATCTTACCCGTTAAGTAAGGAAACGTGCTTCTCTGGCAGGTGCAAGTAACCTCCGAATACTTTGGGGGACCTGAAAGAGAACTCCACTCAAATCTGTAAGTACTGCAGGCAAAATCTGATGGCAAATCCTTGGCTTGGCTTTTCTGGCCTCTAGAGGCCTTCACAGTTGAATCTGTGATTCCTCATAAAAATTTCCAGCAAAGTATACTTAAAAAAGCCTGTATAAACAATTGCTATTCTTGTAGCTGTTATGTAAATAATTGGAGCAAGTTGTATTGAAACTACACTTTGCTTGCAAACCTGTTAATCCTTATTTGGCTATCTTTTGTAAAAATGAGGGTGATTTAAGAGAGAAAAAATTATGTTTCTGTAGAAGCTATAGTAGGCATTCATGGATATTAGATTCTAGCTCTTTTCATCCACAAGATTCATCTATTACTAATCGTAATGTCTCTTTGTGCTCATCTATGTCTGACACCTGCGAGTTCCCTGGCCACAATCAAACATTTTCCTTTAAAACTACTCCCCAAATACTAACTAGATTTGCCTTATCACAGGTGGATCAGAAACAAGTTCCCAAGGTAAAGTCCGCAACTTATCGATACACACAGGATGGACCATATGAAATTTGGGATGAATGTATTTGGTTCACTCCTACTAGTGGTCAACTCAGTAAAAGGTCACTCTCTGTTGGGAACAACCAATCACACTTGTGATACATGGCCTAATAACAGCCGACCTATGGGAAAAATTCGCTGTTATATGTGTTCTCATATCATAGTCTTAAAAAAGTACTGATTGGTTTGGGACTGACTGGGATAGACAGCCCAGCACACTTTGGTTAGTCTCTAATGGTGCTCAGTGGCTATGCGGCTGCAATTTATGGCCTTTGCTGCCACCTAAGTGGATTGCACGATGCACACTAGGCTTTGTCTGGATGCAGGGTAGAACTCCATTTACTACATCTCCTCCTGCTATCCTACCCAACCTGCAGCAGCGCTGAACCAGGTCTGTCTTCCACTGGTATGAACATCTTTCCGCAATTTTCCTTCCCTAATTAGGAATCGAAAGTGTCGTCTTGCACATGGAAGTCCTAAACAAATTTATTATGAAGGCATTAAATGATGCACAACGTAGCATTTCTCTGCTCAATTTAGAAGTATCCCATATGTGTAAGGCAGTCCTCCAAATCCAAATTGAACTGGATGTCTTGACAGCAGCACAAGGGGGCACCTATGCCATTATAAAAACTGAATGTTGTGTCTATATTCCTGACTACCATCAAAATATTTCTGGCTTTCTATCCCAACCACCAAATTAAATCCATGTCTTATCAACCCTAACTCTAAACGATTGGTTGAACTCCAAGTCAGGACCAGGTTTCTGCACTACTTCAATACGTTATACATTGGGTCAAACATACTGCTTGTATTTCTTATTATAGTTTGTTGTCTGTTTCATTGTCTGTCTTCAGCATGTGAAAAAAGTTTCACCTCCTGGACCACCTCTCGTCAAATGATTCTCCCGTCTCCAGAGGCTCTGTATACCTTGTCAGCCTTGAACTCCACAGGTGAAGGCTTCCAGTCCACTGAACTTCCTACCTGTACCTATGACCCCATTTATGGAGAGCTCTGCAACCTTGTACAGCCATAAGTAGTTACAGAAGACTGACCATCGTCCATATCCCCAAACCTCTCCAGTCTAAATGGGTTCAGGGGGTGTTTATGATATGGATTAAGGCTGCCCCAGCTAGGGAAGCCCAAGGTGATCTGGCCTACATGCCAAACTATATGAGCAGGTAGACTAGGGCTGACTCAGGGTGAGAAGCTCAGCGCATCCTCACCTACATGCTGATCTACAGGGCCAGATCCGTATCTAAAGTTAAATGACTGCACAATAACCAGACCACGTCTGCACTGAAATCATTTAAAGACATTTTACCACATCATTTCTTTTTCCAGTAAAAATAAATCATGTACCCATGACTTATAAAACTAGCCCTACCCCTCAACTCAGGGAAGCAGCAGGAGCTTTGAGTGCTCATGGGTCCCATCCCCAAGGAGCAGCAGCAACTCTTCACTACCTATGGGTCCTGTCCCCATGCTATCCCATACTATTCTCTAAATAAAAGAGCACCAGTGCCAGACTTTCAATGTCCGAGAAATCTTTCATTCGAGTCTTCAGCTCGCTGAGCCTATATCAACAATTATAACATGGAAAACAAAAAACCGTCCCAGAAAATGGAAGGCACACAGAAATCACAGCTGACTAATCCACAATGAAAGATGTCCGTTTTAGAAATACCCTGAACGTTTGAAAGACAGAGAAAGTCACAAACCCCAAAACTGCAGCAAATGTCAAACCTAGGCTAAATGGTAAGGGTGAGTTATGAGACTGCTAAAATCTGGCTCTGAAAACCTGTGTCAATGAAGTTTGCCGTGATAGCAGAGACACAATTCTGAGAAATCCTCTGACATCACAGTGGAGAAGAAAAACAAACTGGCCTCGTCTACACAGTGCAAGATTTGTCCCAAATAGCATATTCAACTCACATTCCACATCAAATGCAGGTTTCCAATGGAACATGAAAGGTGCTGGCCAGTGGTGCAATGGTGAAGTCTACAAATTCTGGGTCGGCACCCAGGGCAGACCATGCAGAATCCTGGAGGTGAACCTCCTCACCGATGGTCCAGATATTGTGGGGCAGGCGTCCAAGGTAGTGTAGAGGCAGATGGGAAGCAACGTCAGACAGCGTTATTCTTGCCCAGCTAATACAGCAGCATCACCAACAGATGTGAGCACAGCCATAAACATCTGCCAAAACAAAAGCAATGAAAAGATTCAAAGAATAGAAAAACTGAACCTCTGGAAAAAAACATGCAAGTAAGAAGAATAAGATTTCTAGGAATAAGCTTAGACAAACAGGTGCAAGCTATGGAAACCAAAAACTAGCAAAGCTTTAGGGAAAGAAATTCCAGAAAACACAAAGAAACAGAAGGGTATTCTGTGCTCTAGGAATGTAAGATCTGAAACACGTGAAACGTCCGCAATGGATAAAGCAATCTCTGGGTTGCATGAAATCCCAGTCAAATTTGCAGCAATCTTTCCCACAGAAATAGAAGAGAAAATCCTAAAGTCTCTATCCAGCAACAAGGGACCCTGAATACCCAAAGGAATTCTGAGGAGAACGAACAAAGCAGGACGTATCACACTTTGATTTCAACATGTAGGACGAAGTGCTTGGTACCGAACCAGCACAGCCTGGTCCCCAAAACAGGCACAAACCCCAATGGAACAGAATGAAGAACACTAGGGTCAACTCACACATATATGGACAGCGCATTTGCAATGAGGAAGGCAAGAGGAGACAGTGGAGAAAGGAGAGTCTCTAAAATAAATGATGCTGGGAAGACTGCACAGCCACATGTAACACAATAAGAGTAGATCATGATGTTACACCAGGCACACACACCACCTCGAAATGGATTAAAGCCTTCAACGGAAGTCTTGAAACAGTGAAACTTCTAGGAGAAAACACAGGCAGCTTGCTCTTTGCCATCTGGGGTAGCCGCCTATTTGGAAGAAGCATGTGTGACTGCGAAAGGGCAACAAAGAAAAGAAGAAAGAAGCAGGACTCCATCCAACGTAGAAGCTTCTGTCCAGCCGGGGAAACCATCCACTCAATGCAAAGACAGCACGACAACAGGGAGAGGATGTTTCAAACCACACATCTGAGAAGGGCTGAATAGCCAAAAGACCCAATGACCACACACGTCTCCACAAGAGAAAAAACAACAAGCCCATTAAAACCTGGGAAGAAGATGGAAACAGAGATTTACCCCAAGAAGACAGAAAGGTGGCCAACAGCTGTATGAACACATGTTCAACACCATTAAGTATAAGGCCAATGCAAATCCTCACGGCAATGAGATGACAGCTCCCTGTGTTCTGAATGGCTATAATTAACAAAACAGGAAACAACAAGTGTCAGAGAGAAGGTGGAGAGAAGGGAAGAGTCCTGCACCTCTGGTGGGAGTGCAAACCGGTGAGGGCACTAGGCATAGCCATGTGAAATTGCCTCAGAAATTTCCAAATCCATCTACCATATGATCCAGCTATTCCTCTCCAGCGTGTTTATCCAAAGAAATGCGAAACACTAATGCACACAGATCCGTGTCCCACTGTGTTCACCACAGCCTTACTCCAGATATCCAAGACTTGGAAGCCGCCCTGGTGCCCATCAAAGGACCAATGGAGAAGGAAGTTGGGCTATATCCACACAAAGGCAAAACACTCAGCTGTAAGAAACAGTGCAGTCCAGCGATTTGTGACAGCAGAATCACTCCTGAGGGTGGGAGGGGACCTGAAACAAGCCCAAGGGAGAAATCAAATACCATCGCATCTCACTTACAAGCAGAAGATTAAAATAAGGACCAACAAACAGGTAGAACGTGATATGGGATTGGTGGTTCCCAGAGGGAACGGGTGGCAGTGGACGGCGGGAGAAAGAGTTGATTAGGCACAAGTGTGGGGTGTGGGCCCGTAATTAGGCTTACTGTGGGGAAGAAGATGTAGCATACACAGAAGTCTAAATCTATGAGGATGTAAATCTGAAAGCTATAGGATTTTCTAATGCTAGGTTATGGAAATCAATTCACCTAAAATCAAAACTCCATAAAGGCAAGCAGGTTTAAGGGATAAAGTTTGCAGGCTGAAAGAGTTTACAGATTATGAACATCAAAGGATTGACAATCACGTCGAACTGCTTAATGATGCAATATGAAGGTAGACGATTGCAAAGAGATGAAGAGGAACACTAGCAAGAGAACATAACCCGTGCTAAACTCCTGAGCCAACTGAAAATGTTGCTGTCCACGATGTTACTGCTAATTACCTTTACGAATAATCAATGCAGACCAACATCTTCCCAAGTTCAAGCCAAAGGTTGGTCCAAAAGTCCAATTCAGGGCCAGCCCTCTGGTGTAGTGGGTAAGTGTCCATGTTCCACTTGGGCGGCCTGGGACTGGCAGGCTGGCATCTCAGGTGCAGATCTGATTAGGAGCATTATGAAATATAAATTTCAAGGTATGGTGCCGAAGAAGTAGAAATTGTGAGGATACCTTATGAATACACACCAGGAAATGAACCATGAGAATATTACAATCTATGAACACATCAGGTACACTTCCCCAAATGATGAAGGAAGGAAAACATCTGACCTGCCAACGTGGAAACACCAGACTGCTATGAGTTGACATGATCATTGCACATCAGAGGATTGCTTGGGTAACTTCAGCTTTGCAGGGACTCCAGGACTTTCTGTGTGGAAAGTCCACACATTTGGCCACATCTACAAAAGATAAGAGATAAATCCCAGGACCATCTTAAAGGAAAAAAACCACTGTCTAGAAGGAATGTAGTAGAACTTTCAAGGTTCGAGGATAAAGATAGAAACTGACAAGAAGTCCAGAAAAAGGAAAACTATCGCACCTGGAAAGGGGGAGTCGTCAGACTGGTATGAGATGGCTCTGAAACACTGTGTGCATGGAGGTTGTCAGGACAACTTAGAATTCTGAGCGTGTTTATGACATCACGGTGACCATGTCACCAAAGTTGGCCATAGGTTTCCAGCTCTAGGATTGGCCTGGGCTAGGATATTCAAGTGAGAGGTACACAGAAACAGCTTTTCCAAACACAAACCGGGCACAGAAACTTGAAGACATCAAAGAGACGCTAATTCAATGGATGAGAAAGGAATCATTGGGAAGAAGAGACAATAGAGGGTCAAGTACTCAGAGGACAACAATGACATCTACGGAAGTCTGGGGAGGCCATGCTGATTCAAGCTGGAAATGTGTTCTGAAAAACGAGGCCGGACCCGGGGCTTATCAGACCTACGTTGTCCTTCTGCCTTACCCATAATACAAAGTCAAGAATGATCAATTGAGGACATTGAAGAGAAGAATCGAGGCCTCCTTTCCTAGGCCCCTAGCATTCTTGAAGAGAATTCTCACTTTCCACAGCTCTCAAGTCACGGGGGCCCACTGGGTATATGCCAATATGTCACAAGAGAGCTCATTGATGCCTTGAAGGAATGGCCCCCAGCCATGCTTGCGTATGTCTCTTGGTTTGGAAGGGCTCTAGAAGTGTGCTGAAAAGTACCCTTTTGCAGAGGGCTTCCATCCTTTGTGAAGGCTGGCCTCCCAGGTTACAGGGCTCAGTGGGATCAGTGAGATTCTCTCCCCATATCTCTTACCGTAGAAGGAGTATTGATAATGTGTTTCAAAACCACACGTAGAGAGGATGGCAGAAAATTAGAACATTACCATTATACTTAAAGAAAAATAAACATACCACAGCTGAGGATGTAAATCAAACAAATAACAAACCCTGTAGAAATAAAGTAAGCCAGTATCTAGACGTAATCTAGTGGAAAGTTCAAGGATCAGTGGTCAAGCTCGAAACTTCCCAAATCCAGAAAAGGGACAGAAGGTCTCTCACCTGCAGAGAGAAATTCATCAGATTCATCTAATTTGTGTCGGAACCATTGGGCCCATGAAAGTGGTTGCCAGGATAACCTCGAACCTGGAGTTTATCATCTCACAATGTCAAACGAACCAAGATGACCTCGTGTAGTCAGTGCTCAGTTGGATCTAGGCTGGGATAGCAAAGATTCCCTCAAGTGAACGATGAAAATTCCAGGACAACACCCAACAATGACGAAAGGACTCACACCTTGGCCTACAGAACATATGGTGATTAAAGAAATACAAAATTCCTAAAATGGAGTGAAGGAGAATGCACTGATAAGCATGTCAAAGCACAAGCTCATAAAGAACATGATCATTAGACCATGGAAAAGCAAACAGGGTCCCATAAAATGGAAGGCCAACAGAAATCACACCTCAATAGTCCACAGTGAAAGATGTCAGTCTTTAGACAGACTCTGTTTGAACGATTGAAAGTCCGGGAAAGTCACAACCCCAAAACTGCAGGGAAGGTCTAAGCTGGCCTAACTCGGAAGGGTGAGTTATGAGACTGCTCCACGCGTGCTCTGAAACCCTGTGTCCACCAAGCTAGACTGGACAGCAGAGACACGATTCTGAAAAATCCTCCGACATCACAGTGGGCCAGAGAAACAACCTGGCCTCATCTACACAGGGCCAGAGTTGGGTTCAAGTAGCATATTCAAGTCACATTCCACTCAACCGCAGGTTGCCAATGCAGCACAAAAGGGTCCAGCCAGTGGGCCAGCGGTGAAGACCACGTGTTCTGGGTCGGCAGGCCAGGGTCGGTCGCGTGGAATCCTGGGGGTGAGCCTCCTCAACGCTCGTCCAGCCATTCTGGGCCAGGCGTGGGAGCTAGTGTAGGGGCAGAGGGGAAGGGATGTTAGACAGCGCCACTCTTCCTCGGCAAAGAGAGCAGCACGGCCAGCAGATTTGAGCACAGCCATAAACTTCTGCCAAACAAAACCAATTAAAAGTTGCAAAGAATAGAAAAGCTGAACCTCAAAAAAAACCCATGCCAGTGAGAAGAAAATGATATCTGCGAATAACCTTGGACAAACAGGAGAAAGCGATGGGAACCAAAAACTAGCAAAGTTTTGGGGAAAGGAATTCCACAAGACACAAGGAAACACAAGGCTATTCCGTGCCCTTCGAATGCAACAACGGACACACTTGAAACGTCCATACGGCATAAAGCTCAAATAAAAATGAGAAGCAATGGGATATATTGGACTATATGAGGAAGCCATTTGGTATAGACCTAATTCGGCCTGATTTTGTTTTCTCCAAAAGGGCCTGACTATGGCTATTTAGCACGCATTGCATATCTGCTTAGACATTTCCTATGGCCCTTGAGATAAAGGTGCAACTTCCCCCCACATTAGCATTTCTTTAGGGATAAGCATTTCTCCCTAGGCTAGGAACTGATTGCTGCACTCACCTTTGACCATCCAGCTCACCTGTGACCAGTCAGCTGGAGACAACAGACTGCCACCCTACTGTGTTCACTGAGACAGAAGACCTACCTGCTATTTCCATCAATCGCTGTGCCAACAGAGCAGTCTTGCGACTATTGTAAATGGGACATTTCAATCCTATGTGAAACATCATCTATGAGGGGAATACAACCAATCTGTGCACCCAACTTCTCTGATGCTCTTTCTTCCTTTGTGTAGAAAGGCCCTGGGTTATAATCCTCAGATTGAAGCTCAGAATAAACTCTCCCAAATTTTCATTACAGATTGGTTACGGATTATTTTTGTCGACAAAGCAATGTCTGGATTCAATGCAGTCCCAGTCAAAGTTGCAGCAATCTTTCCCACAGAAATAGAAGAGAGAATCCTAAAGTTTCTATCCAGCAACAAAGGACCCTGAATAGCAAAAGGAATCCTGAGGAAAACGAACAAAGCAGCAATTATCACACTTTCTTACTTCCACATATAGGACGAAGAGCTAGGTACTAAAACAGCACAGCCTGGCCTGCAAAGGAGGCACACAGATGCATGGAACAGAATCGAGAGCCCAGAAATCAACTCACACACCTATGGACAGCCCATTTTCGACCAGGGAGCCAAGAGGAGAAAGCGTAGAAAAGAGACTCTAGACAGGAAATGGTGCTGGAAAGACTGCACAGCAGGATGTAACACAATGAGAGTAGACCGTGATGTTACACCAGGCACACACACCACCTCGAAATGGATTAAAGCCTTGAATGGAAGACTTGAAACCATGACACTTCGAGGAGAAAACGCAGGCAGCTTGCTCTTTGCCATCTGGCTTGGCCGCCTATTTGGAAGAAGCATGTGTGACTGGGCAAGGGCAACAAAGGAAACAAGGAACAAGCGGGACTTCATCCAACAAAGAATCTTCTGCCCAGCCAATGACACCATCGACTCAGTGCAAAGACGTCACAACAACTGTGACAGCAGGTTTTCAAACCACACATCAGAGAAGGGGTGAATAGCCAAAAGATCCAATGAAGTCATATGTCTCCACAGGAGAAAAATCACCGAGCCAAATAAATCCTGGGCAAAAGATGGAAACAGAGAGCTCTCCCAGGAAGATAGAAAGATGGACAACAGGCTGTATGAAAACATGCTCATCATCATTAAGTCTCTGCTCAATGCAAATACGAACGGCACTGAGATAGCAGCTCACAATGGTCAGAATGGCTATAAGGATGAAGACAGGAACCAACAAGTTTCAGAGAGGAGGTGGAGAGAAGGGAAGCCTCCTGCACTGCTGGTGGGAGTGTAAACCGGTGCAGCCACTAGGCGAAGTGGTGTGGAATTGCCTCAGAATTTTCAGAATCCATCTACCACATGATCCAGGTACTCCTCTGTGGCATATATATCCAAAGAACTTGCAAACGCTAATGCACAGAGATCCGTGCACCGCTGTGCTCACCACAGCCTTACTCCCGATATCGAAGACAGGGAAGCCTCCCTGGTGCCCATCAAGGGACAAGAAAGATGGGCTATAGCCACACAACGGCATAGCACTCAGCTGCAGGAACAGATGCCTTCCAGCCATTTGTGACCAACAGAATGGCTCCTGAGGGTTTTAGGGGCATGGAAACAAGCCCCAGAGGGTAGGTCAAATACCATAGGGTCTCACTTACAAGGAGAAGAGGAAAAAAAGGACCAAGAAACAGGTAGCACGTGACATGGGATTTCTGGTTCCCAGAGGGAAAGGTGGCGGGACCCAGAGGGAGAAATAGTTGATTTGACACAAGTGTGTGGTGAGGGCCTGTAATTAGGCTTACGGTGGTGAAGATGATGTAATGTACACAGAAGTCTAAATCTATGAGGATGTAGATCTGAAACGTATAGGATGTTATAATGCTGGGTTATGGCAAACAATTCACGTAAAATCAAAACTCCCAAAAGACGTTAAGGTTCACGGCTTAAAGCTTTGGAGTCTGTAAGAAATTAGAGAAGATGAACTTCGAAGGATTGGTAATCACCTCAAAATGCTTAATGACGCTACAGAAAGGTAGACCATTGCAAGGAGACGAAGAGGAACACTACCAAGAGAACGTGTTCCATGCTAAACTCGTGAACCAGCGGAAAATGCTACCGTCCATGATGTTACTAACTGCCTTCACGAATGATCGAAGCAGGCCAACATCTTCCCAGGATCAGGCCAAAGGTTTGTCCAAAAGCCCAATTCAGGGTCGGCACTGTGGTGTAGCAGGTAAGTGCCCAAGTTCTGATTGGGCGGCCTGGGCTTCACCTGCTATCATCAGGGTTGCAGATCAGATTACTAGCATTAGGAAATACAGATTTCACAGTATGGTGGGCACAGAGATCATAAAGAAGTAGAAATTCTGAGGAGGCATTTTCAATACACACCGGAAAATGAACGCTGAGAATATTACAACCTATGAATGCATAAGGTACAATTTCCCAAATGATGAAGGAAGGAAAACATGTGACCTGCCCAGGTGGAATTGTCAGACTCCTAGGAGATGACACGCTCATTGCGCATCAGAGAATTGCCTGGGTAAATTCAACTTGGGAGGAGCTCCAGGAATTTCTCTGGGGAAGGTCCACCCGTTTGACCACATCCACAAAAGATAAGGGAGAAAACCGGGGATAATCTTCATGGAAAGAAACCCGTGTCTAGAGGGAATGTTGTAGACCTTTCAAAGTTTGAGGAGAAAGTTAGAAACCGACAAGAAATCCAGAACTGGGAAAACTATCCTACTTGGAAAACGGGAATAGTCAGACTGGTATGAGATGGCTCTGAAACACTGTGTGCATGGAGGTTGTCAGTACAAATTAGAATTCTGAGGGTGTTTATGATATCACGGTGAACATGTCACCCAAGATGGCCACATGTTTACAGTCCAAGGATTGGCCTAGGCTAGGAGAATCAAGTGAGAGATACCCAGAAACAGCTTTTCCAAACAGAAACCGGGCACAGAAACTTGAAGAGACCAAAGAGACGCTGATCCAAGGCATGAGAAAGGAATCATTGTGATGATACCTCATGCTTTCTTCGTTTTCTTCCTTTCCAAGAGCACTGAATTCCCTTCCGTTTCCTTGTGTCCTCTGGAATTTCTTTCTCAAAGGTGATATTTCTCGGTTTACATAGGTTTCACCTGTTTTGTGGAGGTTATCCCTAGATTACTTGTTTTTCTTTCTAGCATGCTTTTTTTTTTTGAGGTTAAGTTTTTCTATCTTTTGCAACTTTTAATTGGTTTTGTTTAGGCAGATGTTTACTGCTGTGCTCATATCTGCTGGCAACGCTGCCGTATTTGCTGAGGAAGACTGGCCCTGTCTAACACGCTTCCCATCTGCCTCTACACTACCTCGGACGCCTGCCCCAGAAAGGCTGCACGAGCAATGAGGAGGCTCACACCCAGAATTCCACGCGGCCAACCACACGCTGCCGACACCTATGCAACACTGGCCGGCCCCTTTCGTGTTCCATTGGCAACCTGCAGTTGAGTGGAATGGGACTTGAATATGCTACTTGAGCCCAAATCTGGTCCAGTGTAGACGAGGCCAGGTGGTTTTTCCGGTCCACTGAGATTTGTCAGAATTGGGTCTCTGCCGTCCCAGCAAGCACCATGGACACAGGGTTTCAGAGCCAGCTTGGAGCAGTCTGAGAACTCACCCTTCCCAGTTAGCCCAGGTTTGACATTCACTGCAAATTTTGGGGTTGTGACTTTCTCGGACTTTCAAACGTTCAAGCAGACTCTTTGTAAACACTGACTTCATTCACTGTGGAGTATTCAGGTGTGGTTTCTGTTTGCCTTCCATTTTCTGGGAGCTTGTTTTCTTTCCTTAGTCTAATCGTAGTGGTCTTTCTGATCTCTCTCCCTTCGATATGCTTATCAGTGGGTTCTCCTTCATTCTAGGTTAGGAATTCTGTATTTTTTTAATCACCATATGTTCTGTAGGCCGACGTGTAGGTGCTTTGGTGATTGTTGGATGTTGTCTTTGAATTTCCATCTGTCAGTTGAAGGAATCTTTGCTATCCTAGCTTACGTCCAACTGAGAACTGAGGACACGTGTCCATCTTGGTTCATTTGACATTGTGAGATGAGAAACTCCAGGTTAGACGTTGTCCTGGCAACCACCTTCACGGGCACAATGGTTCCGAGACAAATTCGATGAGTCTGATGAATTCCTCTCTCCAGGTGAGAAATCCTTCCGTCTCTTCCCCTGGATTTGGGAAGTTTCGACGTTCAGCCCTGAACCTTGAACGCTCCCCTAGATTACATCTAGATACTGGCTTACTTTATTTCTACAGAGTCTGTTACTGTTTGATTGACATCCTCAGCTCTGGCATGTGTATTTTTCTTTAAATATCATGGTAATGTTCTAGTTTTCCGTCAACCTCCTTCCATATGGTGTCAAAACACAGATTCAGTACTCCTTCTACGGCAAGAGATGGGGGAGTTAATTTCATTGGAGCCCAACTGAGCACTGTAGCCTGGGAGGGCAGCCTTCACACAGGAATGAAGCCCTCTGGAAAAGGGTGCTTTTCAGCACACTTCTAGAGCCCTTCCAAACCAAGCTACATACCCCAAGCATGACAGGCGTCCATGCCTTCAAGGCTTCAAAGAGATCTGTTGGGAAACCTTAGCATGTAGCCAGTGGGCCCCCGTGAGGCCAGAGCTATGCAAAGGTAGAGTTCTCTTCAAAGGATGTTAGGGGCCTACGAAAGGAGTCCTCGATTCTTCTCTTCAACGTCCCCAAGAGATCATTCTGTACTTTGGATTATGAGTAAGGCAGAAGGACAATGTAGGTCTGATAAGCCCCAAGTCTGGCCTCTTGTTTCAAATCAAGTTCCAAGATTGAATCTGCACGACCTCACCATCTACTTGAGTAGGTGACAATGTTCTCCTCTCTGTGCTTGTCCATCTATTATCGCTTGTTCCCAATGATTCCTTTCTTCTCCCTTGAATCAGAGTCTGTTTGATCCTTTCAAGTTTTTGTTTGGAAAAGCTGTTTCTGGGTATCTCTCACTTGAGTGTCCTAGACTAGGCCAATCCTCGGACTGTAAACATGCGGCCATCTTGGGTGACATGTTCACCGTGATGTCATAAACACCCTCAGATTCTAAGTTGTCCTGACAACCTCAATGCACACAGTGTTTCAGAGCCGTCTCATCCCAATCTGACTAGTCCCCCTTTCCAGGTAGGATAGTTTTCCTTGCTCTGGATTTCTTGTCGGTTTCTAACTTTCTCCAAGGACTTGAAGGGTCTACTAAGTTCCCTCTAGACACCGGTTTCTTTCCTTTAAGCTTATCCCGGGTTTTATCTCTTATCTTTTGTGGATATGGCCAAATGGGTGGACTTTCCCCAGAGAACGTCTGGGAGGCCCTCTCATGTTGAAGTTGCCCAGGCATTCCCCTGATGCACACTGATCGTGTGATCTCCTAGCAGTCTGATAATTCCACCTTGGCAGGTCACATGTTTTCCTTCCTTCATCATTTGGGGAAGTGTTCCTTATGCGTTCATAGATTGTAATATTCTCCTGGATCTTTTTCTGGTGCGTACTGATAAGGTCTCCTCACCATTTCTACTTCTTTATGATCTCTGTGACCACCAGACCTTGAAATCTGTATTTCCTAATGCTAGTAATCTGATCCCCAAGCGTGATGCTAGCCGGTGAAGCCCGGGCCGCCCAAGCGGATGTGGGCACTTACCTGCTACACCACAGCCAGGCCCCAAATTGGGCTTTTGGACCAACCTTTAGCCTGAATTTGGGAAGGTGTTGGCCTGTTTCGATCATTCGTGAAGGGAAGCGGTAGTAACATTAGTGTCGGTAACATTTGCCGTTGATTCATGATTTGGCTCGGACCATGTTCTCTTGGTAGTATTCCTCTTCACCTCTTTGCAAAGTTCTACCTTTCTGTATCATCATTAAGCATTTGGAGGCGATTGCTAATCCTTGGATGTTCATCTTCTCTAATCTCTTTCAGCCTCCAAAGGTTTAGGCTGTAAATCTGCACCCATTTTTGGAGTTTTGATTTTATGTGAATTGATTTCCGTAACCCTGCATTCTAACATCCTATAGCTTTCAAATCTACATCCTCATAGATTTAGACTTCTGTGTAGGCTACATCATCTTCACCAGCGTAAGCCTCATTACAGGCCCTCACCACACACTTGTGCCTAATCAACTCTGTCCCTCCGTCCCCCGCCCCCCTTTCCCTCTGGGAACTGCCAATCCTATGTCATGTGCTACCTTTTTGTTGGTCCATTTTTCCTCTTCTCCTTGTACGTGAGATCCTGTGGTATTTGACCTTACGCAGGGCTTGTTTCAGTTCCCCTGATACCCTCAGGAGCCATTCAGGTGGTCACAAATGGCTGTACTGCATCTGTTCCTACAGCTGAGTGCTATGCCATTGTGTGGCTATAGCCCATCTTCCTTCTCCATTCGTCCCTTGATGGGCATCAGGGAGGCTTCCAAGTGTTGCATATGGCGAGTAAGGCTGTGGGGAATACAGCGATGCACGGATCTCTGTGCATTAGTGTTTCCAAGATCTTTGGATATATACGCCACAGAGGAATACCTGGATCATGTGGTAAATGGATTCTGAAAATTCTGAGGCAATTCCACACCACTTCGCGTAGTGGATGCACCGGTTTACACTCCCACCAGCAGTGCAGGAGGCTTCCCTTCTCTCCACCTCCTCTCTGAAACTTGTTGGTTCCTGTCTTCATCCCTATAGCCATTCTGACCACTGTGAGCTGCTATCTCAGTGCCGTTCATATTTTCATTGAGCAGAGACTTAATGTTGATGAGCATGTTTTCATACAGCCTTTTGGCCATCTTTCTATCTTCCTGGGAGAGCTTTCTGTTTCCATCTTTTGCCCTGGTTTTATTGGGCTCGCTGTTTTTTTTTCCTGTGAAGACGTATGAGTTCATTTGATCTTATGGCTGTTCACCCATTCTCCGATGTGCGGTTTGCAAACATCTGCTGTCAGTTGTTGCACAGTCTTTGCATTCAGGCGATGGTGTCATTGGCTGTGCAGAAGCTTCTGCGTTGGATGGAGTCCCCCTTGTTTCTTGTTTCCTTCGTTTCCCTTGCCCCGTCACACATGCTTCTTCCAAACAGGTGGCTAAGCCAGATGGCAAAGAGCAAGCCGCCTGCGTTTTCTCCTAGAAGCTGCACGTTTTCAAGTCTTCCGTTCAAGGCTTTAATCCATTTCGAGGTGGTGTGTGTCGCTGGTGTAACATCACGGTCTACTCTCACTGTGTTCCATGTGGCTGTGCTGTCTTCCCAGCACCATTTCTTGTCGAGACTCTCCTTTCTCTGCTGTCTCCTTTTGGCTCCCTGGTCGAAAATGGGCTGTCCATATGTGTGTCAGTTGACCTCTGGGCTCTCGATTCTGTTCCATGGGTCTGTGTGCCTCTTTTGGACACCAGGCTGTGCTGTTTCCGTACCTAGCACTTCATCGTATATCTGGAAATCAATAAGTGTGATGCCTGCTGCTTTGTCCGTTTTCCTCAGTATTCCTTTGGCTATTCAGTGTCCTTGGTTGCTGGATAGAAACTCTAGGATTCTCTCTTCCATTTCTGTGGGAAATAGTGCTGCGACTTTGACTGGGACTGCATGGAATCCAGAGATGGCTTTATGCGGTATGGACGCTTCAAGTGTGTTAGTTCTTCCATTCGAAGAACACGGAATAGCCTTCCGTCTCCTTGTGTCTTCTGGAGTTTCTTCCCCAGAATCTTTGCTGGATTTCGGTTTCCATAGCTTTCTCCTGTTTGGCCAAGGTTATTGCTAGATATCTTTTACTTCTTACTGGCATGCTTTCTTTTTTGAGGTTCAATTTTTCAATTCTTTGCAACTTTCGATTGGCTTTGTTTTGGCAGAAGTTTATGGCTGTGCTCACATCTGCGGGCCATGCTGCTGTATTTGCTGTGGAAGAGTGGAGCTGTCTAATGTCACTTCCCATCTACCTCTACACAACCTCACACATCTGCCCCAGAATGGCTGGACGAGCCGTGAGGATGCTCACCCGCAGGATTAAATGTGGCCGAAGCCGGGCTGCCGAACCAGAATGCGCGGACTTCACCACTTCCCCACTGGCCGGCCCCTTTCGTGTTCCATTGGCAACCTGCATTTGAGTGGGATGTGACTTGAATATGCTATTTGAGCCCACCTCTGGCCCTGTGTAGATGAGGCCAGCTTCTTTTTCTGGCCCGCTGTGATGTCGGAGGATTTGTCAGAATCGTGTGTCTGCTGTCCTGTCTAGCTTCGTGGATCAGGCTTTCAGAGCCCACGTGGAGCAGTCCCATAACTCACCCTTCCAGTTAGTCCAGGTTTGACCTTCGCTGCAGTTTTTGGCTTTGTGACTTTCTCGGAATTTCAAACGTCCAGTCAGAGTCTGTCTAATGACTGAAGTCTTTCACTGTGGATTATTTAGATGTGATTTCTATTGGCCTTCCATTTTCAGGGATTTTTTTCTCTTTTCCAAAGTCTAATCATTACAGTCTTTCTGACCTATCTCTCTTCGCTATGCTTATCAGTCCGTTCTCCTTCATTGCAAGCTATGACTTTTGTATTTCTGTAATCACCATATGTTCTGTATGCCGAGGTCTGAGTCTTTAGGTGATTGTTGCGTGTTGTCTTGGAATTTCCATCAGTCACCTGTAGGAGACTGCTATCCTGGCCGAGGTGACACTGAGCCCTGAGAACACGTGGTCGTCTTGGTTGCTTTGACATTCTGAGATCAGAAACTCCAGATTCGAGGTTGTGCTGGCAACCGCCTTCACGGACATTATGTTTCCGAGACATATTAGAGAAATCTGATGAACTCTGCTCCAGGTAAGATACTTTTCTGTCTCATTTCTGGATTTGGGAAGTTTCGAACTTTACTCCCGATCCTTGAGTGTTCCACTAGATTACGTCTAGATACTGGCTTACTATATTTCTATAGAGTGTTTTACTTGTTCGATTTACATCCTCAGCTCTGGCATGTTTATTTTTCTATAAACATAATTGTAATGTTCTAATTTTGAGCCAACCTCCTTACATCTGCTGTCAATACACGATATTAATAATCATTCTACTTCAAGAGATACGGGGAGAGAATTTCATTGAAGCCAAACCAAGCATAGTAGCCTGTTAGGGCAGCCCTCACAAAGCAACGAAGCCGTCTGGAATAGGGTGCTTCTCAGCACAATTCTGGAGCCCTGTCAAACAATGGGACATACACGAAGCATGAAGGGGGTCCATTCCTTCAAGGGTTCAAAGAGATATCTTGTGACACATTAGCATGTACCAAATGGGCCTCTGTAATGCCAGAGCCATGGAAAGTGAGACTTCTCTTCAATGAATGCTAGGGGCATAGGAAAGGAAGCATCAATCATTGTCTACAGTGTCCTCAGGAGATCATTCTTAATTTTGGATTATGATTAAGGCAGAAGGACAATGTAGGTCTGATAAGCCCCAAGTCCAGCCTCTGGTTTCAAATCAAGTTTCAAGCTTGCATCAGCATGGCCTCCCCATACACTTGAGTACATTACAATGTTCTCCACTCAGCGCTTGTCCCATTATTGCTTCCTCACAATGACTTCTTTCTTACCCCTTTAATCAGCATGAATTCTCACTCTTCAAGTTTCAGTGCCTGGTTTCTGTTTTTAAATTCTCTTCTGGGTATCTCTAACTTGAGTATCGTAGCCTAGGACAATCCTCAGACTATAACCATGAGGCCATCTTGGGTGACATGTTCACTGTGATGTCATAAACTCCCTCAAACTTCTAAGTTGTCCCAGCATCTTCTATGCACATGACTACTCTCCCTTTTCAGCTTGAATAGTTTTCCATTTCCTGGATTTCTTGTGGGTTTCTAACTTTATCCTTGAACTTTTAAATGTCTACTACATTCTCTCTAGACATGGTTTCTTTACTTTAAGTTTATCCTGGGTTTAATCTGTTACATTTTGTGAATATGGCCGAATGTGTAGACTTTCCCCAGTGAAAGTCCTGGAGTCCATCCAAAGTTGAAGTTGCCCACTCAAGCCTATGATGTGCAATGATTGTGTCATCTCATGCAGTCCGCCAATTCTACCTATGCAGGTCACATCACTTCCTTCAGTCTGTATTTAGGGAAGTGTACCAGATGTGTCATAGATTGCAATATTTTCATGTTTTTTTCCTATTGCCTATCTCTATGTATGCTCACAATTTCGACTTCTTTGTGATCTCTGTACACACCATACCATGAAATCTATCTTTCCCAACGTTACTAATCTGATCAGCACCAGTGATGCGAATCCATGAATCCCAGGCCACCCAATAGGAATGTGGGCACTTACACTCCTGAACACATGGATGGCCCTAAATTTTACTTGTGGACCAATATTTTTCCTGAACTTGGGAAGAAGATGGCCTGCTGTGATTATTCGTGAATGTAATTACTCGTAACATCATAGACGGTAACAGTGTCCCTTGGTTCATCGGTTTAGCACGGAACACATTCTCCTCATAGTACTCCCCATAATCTATTTGCAATGGTCTACTTTCTGTAGCATCATTAAGCATTTGGAGGAGATTCACAGTCCTTGGAAGTTCATCTTCTCTAATCTCTTTCAGCCTCAAATCCTTTATGCCCCAAATCAGCACGCCTTTTTGGATTTTTTCATTCCCTCTGGGAATCACCAATCCAAAGTGAAGGCTGACATCCAAAGCTAGAATGCTCAGTTTGGCACCAGCGAAATTCTCTCCCATCTCTGGCCGTAGAAGATTATTGACTATGTGTTTTGACAGCATATGTGAGGAAGTTGGCTGAAAATTAGAACATTACACTTATATTTAACGAAAAATAAACATGCCAGAGCTTAGGGTGTAAATCAAACAACTTACAAACCCTACAGAAATAAAGTAAAGCAGTATCTAGACGTAATCTACTAGAAGGACCATGGATCCAGGGTCAAGTTCCAGCCTTCCCAAATTGAGAAAAGAGACATAAAAATATCTTACCTGGAGACAGGAATTCATCACATTTCTCTAATTTGTCTCAGAAACATTATGTCCATAAGGTGGTTGCCTGGACAACCTAGAATTTGGAGTTTCTGATCTCAGAATGTCAAACCAACCAAGATGACCTCGTGTTCTCAGTGCTCAGTTGGACCTAGGCTAGGATAGCAAAGATTCCTTCAAGTGAACGATGGAAATTCAAAGGCAATGCCCAACAATCATGAAAACACTCACACATCAGCCTAGAGAACATATGGTGATTAAAGAATCACAAAATTCATAACTTGGAATAAAGGAGAACGGACTGATAAGCGTATCTATGGGAGATAGCTGAGAAAGACAATGACGATTGATGTGGATTAAGGCTGCCCCAGCTCGAAAAGCCCAAGGTTACCTGGCCTACATGTCAAAGCATACGACCCGGTGAATTTTTTTTGGTATGAATTAGAGGCGCCCCAGTGAGAGAAGCCCAGGTGATGCTCACCTACATGCCTATCTATATGGCCAAATTCGTATCTAATGTTATACGACCACACAATAATCAGACTCCATCTGTACTGAAGTCATTTAATGGCTTTTTACATCATCTTTTCTTTTTCCAGTAAAAATGTCACGTACCCATGCCTTATAAAATTTGCCCTTACCCTCAACTCAGGGCAGCGGCAGGACATCTGACTGCCCATGGCTCCTTTCCCCATGCAGCAGCAGCAGCTATTCAATGCCCATGGGTCCAGTTCCCATGCCTGCAGCTCTTCAATACCCATAGGTCCTGTCCCCATGAAGCAACTCTTTACTCCCCATGGGTCCTGACCCTAGGTTATCCTGTACCATTCTCTAAATAAAAGAGCACCTCTGCCAGGCCTTGAGAGACCAAGAAATCTTTCTTCCGACTCATCAGCTCGCTGACCCACCATCATATATTGTGGCCCCCCTACCGGGAACTTGCTTCATCGGTTTCTGAGCTCAACTTCTGGTAAGTGCCCTTTTCTTCCTTGTGCCTCTCTCTGTTTCGAGGATGAATCTAAATTCACTTCTCCATCAGGAACTGTCTTGGATAGCTATATGAATCCACGTTTGCTGCCCATGGCTACTCTATGGGGCAAATCATGGCATTCAGCTTGAAGAGAATCAGTACCTTAAGCCTAAGGGCGATGTAGAGTGAATTACTCCATTCCTTCCTGACTCTATCTCTAATATACTAATTTTAGGTGGGCACCGGTCAGCCACTTAAGTCATTAGGATGGTCAGCAATCTGCAAGATTCCCCTGTAAGGTTTCTTTTCCTAAGGTTGGATTGGGATAACTCCCATGGCACCTGACCATGCTCTGAACTGTGTGAATGTCCCAACTGGGACTCCAGTTCAAGGAAAGTACCAAAGTCTAACCTTTGGTTGCGTATGCGAAGCCCTTCTCGGAGAATGCCTCCAACACGAAATTGGGTAGAATGCCCCCCAGAGCGGCGGAAAATGCCTCACTAATTTTCTCCATCCTGTTCTCTCTTGAACTTCTCCCTTTCTAGTGGGGACCATTCACCAGGCACCTGTTACTGCCAGGCAGAATAGGAAAGATGTTCACCAGGCACCTGTAACTTCCAGGCATACCAGGGAAGCTATGCAATGGAGGCAATGCTGGGGGACACCCCCATCACCCCTTGTTATAGGATCCCCCAGTAGGATTGACAGGTAGGATGCTGCCCCAGGTTCAGGGGGGATTTTCAAGGTAATGGACCTGTCTCTTTCATCTTTCTTAGAGTTGCAATGGCGTTTTGCATCTCCTTTGGAGCTTTGCAACAGGGAAGCAAAGAAATCTGTCAACAGTCATGGCTTCCACCCCTGGGACCCCAAACTTGGCATTTCTGGGCCTGATCACCCCGGAAAGCCCAAGTAGGGTGCCCTCTCTTGGGGGGTGACTCATTGAGTGTTTTAGTCACCTACTGAGTTGGCTATGAGGGTAGCAGACCTGTGATTTATTCTGTGAACTGTCATGCTACAGTAGTGCACCCCAGCATGGGAACTGTTGAGTGAGTCTTCTCTTGAGAACCCTCTTTGAGCGGCCATGAGGGTGAGGTCTGATGTCTTCATTTCCTTTCTTTGTTTTGCTCATCATGTCCTCTGTTTTCACCAAGTCTGGGTTAAGTTCAGGCTGGACTTGACCAGAACCTGGAACTTCTGTAAAATCGAACAACTTGAAAACCTTTTGCAAGGAACTTCATTCTCAACCCGGGTACTGGGAGCCCCAGCCTCCAGCCAGTTCAAGCCCTTTGTATGCACTCCACCCTTCTCCACTTCACTGTCAGTCGGACACTGGCTTTACTGCCGTTGGGAATGAGATAAGCATCCCTTAAGACTCATCACTCAGGGTCATTCTAACTAATTAGGAACACTTTCAATTGTATGGGTTATGCCCCAGAAACTCCAGCTGGTAGAAAATGTGTGATGTTTATCTCTGCCTTTCTGGTGCAGTTGGACAGGTAGATCAACCTAGAACATCCTTCAATTTACAGTCCAGTTTCTGAGAAATCAAGAGCAACTGTCCTTAGAAAATCCTTGCAAGACTGGAAATACAGTTCTAGAGGCAGTTCAGATTCCACCTTGTTCCTTTACCATGAAAAGGATTATCTTCCCCCCTCTCCAGGAACTACTATCTAGCATATCACTCATTCTTAAGACTGAAAAAAAAAAAAAAAGGAGGGGAAAGGATAAAGGGCCATAAGTGTGCCCTTGCAAAAAGTCTAGCATCTTGAGGGTCTTCTCCATAAGTATTAGTAAAAAGGCTCAAAACAAAGTGTTGATTTGTAACTGGTGAGCTTTATATTATTGTACCTGATTCAGGGCAGTAGTTTTTAAAACAATAGTTGTACAGTCTCTGTGTATATGTGTCTATGTGTACATTATACATGTGATATTTTAACCCCTGGATGGTATGGCCAAAATTAAGATCTCTGTTTAGTTGGCTTAAAGTAAGTGCTTTCTTAAATTCTAAATGTAGTCGAAATTAAAAGAGTGACTTTCAAAGTTAACATGACGTGAATTAACCTTTGGTAAATGAAAGCTTGTTTAAGTTTGTTGGTTTCATTGAAAATAGTCTTGTTGTCAGACTTGTCAGTATTTGCATAGGATGCAGGCATTCAGACTCGGTTTACTAGTCATATAAGTTCACGTTGTCTGTTAAATTTGTCAGCAAAATAATAGCTTTAAATGATGACCAGTTTTGTCTAATGCCTCATGAGGCTTCCGTAGTAATGTGAACATAATTGTTGGAAACAAATGGTTTAAATACATAAAAGTCATAAAAGTGAGTACAAAACTTTTATGGTCTGTATACTTGGGGAAAAAAACAGCTTCAAAATCCTTTTTGGTAACAATCTTGAGTTTTGCCAAGTTAAGTTAAATGATAAAAAGATGAATATGCAGGTCACTTTGGGATAGAACGGAACACTCACACATTATTGTTAAACATATCTAACTTATCTACTTTTGGCTTCTTATGGAAGAGGCTAAAAGCGTTTGGGTGTATCAAAAAGCACGCCTTGTGTTTTATTGCGAAGTGGCATGTTTCTTAAGTTGTGAAGTGTTTAGAATGCTGATATAAAAGACATTTCATAATTGTTTACCTTTTTAGTGTTTACTAGGTCCGTTAAGCATTAAAGGTTCTAACTTACCTATGGAATTAAAGCTACAGGAATTTACTAAGAAAAAGAGCTCTGTATTCAGGGAAGTTAAAATGTATGTTTTCAGTAAAAAAGGTATAAAGAATGGAAATATTTTTGTTTGATGGGTTAAGAAAGATAAATTGCTCCTGATGTACTAGAAAGGAAAAAAGAAAGATTTTGGGACAAGTACTGAAAATGAAAAAGAAAGATGTAGAAGGTTTGTGAAGGAGGAATTCTGAAAGGAGTTTTATGCCTGGTCAAGAAGACTAAAGTAAGTTCAATTAAGTGAATGAGTTTGAATGTTAATAATAAGTAGGTGCAGAAATTCAAATTTGGTTTTCTTTAAAAGGATACATTTTCTTGAACTTTTGATCTGCTCTTGGTAAATAGGATGTAAGAGCTGTTCCTTTGAGTACGTCTACCTAAGAGACAAATCTGTTTTGTGAAAATAATGGCTGAGGTTACTCTTAATATTTTTGACTCTTTCTGTTATCACTTTGAATGGATACCTGAGCATTGTTTCACAGTGAGTGTTGTTTGCTATTTGAACATTTTAAAAACTTTTGATATGTTGTGACAAGCTTCTCCCTCAGAAATATTCAAATCCTGAATGAAGGCGTTCTTTAGACCTGGTAGACAGAAGAATGATTACTCTGAGGATTTTCAGAGGGTCCCTGAGACTTCTCAAAGAAATTTGCTCTCTCTTCCTACAAGGAGGAAAATGCTAAAGTAATTTGGCTTATTTGGTCTATTAAATTAAATGGGAAACATTGTGAAATAAGCGACAATAGACTTTCTTAGCTGGTATTTGATGGGGAAATGTTATTAATATAGACGTCTCAAAATTAGATAGCATTCCTAAAATTCTGATCTGCCCTGGTTGTCAGTGATAAGTTCACTTATTATCTGGCAGTGTTATATGTCACAGAAGTAGTCAAGTTTCTTTGCCAATTGCCCTTTTGAGTTCTTTGTCCATTTGCAGATAGTTGTTGTTTTACTCTGATGCTTTTTCCTTTTGCAAATATGTTTCAGCTTCCAAGAAATTCCTGGAAAGGATTCTGACACAAAGAGTCTAAACGACAGGTTTCTGATAAACCTTCAGATTGTAAAACTGAACGGAGTAAGAAATGACAGAATTCTAACAGAAACTATGCTCATCGATCTGCTAACAGAAGATTCAGCTCAAGAATTGATTATACAGGACTGTGTGCACAGATTAGAACGATTATAAATTTTTAGGACTTCTGTTTGAAATATTGTTGAGTTTGGATGTGTTGTTTTGTCTTCTCATAATGAAGGAAATCTTTTCCTCTTTTCTCTTATGCTAACTATAACTTACAGCCATTTGGTGAAATTATACCTTTATGAGCAAAACTGAAACATTTATCTTTTTCTCCCTACCTTAACCCTCCTGAATTTGGAAACCCTTTGTGACTAAGTATGGTCATTTCGTGGCAATATTTGCATAAGTTCCATAAGAATCTGTTCTCCTTATAACAGGACACATTGGTTATATGACCAAGGCTTTGACTGGAATGTCATATTTGAAACACACAGCCTCAGATATGACAAGACAGCGTTTCAGGAACAAAGATTGGACTTTCTGGAATACAGCCACTCGGAAACACAGGCCTGGTACCTTGTTTACTGAGATTTTGGCAATCTTACCTGGTAAGTAAGGAAGCTTGCTTATCTGGCAGGTGCAAGGAACCTCCGAATATTTGGGGAGACCTCAAAGAGAACACCACTCAAATCTGTAGGTACTTCAGGCCAAATCTGATGGCAAGTCCTTGGCTTGGATTTTCTGGCCTCTAGAGGCCTTCACAGTTCGATGTGAGATTGCGCAGGAAAAGATCCAGCGAAGCACATTTTAAAAAGCCTGTATGAACAATTACTATTCTTACTGCTCTTAAGTAAATAATTGGAGCAAGTTGTATTGAAACTACACTTGATTTGCAAACCTGTTAATCCTGATTTGGCTATCTTTTGTAAAAATGAGAGTGATTTAAGAAAGAAAAATTTATGTTTCTGTAGAAGCTATAGTAGGCATTCATGGATATTAGATTCTAGCTCTTTTCTTCCGCAATATTCATGTATTATTAATAGTAATGTCTCTTTGTGGCCATCTACCTCTGACGCCTGGAAGTTCCCTGGCCGCAATCAAACATTTTCCTTCAATACTACTGTCCAAATACTAACTAGATTTGCCCTGTCACACTTGGATCATACAGAACAAGTTCCAAAGGTAATGTCCCCAACTTATGAATACACACAGGATGGACAATATAAAATTTGGGATGAATATATTTGGTTCACTCATACTAGTGGGCAACTCAGTAAAAGGCCACTTTCTTTTGGGGAAAAAGAATCACCCCTGTGATACATGGCCGTATAGCACTCGACCTATGGGAAAAAAATCCCTGTTATATGTGTTCTCATATCATAGCCTTAAAAAAAATACTGATTGGTTTCAGAATGACTGGGATAAATGGCTCAACACGCATTGGTTAGCCCCTAACGGTGCTCAGTGGATATGTGGCTCCAATTTATGACCTTGGCTACCACCTGCATAGATTGGACGATGCACTCTAGGCTTTGTCTGGATGCAAGGTGGAACTACATTTACTATATCTCCTCCTGCTAACCTACCCAACTTGCAACAGCACTTGACCAGCCCTGTCTTCCACTGGTATGACCATCTTTCTGCAATTTTCTTTCACCAATTAGGAATCGACTTTTGTAGCATATTCAAGTCTTGCATGGAAGTCCTAGACAAATTTACTATGAAGGCATTATATGATACACAACATAGCATTTCACTGCTCAATTTAGAAGTATCCCAAGTGTGTAAGGCAGTCCTCCAAATCCAAATGGCTCTGGATGTCTTGACAGCAGCACAAGGGGGCACCTGTGCCATTATAAAAACTGAATGTTGTATCTATATTCCTGACTACCGTCAAAATATTTCTGGCTTCCTATCCCAGCCACCAAATTAAATCCATGTATGACCAACCCTAAATCTAAATGATTGGTTGAACTCCTAGTCAGGACAAGGTTTCTGCACTACTTCAAAACCTTACTCATTGGGTTAAACATACTGCTTGTATTTCTTATGATATTTTGTTGTCTGTTTCATTGTTTGTCTTATGCATGTCAAAAATGTTTCACTTCCTGGACCACCTCTTGTCAATGATTCTCTCATCTCCAGAGGATCTGTATAACTTGTCAGGCTTGAACTCAATGGGGCAAGCCTTCTGGTCCACTAAACTGCCTAAGTGTACCTATGGCCCCATTTAGGGACAGCTCTACGACCCTGTACAGCCAGAAGTAGTCACAGAAGACTGACCATCATCCATATCCCCAAAGATTTCCAGTCCAAATAGGTTCAGGGAGGTTTTATGATGTGGATCAGGGCTGCCCCAGCTAGGGAAGCTGAAGGTGACCTGGACTACATGCCAAACTATAGGACCCAGTGGATTTATTTATGGTATGAATTAGGGCTGCCCCAGGGCGAGAAGCCCAGGGCATTCTCACCTACATGCTGATCTATATGGCCAGATTCGTATCTAAAAATATGACAACACAATGTCCAGACTCCAGCTGTACTGAAATCATTTAAAGACATTTTACATCATTATTTCTTTTTCAAGTAAAAATAAGTCATATACCCATGCCTTATGAAATTAGCCCTAACCCTCTAGTCAGGGCAGCAGAAAAAGCTCTGACTACCCATGGGTCCTGTCCCCAGGCAGCAGCAGCAGTAGCTCTTCACTGCTAATGTGTCCTGTCCCCATGCTATCGTGTACCGTTCTCTCAATAAAAGAACACCAATGCAGGATCTTGAGAGTCCAAGAAATCTTTCATTCGAGTCTTCAGCTCGCTGAGCCCATATCAACGATTCTATAACGGAAAATAGAAAACGGACCCAGAAAATGGAAGGCACACAGAAATCACACATGAATAATACATAAAGAAAGATGTCAGTTTTAGACATACTCTGAACGTTCGAAAGTCAGAGTAAGTCACAATCCCAAAAACCCAAGCGAAGGTCAAACCTAGGGTAACTGGTAAGGGTGAGTTATGAGACTGCTAAAATCAGGCTCTGTAAGCCTGTGTCTATGAAGTTTGCATGGACAGCAGAGACACAATTCTGAGAAATCCTCTGACATCACAGTGGAGAAGAAAAACAAACTGGCCTCATCTACACAGTGCCTGAGTTGGGCTCAAGTAGCATATTCAAGTCCCATTCCACTCAACTGCAGGTTGCCAATGGAACATGAAAGGAGCCGGCCCGTGGTGCAGTTGTGAAGTCTGCACATTCTGGGTCGGCATCCAGGGGCTGGCCATGCGGAATCCTGGGGGTCAACCGCATCACAGCTGGTCCAGCCATTCTCGGGGAGGCATGGGAGGTAGTGTAGAGGCAGCTGGGAAGCAACGTCAGACAGCGTCAGTATTCCTCAGCAAATACAGCAACATCAACAGCAGATCTGAGCACAACCATAAACATCAGCCGAAACAAAACTAATGAAAACTTGAAAAGAACAGAAAAACCGAACCTCAGCAAAAAAAGAATAAGATCTCCAGAAATAAGCTTAGCCAAACAGGTGCAAGCTATGGAAATCGGAAACTAGCAAAACTTTGCGGAAAGAAATTCCAGAAGACACAAGCAAATGGAAGGGTATTCCGTGCTATAGGAATGTAGGATCTAAAATACTTGAAACCTCCATAACGGATAAAGCAATCTCTGGATTCCATGCAATCCCAGTCAAAGTTGCAGAATCTTTGCCACAGAAATATAAGAGAGAATCCTTAAGTCTCTATCCAGCAACAAGGGACCCTGAATACCCAAAGGAATCCTGAGGAAAACGAACAAAGCAGGACATATCACATGTACCGATTTCAACATGTAGGACAAAGTGCTACGTACCAAAATGGCACAGTCTGGTCTCAAAAACAGACACAGAGATCAACGGAAAAGAATCGAGAGCCCAGAGGTCAACTCACACATATACGGACAGCCCATTTGCAATGAGGAAGGCAAGAGGATCAGTGGAGAAAGGAGAGTCTCAAGAAGAAAAGGTGCTGGAAAACTGCACAGCCATATGTGACGCAATGAGAGTAGACCATGATGTTACATCAGGCACACACACCACCTCGAAATGAATTAAAGCCTTGAATGGAAGACTTGAAACCCTGAAACTTCTAGTAGAAAACCAGGCACCTTGCTCATGGCCATGTGGCATAGCCGCCTATTTGGAAGAAGCATGTGTGACTGGGCAAGGGCAACACACGAAACAAGAAACAAATGGGATTGCATCCAACGCAGAAGCTTCTGCCTAGCCGAGGAAACCATCCACTCAGTGCAAAGACAGCACATCAACTGCGAGTGGATGTTTCAAACCACACATCGGAGAAGGACTGAGTAGCCAAAAGAGCCAACAACCGCACATGCCAACACAAGACAAAAAACAACAAGCCCATTAAAACCTGGGCAAAAGATGGAAACAGAGTTTTACCAAATAAGATAGAAAGATGGCCAACAGCTGTATGAACACATGTTCTTAATCATTACGTCTAAGGCCAATGCAAATCCAAATGGCAATCAGATAACAGCACATTGTGGTCAGAATGCCCATAAGGAACAAGACAGGAAACAACAAGTGTCGGAGAGGAGGTGGAGAGAAGGGAAGCCTCCTGCACCGTTGGTGGGAGTGTAAGCCGGTGCGGGAACTATGCAAAGCGGTGTGGAATTTCCGCAGAAATTTCAGAATCCATCTACCATATGATCCAGCTATTCCTCTGCATCGTATTTATACGAAGAACTTGGAAACACCAACGCATAGGAATCCCTGCACCGCTGTGTTCACCACAGCCTTAATCCTGATGTCCAGGACTTGGATATCGCCCTGGGGCCCATCAAGGGACGAATGGAGAAGGAAGATTGGCTATAGCCGCACAATGGGATAGCACTCAGCTGCAAGAAAGGGTGCAGTCCAGCCATTTGTGACACCAGAATGGCTCCTGAGGGTATGAGGGGAACTGAAAGAAGCCCCAGGGAGAAAGTCACATACCGTAGGATCTCACTTACAAGGAGAAGAGTAAAATAAGGAGAAACAAACCGGTAGCACATGACAAGGGATTGGTGGTTCCCAGAGGGAATTGGTGGCAGAAGACAGTGGAAGAAAGAGTTGATTAGGCACCAGTGTGTGGTATGGGCATGTCATTAGGCTTACGGTGGTGAAGATGATGTACCATACAAGAAGTCTAAATCTAGGAGGTTGTAAATCTGAAAACAATAGGGTGTTATAATGCAGGGTTATGGCAATCAATTCATGTAAAATCAAAACTACAAAAAGGCAAGCAGGTTTATGGCCTAAAGCTTTGGAGGCTGAAAGAGATTAGAGAAGATGAACTTCCAAGCATTGATAATCACCTCCAAGTGCTTAATAATGCTACAGAAAGGTAGACAGTGGCAAAGAGATGAAGAACAACTCTACCAAGAGAACATGTTCCGTGCTAAACTCAGGATCCAAAGGAAAAGGTTACCGTCCATGATGTTACTACTAATTACCTTTACAAATAATCAAAGCAGGCCAACATCTTCCCCAGTTCAGGCAAAATGTTGGTCCAAGAATCCAATTCAGTGCCGGCCCTGTGGTGTGCTGGGTAAGTTCCCACATTCCACTTGGGTGGTACAGGCTTCATTGGCGAGCATCACGGGTGCAGATCAGATTAGTAGCATTAGCAAATATAGATTTCACGGTATGGTGCAGACAGACATCCTAAAGAAGTCGAAA
Organism: Equus asinus; assembly: GCF_041296235.1. NCBI lineage: Eukaryota > Metazoa > Chordata > Mammalia > Perissodactyla > Equidae > Equus > Equus asinus. The sequence goes on along the minus strand of NC_091809.1, from coordinate 301,542 downwards.
TTGTGAAGAGACGTTATGAATACACATCAGAGTAAGAACCATGGGAATATTGCAATCTATGAACGCATCAGGAACACTTCCCCAAATGATGAAGGAAGGAAAACATGTGACCTGCCAAGGTGGAAATGGAGATGACACGATCATTACGCATCAGAGGATTGACCAGGAAAATCAATCTCGGGAGGGACTCCAGGGCTTTCTCTGGGGAAAGTCCACCCATTTGGACTCATCCACAAAAGATAAGAGATAAAACCCAGGATAATCTGAAAGGAAAGAAACTGGTGTCCAGCGGGATTGTAGTAGACCTTTCAAAGTTCGAGGATAAACTTATAAACAGACACGGAATCCAGAACAAGGAAAACTATGCTACCTGGAACGGAGAAGTAGTCAGACTGGTATGAGATGGTCGTGAAGAACTGTGTGCATGGAGGTTTTCAAGACAGCTTAGAATTCTGAGGGTGTTTATGACATCACGGTAGACATGTCACCCAAGATGGCCGCAGGTCTCCAGCCCGAGGATTGGCCTAGGCTTGGATACTCAAGTGACAGATACCCAGATACAGCTTTTGCAAACAGAATCTGGGCACAGAAACGTGAAGAGATGCAAGAGACGCTAATTCAATGGATAAGAAAGGAATCATAGGGAAGAAGTGATAACAGAGGGACAAGCACTGAGAGGAGAACATTGCCATCTCCTCAAGTCGATGGGGAGGCCATGCTGATTCAAGCTTGAAACTTGACTTGAAACAAGAGGCCGGACCTTGAGCTTATCAGACCTATGTTGGCCTTCTGCCTTACTCATAATCCAAAGTCAAGAATGATCTCTTGAAGACATTGAAGAGAAGAATAGAGGCCTCGGTCCTAGGTCCCTAGTATTCTGTGAAGAGAAGTCTCACTTTCCATAGCTCTGGCGTCATAGGCACCCACTGGGTACATGGTAATGTGTCACTAGGCATCTCTTTGAAGCCTGGAAGGAATGGACCCCTGTCATGCTTGGGGTATGTCTCTTGGTTTGGAAGGACTCAGGAAGAGTGTGCAAAAGCACCCTTTTGCAGAAAGCTTCGTTACTGTGTGAAGGCTGTCCTCCCAGGCTAGAGTGCTCAGTTGAGATCAATGAGATTCTCTCCCCCATCTCTTGCCATAGAAGGAGTATTGATTAGGTGTTTGACACCGCACATAACGAAGTTTGCTGAAACTTAGAACATTACCATTCTATTTAAAGGAATATAAACATGCCACAGCTGAGGAGGTAAATTAAACAAATCACAAAACCTGTGGAAATAAAGTAAGCCAGTATCTAGACGTAATCTAGTGGAGCGTTCAAGGATCAGATGTGAAGTTCTGAACTTTCCAAAGGATCTCTCACCTGGAGAGAGGAATCCATCAGATTCATCTAATTTGTCTCGGAACCATTGGGTCTGGGAAGGTGGTTTCCAGGACAACCTCAAACATGGCGTTTCTGATCTCACAATATCGAACCAACCAAGATGACCACGTTTACTCAGTGCTCAGTTGGATCAAGGCTAGGATGGCAAAGATTCCTTCAAATGACCGATGGAAATTCAAAGACAACACCCAACAGTAATGAAAGCACTCACACATAAGCCTACAGAACCTATGGTGATTAAAGAAATACCAAACTCCTAACTTGAAATGAAGGAGAACACACTGATAAGCATATCGAAGGGAGATAGCTCAGAACCATGACGATTAGACTATGGAAAAGAAAGCAAGCTCCCAGAAAATGGAGGGCAAACAGAAATCACACCTCAATAATCCACAGTGAATGACTTCAGTGTTTAGTTAGTGTCTGCTTGAACGTTTGAAAGTCCGAGAAAGTCACAACCCCAAAACTTGCATTGAATGTCAAACCTGGGCTAACTGGGAAGGGTGAGTTCTGAGACTGCTCCACGCGGGCTCTGAAACCCTGTGTCCCCAAAGCCTGATTGGAAAAGAGACACGATTCTGACAAATACTCCAATATCACAGTGGTCCAGAAAAAGAAGCTGGCCTCATCTACACAGGGCCAGATTTGGGCTCAAGTAACATGTTAAAGTACATTCCACTCAACTGCAGGTTGACAATGGAACACGAAAGGGGCCAGCCAGTGGGGCAGCCGTGAAGTCCCTGCATTCTGAGTCGGCAACCCAGGGTCGGCCACATGGAATCCTGGGGGTGAGCCTCCTCACCGCTCATCCAGCCGTTCTGGGCCAGGCGTGCGACCCAGTGTAGAGGCATATGGGAAGCAACGTTATACCATGCCACTCTTGCTCAGCAAATACAGCAGCATGGCCATCAGATGTGAGCACAGCCACAAACTTCTGCCAAAACAAACCAATTAAATGTTGCTAAGAATAGAAAAAAGGAACAGCAAAAAAGAAAGCATGCCAGTAAAAAGAAAAAAACATCTAGGAATAACATTGGTCAAACAGGAGAAAGCTATGTCTACCGAAATCTAGCAAAGCTTTGGGGAAAGAAATTCCACAAGACACAAGGAAACGGAAGTCCATTCCATGTTCTTTGAATGGAAGAACGAACACACTTTAAGCATCCATACCGCAAAAAGCAATGTCTGCATTCCATGTCATCCCAGTCAAAGTTGCAGCAATCTTTCCCACAGAAATAGAAGAGAGAATACTAAAGTTTCTATGTGGCAACAAAGGACCCTGAATAGGAAAAGGAATCCTGAGGAAAACGAACAAAGCAGCATGTATCACACTTTCTGATTGCCAAATATAGGACAAAGCGCTAGGTACCGGTACAGCACAGCCTTTCCCCCAAAATAGGCACACAGACCCATGGAAGAGAATCCAGCCCAGCAGTCAACTGCCGCATATATGGGCAGCCCATTTTCAACACGGGAGCCAAGAGGAGACAGCAGAGAAAGGAGAGTCTCGAAAAGAAACAGTGCTGGGAAGACTTCAGAGCCACAAGTGGCACAATGAGACTAGACCATGGTGTTACACCAGGCACACATACCACATTGAAATGGATTAAAGCTTTGAATGGAAGACTTGAAACCATGAAAGTTCTGTGGGAAAATGCAGGCAGCTTGGTCTTTGCCATCTGGCATAGCCGCCTACTTGGAAGAAGCATGTGTGACTGGGTAAGGGCAACAAAAGAAACAAGAAACAAGCGTGACTCCATCCAACGCAGAAGCTTCTACCCGGCCAACGACTCCATCGACTCAATGCAAAGACAGCACAACTGCGACAGGATGTTTGCAGAACAGACATCGGAGAAGGGGTGAACAGCCATAAGATCCAGTGAACTCATACATCTCCACAGGAAAAAAAACAATGAGCCCAACAAAACCTGGGCAAAAGATGGAAACACACACTTCTCCCAGGAAGATAGAAAGATGGCCAACAGGCTGTATGAAAACATGTTCCTCATCATTAAGTCTGAGGCCAATGCAAATCCGAAGTGCAATGAGATAGCAGCCCACAGTGGTCAGAATGGCTATAAGGGTGAAGACACGAAACAACAAGTTTCAGAGAGGAGGTGGAGAGAAGGGAAGCCTACTGCACTGCAGGTGGGAGTTTGAGCCAATGCAGCCACTACACAAAGGAGTGAAAATTCTGAATGTTTCAGAATCCACCTAGCATATGATCCAGCTATTCCTCTGTGACGTATATATCCAAAGATCATGGAAACAGTAATGCACAGAGATCCGTGCACTGCTGTGTTCACCACAGCCTTACTCCCGATATCCAAGACTTGGAAGCCTCCCTGATGCCCATCAAGGGACGAATGGAGAAGGAACATAGGCTATAGCCACACAATGGCATAGCATTCAGCTGTCGGAACGGATGCAGTCCAGCCATTTGTGACCAACAGAATGGCTCCTGAGGGTACTAGAGGAACTGAAACAAGCGCCAGGGGTAACGTCAAATACCACAGGATCTCACGTACAGGAGAAGAGGAAAAGCGGACCAACAAACAGGTAGCATGTGACATGGGATTGGTAGTTCCCAGAGGAAAAGTAGGCGAGGGCCAGAGGGAGAAAGAGTTGATTAGGCACAAGTATCGTGAGAGCCTGTAATTAGCCTTACGGTGGTGAAGATGATGTAACCTACTCAGAAGTCTAAATCTATGAGGATGTAGATCTGAAAGCTACAGCATGTTAGAATGCAGGGTTACGGCAATCAATCCACATAAAATCAAAACTCCAAAAAGGGGTGCAGACTTACGGCCTAAAGCTTTATAGGCTGAAAGAGATCAAAGAGGATGAACTTCCAAGGATTGGTAATCACCTCAAAGTGCTTAATGATGCTACAGAATGGTAGACCTTCGCAAAGTGATGAAGCGGAATACTAGCAAGAGAACATGTTCCGTGCTAAAGTCATGAACCAATGGAAAATAATACCTTCCATGATGTTACTACTCATTCCCTTCACGAATGATTGAAGCAGGCCAACATCTTCCCAAGTTCAGGCCAAAGGTTGGTGCAGAAGTCTAATTCACTGCCGGCCCTGTGGTGCAGCAGGTAAGTGCCCAACTTCCTCTTGCGTGGCCCGGGCTTCAGGGGCTAGCATCATGGGTACAGATCAGATTTCTAGCATTAGGAAATCCAGATTTCAAGGTATGATTGGCACAGAGATCATAAAGAAGTAGTAATTATGAGGAGGCCTTATCAATACTCACCAGAAAAAGAACCATGAGAATATTAGAGTCTATGAACGCATCTGGTACGCTTTCCCAAATCATGAAGGAAGGAAAATATGTGACCCACCAAGGTGGAATTGTCAGACTGCCATGAGATCACACGATCATTGTGCATCACAGGATTTCCTGGGCAACGTCAACTTGGGAGGGAGTCCAGGACTTTCTCTGGGGAAAGTCCACCCATTTGGCCATATCCACAAAAGATATGCGATAAAACCCAGGATAATCTTAAAGGAAAGAAACCGGTGTCTAGAGGGAATGTAGTAGACCTTTCCGAGTTAGAGGACAAAGCTGAAAACCGACAACACATCAAGAACAAGGAAAACTATCCTTCCTGGAAAGGGGGAGTAGTCAGGCTGGGAGGAGACGGCTCTGAAACACTGTGTCCATGGAGGTTGTCAGGACAACTTTGAATTCTCAGAGTGTTTATGACATTACAGCGAACATGTCACCCCAGATGGCTGCATGGTTACAGTACCAGGATTGGCTTAGGCTGGGATACTCAAGTGAGAGATACCCAGAAACAGCTTTTCCAAACAGAAACCAGGCACAGAAACTTGAAGAGATCAAAGAGATGCTGATTCCAGGGATAAGAAAGGTATCATTGTGATGATACTTCATTCTTCCTTCGTTTTCTTCCATTCCATGTGCACTGATGCCCTTCCGTTTCCTTGTATCTTATGGAATTTCTTTCCCCAAAGCTTTGCTACTTCTCGGTTTACATAGCTTTCACCTGTTTGGCACAGGTTATTCCTAGATACCTTGTTCTTCCTAGTAGCATGCTTTTTTTTTCTTTTTTGAGGTTCAGTTTTTCTATCCATTGCAACTTTTGATTAGTTTTATTTAGGCAGAGGTTTACTGCTGTGCTCACATCTGCTGGCAATACTGCTGTATTTGCTGAGGAAGACTGGCCCAGTCTAACGTCGCTTCCCATCTGCCTGTTTCCTTTGTTGCCCATTCCTGTCACACACGCTTCTTCCAAATAGGCTGCTAAGACAGATGGCAACGAGCATGCTGCCTAGGTTTTCTCCTAGAAGTCTCACAGTTTCAAGTCTTCCATTCAAGTCTTTAATCCGTTTCGAGGTGGTGTGTGTGACTAGTGTAACATCATGCTCTACTCTCATTGTGTTACATTTGTCTGTGCAGTCTTCCCAGCACCGTTTCTTGTCGAGACTCTCCTTTCTCCGCTGTGTACTCTTGGTTCCCTGGTTGAAAATGTGTTGTGCATGTATGCATGTGCATATATGCGTGAGTTGACCTCTGGGCTCTCGATTCTGTTCCATGGATTTGTGTGCCTGTTTTTTGGCCCGGACTGTGCCGTTTCGGTTCCTAGCACTTCGTCCTAAATGTGGAAATCAGAAGGTGTGATACGTCCTGCTTTGTTCATTTTCTTCAGGATTCCTTTGGGTATTCAGGGTCCTTTCCTTCTGGATAGAGACTTTATTATTCTCTCTTCTATTTCTGTGGGAAAGCTCACTGCAACTTTGACTGGGACTGCTTGGAATCCACAGATTCCTCTATCCGCTATGGACGTTTCAAGTGTGTTAGTTCTTCCATTCCAACAGCACGGAATAGTCTTCCATTTCGTTGTGTCTTCTGGAATTTCTTTAGCCAAAGCTTTGCTAGTATCGGTTTACAATGTTTCCACCTATTTAGTGAAGGTTAGTCCTAGATATCTTATTATTCTTTGTGACATGCTTCGTTTTTTGAGGCTCAGTTTTTCTATTCCTTGCAAATTTTAATTGGTTCTGTTTTGGCAGAAGTTTATGGCAGTGCTCACATCTGCTGGTCGTGCTGCTGTATTTGCTGAGCAAGAGTGGCACTGTCTAACGTCACTTCCCATCTGCCTCTACACTACCTCCCAGGACTCTCCCACGATGGCTGTACCAGCGGTGAGGAGTATCAACCCCAAGAGCACAAATGGACGACCACGGGCTGCGGACCCAGAAGGCACAGACTTCACAGCTTCAGCAGTGGCCAGCCCCTTTCATGTTCCATTGGCAACCTGCTGTTTTGGAATGTGACTTCAATATGCTACTGGAGCCCAGCTCTGGCCCTGTGTAGATGAAGCCATGTTGTTTTCCTGGTCCACTGTGATGTCATAGGATTTCTGAGAATTGTGTCTGTGCTGTGCCAGCAAGCTTCATGGACACAAGGATTCAGAGCCCGCTTGGAGCAGTCTCAGAACTCACCCATTCCATTTAGCCCAGGTTTGACCTTCACTGCAGGTTTTGGGGTTGTGACTTTTCTGACTTTCAAACGTTTAAGCAGAATCTGTCTAAACACGGCCGTCTTTCACTGAGGATTATTCAGTTGTGATTTCTGTTTGCCTTACATTTTCTGGGACCTTTTTTTCTCTTCCATAGGCTAATCATCATGGTATTGCTAAGCTATCTCCCTTCGATGTGCTTATCAGTCTGTTCCCTTTTCATTCCAAGTTATAAATTTTGCATTTCTTTGATCACGATATGTTCTGTTGGCCATTGTGTGAGTGCTTTCATGATTGTTGGGTGTTGTCTTTGAATTTCCATCAGTCACTTGAAGGAATCTGTGCTATCCTGGCCGAGGTGACACTGAGCACTGAGAACATGTGGTCATCTTCCTTGGTTAGAGATTCTGAGATCAGAAACTCCAGATTTGAGGCTGTCCTGGCAACCATCTTCACGGACACAATGGTTCCACAACAAATTAGACGAATCTGATGAATTTCTCTTTCCAGGTGAGAGATCCTTCTGTCTATTTCTGGATTTGGAAAGTTCGAACTTCACCCCTGATCCTTGAACGCTCTGCTAGATTATGTCTAGATACTGGCTTACTTTGTTTCCACAGGGTTTGTTATTTTTTTGATTTACATCCTCAACTGTGGCGTGTTTATTTTTCTTTAAATATAATGATAATGTTCTAATTTTCAGCCAACATCGTTACATGTGGTGTTGAAACACATAATCAATACTCCTTCTACGGCAAGAGAAGGGGGAGAGAATCTCATTGATCCCAACTTAGGACTCTAGCCTTGGAGTGCAGCATTCACCAAGGAATGACCCCCTCTTCAAAAGGGTGCTTTTGAGCCACTTCTAGAGTCCTTCCAAACCAAGAGACATACCCCAAGCATGACAGTTGTCCATTCCTTCCAGGCTTCAAAGAGGTGTCTTGTGACACATTAGCATGTAGCCAGTGGGCACCCATGATGCCAGAGCTATGGAAAGTGAGACTTCTCTTTAAAAAATGCTAGTGGCCTAGGACGGCGGCCTTGATTCTTCTCTACAATGACCTCAAGAGATCATTCTTGACTTTGGATTATGAGTGAGGCAGAAGGACAACATAGGTCTCATAGTTCCAGCCTCTTGTTTCAAATCAAGTTTCAAGCTTGAATCAGAATGGCCTCCTCTTCGACGTGAGGACATGGCAATGTTCTCCTCTCAGTGCTTGTCCCTCTATTATGGCTTCTTCCCAATGATTCCTGTCTTATCCCTCGAATTAGCATATCTTTGATCTCTTCAAGTTTCTGTGCCCTGTTTCTGTGGGCAAAAGCTGTTTCTGAGTATCCCTCACTTGAATATCCTAGCCTATGTCAATCTTCGGGCTGGAAACCTGTGGCCATCTTGGGTGACATATTCACAGTGATGTCATAAACACCCTCAGAATTCGAAGTTGTCCTGAAGACCTCCATGCACACAGTTCCTCAGAACCATCTCATCCCAGTCTGATTACTCCCCCTTTCCAGGTAGGATAGTTTTCGTCGTTATCTATTTCTTGTTGGTGTCTAACTTTTTCCTGAAACTTGAAAAGGTCTGCTACCTTCCCTCTAGACACTGGTTTCTTTCCTTTTGGATTAATCTGGGTTTTCTCTCTTATCTTTTGTGGATGAGGCCAAATGGGTGGACTTTCCCAAGAGAAGGTCCCGTAGGCGCTCCCAAGATCACTTCCCAGGCAATCCTCTGATGCGCAATGATCGTGTCATCTCTTAGCAGTCTGACAATTCCAGTTTGGCAGGTCACATGTTTTCCTTCGTTCATTATTAGGGGAAGTGTTCCTGATGCGTTCATAGTTTGTAATATTCCCATGGTTCTTTTTCTGGTGTGTACTCATAACGCCTCTTCAAAATTTCGATTTCTTTAGGATGTCTGTCCACACCATACCGTGAAATCTATATTTGCTAATGCTACTAATCTGATCCACACCCTTGGTGCTAACCAATGAAGCCCTGGCCGCCCAGGCGGAACCTGGGCACATACCCAGTACACCACAGAGCCGGCACCGAAATGGACTTTTGGATCAAACTTTTGCCTGAACTAGGGATGATGTTGGCCTGCTTTGGTTATTCATAACAGTAATTAGTAGTAACATTGTGGACTGTAACCTTATCTTTTGGCTCCTGAGTTTAGCACGGAACGTGTTCTGTTGGTAATGTTCTTCTTCAACTCTTTGTAATGGTCTTCCTTTCTGTAGCATCATCAAGCATTTTGAGGTGATTACCAATCCTTGAAAGTTCATCTTCTCTAATCTCTTTCAGCCTCCAAAGTTTTAGGCCGTAAATCTGGACCCCTACAGAACATATGGTGAATAAAGAAATACAACATTCATAACTTGGAATGGAGGAGAAAAGACTGATAAGAATATCCATGGGAGATAGCTTTGAAAGACCATGACGAATGATGTGGATTAAGGCTGCCCCAGCTCAAAAAGCCCAAGGTTACCTGGCCTACATACCAAACTACATGACCCGGTGAGTTTTTTTTTTTTTTGGTATGAATTAGAGGTGTCCCAGTGATAGAAGCCCATTTCATGCTCACCTACATGCCTATCTATATGGCCAGATTGGTATTTAATGCTATATGACCACACAATAACCAGACCCCATCTGAACTGAAATCATTTAATGACTTTTAACATCATCTTTTCTTTTTCCAGTAAAAATGTCTCATACCAATGCATTATAGAATTAGCCCTTACCTTCAACTCAGGGCAGCAGCAGGACCTCTGACTGCCCATGGAACCTTTCCCTATGCAGCAGCAGCAGCAGCTCTTCACTGCCCATATGTCCTGTCCCCATGCAGCAACTATTTACTGCCCATGGGTCCTGTCGCCATGTTGTCCTGTACCATTCTATAAGTAAAAGAGCACCACTTCCAGAATTTGAGAGTCCAAGAAATCTTTCTTTTGACTCTTCAGCTCACCAAGCCCATATCATATCTTGTGGCCCATATCAAAAACTTGCTTCATAGGTTTGTGAGCTCGACTTCTGGTAAGTGCCCTTTTCTTCGTTGTGCATCTCTCTTTTTCAAGGATGGATCTAAATTCACTTCTCCATCAGGAACTTTCTTGGATAGCTGCTTGAATCCACGTTTGCTGCCCATGGCTACTCTATGGGGCAAATCATGGCATTCAGCTTGAAGAGAATCAGTACCTTAAGCCTAAGGGCGATGTAGAGTGAATTACCCCATTCCTTCCTAACTCTATCTCTAATATACAAATATTAGGTGGGCAAGGGGCAGCCACTTAAGTCATTAGGATGGTCGGCAATCTGCGAGACTCCCCTGTAAGGTTTCTCTTCCTAAGGTTGGATTGGGATACCTCCCATGGCACCTGACCATGCTGTGAACTGTGTGAATGTCTCAATCGGGACTACAGTTCAAGGAAAGTACCAAAGTCTAACCTTTGGTTGCATATGGGAAACCCCTCTTCGGAGAATGGCTCCAACACGCAATTGGGTAGAATGTCCCCCAGCTCGGTGGAAAATCCTACACTATTTTTCTCCATCCTGTTCTCTCTTAAACTTCTCCTGTTCTCTTGGGGACCATTCAACAGGCACCTATTACTGCCAGGCAGAATAGGAAAGATGTTCACCAGGCAGCTGTTACTGCCAGGCATACCACGGAAGGTACACAAGGGATGCAATGCTGGGGGCCACACCCATCACCCCTTGCTATAGGAACCCCACAGTAGGAACCACATGTAGGATGCTGCTGTAGGGTCAGGGGTGATCTTCAAGGTAATGGACATGTCTCTTTCAACTTTGTTAGAGTTACAATGGCCATTTTCATCTCCTTTTGAACTTTGCAACTGGGAAAACAAAGGAATCTTTCAAGGATCAAGGCCTCCACCACTGGAGCCCCAACTTTGGCTTTCTGGGCCTGATCACCCCAACGACCCTAAGTAGGGTGCCCTCTCTTGGCGCTTGACTCATTGAGTATTTTAGTCACCTACTGAGTTGGTTATGAGGGTAGGAGACCTGTGATTTATTCTGAGAACTGCCATGCTACGGTAGTGTGCCACAACACAGGAACTGTTGTGTGACTCAACTTGAGAACCCTCTGAGAGCAACCATGAGGGTGAGGTCTGGTGTCTTCTTTTCCTTTCTCTGTTTTGCTCATCATGTCATCTGTTGTCACCAAGTCGAGGTTAAGTTCTGGCTGGACCTGACCAGAACATGGACCTTCTGTAAAATCGAACAACTTGAAAATATTTTGCAAGGACCTTAACTCTCAACCCGGGTACTGGGAGCCCCGGCCTCCAGCCAGTCCAGGTGTTTGTAGCCACTGCACCCTTCTCCAGTCCACTGCCAGTCACACACTGGCTTTACTGCCATGGGGAATGCCATAAGCATCCCCAGAGAGTCACCACTCAGGGTCATTCTAACTAATTAGAAACACTTTCAATTGTATGGGTTATGCCCCAGAAACTCCAGCTGGTAGAAAATGTGTGATGTTTCTCTCTGCCTTTATGGTGCAGTTGGACAGGTAGATCAACCTAGAACGTCCTTCAAGTTACAGTCCAGTTTCTGAGAAATCAAGAGCAACTGTCCTTAGAAAATCCTTGCAAGACTGGAAAGACAGCCCTAGAGGCAGTTCAGATTCCACCTAGTTCCTTTATCATGAAAAGAATTATCATCCCCCCTCTCCAGGAACTACTATCTATCCCATCACTCACTCTTAAGACTGACAAAAAGAAAGGAGGGGAAAGGAGACATGGCCATAAATGTGCCATTGAAAGAGTCTTGTATCTCGAGGGTCTTCTCCATAAGTATTAGTAAAAAGGCTCAAAACAAAGTGTTGATTTGTAACTGGTGAGCTTTATATTATTGTACCTGATTCACGGCAGTAGCTTTTAAAACAGTAGTTGTACAGTCTCTGTGTATGCGTGTCTATGTGTAGGTTATACATGTGATATTTTCAGCCTTGGGTGGTATGACCAAAATTAAGATCTCTGTTTAGTTGGCTTATAGTAAGTGTTTACATAAATGCTAAATGCAGTAGAAATTAACTCAGTGCCTTTCAAAGTTAATGTCATGTGAATTAACCTTTGGTAAATGAAAGACTGTTTAAGTTTGTTGGTCTGATTGAAAATAGTCTTGTTGTCAGGGATGTCGGTATTTGCATGGGGATGCAGGCCTTCAGCCTGGGTTTACTAGTCATATAAGTTCACGTTGTCTGCAAAATTTGTCAGCAAAGTAATAGCTTTAAATGATGACCAGTTTTGTCTAGGGCCTCATGAGGTTTCAGTAGGTAATCTGAACATAATTGATGGAAACAAATGGTTTAAATAGATAATACTCATTAAAGTGAGTACAAAAACTTTTATGGTCTGTATAGTTTGGGAAAGAAAAACAGCTTCGAAATGCTTTTTGGTAACCATCTTGATTTTGCCAAGTTAAGTTAAATGATAAAAATCTGAATATCTGGGTCGTTTCTGGATAGGACGAAACACTGAAACATTATTAATAAACACATCTAAGTTATCTACTTTTGGCTTCTTCTTGAAGAGGCTAAAAGCGTGTGGGTGTATTAAAAACCATGCCTTGTGTTTTATTGTAAAGTGGCGTGTTTCTAAATTTATGAAGTGTTCAGAATGCTGATATAAAAGACAATTCATGATTGTTTTCCTTTTTAGTGTTTAGTAGGTCTGTTAAGGGTTAAAAGTTCTAATTAACCTACGTAATTAAAGCCAGAGGAAATTACTAAGAAAAAGAGCTCTGTATTCAAGGAAGTTAAAATGTACGTTTTCAGTAAAAAAGGTATAAATAATGGAAATATTTTTGTTTGATTGGTTAAGGAAGATAAATTCGTCCTGATGTACTAGAAAGGAAAAAAGAAAGACTTTGGGACAAATTCTGAAAACATAAAAGAAACTTTTAGAAGGTTTGTGAAGAAGAAAATCTGAAAGGAGTTTTATGCCTGGTCAAGAAGACTAAAGTAAGTTCAATTAAGTGAATGAGTTTGAATGTTAAAAATAAGTATGTGCAGAAATTCAAATTTGGTTTTCTCTAAAAGGATACATTTTCTTGAACTTTTGATCTGCTCTTGATAAAGAGGTTATAAAAGCTATTCCTTTGAGTAAGTCTACCTAAGAGACAAACCTGTTTTGTGAATATAATGACTTAGGTCACTCTTAAGATTATTGACTCTTTCTGTTATCACTTTGAATAGATACCTGAGCATATTTCACAGTGAGTGTTGTTTCACATTTGAACAAGCATTTGAAAAGCTTTTGATATGTTTTGACAAGATTCTCCCTCAAAAATATTCAAATCATAAATGAAGGCTGTCTTTTGACCTGGTAGAGAGAAGAAAAATTAATCTGAGGCTTTTCAGAGGGCCCTTGGGACTTCTCAAAGACATTTGCTCTCTCTTCCAAAAGGAGGAAAATACTAAACTAATTAGACTTATTTGGTCTATTACATTGCACGGGAATCATTGTAAAATAAGTAATGATAGACTTTCTTAGGTGTTATTAGATGGGTAAATGTTATTAATATAGATGTCTTAAAAATATATAGCATTCCTAAAATTCTGATCTGTCCTGGTTATCAATCATAAGTCCACTTATTATCTGGAAGTTTAATATGTCACAGAAGTAGCCAAGTTTCTTTGACAATTGCCCTTTTGTGTCCTTTGTCCATTTCCAGGTAGTTGTTGTTTTACTCTGATTCTTTTTCCTTTTGCAAATATGTTTCGTCTTCTGAGAAATTCCAGGAAAAGGTTCTGACAAAAAGGTTCTAACTGACAGGCTTCTGATAAACTTTCAGATTGTAAAACTGAGCTGAGTAAGAAATTACAGAATTCTAACAGAAACTAAGTTCATCAATCTACTAACAGAAGATTCAGCCCCAGAACTGATTATGCAGGGCTGTGTGAACTGATAAGGATGACTGTAATTTTTTAGGACTTCTATTTGAAATATTGTTGAGTTTTGATGTGTTGTTTTGTTTTCTCGTAATGAAGGAAAGCTTTTTCTCTTTTCTCTTATGCTAACTATGACTTACAGCCACTTAGTGAAATTATACCTTCATGAGCAAAACTGGAACATTTACCTTTTTCTCCCTACCTTATCCCTAAGGAATTGTCAAACCCTTTGTTACTGAGTATGGTCATTTCGTGGCAATATTTGCATAAGTTCCATAAGAATCTGTTCTCCTTATAACAGGACACATTGGTTATATTACCAAGGCTTTGACTGGAATGTCATATTTGTAACATACAGGCTCAGATATGACAAGACAGCATTTCAGGAACAAAGATTGGACTTTCTCGAATACAGCCACTTGGAAACATGGGCCTGGTACCTTGTTTACAGAGATTCTGGCAATCTTGCCCGGTCACTACGGAATCTTGCTTATCTGGCAGGTGCAGGGAACCTCCAAATATTTTGGGTGACCTTAAAGAGAACACAACTCAAATCTGTAGGTACTGCAGGCCAAATCTGATGGCAAGTCCTTGGCTTGGCTTTTCTGACCTCTAGAGGCCTTCACAGTTCAATGTGAGACTCCTCAGAAAAAATTCCAGCAAAGCAGATTTTTAAAAACCTGTATAAGCAATTCCGATTCTTTCTGCTCTTATGTAAATAATTGGAGCAAGTTGTATTGAAACTACACTTTATTTGCAAACGTGTTAATCAGAATTTGGCTACCTTTTGTAAAAATGAGGATGATTTAAGAGAGCAAAAAATTACGCTTCTGTAGAAGCTATAGTAGCCATTCATGGATACTAGATTCTAGCTCTTTTCTTCCGCAAGATTCATCTATTACTAATCGTAATGTCTCCTTGTGGTCATCTATCTCTGACACCTCGGAGTTCCCTGGCCACAATCAAACATTTTCCTTCAATACTACTGTCCAAATACTAACTAGATTTGCCTTGTCACAGGTGTATCAAACAAAACAAGTTCCAACAGTAAAGTCCCCAACTTATCGATACACACAGGATGGACCATATCAAATTTGTGACGAATATATGGGGTTCACTCTTACTAGTGGGCAACTCAGTAAAAGGCCGCTCTCTGTTGGGAAGAAACCAACCACACCTGTGATACATGGCCTAATAGCAGCTGACCTTGGGAAAAAATCTTTTTTATATGTGTTCTTATGTCATAGCCTTAAAAAAAAAAATACTGGTTAGTTTGGGACTGACTGGGATAGACGGCCCAGAATGCATTGGTTAGCCCCTAACGGTGCTCAGTGGATATGTGGCTCCCATTTATTACCTTGGCGGCCACCTGGATGGATTAGATGATGCACCCTAGGCTTTGTCTGGATGCAAGGTAGAACTACATTTACTATATCTCCTCCTGCTAAGCTACCCAACCTGCAACAGCACTGGACCCGCTCTGTCTTCCACTGGTATAACCATCTTTCCGCAATTTTCCTTCGCCAATTAGGAATCGAAAATATCGTCTTGCACACGGAAGTCCTAAACAAATTTAATATGAAGGCATTAAATGATACACAACATAGCCTTTCGCTGCTCAATTTAGAAGTATCCCAAGTGTGTAAGGCAGTCCTCCAAATCCAAATGGCACTGGATGTCTTGACAGCAGCACAAGGGGGCACCAGTGTCATTATAAAAACAATGTTGTGTCTATATTCCTGACTACCATCAAAATATTTCTGGCTTCCTATCCCAGCCACCAAATTAAATCCATGTCTGACCAACCTTAACTGTAAACGACTGGTTGAACTCCTAGTCAGGACCAGGTTTCTGCAGTACTTCAAAATCTTATTCATTGGGTTAAACATACTGCTTGTATTTCTTATTATAATTTGTTGTCTCTTTCATTGTTTGTCTTTAGCATGTCAAAAATGTTTCACCTCCTGGACCACCTCTCGTCAAAGGATTCTCTCGTCTCCAGAGGCTCTGTATACCTTGTCACCCTTGAACTCCACCGGTGAAGACTTCTGGTCCACTGAACTTCCTACCTGTACCTATGGCCCCATTTTGGGGCAGCTCTATGACCTTGTACAGCCAGAAGTAGTTACAGAAGACTGACCATCATTCATATCCCCAAAGATTTCCGGTCATAATGGGTTCAGGGGTGGTTTATGATGTGGATTAATGCTGCCCAAGCTAGAGAAGCCCAAGGTGACCTGGCCTACATGCCAAACTACATGACCTGGTGGATATTTTTCTAGTATGAATTGGGGCTGCCCCAGGGAGACTAATCTCACATTGATCTGTGAATGCCTCTAGATGCCAGAAAAGCCAAGCCAAGGACTTGCCATCAGATTTGGTCTGCAGTACCTACAGATGTGAGTTGAGTTCTCTTTGAGGTCCACCAAAATATTCGGAGCTTTCCTGCACCTGCCAGATAAGCAAGATTCCTTAGTGACTGGGAAAGATTGCCAGAATCTCTGTAAACAAGGTACCAGGCCCATGTTTCCTAGTTACTGTATTCCAGAAAGTCCAATCTTGGTTCCTGAAATGCTGTCTTGTCATATCTGACCCTGTATGTTTCAAATATGACATTCCAGTCAAAGCCTTGGTAGTATAACCAATGTGGCCTATTATAAGGAGAACAGATTCTTATGGAACTTATGCAAATATTGCCACTAAATAACCATACTCAGTGACAAAGGGTTTCCAAATTCCTTAGGGATAAGGTAGGGAGAAAAAGATAAATGTTTCAGTTTTGCTCATAAAGGTATAATTTCAGCAAATGGCTGTAGGTCATTGTTAGCATAAGGGAAAAGAGAAAAAGCTTTCCTTCATTACGAGAAAACAAAACAACACATCAAAACTCAACAATATTTCAAACAGAAGTTCTAAAAACTTGCAACCATCCTCATCAGTTCACACAGTCCTGTCTAATCAATCCTTGAGCTGAGTTTTCTGTTAGCAGATCGATGAGCTTAGTTTCTGTTAGAATTCTGTAATTTCTTACTCCGTTCAGTTTTACAATCTGAAAGTTTATCAGAAGCCTGTCGTTTAGAACCTTTGTGTCAGAACAGTTTCCTAAAATTTCTCGGAAGATGAAGCATATTTGCAAAAGAAAAAAAGCATCAGAGTAAAACAACAACTACCTGGAAATGGACAAAGGACTCAAAAGGGCAATTGACAAAGAAACTTGACTACTTCAGTGACATATAACACTTGCTGATAGTAATTGGACTTATGACTGTTAACAAGGAAAGATCAGCCTCTTAGGAATGCTATATAATTTTAAGACACCTATATTAATAACATTTACCCATCTTATACCACCTAAGGAAGTCTATCATCACTTATTTCACAATGTTTCCCATGTAATTTAATAGACCAAGTAAGCCTAATTAGTTTAATATCTTCCTTCTTATAGGAAGAGAGAGCAAATGTCTCCGAGAAGTCTCAGGGGCCCTCTAAAAATCCTCAGAGTAATTTTTCTTCTGCCTACCATGTCAACAGAAAGCATTCATTAAGCATTTGAATATTTTTGAGGGAGAAGCTTGTCAAAACATATCAAAAGCTTTTCAAATGCTTGTTCAAATAGAAAGCAACACTCGCTGTGAAGCAATGCTCGGGTATCTATTCAAAGTGATAACAGAGTCAAAAATCTTAAGAGTGACCTCAGTCATTATTTTCACAATACAGATTTGTCTCTTAGGTAGACTTACTCAAAGGAATAGCTTTTATGACCTCTTTACCAAGAGCAGATCAAAAGTTCAAGAAAATGTATCCTTTTAGAGAAAACCAAATTTGAATTTCTGCACCTACTTATTTTGAACTTTCAAACTCATGCACTTAATTGAACTTACTTTAGTCTTCTTGACCAGGCATAAAACTCCTTTCAGAATTTCTCCTTCACAAACCTTCTACAACTTTCTTTTTTGTTTTCAGAATTTGACCCAAAGTCTTTGCTTTTTCCTTTCTAGTACATCACGACAAATTTATCTTTCTTAACCCATCAAACAAAAATATTTCCATTCTTTATACCTTTTTTACTGAAAGCATCCATTTTAACCTCCTTGAATACAAAGCTCTTTTCCTTAGTAGTTTCCAGTAGGTTTCATTCCATAAGGTAATTAGAACTTTAACCCTTAACAGACCTAGTAAACACTAAAAAGGTAAACAGCTATGGATTGTCTTTTATATCAGCATTCTAAACACTTCCTAAGTTTAGAAACACGCCACTTTACAACTAAACACAAGGCATGCTTTTTTATACACCCACACGCTTTTAGCCTCTTCCATAAGAAGCCAAAAGTAGATAACTTAGATGTGTTTATTAATAATGATTCAGTGTTTCATCCTATCCAAAAATGATCCAGATATTCAGATATTTATTATTTAACTTTACTTGGCAAAATTCAAGATTGTTACCAAAAGAATTTGAAGCTGTTTTTTTCCCCCAAGTATAGAGACCATAAATGTTATTGTATTCACTTTTATGAGTTTTATGTATTTACACCATTTGTTTCCAACAATTATGTTCAGATTACCTACGGAAACCTCATGAGGCATTAGACAAAACTGGTCATCATTTAAATATATTATTTCGCTGACAAATTTAACAGACAATGTGAACTTATATGACTAGTAAACCGAGGCCGAATGCCTGCATCCTATGCGAATACTGACTACTCTGACAAGACTATTTTCAATCAAACCAACAAACTTAAAGAAGCTTTCATTTACCAAAGGTTAATTCACATGATATTAACTTTGAAGGGCACTGAGTTAATTTCTACTACATTTAGAATTTAAGAAAGCACTTACTTTAAGCCAACTAAACAGAGATCTTTATTTTGGCCATACCATCCAGGGGTAAAAATATCACATGTATAACATACACATAGACACACATACACAGAGACTGTACAACTATTGTTTTAAAAGCTACTGCCGTGAATCAGGTAGAATAATATAAATCTCACCAGTTATGAAGGTAAACTTTGTTTTGAGCCTTTTTACTAATGCTTATGGAGAAGACTCTCTAGATGCTATACTTTTTGCAATGACACACTTATGGCCATTTATCCTTTCCCCTCCTTTCTTTTTTTGTTTTGAGTCTTAAGACTGAGTTATTGGCTAGATAGTAGTTCCTGGAGAGGGGGGAAGACAATCCTTTTCATGATAAAGGAACTAGTTTGAAACTGAGCTGCCTCTAGAACTGTCTTTCCAGTCTTGCAAGGACTTTCTAAGGACGGTTGCTCTTGATTTCTCAGAAACTGGACTGTAACTTGAAGGACGTTCTAGGTTGATCTACCTGTCCAACTGCACCATAAAGGCACAGGGAAACCTCACAAACTTTCTCCCAGCTGCAGTTTCTGTGCCATAATCCAGACAATTGGAAGTGTTTCTAATTAGTTGGAATGACCCTGAGTGGTGAGTCTCTGGGGATGCTCATGGCATTCCCCATGGCAGTAAAGCCAGTGTGCGACTGACAGTGGAGTGGAGAAGGGTGGAGTGCCTACAAAGGCCTGGAACTGACTGGGGGCCGTGGCTCCAAGTACCCGGGTTGAGAGTTTAGTCCCTTGAAAAATGTTTTCAAGTTTTTTGATTTCACAGAAGGTGCAGGTTCTGATCAGGTCCAGCCTGATCTTAACCTCGACTTGGTGACAACAGAGGAGATGATGACCAAAACAAAGAAAGGAATAGAAGACACCAGACCTCACCCTCATGGCCGCTCAGAGGGTTCTCAAGATAAGAGTCACACAACAGTTCCCGTGCTGTGGCACACTACCATAGCACGACTGTTCACAGAAAAAAATCACAGATTTCCTACCCTCATAGCCAACTCAGTAGGTGACTAAAATACTCAATGAGTCAACCGCCAACAGAGGGTACCCTACTTGGGGTCGCCAGGGTGATCAGGCCCAGAAAGCCAAAGTTGGGGCTCCCAGTGTTGGAGGACTTGACTCTTGAAAGATTTCTTTGTTTCCCGGTTGCAAAGCTCAAAAGAAGATGAAAATGGCCATTGTATCTCTAACAAAGATGAAAGAGACACGTCCATTACCTTGAAAATGCCCCCTGAACCTACGGCAGCATCCCACCTGTTGTTCCTACTGTGGGTTCCTATAGCAAGGGGTGACGGGGGTGTCTGCCAGCAAACCATCCCTTGTATACCTTCCCTCGGATGCCTGGCAGTAACAGGTGCCTGGTGAACATCTTTCCTATTCTGCCTGGCAGTAATAGGTGCCTGGTGAATCGTCCCCGAGACAAAAGGAGAAGTTTAATAGAGAACATAACGGAGAAAAAGTGTGAGGAATTTTCCGCCGCTCTGAGGGACATTCTACCCAATTGCGTGTTGGAGTCATTCTCTGAAGAAGGGTTTCCCATACTCAAGCAAAGGTTAGACTTTGGTAGTTTCCTTGAACTCGATTCCCGATTGGGACATTTGCACAGTTCAGAGCCTGGTCAGGTGCCATGGGAGGTATCCCAATCCAGCCTTGGGAGAAGAAACCTTCCACTGGAGTCTTGCAGATTGCCAACCATCCTAATGACTTGAGTGGCCTATGCATGCCCAGGTAATATTTATATATTAGAGATAGACTCAAGAAGGAATGGATTAATTCATGCTACATGACCCTGAGGCTTAAGCTACTGATTCTCTCCAAGCTGAATGCCGTGATTTGCCCCATAGAGTAGCCATGGGCAACAAACATCGATTCATAGAGCTAACCAAGAAAGTTCCTGATGGAGAAGTGAGTTTAGATCCATCCTCGAAAAAGAGAGAGGCACCAGGAAGAAAGGGGCACTTACCAGAAGTTCAGCTCAAAAACTGACAAAGCAAGTTCCCCATACAGGACACAAGATATGATGCAGGCTCAGAGAGCTGAAGAGTTGAAAGATTTCTTGGACTCTCAACGTCTGGTAGTGGTGCTCTTTTATTTAGAGAACTTTACAGGATAACATGGGGACAGGACCCATGGGCAGTAAAGAGTTGCTGCATGGGGACAGGATCTATGGGCAGTGTAGAGCTGCATGCATGGGGACAGGACCCATGGGCAGCGAAGAGCTGCTGCTGCTGCTGAATGCAGAAAGGACCCATGGGCAGTCAGAGCTCCTGCTGCTGCCCTGAGTTGAGGGGAAGGGCTAATTTTATGAGTCATGGGTACATGACTTATTTTGACTGGAAAAAGAAAATATGATGTAAACGTCATTAAATGATTTCAGTTCAGATGGGGTCTGGTTATTGTGTGGTCATATAATATTAGATACTAATCTGGCCATATAGATAGACATGTAGGTGAGCATGACCTGGGCTTCTCTCACTGGGGCATCTCTAATTCATACCAAAAGAAATTCACCGGGTCATATAGTTCTGCATGTACACCAGATAACCTTCGGCTTTTCGAGCTGGGGCGGCCTTAATCAACATCAATTGTCATGGTCTTTCTCAGCTGTCTCCCATAGATATGCTTATCAGTCCGTTCTCCTTCATTTAAGTTATTAATTTTGTATTTCTTTAGTCACCATATGTTCTCTAGGCCGACGTGTGTGTGCTTTCGTGATTTTTGGGTATTGTCTTTGAATTTCAATCGTTCACTTAAAGGAGTCTTTGCTATCCTAGCCTAGGTCCAATGGAGCACTGAGAACACGAGGTCATCTTGGGTGGTTTGACATTCTGAGATCAGAATCTCCAGATTCTAGGTTGTCCTGGCAACCACCATATGGACATAATGTTTCCGAGACAAATTAGAGAAATCTGATGGATTCCTGTCTCCAGATAAGATATTTTTATGTCTCTTTTCCGAATTTGGGGACGCTCGAAGTGGACCCTGGATCCTTGATCATTTCAGTAGACTACATCTGGATGCTGGTTTACTTTATATCTGTAGGATTCGTTAGTTGTTCGACTTACATAGTCATCTCTGTCATGTTTATTTTTCATTAAATATAAGTGTAATGTTCTAATTTTCAGTCAACTTCCTCACATATGGTGTCAAAGCACATAAGCAATACTCTTCTATGGCGAGGGATGGGGGAGAGAATTTCATTGTTGCCAAACTGTGCATTCTAGCTTTGTATACCAGCCTTCCCTTTGGATTGGTGGTTCCCAGAGGGAAAGAAAAAGTCCTAAAAGGCGTGCATATTTGCGGCATAAAGCTTTTGATGCTGAAAGAGATTAGAGAGATGAACTTCTAAGGGTTGTGAAGCTCCTCAAAATGCTTAATGATGCTACAGAATGGTCGACCATTGCAAATAGATTAAGATGAATACTACAAAGAGAATGTGTTCCGTGCTAAACTCATGAACCAAGGGAAAATGTTACCCTCTATGAGGTCACTACTAATTACCTTCAGGAATGATCGAAAAAGGCCAGCTTCTTCCCAAGTTCAGCGAAAGATTGCTCCAAAAGTCCAATTCAGGGCCTGCGCTGTGGTGTAGCAAGTAAGTGCCCACATTCCTCTTGGGCGGCCCGGGCATCACCGCCTAGCATCACGGGTGGAGATCACATTAATAGCAATGGGAAATCCAGATTTCATGGTCTGGTCGGCACAGAGATCATAAAGAAGTAGAAATTGTGAGGAGAACTTATCAATACGCACCAGAAAAGGAACCATGAGAATATTACAATCTGTGAACGTATCAGGTACACGTCCCCAAATGATGAAGGAAGGAAGACATGTGACCCGACAAGGTGGAATTGTCAGACTGCCAGGTGATCACACGAGTCAGAGGATTGCCTGGGCAAATTGAACTTGGGAGGGACTCCAGGACTTTCTCTGTGGAAAATCCACCCATTTGGCCATATCCACAAAAGGTAAGAGGTAAAACCCAGGATAATCTTAAGGGAAGAAACCGGTCTCTGGAGGGAAGGTAGTAGACCTTTCAATGTTCAAGGAGAATCTTAGAAACTGATAAGAAATGCAGAACAAGAAGAACTATCCTACCTGGAAAGATGGAGTCTTCAGACTGGTATGAGATGTCTCTCAAACACTGTGTGCATGGACGTTGTCAGGATAGCTTAGAAAAATCCGAGGGTGTTTATGACATCACGGTGAACATGTCACCAAAGATGGCCGCATGTTTCCCGGGCGAGTATTTGCCTAGGCTGTGATAGTGAAGTGAGAGATACCCAGAAACAGCTTTTCCCAACAGGAATCAGGCACAGAAACTTGAAGAGATCAAAGAGACGCTGATTCAAGGGATAAGAAAGGAATCACTGGGAAGAAGCAATAATAGAGGGACAAGCGCTGAGAGGAGAACATTGTCATCTACTCAAGTAGATGGGGAGGCCGTGCTGATTCAACCTTGAAACTTGATTTGAAAAAAGAGGCCACACCTGTCACTTATCAGTCCTACATTGGCCTTCTGCCTTACTCATAATCCAAAGTCAAGAATGATCTCTTGAGGACATTGAAGAGAAGAATCGAAGCCTCCGTCCTACGCCCCTAGCATGCTTTGAGGAGAAGTCTCCCTTTCCACAGCTCTGGAGTCATGGGGGCCCACTGGGTACATGCTAATGTGTCCCAAGACATCTCTTTGAAGACTTGAAGAAATGCACGCCTGTCATTCTTTGAGTATGTCTGCTGGTTTGGAAGGGCACTGGAAGTGTGCTGAAAAGCACCCTTTTCCAGAGGGCTTCGTTCCTGTGTCAAGGCTGCCCCCACAGGCTAGCATGCTCAGTTGGACTCCAATGAAATTCTCTCCCATTATCTCTTGCCGTAGAAGGAGTACTGATTCTGTGTTTTGACACCATATGGAAGGGGGTTGGGTGAAAATTAGAACACTACCATTATATTTAAAGAAAACTACACATGCCAGAGCTGAGGATGTAAGTCAAACCAATAGAAAACCCTGTGGAAATAAAGTAAGCCAGTATCTAGACCTAATCTGGTGGAGCGCCCAAGGATCAGGGGTTAAGTTCGAAATTTCCCAAATCCAGAAAAGAGACAGAAAAATCTGTTACCTGGAAAGAGGAGTTCATCAGATTTTGCTAACTTGTCTCAGAAACATAATGTCCATGAAGGCGGTTGCCAGGACCCCCACGAATCTGGAGTTTCTGATCTCAGAATGTCAACCCAGCCAAGACGACCACGAGTTCTCAGGGCGCAGTGTCAACTCAACCAGGATAGCAAAGATTCCTACAAGTGACCTATAAAAATTCCAAGACAACACCCAACAATCAAGAAAGGACTCACATCTCTGCCTACAGAACCTAAGGTGATTAAAGAAATGCAAAATTCATAACTTGGAATGAAGGCGAACACACTGATAAGCATACCAAAGGGAGATACCTCAGAAAGACCATGACGATTGGACGATGGAAAAGAAAATAAGGTCCTGTCAAATGGAAGGCCAACAGAAATCACAAGTGACTAATCCACAGTGATAGACGTCAGTCTTTAGACAGATTCTGCTTGAACGCTTGAAAGTCTGAGAAAGTCACAACCCCAAAAATTACAGCGAATGTCAAACCTGGTCAAACTGGGAAGGGTGAGTTATGAGACTGCTCCCCGCAGGCTCTGAAGCCTGTGTCCACGAAGCTAGACTGGACAGAGGAGACACGATTCTGACAAATCCTCCGACATCACAGTGTGCCAGATAAACAGGCTGGCCGCATCTACACAGGGCCAGATTTGGGCTCAAGTAGCATATTCAAGTCCCATTCCACTCAACTGCAGGTTGCCAATGGAAGATGAAAGGGGCTGGCCAGTGGGACAGTGTGGAGTCCACTTCTTTTGGGTCGATAGCCCTTGGTCAGCCACGTGGAATCCTGGGGGTCAGCCTCCTCAATGATCTTCCAGCCATTCTGTGCCAGGCGTGTGACCTAGTGTAGAGGCAGATGGGAAGCGACTTTAGAGAGCACCACTCTTCCTCAGAGAATACAGCGGCATGGCCAGCAGATTTGAGCACAGCCATAAACATCTGCCAAAACAAAACCAATTAAAAGTTGCAAAGAATAGAAAAGCTGAACCTCAAAATAAAAAAGACCCATGCCAGTGAGAAGAAAATTATATCTAAGAATAACCTTTGCCAAACAGGAGAAAGCGATGGAAAACAAAAACTAGCAAAGTTTTGGGGAAAGAAATTCCACAAGTCACAAGGAAACGCAAGGCTATTCCGTGCCCTTCGAATGGAACAACTGACACACTTGAAACGTCCATACGGCATAAAGCTGACAAATAAAAATGGGAAGCAGTAGGATATATTGGAGTATATGAGGAAGCCATTTGGTATAGACCTAATTCGGCCTGATTTTGTTTTTTCCAAAAGGGCCTGACTATGGCTATTTAGCACGCATTGCATATCTGCTTAGACATTTCCTATGGCCCTTGAGATAAAGGTGCAACTTCCTCCAACATTAACATTTCCTTAGGGATAAGCCTTTTGTCCTAGGCTATGAACAGATTGCTGCACTCAACTTTGACCACCCAGCCCACCTGTGACCAGTCAGCTGGAGACAACAGACCGCCACCCTGCTGTGTTCACTGAGACAGAAGACCTACCTGCTATTTCCATCAATCACTGTGCCAACAGAGCAGTCTCGTGACTATTGTAAATGGGAGATTTTAATCCTAAGTGAAACATCCTCTCTGGGAGCATATAACCAGTCTGTGCACCCCACTTCTTTGATGCTCTTTCTTCCTTTGGGAAGAAAGGCCCCGGGTTATAATCCTCAGATTTAAGCTCAGAGTAAGCTCACCAAAGTTTCATTTATAGATTGGTTATGGATTATTTTTGACGACAAAGCAATGTCTGGATTCCATGCAGTCCCAGTCAAAGTTGCAGCAATATTTCCAAAGAGATAGAAGAGAGAATCCTAAAGTTTCTAGGCAGCAACAAGAGACCCTGAATAGGCAAAGGAATCCTCAGGAAAATGAGCAAAGCAGGACGTGTTACACTTTCTGATTTCAACATAGAGGACAAAGTGCTAGGTACCTAAAGGGCAGAGTTTGCACCCAATAACAGGCACACAGACCCATGCAACAGAATCGAGAGCCCAGAGAACAACTCAAACGTACATGGACAGTCCCTTTCCAATGAGGGAGGCAATAGGAGACAGTGGAGAAAGGAGAGTCTCTACCATAAGCAGTGCTGTCAAGCCTGCACAGCCACATGGAACACAACGAGAGTACACCATGATGTTACACCTGGCACACACACCACCTCGAAATGGATTAAAGCCTTGAATGGCATACTTGAAACCGTGAACCTTGTAGGAGAAGACCTACGCAGAGTTCTCTTTGCCGTCTTTCTGAGCCGTCTATTTTGAAGAAGCATGTCTGACTGGGCAAGGGCAACAAAGGAAACAAGAAACAAACGGGACCACATCAAATGCACAAGCTCCTGCACAGTGAAGGAAACCATCGACTCAATGCCAAGACAGCACAACAACTGGGAGATGATGTTTGCAAACCACACATCGGACAAGGGGTGAAAAACCCAAAGATACAATCAACTCGCACAGCTCCACAAGAAAAACAACAAGAAGCCAATGAAAACCTGGGCAAAAGATGGAAACAGAGATTTCTCCCAAGAAGATTGAAAGAGGGCCAAAAGGTGCCTGAGAACTTGTTCCCATCGTTAAGTCTCAGGCCAATGCAAATCCAAACTGCAAGGACACAGCAGCTCACTGTGGTCAGAATGGCTAGAAGGAAGCAGACAGGAAACAAGTGTCAGAGAGGAGGTGGAGAGAAGGGAAATCTCCTGCACTGCAAGTGGGAGCGGAAACCGGTGCAGCCACTATGGCAAGCGGTGTGGGACTGCCTCAGAAATGCAAGAATCCATGTCCCATATGATCCAGCTGTTCCTCTGAGGCGTGTTTGTCCAAAGAGCTCAGAAACACTACCTCATAATGAGACGTGCACCGCTGATTTCACAACAGTCTTACTCCCGTTATCCAAGACTTGAAAGCCGCCCTGGCGCCCAGCTGGGAAGAATGCATAAGGAAGATGGGCTATACCCACACAATGGTAAACCACTCAGCTGGAACAAAGGTTGCATTCCAGCCATTTGTGACACCCAGAATGGCTGTG
The DNA here is from genome assembly GCF_041296235.1 of Equus asinus. Classification (NCBI taxonomy): domain Eukaryota; kingdom Metazoa; phylum Chordata; class Mammalia; order Perissodactyla; family Equidae; genus Equus; species Equus asinus. The sequence continues at coordinate 274,700 of NC_091809.1, read as the reverse complement.
AGGGTTTTAGGGGAAGTGAAACAAGCCCCAGGGAGAACGTCAAATACCGTAGGATCTCTCTTACAAGGAGAAGAAAAAGCAAGCACTAACCAACAGGTGGCACGGGACATTTTATTGGGAGTTCCCAGATGCAGAACGGGGTGGTGGGGGAGGGTAAAAGAGATGATGAGGCACCAGTGTGCGGTGAGGGGTTGAGATTCAGCTTTAGCTGGTGAAGATGATGTAACCTACACAGAAGTCTAAACCAATGAGGATGCAAATCTGAAAGACATAGGATGTTCTAATGCAGGGTTATGGCAATAAATTCACCTAAAATCAAAAATCCAAAATGGGGTCCAGAATGACGGCATAATGCTTTTGGGGCTGAAAGCGTTTAGGGACGGTGAACTTCCAAGGATGGAAAATCACCTCAAAATTCTTACTGATTCTACAGAAAGGTAGACCATTCCAAATAGATGAAGAGGAATACTACCCACAGAACATGATGCGTGCTAAACCCATGAACCAAGGGAAAATGTTACCGTCCATGATGTTAATAGAAATCACCTTCACGAATAATCCCAACAAGCCCACGTCTTCCCAAGTTCAGACAAAAGGTTGGTCCAAAATAAGAATTCAGGGCCGGCTGTGTGGTGGAGTGAGTAAGTGCCCACCTTCCACTTGAGCGGCCCGGGCCTCACTGTTTCACATTACGAGTGCAGATCACTTTAGCAGTGTTAGGAAATACAGATTTCATGGTACGGTGCAGACAGAGATCATAAATAAGTAGCAATTCTGAGGATACATTATCAATTCGCACCAGAAAAAGCTCCATGAGAATATTACAATCAATGAACGCATCTGGTACACTTCCCCAAAGTAAGAAGGAAGGAAGACATGTGACCTGCCAAGGTGGAATTGGCAGAGTGCTAGGAAATGATATGATCATTGCGCATGAGAGGATTGCCTGGGCAACTTCAACTTGGGAGGGAGTCCAGGACTTTCTCTGGGGATGGTCCACCCACTTGGCCATGTACACAAGATATAAGAGATACAACCAAGGATACTCTTATACTGGAAAGAAACCAGTGTCTAGAGAGAATGTAGCAGGCCTTTCAAAGTTCAAGGAGAAAGTTAGAAACCGACAAGAAATCCAGAAAAAGGACGACTATCTTACCTGGAAAGGGTGAGCAGTCAGACTGGTTGAGATGGCTCTGAAACTCTGTGTGCATGGAGGTTGTCAGGACAACTTAGAATTTTGAGGTCGTTTATGACATCACGGTGAACATGTCCCCCAAGATGGCTGCATGGTTACAGTCTGAGGATTGGCCTAGGCTAGGCTATTAAAGGCAGAGATACCCAGAAACAGCTTTGACAAACAGAAAGCTGGCACAGAAACTGGAAGAGGTCAAACAGACTCTGATTCAAGGGATAAGAATGGAATCCTTGGCCAGAAGCGAGAATAGTGGGACAAGCACTGAGTGGAGAACGTTGTTATCTATTCAAGTCTATGGGGATGCCATGCTGATTCAAGCTTGCAACTTGATTGGAAAAAAGAGGCCGGACTTGGGGCTTATCAGACCTACGTTGTCCTTCTGGCTGAAGCATAAGCCAAAGTCAAGAATGATGTCTTGAGGACATTGAAGAGAAGAATCCAGGCCTCCTTTCCCAGGCCCCTAACATTCCTTGAAGAACAGTCTTACTTTCCATAGCTCTGGCGTCATGGGGGCCTACTGGGTACATGCTAATGTGTTCCTAGAGGTGTCTTGGAAACCTTGAAGGAATGGACCCCTGTCATGCTTGGGGTATGTCTCTTTGTTTGGAAGGGCTCTACAAGTGCCCTGAAAAGCACTCTTTTCCGGAGGGCGTCGTTTCTTTGTGAAGGCTGCCCTCCCAGACTACAGTGCTCAGTTTGGCTCCAACAAAATTTTCTCCCCCTACCTCTTGCCGTAGAAGGATTATTGATTATGTGTTTTGACTTCATATGTCAGGAAGTTGGCTGGAAAGTAGAACATTACAATTCTGTTTCAAGAAAAATAAATATGCCGGGGCTGAGGATGTAAGGCAAACAAATGGCACAGCCTATAGAAATAAAGTAAGCCCGTATGTAGACGGAATCTAGGGGAACGTTCAACGATCAGGGGTCAAGTTCGAAACTTCTCAAATCCAGAAAAGAGACAGAAAAATATCTTTCCTGGAGAGAGGAATTCATCAGATTTGTCTAATTTGTCTCAGAAACATTGTGTCCGTGAAGGGGGTTGCCAGGGCCCCCGCGAACTTGGAGTGTCTGATCTCAGGATGTCCAACCAACACAGATTACCACCTGTTCTTAGTTTTTAGTTTGACCTAGGCTAGGATAGCAAAGATTCCTACAACTGGCCGATGAAAATTCAAAGACAACAACCAAGAATCACGAAAACACTCACACCTCTGCCTAGAGAACATACGGTGATTAAAGAAAAACAAAATTAATCACTTGGACTGAAGGAGAACGGACTGGTAAGCATATCTAAGGGAGATAGTTGAGAAGGACCATGACGATTATACTATTGAAAAGAAAAAAAGTTCCCAGAAAATGGAAGGTGAACAGAAATCACACCTGAATAATCCACAATTAGAGATGATCTCCATCTTTAGACAGACTCTGCTTGAACGTTTGAAAGTCAGAGAAATTCACATGCCAAAAAACGGCAGCGAAGGTCAAGCCTGGACTAACTGGGAAGGGTGAGTTATGAGACTGCTCCAAGCGGTCTCTGAAACCCTGTTTTCCTGAAGCTTGCCGGGACAGCAGAGACATGATTATGACAAATCCTCTGACATCACAGGGGACCCGAGACTCAACCTGGCCTCATCTACACAGTGCCAGAGTGCCGGAGTCCTGCCCCGGCTGAGTCCAGCTTCCTGAGGGATAGACGGCGTCGGCGCAATGAGGGAAAACTAAAGGTGACGCGAGACTTCGGTTGGTGTTAGCATGTCCGACTTTACTGTGCAGAAGTGTCGTTTATATATATCTTTCACGTATAGTACAGAAATGGTTCTACATATATTCTCACAGAGATAAGGAAGTAAAAAAAACGAGCACAAGAATATTTATTAGCATTTCATTCTATATAGCATAAGGTTAATGATCGTCTTCTTCACAACTAACTAGTGTTTGTTGTCTCTAAGCTAAAAGAGATAGGTACCTAGACACCCGTTGTAATTCATGGTAAAGTTAAATCAAAGAGAGAAGGTCCAGACCTCTGGACAGGACAGCTGTTTACATCCTGGGGGAGCCATCCCTGCATCCCTCAATCATTTATGCCATTAGTGTAGATGGCTAATGGGAACAAAAGGCGACTCCAGGGTATCTTATCCTCAGGGCTGTCTGCATTCTCAGTCGGCAGTTAAACATCTTTACATTTACGCTCCCTTTATGGGGTGAAAGCATTCCTTTGTCTTTTAAATTGTGGAGCTAACAGTCTCTTAAACACAGTGCCGGAGAAAGTAACATTTTGTTAGTAAAGTAAAGGGCTGAAAAGCTAAGCTAAACTATATATCTTCAAGAATAAAAAACAGAAATCAGTATAGACATAACCTTGATAGAAAGCATGCATATAATTCAGAAAACATCAGGGGTGTCGGCCTGCCATTCTTCACCTAGGGGCATCCCTGCACCCCTCGGCCCTTCTACTCATCAATTATTTATTATTTATTGCTTTTAGGAGAAAACCTCTATAACATTTTAACAGAAAGCAGAAGGTCAAGAATAATATATAGCTACTTCTTGATCATCCAATTAACCAACAAACTTTGAAGGACGATGAATATATATTTAGACAAAGAACTGGAGGGAGAAGGAAACATTAACCAGACAGAGGCCATAAACCTAATTAGGCATCTTATCTGGGCAGGATTCCTTTCTGATTGTCTCAAAGGGGACTGTGTGCTACTCCAATAATTAACTGAAAATATCTTGATAGCTACCTGCAGGTGGTCACATTCTCTTACTATATCTAAATTTCCCAGGAGGTAGTGCCTCCCAAGCAGCCACCCAAAGGAATGAAAACAAGAGGATAAGAAAGCAAAAGGAATGAAGGTCAATTAGAAGCAGCAAAAGTTTCAGAACTATGTGAGGGGCTGGACGGTTATTCTTCACCAAGGGGCGACCCTGAAAACCTAGGCGCTAATTGGCTGGACAGTGTCAAACAGCTGATGAAATGATGTAGCCACGGCCCCCACCACCTGAGTTGGGCTCAAGTAATATATTCAAGGTCCATTGCACTCAACAGCAGGTTGCCAATGGAACATGAAAAGGGCAGGCCGGTTGTGCAGCGGTGAGGTCTGCACCTTCTGGGTCAGTGGGCCAGGGTGGTCTGGGTGGAATCCTGGGGATGAGCCTCCCCACCACTGTTTCAGTCATTCTGGGGCAGGCGTCCGAGGTAGTGTAGAGTCAGATGGGAAGGGACGTTAGACAGGGCCAGACTTCCACAGCAAATACAGGAGCATTGCCAGGAAATGTCAGCACAGCATTGCATTTCTGCCAAAACAAAACCAATTAAAAGATGCAAAGAATAGAAAAACTGAAGCTGAAAAAAAATAAAAGCAGCTTGCCAGTGAGAAGAATAAGATCTCTATGAAGAATCTTAGCAAAACAGGTGAAAGCTATGGCAATCAAAAACTAGCAAACGTTTGGGGAAAGAAATTCAAGAAGACACAAGGAGAAAGAAGGATATTCCAGGATCTAGGAATAGAAGGAGTAACACACTTGAAACGTCCATACCGGAGAAAGGAATCTCTGGATTCCATTCAATCCCAGTCAAAGTTGCAGCAATATTTGTCACAGAGAAAGAAGAGAGAATTTTAAAGTTTCTAGCCAGCAAAAAGAGACCATGAATAGGCAAAGGAATCCTCAGGAAAATGAACAAAGCAGGACGTGCCACACTTTCTGATTTCAACATAGAGGACAAAGCGCTAGGTACCAAAACAGCACAGTCTGGGCCCGGAAACAGGCACACAGACCCATGCAACAGAATCGAGAGCCCAGAGAACAACTCAAAGGTACATGGACAGCCTACTTTTGACCAGGGAGCCAAAAGGAGACAGTGGAGACAGGAGAGTCTCTACCATAAGCAGTGCTGGCAAGCCTGCACAGCCACATGGAACACAACGAGAGTACACCATGATGTTACACCTGGCATACACACCACCTCGAAATGGATTAAAGCCTTCAAAGCCAGACTTGAAACCGTGAAACTAGTAGGAGAAGACCTAGGCAGAGTGTTCTCTGCCATCTGTCTGAGCCTCCTATTTGGAAGAAGCATGTCTGACTGGGAAAGGGCAACAAAGGAAACAAGAAACAAATGAGACCACGTCAAATGCAGATGCTTCTGCCCACTCAAGGAATCCATCGACTGAATGCAAAGATAGCACAACAACTGGGAGAGGATGTTTGCAAACCACACATCGGACAAGGGGTGCAAAGCCCAAAGATACAATCCGTTCACACGTCTCCACAAGAAAAACAACAAGAAGCCAATGAAAACCTGGGCAAAAGATGGAAACAGAGATTTCTCCCAAGAAAATCGAAAGCGGGCCAACACGTGTATGAAAACTTGGCCACCATCATTAAGTCTCAGGCCAATGCAAATCCAAATGCAAGGACACAGCAGGTCGCTGTGGTCAGAATGGGTAATAGGAAGCAGACAGGAAACAAGTGTCAGAGAGGAGGTGGAGAGAAGGGAAGCCTCCTGCACTGCTGGTGGGATTGGAAACCGGTACAGCCACTACGGCAAGCTGTGTGTAACTGCCTCAGAAACTTAAGAATCCATGTCCCATATGATCCAGCTATTCCTCTGCGGCGTGTTGATCCAAAGAACTCGGAAACACTATTGCATAAAGACATGTGCACCGCTCAGTTCACCACAGCCTTACTCCCGCTATCCAAGACTTGGATTCCACCCTGGTGCCCAGCAAGGGACGAGTGCAGAAGGAAGGTGGGCTATAGCCACACAATGGCATACCACTCAGCCGGAGCAAAGGACGCAATCCAGCCATTTGTGACCACCAGAATGGCTGTGAGGGTTTTAGGGAAGTGAAACAAGCCCCAGGGAGAAAGTCAAATACCGTAGGATCTCACTTAAGAGTAGAAGAAAAAACAAGCATGAACCAACAGGTGGCACGGGACATTTGATGTGGGGTTCCCAGAGGCAAAGCGGTGAGGTGGGGCAGGGTGAAAGAGATGATGAGGCACAAGTGTGTGGTGAGGGCTTTTGATTAGGCTTACGCTGGTGAAGATGATGTAAGCTACACAGAAGTTGGAATCGATGAGGATGCAAATCGGAAAGATATAGGATGTTGTAATGCAGAGTTATGGCAATAAATTCACCAAAAATCAAAAATCCAAAAAGGGGTACAGAATGGCTGCATAAAGCTTTGGGGCTGAAAGAGATTAGAGAAGGTGAACTTCCAAGGCTGGAAAATCACCTCCAAATGCTTACTGATGCTACAGAAAAGTAGACCATTCCAATTAGATGAAGAGGAATACTACCCACAGAACATGATGCGTGCTAAACCCATGAACAACCAGCAAAGGTTACAGTCCATGATGTTACTACTAATCACCTTCACGAATAATCCAAACAGGCCCACGTCTTCCCAAGTTCAGGCAAAAGGTTGGTCCAAAAGTACAATTCAGGGCCGGCCCTGTGGTGGATCAGGTAAGTGCCCACCATCCGCTTGGGCGGCCGGGCCTCACTGCTTCACATCACGGGTGCAGATCACATTAGCTGTGTTAGGAAATATAGATTTCATGGTACAGTGTGGACAGAGATCATAAATAAGTAGCAACTGTGAGGATACTTTATCTATACGCACCAGAAAAAGAACCATGAGAATATTACAATCTGCAAACGCATCAGGTACACTTCCCCAAAGGAAGAAGGAAGGAAATCATGTGACCTGCTAAGGTGGAGTTGGCAGAGTGCTAGGAGATGACACGATCATTGTGCATCAGAGGATTTCCTGGGCAACATCAACTTGGGAGGGAGTCCAGGACTTTCTCTGTTGAAAGGCCACCCACTTGGCCATCTAATCAAAATATAAGAGATACAACCCAGGATAATCTTACAGGAAAGAAACCAGTGTCTAGACACAATGTAGCTGGCATTTCAATGTTCGAGGTGAAAGTTAGAAACTGACAAGAAATAAAAAAGTGAGAGATACCCAGATACAGGGCTGAGGTTGTAAGGCAAACAAATATCACAGCCTACAGAAATAAGGTAAGTCCATATCTAGACGGAATCAAGGGAACGTTCAAGAATCGGGGGACAAGTTCCAATCTTCACAAATACAGAAAAGAGACAGAAAAAAATCTTTACTGGAGAGAGGAATTCATCAGATTTGTCTAATTTGTCTTGGAAACATTGTGTCCGTGAAGGGGATGGCCAGGACCAACTAGAATTTGGAGTTTCTGATCTCAGGATGTCACAGCAACCCAGATGACCACGTGTTCTCAGTGCTTAGTTTGACCTAGGCTAGGATAGCAAAGATTCCTACAAGTGACCAGTGCAAATTTAAAGACAACAACCAAGAGTCACGATAGCACTGACACCTCGAGCCATTTGTGACCACCAGAATGGCTGTGAGGGTTTTAGGGGAAGGGAAACATGCCCCAGGGAGAAAGTCAAATACCATAGGATGTCACTGACTAGGAGAAGAAAAAACAAGCACTAGCCAACTGGTGGCACGGGACATTTGATTGGGAGGTAGGAAGCCTGCACATCCACATGGAACACAACGAGAGTACTTTCTGATTTCAACATATAGGATGAAGCACTAGGTACTGAAATGGCACACTCTGGGACTCCTGTATTTGACGGGGAAGTCTGGCCCTGTGTAACATCCCTTCCAATCTGCCTCTACACTACCCAGGAAGCCTGCCCCAGAAGGACTGAGCAGTGGTGAGGAGGCTCAACCCTAGGAATCCACGAGGTCCACCCCGGGCAACCAACCCTTAAGCTGCGGACCTCACCGCTGCAGCATCGGACGGCCCCTTTCATGTTCCATTGGCAGCCTGCAATTGAGTGCAATGGGACTTGAATATGCTACTTGAGCCCAACACTGGCACTGTGTAGATGTGGCCAGGTTGTTTTTCGGGTCCACTGTGATGTCAGTGATTTTGTCATAATTGTGTCTCTGCTGTCCAGGCAAGCTTCATGGGCACACGGTTTCAGAGCCCGCTTGGAGCAGTCTCATAACTCACCGTTCCCACTTAGCCCAGGCTTGACCTACACCACCGTTTTTTGGCTTGTGAATTTCTCTGACTTTCAAACGTTCAAGCAGAGTCTGTCTAAAGACTGACATCATCTTTCATTGTGGATTCTTCAGGTGTGATTTCTGTTCGCCTTCCATTTTCTGGGACCTGTTTTTCTTTTCCATAGTATAATCGTCATGGTCTTTCTAAGCTATCTCCCTTAGACATGCTTATCACTCCATTCTCCTTCATTCCAAGTGATTAATCTTGCATTTCTATAATCACCGTATGTTCTCTAGGCCGAGGCGTGAGTGCTTTCATGACTCTTGGTTGTTGTCTTTGAATTTTCACAGGTCAGTTGTAGGAATCTTTAGCATCCTAGCCTACGTCAAACTAAGCACTGAGAACACGTGGTCCTCTGGGTTGGTTTGACATCCTGAGATCAGACACTCCAAATTCGAGGTGGTCCTGGCAACCCCCTTCAAGGACACAATGTTTCCGAGACAAATTAGACAAATCTGATGAATTCCTCTCACCAGGAAAGATATTTTTCTGTCTCTTTTCTGGATTTGAGAAATTTCGAACTTGACCCCTGATCCTTGAACTTTCCCCTAGATTCCGTCTAGATACGGGCTTACTTTATTTCTATAGGCTGTGCCATTTGTTTGCCTTACATCCTCAGCCCTGGCCTGTTTATTTTTCTTGAAACAGAATTGTAATGTTCTCATTTTCAGCCCACATCCTTACATATGGTGTCAAAACACATAATCAATAATCCTTCTCCAGCAAGAGGTATGGGGAGAGAATGTCATTGGAGCTAAACTGAGCACTCTAGCCTGGGAGGGCACCCTTCACAAAGGAACGAAGCCCTCTGGAAAAGGGTGCTTTTCAGCACCCTTGTAGAGCCCTTCCATACAAAGAGACATACCCCAAGCGTGACAGGGTTCCATTCCTTCAAGGCTTCCAAGACATCTCTTGGGAGACATTCGCATGTACCCAGTGGGCCCACGTGATGCCACAGCAATGGAAACTGAGACTGATCATCAAAGAATTTTAGGGGCCTAGGAAAGGAGGCCTCGATTCTTCTCTTCAATGTCCTCAAGACATCATTCTTGACTTTGCATTATGCTTAAGGCACAAGGACACTGTAGGTCTGATGAGCCCCAAGTCCAGCCACTTGTTTACAATCAAGTTTCAAGCTTGAATCAGCATGGCCTCCCCATTGACTTGAATAGATGACAATGTTCTCCTCTCAGTGCTTGTCCCTCTATTCTCGCTTCTGGCCAAGGATTCCTTTCTTATCCCTTGAATCAGAGTCCGTTTTATCTCTTCCAGTTTCCGTGCCCACTTCCGTTTGTCAAAGCTGTTTCTGGCTCTCTCTCCTTTTATAGCCTAGCATAGGCCAATCCTCACACTGTAACCATGCGGCCATCTTGGGGGACAGGTTCACTGTGATGTCACAAACAACCTCAAAATTCGAAGTTGTCCTGACAACCTCCATGCATACAGAGTTTCAGAGCCATCTCAGACCAGTCTGACTCCTCACCCTTTCCAGGTTGGATAGTTGTCCTTTTTCTGGATTTTTTCTCAGTTTCTAACTTTCTCCTCGAACTTTCAAAGGCCTGCTACATTCTCTCTAGACACTGGTTTCTTTCCTGTAAGATTATCCTGGGTTGTATCTCTATATTTCATGTAGATGCCCAAGTAGGTGGACGTTCCCCAGAGAAAGTCCTGGACTCCCTCCCAAGTTGAAGTTGCCCAGGCAATCCTCTGATGCCCAATGATCATGTCATCTCCTAGCACTCTGCCAATTCCACCTTGGCAGGTCACATGTTTTCCTTGCTTCTTCCTTTGGGGAAGTGTAAAAGATGCGTTCATAGATTGTAATAGTCTCATGGTTCTTTTTGTGGTGCGTATTGATAACGTATCCTCACAATTGCTACTTATTTATGATCTCTGTCCACACCGTACCATGTAATCTATATTTCCTAACACAGCTAATGTGATGTGCACCCGTGATGTGAAACAGTGAGGCACGGGCCCCGGAAGAGTAAGTGGGCACCTACCTGCTCCACCACAGGGACGGCCCTGAATTGTACTTTTGGACCAAGCTTCTGCCTGGACTTGCGAAGAGGTGGGCCTGTTTTATTTGTGAAGGTGATTAGGAGTAACGTCATGGACAGTAACCTTTTCCCGTGGTTCATGGGTTTAGCATGGATCATGATCTCTGGGTAGTATTCCTCATCTATTTGGAATGGTCTACCTTTCTGTAGCATGGGTAAGCATTTTGAGGTGATTTTCCATGCTTGGAAGTGCACCTTCTCTAATCTCTTTCAGCCCCCAAAGCTTTAGGCCGTCATTCTGGACCCCTTTTTGGATTTTTTATTTTTGGTGAATTTATTGCAATAACCCTGCATTAGTGCATCCTATATCTGTCAGATTTGCATCCTCATCGATTCAGACTTCTGTGTATGTCACATCATCTTCACCAGCATAAACCTAATCACACGCCCTCACCAAACACTTTTGGCTAATCATCTCTTTCACCCTCACCCACCGCCCTGCTTTGACTCTAGGAAGCCGCAATGGATTCTTAAATTTCTGAGGCACTTCCACACCGCTTGGTGTAGTGGCTGCACCGGTCTACACTCCCACTGGCAGTGCAGGAGGCTTCCCTTCTCTCCACCTCCTCTCTGACACTTGTTGTTTCCTGTCTGCTTCCTTATAGCCATTCTGACCCCTTTGACCTGCTCTGTCCTTGCAGTTTAGATTTTCATTTTCCTGAGACTTAATGATGGTGAACAAGTTTTCATGCACCTGTTGTCTGTCTTTCGATCTCTGTTTCCATCTCTAGTCCAGGTTTTCATTGGCTTGTTGTTTTGTTTCTTGTGGAGACGTGTATGGTAATTGTATCTTTGGGCTTTTCACCCCTTGTCTGATGATTGCTTTGCAAACATCCTCCTTCAGTTGTTGTGCTGTCTTTGCATTGAGTCGTTGGTTTCCTTGACTGGGCAGGAGCGTGTGCATTTGATGTCATCCCATTAGTTTCTTGTTTCCTTTGTTCCCCTTGCCCTGTCAAACATGCTTCTTCGCAATAAGCGGCTCACATAGATGGCAAAGAGCACTCTGCCTAGGTCTTCTCCTACCAGTTTCTCGGCTTTCAAGTGTGCCATCCAAGGCTTTAATCCATTTTGAGGTGGTGTGAGTGCCAGGTGTAACATCATGGTGTACTCTCGTTGTGTTCCATGTGGCTGTGCAGGCTTCCCAGCACCGTTTATTGTAGAGACTCTCCTTTCTCCACTGTCTCCTCTTGGCTCCCTGGTTGAATATGGGCTATCCATGTACGTTTGAGTTGGGCTCTGGGCTCTCGATTCTGTTGCAGGGGTCTGTCTGCCTGTTTCAGGACCCAGACTGTGCCGTTTCGGTACCTAGCGCTTCATCCTATATGTTGAAATCAGAAAGTTTGATATGTCATGCTTTGTTCATTTTCCTGAGGATTCCCTGGCCTATGCAGGGTCTCTTGTTGCTGGCTAGCAACTTACGGATTCTCTCTTCTATCTCTGTGGGAAATATTGCTGCAACGTTGACTGTCATTGCATGGAATCCACAGATTCCTTTCTCCGGTATGGACCTTTCAAGTGTGTTAATTCTTCCATTCCTACATGCCGGAATATCCTTCTTTTTCCTTGTGTCTTCTTGATTTCTTTCCCCAAACGTTTTTGGGTTTTCAATGGCCATAGCTTTCACCAGTTATGCTATAGTTCTTCAGAGAGATCTTCTTCTTCGTACTGGCAAGCTCTTGTTTGTTTGTTTGTTTTTAGCTTCAGTTTTTCTATTCTTTGCAACATTTAATTTGTTTTGTTTTGGCAGAAGTGCAATGCTGTGCTCACATCTGCTGGCAATTCTCCTGTACTTGCTGTGGAAGTCTGGCCCTGTCTAATGTCCCTTCCCATTTGCCTCTACACTACCTCGGAAACCTGCCCCAGAATGACTGAAGCAGTGGTGAGGAGTCTCACCCCCAGACTTCCACCCGGCCCACACCGGGCCACTGATCCAGAAGGTGCGGACCTCACTGCAGCAACACGGGCTGGCCCCGTTCATGTTCCCTGGGCCACCTGCTGTTGAGTGCAATGGGACTTGAATATGTTACTTGAGCCCAACTCTGGCACTGTGTAGATGAGGCCAAGTTGTCTTTCAGGTCCAATGTGATGTCAGAGGATTTGTCATAATAGTGTCTCTGCTGTCCCATCATGCTTCATGGACACAGGGTTTCAGAGCGCACTTGGTGCAGTCTCATAACTCACCCTTCCCAGTTAGCCCAGGTTTGACCTTCGTTGCCCTTTTTTGGCTTGTGAATTTCTCTGAATTTCAAACGTTCAAGCAGAGTCTGTCTAAAGACGGACATCATCATTCATTATGGATTATTCAGGTGTGATTTCTGTTCGCCTTCCATTTGCTGGGTTCTTTTTTTCTTTTCCATAGTATGCTCGTCATGGTCTTCCTCAGCTATCTCCCTTAGATGTGCTTCGCAGTCCGTTCCCCTTCATTCCAAGTGATTAATTTTGTATTTCTTTAATCATGGTATGTTCTCTGGGCCGAGGTTGTGAATGCTTTTCTGACTTTAGGTTGTTGTCTTGGTATTTGCACTCGTCACTGTAGGAATCTTTGCTATCCTAGCCTAGATCAAACTTAGCACTGAGAACACATGATCATCTGGGTTGGTTTGACATCCTGAGATCAGAATCTCCAAATTCGAGGTGGACCTGCAACCCCCTTCACGGACAAAATGTTTCCGAGACAAATTAGACAAATCTGATGAATTCCTCTCTCCAGGAAAGATATTTTTCTGTCTCCTTTCCGGATTTGCGAAGTTTGGAACCTGACCACTGATACTTGAACGTTCCCCTAGATTCTGCCTAGATACGGGATTACTTAATTTCTATAGGCTGAGCCATTTGTTTGCCTTACATCCTCAGCCCTATCCTGTTTATTTTTCTGAAACAGAATTGTAAAGTTCTAACGTTCAGCCAACTTCCTTGCAGATGGTGTCAAAACACATAGTCAATAATCCTGCTACAGCAAGAGGTAGGGGGAGAGAATTTCATTGGAGGGAAACTGAGCACTCTAGACTGGGAGGGCAGCCTTCACAAAGGAACGAAGGCCTCTGGAAAAGGGTGCTTTTCAGCACCCTTGTAGAGCCCTTCCACTCAAAGAGACATACCCCAAGCATGACAGGGGTCCATTCCCTCAAGGCTTCCAAGACATTTCTTGGGACACATTAGCATGTACCCAGTGGGGCCCGTGGCGCCAGAGATATGGAAAGTGAGACTGATCTTCAAAGAATGCTAGGGGCCTAAGAAAGTAGACATCGATTCTTGTCTTCAATGTCCTCCAGACATCATTCTTGACTTTGGATTATGCTTAAGGCAGAAGTACAACCTAGGTCTGAAAAGGCCCAAGTGCAGGCTCTTGTTTCCAAACAAGTTGCAAGCTTGAATCAGCACGGCCTCCCTTACACTTGAATAGATGTCAATGTTCTGCTCTCAATGCTTGTCCCTCCATTCTCGCTTCTTGCCAAGGATTCCTTTCTTATTCCTTGAATCAGAGTCAGTTTGATCTCTTCTACTTTCTATGGCCTCTTTCCGTTTGTCAAAGCTATTTCTGGGTATCTCTCCCTTTAATAGCCTATCCTAGGCCAGTCCTCAGACTGTAACCATGCGGCCATCTTGGGGGACATGTTCACCGTGATGTCATAAATGACCTCAAAATTCTAAGTTATCCTGACAACCTCCATTCACATAGAGTTTCAGAGCCATCTCAGACCAGTGTGACTCCTCACCTTTACCAGGCAGGATACTTTTTCTTTTTCTGGATTTCTTGTCGTTTTCTAACTTTCTCCTCGAACTTTGAAAGGCCTGCTACATTCTCTCTAGACACTGGTTTGTTTCCTGTAAGATTATCCTGGGTTTTATCTCTTATATCTTGGGTAGATGGCAAAGTGGGTGGACCTTCCCCAGAGAAAGTCATGGACTCCCTCCCAAGTTGAAGTTCCCAGGCAATCTTCTGATGTTCAATGATCGCGTCTTCTCCTAGCACTCTGCCAATTCCACCTTGGCAGGTCACATGTTTTCCTTCCTTCTTCCTTGGCGAAGTGTACCAGATGCGCTCATATATTGTAATAGTCTCATAGTTCTTTTTCTGGGGATTCTTGATAAGGTATCCTCACAATTGACACTTATTTATGATCCCTGTCCGCACTGTACCATGAAATCTATATTTCCTAACACTGCTAATGTGATGTGCACCCGTGATGTGAAACAGAGAGGCCTGGGCCGCCCAAGCGAAACATGGACACTTACCCGCTCCACCACAGGGCAGGCCCTGAATTGTACTTTTGGACCAACCTTTTGCCTGAACTTGGGAAGACGTGGGCCTCTTTGGATTATTCGTGAAGGTGATTAGTAGTAACATCATGGACTGTAACCTTTGCTGGTGGTTCATGGGTTTAGCACGCATCATGTTCTGTGGGTAGTATTCCTCTTCATCTAATTGGAATGGTCTACTTTTCTGTAGCATCCGTAAGCATTTTGAGGCGATTTTCCATCCTTGGAAGTTCACCTTCTCTAATCTCTTTCAGCCCCCAAAGCTTTATGCCGTCATTCTGTACCACTTTTTGGATTTTTGATTTTTGGTGAATTTATTGCCATAACGCTGCATTAGAACATCCTATATCTTTCAGATTTGCATCCTCATCTATTTAGACTTCTGTGTACATTACATCATCTTCACCAGCAGAAGCCTAATCACAGGCCCTCACCACACACTTGTGCCGCATCATCTCTTTCTCCCTCCCTCACTGCCTCGCTTTGCCTCTGGGAACCCCCAATCAAATGTCCCGTGCCACCTGTTGGTTAGTGCTGGTTTATTCTTCTCCCTGTAAGTGAGATCCTACGGTTTTTGACTCTCAACCTGGGCTTGTTTCCCTTCCCCTAAAACCCTCACAGCCATTCTGGTGATCAAAATGGCTGGATTGCATCCTTTGTCCCGGCTGAGTGGTATACCATTGTGTGGCTATAGCCCATCCTTCTGCATTCATCCCTTGCTAAGCACCAGGGTGGCTTCCAAGTCTTGGCTAGTGGGAGTAAGGCTGTGCTGAACTCGGCAGTGTACATGTCTTTATGCAATAGTGTTTCCAGGATCTTTAGATCAACTCACCACAGAGGAATATCTGGATCATATGGGACAAGGATTCTTAAATTTCTGAAGCAGTTCCACACTGCTTGGCATAGTGGCTGCACCGGTTTCCACTCCCACCAGCAGTGCAGTAGTCTTCCCTTCTCTCCACCTCCTCGCTGCCACTTGTTTCCTGTCTGCTTCCTTATAGCCATTCTGACCACAGTGAGCTGCTATGTTGTTGCAGTTTGGAATTGCATTGGCCTGAGACTTAATGATGGTGAACAAATATTCATGCACCTGTTGGCCCTCTTTTGATCTTCTTGGTAGAAATCTGTGTTTCCATCTTTTGCCCAGGTTTTAATTGGCTTTTTGTTTTGTTTCTTGTGGAGAGGTGCGAGTTGATTGTATGTTTGGGCTTTTCACCTGTTGTCCGATGTGTGGTTTGCAAACGTGGTCTCCCAGTTGTTGTGCTGTCTTTGCATTGAGTCGTTGGTTTCCTTGATTGGGCAGAAGCTTGTGCATTTGATGTGGTCCCATTTGTTTCTTGTTTCCTTTGTTGCCCTTGCCCAGTCGGACTTGCTTCTTCCAAATAGGTGGCTCAGACAGATTGCAAAGAGCACTCTGCCTAGGTCTTCTCCTACAAGGTTCATGGTTTCAAGTCTGCCATTCAAGGCTTTAATCGATTTCCAGAATGTATGTGAGACAGGTGTAACATCATGGTGTACTCTTGTTGTGCTCCATGTGGCTGTGCAGGCTTGCCAGCACCCTTGATTGTAGAGACTCTCCTCTCTCCACTGTCTCCTAGTGGATCCCTGGTCGAAAATTGGATGTCCATGTAAGTTTGAGTTGGGCTCTGGGCTCTCAATTCAGTTGCATGGGTCTGTGTGCCTGTTTTAGGGCCCAGACTGTGCCGTTTTGGAACCTAGCACTTCGTCCTTTATGTTGAAAGCATAAAGTGTGACACGTCCTGCTTAGTTCGTTTTCCTTAGGATTCCTTTGCCTATTCAGGGTCACTTGTTGCTGGCTAGAAACTTTCAGGTTCTGTGTTGTATCTCTGTGCCAAATATTGCTGCAAAATTGAATGGGATTGCATGGAATCCAGAGATTCCATTCTCTGGTATGGACGTTTCAAGTGTGTTAATGCTTCCATTCCTAGATCCAGGAATATCCTTCTTTCCCCTTGTTTCTTCTTGAATTTCTTTCCCAAACGTTTCCTAGTTGTTGATTGACATAGCTTTCACCTGTTTTGCTAAGGTTCTTCATAGAGATCTTAGTCTTCTCACTGGCAAGCTGGTTTTTATTTTTTTTAGCTTCAGTTTTTTTATACTTCACAACGTTTAATTGGTTTTATTTTGGCAGAACTGCCTCGCAGAGCTCACATCTGCTGGCAATGCTCCTGTATTTGCTGTGGAAGTCTGGCCCTGTCTAATGTCCCTTTCCATCTGCCTCTAGACTACCTCAGATGCCGGCCCCAGAATGACTGAAGCAGTGGTGAGGAGGCACACCGTGTTGGTCCACGTGCCCCACGTCAGGCCACCCACCCAGAAGGTTCGGACATCACCGCTGCACCACCGGCTGGCCCCTTTAATGTTCCATTGGCAACCTGCAGTTGAGTGGAATGGGACTTGAATATGCTACTTGAGCCCAACTCTGGCACTGTGTAGATGAGGCCAGGTTGAGTCTCGGGTCCCCTGTGATGTCAGAGGATTTGTCATAATCGTGTCTCTGCTGTCCCTGCATGATTCATGGACACACCATTTCAGAGCCCGCTTGGAGCAGTCTCATAACTCACCCTTCCCATTTAGCCCAGGCTTGACCTTCGCTGCCCTTTTTTGGCTTGTGAATTTCTATGACTTTCCAACGTTCAAGCAGAGTCCGTCTAAAGACTGACATCATCTTTCATTGTAGATTATCAAGGTGTGATTTCTGTTCGCCTTCCATTTTCTGGGAGCTTTGTTTCTTTTCCATAGTATAATCGTCATGGTATTTCTAAGCTATCTCCCTTAGACATGCTTATCACTCCATTCTCCTTCATTCCTGGTGATTAATTTTGCATTTCTTGAATCACCGTATGTTCTCTAGGCCGAGGTGTGAGTGCTTTCGTGACTCTTGGTTGTTGTCTTGGTATTTGCACCGGTCACTTGAAGGAGTCTTTGCTATCCTAGCCTAGGTCAAACTCGCACTGAGAACACGTGGTCATCTGGGTTGATTTGACATCCTGAGATCAGAAACTCCAAATTCGAGGTGGTCCTGGCAACCCCCTTCATGAACACAATGTTTCCGAGACAAATTAGACAAATCTGATGAATTCCTCTCTCCAGGAAAGATATTTTTCTGTCTCTTTTTTGGATTGGGAAGTTTCGAACTTGACCCCTGATCCTTGAACGTTCCCCTAGATTCCGTCAAGATACGGGCTTAACTTATTTCTATAGGCTGTGCCATTTGTTTGCCTTACATCCTCAGCCCTGGCCTGTTTATTTTTCTTGAAACAGAATTCTAATATATAATTTTTAACCAATTTCCTTACATATGGTGTCAAAACAAATAAACAATAATCCTTGTACAGCAAGAGGTCGGGGGAGAGAATTTCATTGGGGGCAAACTGAGCACACCAGCCTGGGAGGGCAGCCTTCACAAAGGAACGAAGCCCTCTGGAAAAGGGTGCTTTTCAGCACACTTGTAGAGCACTTCCAAACAAAGAGACATACCCCAAGCGTGACAGGGGTCCATTCCTTCAAGGCTTCCAAGACATCTCTTGGGACACATTAGCATGTACGCTGTGGGCCCCTGTGACGCCAGAGCTATGGAAAGTGAGACTGATCTCCAAAGAATGCTAGGGGTCTAGGAAAAGAGGCCTTGATTCTTCTCTTCAATGTCCTCAAGACATCATTCTTGACTTTGGCTTATGCTTAAGGAAGAAGGACAACGTAGTTCTGATAGGGCCCAAGTGTGGCATCTTGTTTCCAATCAAGTTTCAAGCTTGAATCAGCATGCCGCCCCCATAGACTTGAACAGATGACAATGTTCTCTCAGTGCTTGTCCCTCTATTCTCACTTCTTGCCAAGGATTCTTTCCTTATCCCTTCAATCAGAGTCGGTTTGATTTCTTCTACTTTCTGTGCCCGCTTTCTGTTTGTCAAAGCTGTTTCTTGTTATCTCTCCCTTTAATAGCCTATCCTAGGCCAATCCTCAGACTGTAACCATGCGGCCCTCTTGGGGGACATGTTCACGATGATGTCATAAAGAACGTCAAAATTCTAAGTTGTCCTGACAACCTCCATGCACACAGAATTTCAGAGGTATCTCAGACCAGTCTGACTCCTAACCCTTTCCAGAAAGGAGAGTTTTCCTTTTTCTGGAGTTCTTGTCGGTTTCTAACTTTCTCCTCGAACTTTGAAAGTCCTAGCACAATCTCCCTAGACACTGGTTTCTTTCCTATAAGATTATCCTGGGTTGTATCTCTTATATCTTGTGTAGGCGGCCGAGTGGGTGGACATTCCCCAGAGAAAGTCCTGGACTCCCTCCCAAGTTGAAGTTGCCCAGGCAATCCTCTGATGCACAATGATCGTGTCATCTCCTAGCACTCTGCCAACTCCACCTTGGCAGGTCACATGTTTTCCTTCCTTCTTCCTTTGGGGAAGTGTACCAAATGCGTATATAGATTGTAATAGTCTCGTGGTTCTTTTTCTCTTGCGTATTGATAAGCTATCCTCACAAGGGCTACTTATTTATGATCTCTGTTCGCATCGTACCATGAAATCTATATTTACTAACACTGCTAATGAGATCTGCACCCCTGATGTGAATCAGTGAGGCCTGGACCGCCAAAGCAGAACGTGGGCACTTACCCCGTCTACCACAGGGCCGGCCCCGAATTGTACTTTTGGACCAACCTTTAGCCTGAGCTTGGGAAAACGTGCACCTGTTTTGATTATTTGTGAAGGTGATTAGTAGTAACATCATGGACAGTAACCTTTTCCTGTTGTTCATGGGTTTAGCACGGATCATGTTCTTTGGGGAGTATTCCTCTTCATCTGTTTGGAATGGTTTACCTTTCTGTAGCATCAGTAAGAATTTTAAGGTGATTTTCCATCCTTGGAAGGTCACCTTAGCGATTCTTTTTCAGCCCCCAAAGCTTTATGCCATCATTCTGGACCCCTTTTTGGATCTTTGATTTTTGCTGAATTTATTTCCATAAACCTGCATTAAAACATCCTATATCTTTCAGATAGCTTACATCATCGTCACCAGCATAAGCCTAATCACAGGCCCTCACCACACCCTTGTGCCTCACCATCTCTTTCCCTCACCCCCCCACCGAACTGCTTTGCCTCTGGGAATCCCCAATCAAATGTGCCATGCCACCTGTTCATCATCTGGGTAGGTTTGACATCCTGAGATCAGAAGCTCCAAATTCGAGGTGGACCTTGAAACCCCCTTCATGGACACAGTGTCCTTCTGTCTTTAGTATAATCCAAAGTCAAGAATGTTCTCATGAGGACATTGAAGAGAAGAATTGATGCCTCCTTTCCTACACCTCTAGCATTCTCTGAAGATCAGTCTCACTTTCCAAAGCTCTGGCATCATGGGTTCCCACTGGGTACATGTTAATGTGTCTCTTTTTTGGAAGGGCTTTACAAGTGTGCTGAAATACACCCTTTTATACAGGGCTTCATTTCTTTGTGAAGGCAGTATGTCCGTGAAAGGGGTTGCCAGGACCACGCGAATTTGGAGTTTCTGATCTCAGGATGTCAAATCAACCCAGATAACCACATGTTCTCAGTGCTTAGTTTGACCCAGCTAGGATAGCAAGCAGTCCTACAAGTGACCGGTGCAAATTCAAAGACAACAACCAAGAGTCACGAAAGCAATCACACCTTGGAATGGAGAACATACAGTGATTAAAGAAATACAAAATTAATCATTACAAACTGAGGAGAACAGACTGATAAGCATATCTAAGGGAGATAGTTGAGAAAGACCGTGATGAGTATAATATGGAAAAGAAAAAAGTCCCAGAAAATGGAAGGTGAACAAAAATCACACCTGAATAATCCACAATGAGAGATGTCAGTCTTTACACAGACTCTGCTTGAACGTTTGAAAGTCAGAGAAATTCACAAGCCAAAAGATGGCAGCAAAGGTCAAACCTGCGCTAACTGCTCCAAGCAGGCTCTGAAGCCCTGTTTCAATGAAGCTTGCTGGGACAGCAGAGACACAATTATGACAAATCCCCTGACATCACGGTGGACCCGAAAAACAACCTGCTCTCATCTACACAGTGCCAGACTTGGGCTCAAGTAGCATATTCAAATCCCATTGTACTCAACTGCAGGTGGCCAAAGGAACATGAAAGCGGCCTGCCAGTGGTGTAGTGGTTAGGTCCACAACTTCCAGGTCAGTGATCTGGGATGGGCCGGGTGGAATCCTGAGTGTGAGCCTCCTAACCATTGCTTCAGTCATCCTGGATCTGGCGGCCGAGGTAGTGTAGAGGCAGAGGGGAAGGGATGTTAGACAGGGACAAATTTCCACAGCAAACACAGGAGCATTGTCAGCAAATGTGAGCTCAGTGATGCACTTCTGCCAAAACAAAACCGATTGCAAGTTGCAAAGAATACAAAAACTGAAGCTCAAAAAAAACAAAACAAAAGAAAACAAACACGTTGCCAGTAAGAAGAATAAGATCTCTATGAAGAAACTTAGCAAAACAGGTGAAAGCCATGTCAATTCGAAAACAAGCAAATCTTTGGAGAAAGGAATTATAGAAGACACAAGGAAAAAGAAGGATATTACGGGATCTAGGAATGGAAGAATTAACAGGAAGATGGGCTATAGCCACACAATGGCATACCAGTCAGCCGGATCAAAGGATGCAACCCAGCCATTTGTGACCACCAGAATGGCTGTGAGGGTTTTAGAGAAGTGAAACAAGCCCCAGGGAGAAAGTCAAATACCGTAGGACCTCACTTAAGAGGAGAAGAAAAAACAAGCGGTCAGGAACAGGTGGCACGGGACATTTGATTGGGGGTTCCCAGAGACAAAGCGGGGAGGTGTGAGAGGGTGAAACAGATGATGAGGCACAAGTGTGTGGTGAGGGCCTGCTATTAGGCTTACGCAGGTGAAGATGATGTAAGCTACACGGAAGTCTACATCGATGAGGATGCAAATCGGAAAGATATGGGATGTTCTAATGCAGGGTTATGGCAATAAATTCACCTAAAAGCAAAAAATCCAAAATGTGGTCCAGAATGACGGCATAAAGCTTTGGGGCTGAAAGAGATTGGAGAAGGTGAACTTCCAAGGCTGGAAAATCACCTCAAAATGCGTACTGATGCTACAGAAAGGTAGACCATTCAAAATAGATGAAGAGGAATACTACCCAGAGAACATGCTGCCTTCTAAACCCATGCACCAACGGAAAAGGTTACCGTCCAGGATGTTACTACTAATCACCTTCACGAATAATCCAAACAGGCCCACGTGTTCCCAAGCTCAGGCAAAAGGTTGGTCCAAAAATCCAATTCAGGGCCGGCCCTGTGGTGGAGCGGGTAAGTGCCCACGTTCCGCTTGGCCGGCCCAGGCCTCACTGTTTCACATCACGGGTGCAGATCACATTAGCAGTGTTAGGAAATATAGATTTCATGGTACGGTGCGGACAGGGATCATAAAATAAGTAGCAATGGTGAGGTCACCTTATCAATACGCACCAGAAAAAGAACCGTGAGGCTTTTACACTCCATGAACGCATCTGGTACAATTCCCCAAAGGAAGAAGGAAGGAAAACATGGGACCTGCCAAGGTGGAATCAGCAGAGTGCTAGGAGATGACACGATCATTGCGCATCAGAGGATTGCCCGGGCAACTTCAACTTGGGAGGGAGTCCAGGACTTTCTCCGGGGAAGGTCCACACACTTGGCCATCTACATAAAATGTAAGGGATAAAACCCAGGATAATCTTACAGGAAAGAAACCAGTGTCTAGAGAGAATGTAGCAGGCCTTACAAAGTTCGAGGAGAAAGTCAGAAACTGACAAGAAATCGAGAAAAAGGAAAACTATCCTACCTGGAAAGGGTGAGGAGTCAGACTGGCCTGAGATGGCTCTGAAACTCTGTGTGCACGCAGGTTGTCAGGACAACTTCGAATTTTGAGGTTGTTTATGACATCACGAGGATCATGTCCGCCAAGATGGCCGCACCGTTACAGACTGAGGAGTGGCCTAGGCTAGGCTATTACAGGGAGGGATACCCAGAAACAGCTTTGAGAAACAGAAAGCGGACACAGAAACTGGAAGACATAAAACAGACGCTGATTCGAGGGGTAAGAAAGGAATCCTTGGCAAGAAGCGAGAATAGAGGGACAAGCCCCGAGAGGAGAACGTTGTCATCTATTCAAGTCTATGGGGAGGCCATGCTGATTCAAGCTTGCAACTTGATTGGAAGCAAGAGGCCGGACTTGGGCCTTATCAGACCTACGTGGTCCTTCTGCCTTAAGCATAATCCAAAGTCAAGAATGATGTCTTGAGGACGTTGAAGAGAAGACTCGATGCCTCCTTTCCTAGGCCCCTGGCATTCTTTGCAGATCAGTCTCACTTTCCATAGCTCTGGCGTCACATAGCTAATGTGTCCCAAGAGATGTCTTGGAAGCCTTGAAGGAATGGAGCCCTGTCACGCTTGGGGCATGTCTCTTTGTTTGGAAGTGCTCTACAAGGGTGCTGAAAAGCACCCTTTTCCACAGGGCTTCGTTCCTTCATGAAGGCTGCCCTCCCAGGCTAGTGTGCTCAGTTTGCCCCCAATGAAATTCTCTCCCCCTACCTCTTTCCATAGAAGGATTGTTGATTATGTGTTTTGACACCATATCTAAGGAAGTGGGCTGAAAATTAGAACATTACAATTCTGTTTCAAGAAAAATAAGCAGGCCAGGGCTGAGGATGTAAGGCAAACAAATGGCACAGCCTATAGAAATAAAGTAAGCCCGTATCTAGACGGAATCTAGGGGAACGTTCCAGGATCAGGGGTGAAGTTCGAAACTTCCCAGATCCGGAAAGGAGACAGAAAAATATCTTTCCTGGAAAGAGGGATTCATCAGATTCGTCTAATTTGTCTTGGAAACATTGTGTCTGTGAAGGGGGATGCCAGGACCACCTCGAATTTGGAGTTTCTGATCTCAGGATTTCAAACCAACCCAGATGACCCCGTGTTCTCAGTGCTTAGTTTGACCTGGGCTAGGACAGCAAAGACTCCTTCAAGTGACTGGTGCAAATTCAAAGACAACATCCAAGAGTCATGAAAGCACTCACACCTCGGCCTAGAGAACATACGGTGATTCAAGAAATGCAAAATTAATCACTTGGAATGAAGGGGAACGGACTGATAAGCATGTCTAAGGGGGATAGCTGAGAAATACCATGACGATTACACTATGGAAAAGAGAATAAGGTCCCAGAAAATGGAAGGTGAACAGAAATCACACCTGGATAATCCACAATGAAAGATGATGTCCGTCTTTAGACAGACTCTGCTGGAACGTTTGAAAGTCAGAGAAATTCACAAGCCAAAAGACGGCAGCAAAGGTCAAGCCTGGGCTAAGTGGGAAGGGTGAGTTATGAGGCTGCTCCAAGCGGGCCATGAAACCGTGTGTCCATGAAGCTTGCCGGGACAGCAGAGACACGATTATGAAAAATCCTCTGACATCACAGTGGACCCAAACAACAACCTGGCCTCATCTATACAGTGCCAGAGTTGGGCTCAAGTAGCATATTCAAGTCCCATTGCCCTCAACTGCAGGTTGCCAATGGAACATGAAAGGGGCCGGTCGGTGGTGCAGCGGTGAGGTCCGCACCTTCTGGGTTGGTGGCCCGTGGTGGGCCGGGTGGACCCTCGGGTGAGCCTGCTGAAAACTGCTTCAGTCATTCTGGGGCAGGCATCCGAGGTAGTGCAGAGGCAGATGGGAAGGGACGTTAGACAGGGCCAGACTTCCACAGCAAATACAGGAGCATTGCCAGCAGATGTGAGCTCAGCGATGCACTTCTGCCAAAACAAAACCAATTCAGAGTTGCAAAGAATAGAAAAACAAGCTGAAAAGACAAAATGAAAAACTGCATGCCAGTGAGAAGGATAAGATCTCTAGGAAGAAACTTAGCAAAACAGGTGAAGGCCATGTCAATGGAAAAGTAACAAACGTTGGGGGAAAGAAATTCAAGAAGACACAAGGAGAAAGAAGGAGATTCCAGGATCTAGGAATGGAAGCATAAACACACTTGAAACGTCCATACCAGAGAAAGGAATCTCTGAATTCCATGCAATCCCTGTCAGAGTTGCAGCAATGTTTCCCACGGAGACAGAAGAGGGAATCCTAAAGTTTCTAGCCAGCAACAAGAGACCCTGACTAGGCAAAGGAATCCTCAGGAAAACGAAAAAAGCAGGACATGGCACACTTTCCGATTTCAACACATAGGACGAAGCACTAGGTACCGAGATGGCACAGTCTGGGCCCAAAAACAGGCACACAGACCCATGCAACAGAATCGAGAACCCAGAACCCAACTCAAACGTACATGGACAGCCAATTTTCGAGCAGGGATCCAAGAGGAGACAGTGGAGAAAGGAGAGTCTCTACCATAAATGGTGCTGGGAAGCCTCCACAGCCACATGGAACGCAACGAGAGTACACCATGATGTTACACCTGGCACACACACCACCTGAAATGGATTAAAGCCTTGAATGGCAGACTTGAAACCGTGAACCTTGTAGGAGAAGACCTAGGCAGAGTGCTCTTTGCCATCTGTCTGAGCCGCCTGTTTGGAACAAGCAAGTCCGATTGGGCAAGGGCAACCAAGTCAACAAGAAACCAACGGGACCATGTCAAATGGGGACGCTTCTGCCCAGTGAAGGAAACCATCGACTGAATGCAAAGATAGCACAACAAATGGGAGAGGATGTTTGCAAACCACACATCGGACAAGGGGTGAAAAGCCCGAAGATGCAATCAACTCGCACGTCTCCACAAGAAAAAAAACAACAAGCCAATGAAAACCTGGGCAAAAGATGGAAACAGAGATTTCTGACAAGAAGATCGAAAGAGGGCCAACGGGTGCATGAAAACTTGTTCACCCTCATTAAGTCTCAGGCCAATGCAAATGCAAACTGCAAGGGCACAGCAGCTCACTGTGGTCAGAATGGCTATAAGGAACCAGACAGGAAGCAACAAGTGTCAGAGAGGAGGTGGAGAGAAGGGAAGCCTCCTGCACCATTGGTGGGAGTGCAGACCGGTGCAGCCACTATGCCAAGCAGTGTGGAACTGCCTCAGAACTTTAAGAATCCATGTCCCATATGATCCAGCTATTCCTCTGCGGCGTGTTGATCCAAAGAACTCGGAAACACTACTGCATAGTGTTCAAGCAGAATCTGTCTAAAGACTGACGTCTATCACTGTGGACTATTCACTTGTGATTTCTGTTGGCCTTCCATTCGACAGGACCTTATTTTCTTTTCCATAGTCCAATCGTCATGGTCTTTCTGAGGTATCTCCCTTTGGTATGCTTATCAGTGCGTTCTCCTTCATTCCAAGTTATGAATTTTGCATTTCTTTAATCACCTTAGGTTCTTTAGGCTGAAGTGTGAGTCCTTTCGTGATTGTTGGGTGTTGTCTTGGAATTTTTATAGGTCACTTGTAAGAATCTTTGCTATCCTCGTCTAGTTGACACTGCGCCCTGAGAACTCGTGGTCGTCTTGGCTGGTTTGACATTCTGAGATCAGAAACTCCAGATTCGTGGGGGTGCTGGCAACCACCTTCACGGACAGTATGTCTCTGAGACAAGTTTGCAAAATCTGATGAACTCCTCTCTCCAGGTAACAGATTTTTCTGTCTCTTTTCTGGATTTGGGAAATTTCGAACTTAACCCCTGATCCTTGGGCGCTCCACCAGATTAGGTCTAGATACTGGCTTACTTTATTTCCACAGGGTTTTCTATTGGTTTGACTTACATCTTCAGCTCTGGCATGTGTAGTTTTCTTTAAATATAATGGTAGTATTCTAATTTTCAGCCAACCCCTTCCATATGGTGTCAAAACACAGAGTCAGTACTCTTTCTACGGCAAGAGATAATGGGAGAGAATTTCTACTAATTACCATTACGAATAACCAAAGCAGGCCAACATCATCCCTAATTCAGGCAAAAGATTGATCCAAAAGTCCATTTCAGTGCCAGCCCTGCGGTGTACTGGGTATGTGCCCACATTCCGCCTGGGCGGCCAGGGCTTCATTGGTTAGCACCATGGGTGTGGATCAGATTAGTAGCATTAGCAAATATAGATTTCACGGTATGGTGTGGACAGACATCCTAAAGAAATCGAAATTTTGAAGAGACGTTATGAGTACACACCAGAAAAAGAACCATGGGAATATTACAAACTATGAACGCATCAGGAACACTTCCCAAAATAATGAAGGAAGGAAAACATGTGACCTGCCAAAGTGGAATTTTCAGACTGCTAGGAGATGACATGATCATTGAGCATCAGAGGATTGCCTGGGAAAAGTCATCTTGGGAGGGCCTCCCTGACTTTCTCTTGGGAAAGTCCACCCATTTGGCCTCATCCACAAAAGATAAGAGAGAAAACACAGATTAATCCAAAAGGAAAGAAACCAGCGTCTAGAGGGAAGGTAGCAGATCTTTTCAAGTTCGAGGAGAAAGAAACAGACAAGAAATACATAATGACGAAAACTATCCTACCTGGAAAGGGGGAGTAATCAGACTGGGATGAGATGGTTCTGAAAAACTGTGTGCATGGAGGTCATCAGGACAACTTCGAATTCTGAGGGTGTTTATGACATCACTGTGAATATGTCACCCAAGATGGCCACAGGTTTCCAGCCTGAGGATTGGCATAGGCTAGGATATTCAAGTGAGGGATACTCAGAAACAGCTTTTGCCCACAGAAACAGGGCACAGAAAGTTGAAGAGATCAAAGATATGCTAATTCAAGGGATAAGACAGGAATCATTGGGAAGAAGCCATAATAGAGGGACAAGCACTGAGAGGAGAACATTGCCATCTCCTCATGTCGAAGAGGAGGCTGTTCTGATTCAAGCTTGAAACTTGATTTGAAACAAGAGGTTGGAACTATGAGACCTATGTTGTCCCTCTGCCTCACTCATAATCCAAAGTCAAGAATGATCTCTTGAGGTCATTGTAGAGAAGAATCAAGGCCGCCGTCCTAGGCCACTAGCATTTTTTAAAGAGAAGTCTCACTTTCCATAGCTCTGGCATCATGGGTGCCCACTGGCTACATGCTAATGTGTCACAAGACACCTCTTTGAAGCCTGGAAGGAATGGACAACTGTCATGCTTGGGGTATGTCTCTTGGTTTGGAAGGACTCTAGAAGTGGCTCAAAAGCACCCTTTTGAAGAGGGGGTCATTCCTTGGTGAATGCTGCACTCCAAGGCTAGAGTCCTAAGTTGGGATCAATGAGATTCTCTCCCCCTTCTCTTGCCGTAGAAGGAGTATTGATTATGTGTTTCAACACCACATGTAACGATGTTGGCTGAAAATTAGAACATTATCATTATATTTAAAGAAAAATAAACATGCCACAGGTGAGGATATAAATCAAACAAATAACAAACCCTGTGGAAACAAAGTAAGCCAGTATCTAGACATAATCTAGGAGAGTGTTCAAGGATCAGGGGTGAAGTTCGAACTTTCCAAATCCAGAAATCGACAGAAGGATCGCTCACCTGGAAAGAGAAATTCATCAGATTCGTCTAATTTGTTGCGGAACCATTGTGTCCGTGAAGACGGTTGCCAGGACAACCGCAGATCTGGAGTTTCTGATCTCAGAATCTCTAACCAAGGAAGATGACCACATGTTCTCAGTGCTCAGTGACACCTCGTCCAGGATAGCACAGATTCCTTCAAGTGACCAATGGAAATTCAAAGACAACACCCAACAATCACGAAAGCACTCTCGCAACGGCCAACAGAACATATCGTGATCAAAGAAATGCAAAATTTATAACTTGGAATGAAAAGGGAACAGACTGATAAGCACATCGAAGGGAGATAGCTTAGCAATACCATGATGATTAGCCTATGGAAAAGAAAAAGGTCCCAGAAAATGTAAGGCAAACAGAAATCACAACTGAATAATCCACAGTGAAAGACGGCCGTGTTTAGACACATTCTGCTTAAACGTTTGAAAGTCAGAAAAGTCACAAACCCAAAACCTGCAGTGAAGGTCAAACCTGGGCTAAATGGAATGGGTGAGTTCTGAGACTACTCCAAGCGGGCTCTGAAACCTTGTGTCCATGTGGCTTGCTGGCACAGCACAGACACAATTCTCAGAAATCCTATGACATCACAGTGGACCAGGAAAACAACATGGTTTCATCTACACAGGGCCAGAGCTGGGCTCCAGTAGCATATTGAAGTCACATTCCAAAACAGCAGGTTGCCAATAGAACATGAAAGGGGCTGGCCACTGCTGAAGCTGTGAAGTCCGTGCCTTCTGGGTCCGCAGCCTGTGGTCGTCCATTTGTGCTCTTGGGGTTGAGCCTCCTCACCGCTGGTACAGCCATCCTCGGAGAGTCCTGGGAGGTAGTGTAGAGGCAGATGGGAAGTGACTTTAGACAGTGCCACTCTTGCTCAGCAAATACACCAGCACGACCAGCAGATGTGAGCACTGCCATAAACTTCTGCCAAAACAGAACCAATTAAAAGTTGCAAAGAATAGAAAAACTGAGCCTCAAAAAAAGAAGCATGTCACTAAGAATAATAAGATATCTAGGACTAACCTTCACTAAACAGGTGGAAGCATTGTAAACCGATACTAGCAAAGCTTTGGCTAAAGAAATTCCAGAAGACACAACGAAACGGAAGACTATTCCGTGCTGTTGGAATGGAAGAACTAACACACTTGAAACGTCCATAGTAGATAGAGGAATCTGTGGATTCCAAGCAATCCCAGTCAAAGTTGCAGTGATCTTTCCCACAGAAATAGAAGAGAGAATAATAAAGTCTCTATCCAGAAGGAAAGGACCCTGAATACCCAAAGGAAACCTGAAGAAAATGAACAACGCAGGACGTATCACACTTTCTGATTTCCACATATAGGACGAAGCGCTAGGAACCGAAACGGCACAGTCTGGGCCCAAAAACAGGCACACAAATCCATGGAACAGAATCGAGAGCCCAGAGGTCAACTCACGCATATATGCACATGCATACATGCGCAACACATTTTCAACCAGGGAACCAAGAGTACACAGCGGAGAAAGGAGAGTCTCGACAAGAAACGGTGCTGGGAAGACTGCACAGCCAAATGTGACACAATGAGAGTAGAGCATAATGTTACACTAGTCACACACACCACCTCGAAACGGATTAAAGACTTGAATGGAAGACTTGAAACCGTGAGACTTCTAGGAGAAAACCTAGGCAGCATGCTCGTTGCCATCTGTCTTAGCAGCCTATTTGGAAGAAGCGTGTGTGACAGGAATGGGCAACAAAGGAAACAGGCAGATGGGAAGCGACGTTAGACTGGGCCAGTCTTCCTCAGCAAATACAGCAGCATTGCCAGCAGATGTGAGCACAGCAGTAAACATCTGCCTAAATAAAACCAATCAAAAGTTGCAAAGGATAGAAAAACTGAACCTCAAAAAAGCAAAAAAAGCATGCTAGTAGGAAGAACAAGGTATCTAGGAATAACCTGTGCCAAACAGGTGAAAGCTATGTAAACCGAGAAGTAGCAAAGCTTTGGGGAAAGAAATTCCACAAGATACAAGGAAACGGAAGGGCATCATTGCGCATGGAATGGAAGAAAACGAAGGAAGAATGAAGTATCATCACAATGATACCTTTCTTATCCCTGGAATCAGCATCTCTTTGATCTCTTCAAGTTTCTGTGCCTGGTTTCTGTTGGAAAAGCTGTTTCTGGGTATCTCTCACTGGAGTATCTCAGCCTAAGCCAATCCTGGTACTGTAACCATGCAGCCATCTTGGGTGACACGTTCACTGTAATGTCATAAACACTCTCAGAATTCAAAGTTGTCCTGACAACCTCCATGCACACAGTGTTTCAGAGCCGTCTCCTCCCAGTCTGACTGCTCCCCCTTTCCAGGAAGGATAGTTTTCCTTCTTCTGGATGTGTTGTCGGTTTTCAACTTTGTCCTCTAACTTGGAAAGGTCTACTACATTCCCTCTAGACACCGGTTTCTTTCCTTTAAGATTATCCTGGGTTTTATCGCATATCTTTTGTGGATATGGCCAAATGGGTGGACTTTCCCCAGAGAAAGTCCTGGACTCCCTCCCAAGTTGACGTTGCCCAGGAAATCCTGTGATGCACAATGATCGTGTGATCTCATGGCAGTCTGACAATTCCACCTTGGTGGGTCACATATTTTCCTTCCTTCATGATTTGGGGAAGCGTACAAGATGCGTTCATAGACTCTAATATTCTCATGGTTCTTTTTCTGGTGAGTATTGATAAGGTCTCCTCACAATTACTACTTCTTTATGATCTCTGTGCCAACCATACCTTGAAATCTGGATTTCCTAATGCTAGAAATCTGATCTGTACCCATGATGCTAGCCCCTGAAGCCCGGGCCACGCAAGAGGAAGTTGGGCACTTACCTGCTGCACCACAGGGCCGGCAATGAATTAGACTTCTGCACCAACCTTTGGCCTGAACTTGGGAAGATGTTGGCCTGCTTCAATCATTCGTGAAGGGAATCAGTAGTAACATCATGGAAGGTATTATTTTCCATTGGTTCATGAGTTTAGCATGGAACATGTTCTCTTGCTAGTATTCCGCTTCATCACTTTGCAAAGGTCTACCATTCTGTAGCATCATTAAGCACTTTGAGGTGATTACCAATCCTTGGAAGTTCATCCTCTCTGATCTCTTTCAGCCTATAAAGCTTTAGGCCATAAGTCTGCACCCCTTTTTGGAGTTTTGATTTTATGTGAATTGATTGCCGTAACCCTGCATTCTAACATGCTATAGCTTTCAGATCTACATCCTCATAGATTTAGACTTCTGAGTAGGTTACATCATCTTCACCACCGTAAGGCTAATTACAGGCTCTGACGATACTTGTGCCTAATCAACTCTTTCTCCCTCTGGCCCTCGCCTACTTTTCCTCTGGCAACTACCAATCCCATGTCACATGCTACCTGTTTGTTGGTCCGTTTTTCCTCTTCTCCTGTACGTGAGATCCTGTGGTATTTGACGTTACCCCTGGCGCTTGTTTCAGTTCCTCTAGTACCCTCAGGAGCCATTCTGTTGGTCACAAATGGCTGGACTGCATCCGTTCCGACAGCTGAATGCTATGCCATTGTGTGGCTATAGCCTATCTTCCTTCTCCATTCGTCCCTTGATGGGCATCAGGGAGGCTTCCAAGTCTTGGATATCGGGAGTAAGGCTGTGGTGAACACAGCAGTGCACGGATCTCTGTGCATTACTGTTTCCATGATCTTTGGATATATACGTCACGGAGGAATAGCTGGATCATATGCTAGGTGGATTCTGAAACATTCTGAATTTTCACTCCTTTGTGTAGTGGCTGCATCGGCTCAAACTCCCACCTGCAGTGCAGGAGGCTTCCCTTCTCTCCACCTCCTCTCTGAAACTTGTTGTTTCGTGTCTTCACCCTTATAGCCATTCTGACCACTGTGAGCTGCTATCTCATTGCACTTCGGATTTGCATTGGCCTCAGACTTAATGATGAGGAACATGTTTTCATACAGCCTGTTGGCCATCTTTCTATCTTCCTGGGAGAAGTGTGTGTTTCCATCTTTTGCCCAGGTTTTGTTGGGCTCATTGTTTTTTTTCCTGTGGAGATGTATGAGTTCACTGGATCTTATGGCTGTTCACCCCTTCTCCGATGTCTGTTCTGCAAACATCCTGTCGCAGTTGTGCTGTCTTTGCATTGAGTCGATGGAGTCGTTGGCCGGGTAGAAGCTTCTGCGTTGGATGGAGTCACGCTTGTTTCTTGTTTCTTTTGTTGCCCTTACCCAGTCACACATGCTTCTTCCAAGTAGGCGGCTATGCCAGATGGCAAAGACCAAGCTGCCTGCATTTTCCCACAGAACTTTCATGGTTTCAAGTCTTCCATTCAAAGCTTTAATCCATTTCAATGTGGTATGTGTGCCTGGTGTAACATCATGGTCTAGTCTCATTGTGCCACTTGTGGCTCTGAAGTCTCCCCAGCACTGTTTCTTTTCGGGACTCTCCTTTCTCTGCTGTCTCCTCTTGGCTCCCGTGTCGAAAATGGGCTGCCCATATATGTGGCAGTTGACTGCTGGGCTCAAATCTGTTCCATGGGTCTCTGTGCCTATTTTGGGGGAAAGGCTGTGCTGTACCGGTACCTAGCGCTTTGTCCTATATTTGGCCATCAGAAAGTGTGATACATGCTGCTTTGTTCGTTTTCCTCAGGAATCCTTTTCAAATTCAGGGTCCTTTGTTGCCACATAGAAACTTTAGTATTCTCTCTTCTATTTCTGTGGGAAAGATTGCTGCAACTTTGACTGGGACGACAGGGAATGCAGACATTGCTTTTTCTGGTATGGATGCTTAAAGTGTGCTCGTTCTTCCATTCAAAGAACATGGAATAGACTTCCGTTTCCTTGTGTCTTGTGGAATTTCTTTGCCCAAAGCTTTGCTAGATTTCGGTAGACATAGCTTTCTCCTGTTTGGCCAATGTTATTCCTAGATGTTTTTTTCTTTTTATTGGCATGCTTTCTTTTTTGCTGTTCCTTTTTTCTATTCTTAGCAACATTTAATTGGTTTGTTTTGGCAGAAGTTTATGGCTGTGCTCACATCTGCTGGCCATGCTGCTGTATTTGCTGAGCAAGAGTAGCGTGGTATAACGTTGCTTCCCATATGCCTCTACACTAGGTCACACGCCTGGCCCAGAACGGCTGGATGAGCAGTGAGGAGGCTCACCCCCAGGATTCCATGTGGCCGACCCTGGGTTTCCGACTCAGAATGCAGGGACTTCACGGCTGCCCCACTGGCTGGCCCCTTTCGTGTTCCATTGTCAACCTGCAGTTGAGTGGAATGTACTTTAACATGTTACTTGAGCCCAAATCTGGCCCTGTGTAGATGAGGCCAGCTTCTTTTTCTGGACCACTGTGATGTTGGAGTATTTGTCAGAATCGTGTCTCTTTTCCAATCAGGCTTTGGGGACACAGGGTTTCAGAGCCTGCGTGGAGCAGTCTCAGAACTCACCCTTCCCAGTTAGCCCAGGTTTGACCTTCAATGCAAGTTTTGGGGTTGTGACTTTCTCGGACTTTCAAACGTTCAAGCAGACCCTAACTATACACTGAAGTCAATCACTGTGGATTATTGAGGTGTGATTTCTGTTTGCCTTCCATTTTCTGGGAGCTTGCTTTCTTTTCCATAGTCTAATCGTCATGGTTCTGAGCTATCTCCCTTCGATATGCTTATCAGTGTGTTCTCCTTCATTTCAAGTTAGGAGTTTGGTATTTCTTTAATCACCATAGGTTCTGTAGGCTGATGTGTGAGTGCTTTGGTGATTGTTGGATGTTGTCTTTGAATTTCCATCGGTCATTTGAAGGAATCTTTGCCATCCTAGCCTAGATCCACCTGAGCACTGAGTAAACGTGGTCATCTTGGTTGGTTCGATATTGTGAGATCAGAAACCCCATGTTTGAGGTTGTCCTGGAAACCACCTTCCCAGACACAATGGTTCCAAGACAAATTAGATGAATCTGATGGATTCCTCTCTCCAGGTGAGAGATGCTTCTGTCTCTTTTCTAGATTTGGAAAGTTCAGAACTTCACACCTGATCCTTGAATGCTCCACTAGATTACGTCTAGATACTGGCTTACTTTATTTCCACAGGTTTTGTGATTTGTTTAATTTACCTCCTCAGCTGTGGCATGTTTATATTCCTTTAAATAGAATGGTAATGTTCTAAGTTTCAGCAAACTTCGTTATGTGCGGTTTCAAACACCTAATCAATACTCCTTCTATGGCAAGAGATGGGGGAGAGAATCTCATTGATCTCAACTGAAAACTGTAGCTTGGGAGGACAGCCTTCACACTGTAATGAAGCTTTCTGCAAAAGGGTGCTTCTGCTCACGCTTCCTGAGTCCTTCCAAACCAAGAGACATACCCCAAGCATGACAGGGGTCCATTCCTTCCAGGCTTCAAAGAGATGCCTAGTGACACATTACCATGTACCCAGTGGGTGCCTATGACGCCAGAGCTATGGAAAGTGAGACTTCTCTTCACAGAATATTAGGGACCTAGGACCGAGGCCTCTATTCTTCTCTTCAATGTCTTCAAGAGATCATTCTTGACTTTGGATTATGAGTAAGGCAGAAGGCCAACATAGGTCTGATAAGCCCAAGGTCCGGCCTCTTGTTTCAAGTCAAGTTTCAAGCTTGAATCAGCATGGCCTCCCCATCGACTTGAGGAGATGGCAATGTTCTCCTCTCAGTGCTTGTCCCTCTGTTATCACTGCTTCCCAATGATTCCTTTCTTATCCATTGAATTAGCGTCTCTTGCATCTCTTCACGTTTCTGTGCCCAGATTCTGTTTGCAAAAGCTGTATCTGGTTATCTGTCACTTGAGTATCCAAGCCTAGGCCAATCCTCGGGCTGGAGACCTGCGGTCATCTTGGGTGACATGTTTACCGTGATGTCATAAACACCCTCAGAATTCTAAGCTGTCCTGAAAACCTCCATGCACACAGTTCTTCACGACCATCTCATACCAGTCTGACTACTTCCCCTTTCTAGGTAGGATAGTTTTCCTTGTTCTGGATTCCGTGTCTGTTTATAAATTTATCCTCGAACTTTGAAAGGTCTACTACAATCCCGCTGGACACCAGTTTCTTTCCTTTCAGATTATCCTGGGTTTTATCTCTTATCTTTTGCGGATGAGTCCAAATGGGTGGAATTTCCCCAGAGAAAGCCCTGGAGTCCCTCCCGAGATTGATTTTCCTGGTCAATCCTCTGATGCGTAATGATCGTGTCATCTCCATTTCCACCTTGGCAGGTCACATGTTTTCCTTCCTTCATCATTTGGGGAAGTGTTCCTGATGCGTTCATAGATTGCAATATTCCCATGGTTCTTACTCTGATGTGTATTCATAACGTCTCTTCACAATTTCGACTTCTTTAGGATGTCTGTCTGCACCATACCGTGAAATCTATATTTGCTAATGCTACTAATCTGATCTGCACCCGTGATACTCGCCAATGAAGCCTGTACCACCCAAGTGGAATGTGGGAACTTACCCAGTACACCACAGGGCCGGCACTGAATTGGATTCTTGGACCAACATTTTGCCTGAACTGGGGAAGATGTTGGCCTGCTTTGATTATTTGTAAAGGTAATTAGTAGTAACATCATGGACGGTAACCTTTTCCTTTGGATCCAGAGTTTAGCACGGAACATGTTCTCTTGGTAGAGTTGTTCTTCATCTCTTTGCCACTGTCTACCTTTCTGTAGCATTATTAAGCACTTGGAGGTGATTATCAATGCTTGGAAGTTCATCTTCTCTATCTCTTTCAGCCTCCAAAGCTTTAGGCCATAAACCTGCTTGCCTTTTTGTAGTTTTGATTTTACATGAATTGATTGCCATAACCCTGCATTATAACACCCTATTGTTTTCAGATTTACAATCTCCTAGATTTAGACTTCTTTGTATGGTACATCATCTTCACCACTGTAAGCCTAATGACATTCCCATGCCTCACACTGGTGCCTAATCAACTCTTTCTTCCACTGTTTTCTGCCACCGATTCCCTCTGGGAACCACCAATCCCTTGTCATGTGCTACCGGTTTGTTTCTCCTTATTTTACTCTTCTCCTTGTAAGTGAGATCCTACGGTATGTGACTTTCTCCCTGGGGCTTCTTTCAGTTCCCCTCATACCCTCAGGAGCCATTCTGGTGTCACAAATGGCTGGACTGCACCCTTTCTTGCAGCTGAGTGCTATCCCATTGTGCAGCTATAGCCAATCTTCCTTCTCCATTCGTCCCTTGATGGGCCCCAGGGCGATATCCAAGTCCTGGACATCAGGATTAAGGCTGTGGTGAACACAGCGGTGCAGGGATTCCTATGCGTTGGTGTTTCCAAGTTCTTCGGATAAATATGATGCAGAGGAATAGCTGGGTCATATGGTAGATGGATTCTGAAATTTCTGCGGAAATTCCACACCGCTTTGTGTAGTTCCCGCACCGGCTTACGCTCCCACCAACGGTGCAGGAGGCTTCCCTTCTCTCCACCTCCTCTCCGACACTTGTTTCCTGTCTTGTTCCTTATGGGCATTCTGACCACAATGTGCTGTTATCTGATTGCCATTTGGATTTGCATTGGCCTTAGACGTAAGGATTATGAACATGTGTTCATACAGCTGTTGGCCATCTTTCTATCTTATTTGGTAAAACTCTGTTTCCATCTTTTGCCCAGGTTTTAATGGGCTTGTTGTTTTTTGTCTTGTGTTGGCATGTGCGGTTGTTGGCTCTTTTGGCTATTCAGTCCTTCTCTGATGTGTGGTTTGAAACATCCACTCGCAGTTGTTGTGCTGTCTTTGCATTGAGTGGATGGTTTCCTCGGCTAGGCAGAAGCTTCTGCGTTGGATGCAATCCCATTTGTTTCTTGTTTCGTGTGTTGCCCTTGCCCAGTCACACATGCTTCTTCCAAATAGGCGGCTATGCCACATGGCCATGAGCAAGGTGCCTGGTTTTCTACTAGAAGTTTCAAGGTTTCAAGTCTTCCGTTCAAGGCTTTAATCCATTTAGAGGTGGTGTGTGAGCCTGATGTAACATCATGGTCTACTCTCATTGTGTCACATACGGCTGTGCAGTTTTCCAGCACCTTTTCTTCTTGAGACTCTCCTTTCTCCACTGATCCTCTTGCCTTCCTCGTTGCAAATGGGCTGTCCATGTATGTGTGAGTTGACCTCTGGGCTCTCGATTCTTTTCCGTTGATCTCTGTGTCTGTTTTTGAGACCAGACTGTGCCATTTCGGTACGTAGCACTTCGTCCTACATGTTGAAATCAGTAAATGTGATATGTCCTGCTTTGTTCGTTTTCCTCAGGATTCCTTTGGGTATTCAGGGTCCCTTGTTGCTGGATAGAGACTTAAGGATTCTCTCTTGTATTTCCGTGGCAAAGATTCTGCAACTTTGACTGGGATTGCATGGAATCCAGAGATTGCTTTATCCGTTATGGAGGTTTCAAGTATTTTAGTTCCTACATTCCTATAGCACAGAATACCCTTCCATTTGCTTGTGTCTTCTGGAATTTCTTTCCGCAAAGTTTTGCTAGTTTCCGATTTCCATAGCTTGCACCTGTTTGGCTAAGCTTATTTCTGGAGATCTTATTCTTTTTTTCCTGAGGTTCGGTTTTTCTGTTCTTTTCAAGTTTTCATTAGTTTTGTTTCGGCTGATGTTTATGGCTGTGCTCAGATCTGCTGTCGATGTTGCTGTATTTGCTGAGGAATACTGACGCTGTCTGACGTTGCTTCCCAGCTGCCTCTCCACTACCTTCCATGCCTCCCAGAGAATGGCTGGACCAGCGGTGATGCGGTTCACCCCAGGATTCCGCATGGCCAGCCCCGGGATGCCGACCCAGAATGTGCAGACTTCACCACTGCACCACGGGCCGGCACCTTTCATGTTCCATTGGCAACCTGCAGTTGAGTGGAATGGGACTCGAATATGCTACTTGAGCCCAACTCAAGCACTGTGTAGATGAGGCCAGTTTGTTTTTCTTCTCCACTGTGATGTCAGAGGATTTCTCAGAATTGTGTCTCTGCTGTCCCTGCAAACTTCATAGACACAGGCTTTCAGAGCCTGATTTTAGCAGTCTCACAACTCACCCTTACCAGTTAGCCTAGGTTTGACCTTCGCTTGGGTTTTTGGGATTGTGACTTACTCTGACATTCGAATGTTCAGAGTATGTCTAAAACTGACATCTTTCTTTATGTATTTTCATGTGTGATTTCTGTGTGACTTCCATTTTCTGGGACCGTTTTTTATTTTCCGTGGTAGAATCGTTGATATGGGCTCAGCGAGCTGAAGACTCGAATGAAAGATTGCTTGGACTCTCAAGATCCTGCATTGGTGTTCTTTTATTGCGAGAACAGTACACGATAGCATGGGGACAGGACACATTAGCAGTGAAGAGCTACTGCTGCTGCTGCCTGGGGACAGGACCCATGGCTGGTCAGAGCTATTGCTGCTGCCCTGACTAGAGGGTTAGGGCTTATTTCATAAGGCATGGGTATATGACTTATTTTTACTCGAAAAAGAAATAATGATGTAAAATGTCTTTAAATGATTTCAGTACAGATGGGGTCTGGACATTGTGTTGTCATATTTTTAGATACGAATCTGGCCATATAGATCAGCATGTAGGTGGGAATGCCCTGGGCTTCTCGCCCTGGGGCAGCCCTAATTCATACCATAAATAAATCCACTGGGTCCTATAGTTTGGCATGTAGTCCAGGTCACCTTCAGCTTCCCTAGCTGGGGCAGCCCTGATCCACATCATAAAACCTCCCTGAACCTATTTGGACTGGAAATCTTTGGGGATATGGATGATGGTCAGTCTTCTGTGACTACGTCTGGCTGTACAGGGTCGTAGAGCTGTCCCTAAATGGGGCCATAGGTACACTTAGGCAGTTTAGTGGACCAGAAGGCTTGCCCCATTGAGTTCAAGCCTGACAAGTTATACAGATCCTCTGGAGATGAGAGAATCATTGACAAGAGGTGGTCCAGGAAGAGAAATATTTTTGACATGGATAAGACAAACAATGAAACAGACAACAAAATATCATAAGAAATACAAGCAGTATGTTTAACCCAATGAGTAAGGTTTGAAGTAGTGCAGAAACCTTGTCCTGACTAGGAGTTCAACCAATCATTTAGATTTAGGGTTGGTCAAACATGGATTTAATTTGGTGGCTGGGATACCAAGCCAGAAATATTTTGATGGTAGTCAGGAATATAGACACAACATTCAGTTTTTATAATGGCACAGGTGCCCCCTTGTGCTGCTGTCAAGACATCCAGAGCCATTTGGATTTGGAGGACTGCCTTACACACTTGGGATACTTCTAAATTGAGCGGTGAAATGCTACGTTGTGTATCATTTAATCCCTTCATAGTAAATTTGTCTAGGACTTCCATGTGCAAGACTTGAATATGCTACAAAAGTCGATTCCGAATTGGTGAAAGAAAATTGCGGAAATATGGTCATACCAGTGGAAGACAGGGCTGGTCAAGTGCTGTTGCAAGTTGGGTAGGTTAGCAGGAGGAGATATAGTAAATGTAGTTCCACCTTGCATCCAGACAAAGCCTAGAGTGCATCGTCCAATCTATGCAGGTGGTAGCCAAGGTCATAAATTGGAGCCACACATCCACTGAGCACCGTTAGGGGCTAACCAACGCGTGTTGAGCCATGTATCCCAGTCAGTCTGAAACCAATCAGTATTTTTTTTAAGGCTATGATATGAGAACACATATAACAGGGATTTTTCCCCTTAGGTCGAGTGCTATAATGCCTTGTATCACAGGGGTGATTCTTTTTCCCCAAAAGAAAGTGTCCTTTTACTGAGTTGCGCACTAGTATGAGTGAACCAAATATATTCATCCCAAATTTTGTATTGTCCATCCTGTGTGTATTAATAAGTTGGGGACATTACCTTTGGAACTTGTTCTGTATGATCCAAGTGTGACAAGGCAAATCTAGTTAGTATTTGGACAGTAGTATTGAAGGAAAATGTTTGATTGTGGCCAGGGAACTTCCAGGTGTCAGAGGTAGATGGCCACTAGGAGACATTACTATTAATAATACATGAATCTTGCGGAAGAAAAGAGCTAGAATCTAATATCCATGAATGCCTACTATAGCTTCTACAGAAACATAATTTTTTCTATCTTAAATCACTCTCATTTTTACAAAAGATAGCCAAATCAGGATTAACGGGTTTGCAAATCAAGTGTAGTTTCAATACAACTTGCTCCAATTATTTACATAAGAGCAGCCAGAATAGTAATTGTTCATACAGGCTTTTTAAAATGTGCTTCGCTGGATCTTTTCCTGCGGAATCTCAGATTGAACTGTGAAGGCCTCTAGAGGCTAGAAAAGCCAAGTCAAGGACTTGCCATCAGATTTGGCCTGAAGTACCTACAGATTTGAGTGGTGTTCTCTTTGAGGTCTCCCCAAATATTCAGAGGTTCCTTGCACCTGCCAGATAAGCAAGCTTCCTTACTTACCGGGTAAGATTGCCAAAATCTCAGTAAACAAGGTACCAGGCCTGTGTTTCCGAGTGGCTGTATTCCAGAAAGTCCAATCTTTGTTCCTGAAACGCTGTCTTGTCATATCTGAGGCTGTGTGTTTCAAATATGACATTCCAGTCAAAGCCTTGGTAATATAACCAATGTGTCCTGTTATAAGGAGAACAGATTCTTATGGAACTTATGCAAATATTGCCACTAAATGACCATACTCAGTCACAAAGGGTTTCCAAATTCCTTAGGGATAAGGTAGGGAGAAAAAGATAAATGTTTCAGTTTTGCTCATAAAGGTATAATTTCACCAAATGGCTGTAAGTTATAGTTAGCATAAGAGAAAAGAGAAAAAGATTTCCTTCATTATGAGAAAACAAAACAACACATCAAAACTCAACAATATTTCAAACGGAAGTCCTAAAAATTTGTAATCGTCCTAATCAGTGCACACAGTCCTGTATAATCAATTCTTGAGCTGAATCTTCTGTTAGCAGATCGATGAGCATAGTTTCTGTTAGAATTCTGTCATTTCTTACTCCGTTCAGTTTTACAATCTGAAGGTTTATCAGAAACCTGTCGTTTAGACTCTTTGTGTCAGAATCCTTTCCAGGAATTTCTCGGAAGCTGAAACATATTTGCAAAAGGAAAAAGCATCAGAGTAAAACAACAACTATCTGCAAATGGACAAAGAACTCAAAAGGGCAATTGGCAAAGAAACTTGACTACTTCTGTGACATATAATACTGCCAGATAATAAGTGAACTTATCACTGATAACCAGGGCAGACCAGAATTTTAGGAATGCTATCTAATTTTGAGACGTCTATATTAATAACATTTACCCATCAAATACCAGCTAAGGAAGTCTATTGTCACTTATTTCACAATGTTTCCCATTTAATTTAATAGACCAAATAAGCCAAATTACTTTAGCATTTTCCTCCTTGTAGGAAGAGAGAGCAAATTTTTTGAGAAGTCTCAGGGACCCTCTGAAAATCCTCAGAGTAATCATTCTTCTGTCTACCAGGTCTAAAGAACGCCCTCATTCAGGATTTGAACATTTTTGAGGGAGAAGCTTGTCACAACATATCAAAAGTTTTAAAAATGTTGTTCAAATAGCAAACAACACTCACTGTGAAACAATGCTCAGGTATCCATTCAAAGTGAGAACAGAAAGAGTCAAAAATATTAAGACTCAGCCATTATTTTCACAAAACAGATTTGTCTCTTAGGTAGACGTACTCAAAGGAACAGCTCTTACATCCTCTTTACCAAGAGCAGATCAAAAGTTCAAGAAAATGTATCCTTTTAGAGAAAATCAAATTTGAATTTCTGCACCTACTTATGGTTCACATTCAAACTCATTCACTTAATTGAACTTACTTTAGTCTACTTGAGCAGGCATAAAACTCATTTCAGAATTCCTCCTTCACAAACCTTCTACATCTTTCTTTTTCATTTTCAGTACTTGTCCCAAAGTCTTTCTTTTTTCCTTTCTAGTACATCAGGAGCAATTTATCTTTCTTAACCCATCAAACAAAAATATTTCCATTCTTTATACCTTTTTTACTGAAAACATGCATTTTAACTTCCTTGAATACAGAGCTCTTTTGCTTAGTAATTTCCAGTAGCTTTAATTCCATAGGTTAGTTAGAGCCTTTAACGCTTAACGGACCTAGTAAACACTAAAAAGGTAAACGATTATGAAATGTCTTTTATATCAGCATTCTAAACACTTCACAACTTAAGAAACATGCCACTTCGCAATAAAACACAAGGCACGCTTTTTGATAAACCCAAACGCTTTTTGCCTCTTCAATAAGAAGCCAAAAGTAGATAACTTAGATATGTTTAACAATAATGTGTGAGAGTTCCGTTCTATCCAAAAGTGACCCGCATATTCATCTTTTTATCATTTAACTTAACTTGGCAAAACTCAAGATTGTTACCAAAAAGGATTTCGAAGCTGTTTTTTTCCCCAAGTATACAGACCATAAAAGTTATTGTATTCACTTTTATGAGTTTTATGTATTTAAACCATTTGTTTCCAACAATTATGTTCAGATTACTACGGAAACCTGATGAGGCATTAGACAAAACTGGTCATCATTTAAAGCTATTATTTTGCTGACAAATTTAACAGACAACGTGAACTTATATGACTAGTAAACCGAGTCTGAATGCCTGCATCCTATGCAAATACTGACAAGTATGACAACAAGACTATTTTCAATGAAACCAACAAACTTAAACAAGCTTTCATTTACCAAAGGTTAATTCACGTCACGTTAACTTTGAAAGTCACTCTGTTAATTTGGACTACATTTAGAATTTAAGAAAGCACTTACTTTAAGCCAACTAAACAGAGATCTTAATTTTGGCCAGACCATCCAGGGGTTAAAATATCACACGTATAATGTACACATAGACACATATACACAGAGACTGTACAACTATTGTTGTAAAAACTACTGCCATGAATCTGGTACAATAATATATAGCTCACCAGTTACAAATCAAAACTTTGTTTTGAGCCTTTTTACTAATACTTATGGAGAAGACCCTCAAGATGCTAGACTTTTTGCAAGGGCACACTTATGGCCATTTATCCTTTCCCCTCCTTTTTTTTTTTTTCAGTCTTAAGAATGAGTGATATGCTAGATAGTAGTTCCTGGAGAGGGGGGAAGATAATCCTTTTCATGGTAAAGGAACAAGGTGGAATCTGAACTGCCTCTAGAACTGTATTTCCAGTCTTGCAAGGATCTTCTAAGGACGGTTGCTCTTGATTTCTCAGAAAATGGACTGTAACTTGAAGGACGTTCTAGGTTGATCTACCTGTCCAACTGCACCAGAAAGGCAGAGAGAAACATCACACATTTTCTACCAGCTGGAGTTTCTGGGGCATAACCCATACAATTAAAGTGTTTCTAATTAGTTAGAATGACCCTGAGTGATGAGTCTTAAGGGATGCTTATCTCATTCCCCACGGCAGTAAAGCCAGTGTCCGACTGACAGTGAAGTGGAGAAGGGTGGAGTGCATACAAAGGGCTTGAACTGGCTGGAGGCCGGGGCTCCCAGTACCCGGGTTGAGAATGAAGTTCCTTGCAGAAGGTTTTCAAGTTTTCCGATTTTACAGGAGTTCCAGGTTCTGGTCAAGTCCAGCCTGAACTTAACCAAGACTTGGTGAAAACAGAGGACATGATGAGCAAAACAAAGAAAGGAAATGAAGACATCAGACCTCACCCTCATGGCCGCTCAAAGAGGGTTATCAAGAGAAGACTCACTCAACAGTTCCCGTGCTGGGGCACACTACTGTAGCATGACAGTTCACAGAATAAATCACAGGTCTGCTACCCTCATAGCCAACTCAGTAGGTGACTAAAACACTCAATGAGTCAACCCCAAGAGAGGGCACCCTACTTGGGCTTTCCGGGGTGATCAGGCCCAGAAATGCCAAGTTTGGGCTCCCAGGGGTGGAGGTCATGACTGTTGACAGATTTCTTTGCTTGCCTGTTGCAAAGCTCAAAAGGAGACGAAAATCGCCATTGCAACTCTAAGAAAGATGAAAGAGACAGGTCCATTACCTTGAAAATCCCCCCTGAACCTGGGGCAGCATCCTACCTGTCATTCCTACTGTGGGGTTCCTATAACAAGGGGTGATGGGGGTGTCCCCCAGACTTGCATCCATTGCATATCTTCCCTGGTATGCCTGGAAGTTACAGGTGCCTGGTGAACATCCTTCCTATTCTGCCTGGCAGTAATAGGTGCCTGGTGAATGGTCCCCAAGACAAAGGGAGAAGTTCAAGAGAGAACAGGATGGAGAAAATTAGTGAGGCATTTTCCGCCGCTCTGGGGGACATTCTACCCAATTGCGTGTTGGAGGGCTTCGCATACGCAACCAAAGGTTAGACTTTGGTACTTTCCTTGAACTGGAGTCCCAGTTGGGACATTCACACAGTTCAGAGCATGGTCAGGTGCCATGGGAGGTATCCCAATCCAACCTTAGGAAAAGAAATCTTACAGGGGAGTCTTGCAGATTGCCGACCATCCTAATGACTTAAGTGGCCGACCCGTGCCCACCTAAAATTTGTATATTAGAGATAGAGTCAGGAAGGAATGGAGTAATTCACTCTACATCGCCCTTAGGCTTAAGGTACTGATTCTCTTCAAGCTGAATGCCATGATTTGCCCCATAGAGTAGCCATGGGCAGCAAACGTGGATTCTTACAGCTATCCAAGACAGTTCCTGATGGAGAAGTGAATTTAGA
Organism: Equus asinus; assembly: GCF_041296235.1. Lineage (NCBI taxonomy): Eukaryota > Metazoa > Chordata > Mammalia > Perissodactyla > Equidae > Equus > Equus asinus. The sequence goes on along the minus strand of NC_091809.1, from coordinate 229,772 downwards.
TTCATCCTCGAAACAGAGAGAGGCACAAGGAAGAAAAGGGCACTTACCAGAAGTTGAGCTCAGAAACCGATGAAGCAGTTCCCGGTAGGGGGGCCACAATATATGATGGTGGGTCAGCGAGCTGATGAGTCAGAAGAAAGATTTCTTGGTCTCTCAAGGCCTGGCAGAGGTGCTTTTATTTAGAGAATGGTACAGGATAAGATAGGGACAGGACCCATGGGCAGTAAAGAGTTGCTTCACGGGGACAGGACCTATGGGTAGTGAAGAGCTGCAGGCATGGGAGCTGGACCCATGGGCAGTGAATAGCTGCTGCTGCTGCATGGGGAAAGGAGCCATGGGCAGTCAGATGTCCTGCTTCTGCCCTGAGTTGAGGGTAAGGGCAAATTTTATAAGGCATGTGTACGTGACATTTTTACTGGAAAAAGAAAAGATGATGTAAAAAGCCATTAAATGACTTCAGTACAGATGGAGTCTGGTTATTGTATGGTCGTATAACATTAGATACGAATTTGGCCATATAGACAGGCATGTAGGTGAGCATCGCCTGGGCTTCTCTCACTGGGGCACCTCTAATTCATACCAAAAAAGATTCACCGGGTCATATGCTTTGACTTGTAGGCCAGGTAACCTTGGGCTTTTCGAGCTGGGGCAGCCTTAATCCACATCAATCGTCATTGTCTTTCTCAGCTATCTCCCATAGATACGCTTATCAGTCCGTTCTCCTTCATTCCAAGTTATGACTTTTGTGTTTATTTAATCACCATATGTTCTCTAGGCTGATGTGTGAGTGTTTTCATGATTGTTGGGCATTGCCTTTGAATTTCCATCGTTCACTTGAAGGAATCTCTGCTATCCTAGCCTAGGTCCAACTGAGCACTGAGAACACGAGGTCATCTTGGTTGGTTTGAGATTCTGAGATCAGAAACTCCAAATTCTAGGTTGTCCAGGCAACCACCTTATGGGCATAATGTTTCTGAGACAAATTAGAGAAATGTGATGAATTCCTGTCTCCAGGTAAGATATTTTTATGTCTCTTTTCTACATTTGGGAAGGCTGGAACTTGACCCTGGATCCATGGTCCTTCTAGTAGATTACGTCTAGATACTGCTTTACTTTATTTCTGTAGGGTTTGTAAGTTGTTTGATTTACACCCTAAGCTCTGGCATGTTTATTTTTCATTAAATATAAGTGTAATGTTCTAATTTTCAGCCAACTTCCTCACATATGCTGTCAAAACACATAGTCAATAATCTTCTATGGCCAGAGATGGGAGAGAATTTCACTGGTGCCAAACTGAGCATTCTAGCTTTGGATGTCAGCCTTCACTTTGGATTGGTGATTCCCAGAGGGAATGAACAAATCCAAAAGGCGTGCTGATTTGGGGCATAAAGGATTTGAGGCTGAAAGAGATTAGAGAAGATGAACTTCCAAGGACTGTGAATCTCCTCCAAATGCTTAATGATGCTACAGAAAGTAGACCATTGCAAATAGATTATGGGGAATACTATGAAGAGAATGTGTTCCGTGCTAAACAGATGAACCAAGGGAAAATGTTACCGTCTATGATGTTACGAGTAATTACATTCACGAATAATCACAGCAGGCCATCTTCTTCCCAAGTTCAGGAAAAATATTGGTCCACAAGTAAAATTCAGGGCCAGCCATGTGTTCAGGAGTGTAAGTGCCCACATTCCTATTGGGTGGCCTGGGATTCATGGATTTGCATCACTGGTGCTGATCAGATTAGTAACGTTGGGAAAGATAGATTTCATGGTATGGTGTGTACAGAGATCACAAAGAAGTCGAAATTGTGAGCATACATTAGAGATAGGCAATAGGAAAAAAACATGAAAATATTGCAATCTATGACACATCTGGTACACTTCCCTAAATACAGACTGAAGGAAGTGATGTGACCTGCATAGTTAGAATTGGTGGACTGCATGAGATGCAACAATCATTGCACATCATAGGCTTGAGTGGGCAACTTCAGCTTTGGAGGGACTCCAGGACTTTCACTGGGGAAAGTCTACACATTCGGCCATATTCACAAAATGTAACAGATAAAACCCAGGATAAACTTAAAGTAAAGAAACCATGTCTAGAGAGAATGTAGTAGACATTTAAAAGTTCAAGGATAAAGTTAGAAACCCATGAGAAATTCAGGAAATGGAAAACTATTCAAGCTGGAAAGGGAGAGTAGTCATGTGCATAGAAGATGCTGGGACAACTTAGAAGTTTGAGGGAGTTTATGACATCACAGTGAACATGTCACCCAAGATGGCCTCATGGTTATAGTCTGAGGATTGTCCTAGGCTACGATACTCAAGTTAGAGATACCCAGAAGAGAATTTAAAAACAGAAACCAGGCACTGAAACTTGAAGAGAGAGAATACACGCTGATTAAAGGGGTAAGAAAGAAGTCATTGTGAGGAAGCAATAATAGGGGGAGAAGTGCTGAGTGGAGAACATTGTAATCTACTCAAGTGTATGGGGAGGCCATGCTGATGCAAGCTTGAAACTTGATTTGAAACCAGACGCTGGACTTGGGGCTTATCAGACCTACATTGTCCTTCTTCCTTAATCATAATCCAAAATTAAGAATGATCTCCTGAGGACACTGTAGACAATGATTGATGCTTCCTTTCCTATGCCCCTAGCATTCATTGAAGAGAAGTCTCACTTTCCATGGCTCTGGCATTACAGAGGCCCATTGGGTACATGCTAATGTGTCACAAGATATCTCTTTGAACCCTTGAAGGAATGGACCCCCGTCATGCTTCATGTATGTCCCATTGTTTGACAGGGCTCCAGAATTGTGCTGAGAAGCACCCTATTCCAGACAGCTTCATTGCTTTGTGAGGGCTGCCCTACCAGGCTAGTATGCTTGGTTTGGCTTCAATGAAATTCTCTCCCCGTATCTCTTGAAGTAGAATGATTATTAATATCGTGTATTGACAGCATATGTAAGGAGGTTGGCTCAAAATTAGAACATTACAATTATGTTTATAGAAAAATAAACATGCCAGAGCTGAGGAGGTAAATCGAACAAGTAAAACACTCTATAGAAATATAGTAAGCCAGTATCTAGACGTAATCTAGTGGAACACTCAAGGATCGGGAGTAAAGTTCGAAACTTCCCAAATCCAGAAATGGGACAGAAAAGTATCTTACCTGGAGTGGAGTTCATTGGATTTCTCTAATATGTCTCGGAAACATAATGTCCGTGAAGGCGGTTGCCAGCACAACCTCGAATCTGGAGTTTCTGATCTCAGAATGTCAAAGCAACCAAGACGACCACGTGTACTCAGGGCTCAGTGTCACCTCGGCCAGGATAGCAGTTTTCTACAGGTGACCGATGGAAATTCCAAGACAACATGCAACAATCACGAAAAGACTCAGACCTCGGCATACAGAACATATGGTGATTACAGAAATACAAAAGTCATAGCTTGCAATGAAGGAGAATGGACTGATAAGCATATCGAAGAGAGATAGGTCAGAAAGACCGTAACGATTAGACTTTGGAAAAGAGAAAAAAAATCCCTGAAAATGGAAGGCCAGTAGAAATCACATCTGAATAATCCACAGTGAAAGACTTCAGTCATTAGACAGACTTGGACTGGACGTTTGAAAGTCCGAGAAAGTCACAATGCCAAAAACTGCAGTGAAGGTCAAACCTGGACTAACTGGGAAGAGTGAGTTATGAGACTGCTCCACGCGGGCTCTGAAAGCCTGCATCCACGAAGCTAGACAGGACAGCAGACACACGATTCTGACAAATCCTCCGACATCACTGAGGGCCAGAAAAAGAAGCTGGCCTCATCTACACAGGGCCAGAGGTGGGCTCAAGTAGCATGTTCAAGTCACGTCCCACTCAAATGCAGGTTGCCAATGAAACATGAAATGGGACAGCCAGTGGGGAAGTGGTGAAATCCACGCATTCTGGTTCCAGAGCCCGGCTTCGGCCACATGGAATCCTGCAGGTGAGCATCCTCATGGCTCGTCTAGCCATCATGTTCACCGTGATGTCATAAACACGCTCAGAATTCTAAGTTGTCCTGACAACCTCCATGCACACAGTGTTTCAGAGCCATCTCATACCAGTCTGATGACTCCCCCTTTCCAGGTGTGATAGTTTTCCTTTTTCTGGACTTCTTGTCGGTTTCTAACTTTATCCTCGAACCTTGAAAGTTCTACTACATTCAGTCTAGACAGTGGTTTCTTTCCTTTAAGATAGTCCTGGGATTTATCTCTTATCTTTTGTGGATGTGGCCAAATGTGTGTACTTTCCCCACAGAAAGTCCTGGAGTCCCTGCAAAGCTGAAGTTACCCAAGCAATCCTCTGATGAGCAATGATCATGTCAACTCATAGCAGTCTGGTGTTTCCACCTTGGCAGGTCAGATGTTTTCCTTCCTTCATCATTTGGGGAAGTGTACCTGATGTCTTCATAGATTGTAATATTCTCATGGTTCATTTCCTGGTGTGTATTCATAAGGTTTCCTCACAATTTCTACTTCTTCATGATCTCTGTCGGCACCATACCTTGAAATCTATATTTCCTAATGCTCCTAATCGGATCTGCACCTGAGATGCTAGCCTGCCAGTCCAAGGCCGCCCAAGTGGAACACGGACACTTACCCACTACACCAGAGGGCTGGCCCTGAATTGGACTTTTGGACCAACCTTTGGCTTGAACTTGGGAAGATGTTGGTCTGCATTGATTATTCGTAAAGGTAATTAGCAGTAACACCGTGGACAGCAGCATTTTCAGTTGGCTCACGAGTTTGGCACGGGTGATGTTCTGTTGGTATTGTTCCTCTTCATCTCTTTGCAATGGTCTACCTTTATATTGCATCATTAAGCATTTCGAGGTGATTATCAATCCTTTGAAGTTCATAATCTCTAAACTCTTTCAGCCTGCAAACTTTATCCCTTAAACCTGCTTGCCTTTATGGAGTTTTGATTTTAGGTGAATTGATTTCCATAACCTAGCATTAGAAAATCCTATAGCTTTCAGATTTACATCCTCATAGATTTAGACTTCTGTGTATGCTACATCTTCTTCCCGACAGTAAGCCTAATTACAGGCCCACACCCCACACTTGTGCCTAATCAACTCTTTCTCCCGCCGTCCACTGCCACCCGTTCCCTCTGGGAACCACCAATCCCATATCACGTTCTACCTGTTTGTTGGTCCTTATTTTAATCTTCTGCTCGTAAGTGAGATGCGATGGTATTTGATTTCTCCCTTGGGCTTGTTTCAGTTCCCCTCCCACCCTCAGGAGTGATTCTGCTGTCACAAATCGCTGGACTGCACTCTTTCTTACAGCTGAGTGTTTTGCCTTTGTGTGGATATAGCCCAACTTCCTTCTCCATTGGTCCTTTGATGGGCACCAGGGCGGCTTCCAAGTCTTGTATATCGGGAGTAAGGCTGTGGTGAACACAGTGGGGCACGGATCTGTGTGCATTAGTGTTTTGCAGTTCTTTGGATAAACACACCGGAGAGGAATAGCTGGATCATATGGTAGATGGATTTGGAAATTTCTGAGGCAATGTCACATGGCTATGCCTAGTGCCCTCACCAGTTTGCACTCCCACCAGAGGTGCAGGACTCTTCCCTTCTCTCCACCTTCTCTCTGACACTTGTTGTTTCCTGTTTTGTTAATTATAGCCATTCAGAACACAGGGAGCTGTCATCTCATTGCCGTGAGGATTTGCGTTGGCCTTATACTTAATGGTGTTGAACATGTGTTCATACAGCTGTTGGCCACCTTTCTGTCTTCTTGGGGTAAATCTCTGTTTCCATCTTCTGCCCAGGTTTTAATGGGCTTGTCTTTTCTCTTGTGGAGACGTGTGTGGTCATTGGGTCTTTTGGCTATTCAGCCCTTCTCAGATGTGTGGTTTGAAACATCCTCTCCCTGTTGTTGTGCTGTCTTTGCATTGAGTGGACGGTTTCCCCGGCTGGACAGAAGCTTTTACGTTGGATGGAGGCCTGCTTCTTTCTTCTTTTCTTTGTTGCCCTTTCCCAGTCACACATGCTTCTTCCAAATAGGCGGCTACCCCAGATGGCAAAGAGCAAGCTGCCTGTGTTTTCTCCTAGAAGTTTCACTGTTTCAAGACTTCCGTTGAAGGCTTTAATCCATTTCGAGGTGGTGTGTGTGCCTGGTGTAACATCATGATCTACTCTTATTGTGTTACATGTGGCTGTGCAGTCTTCCCAGCACCATTTATTTTAGAGACTCTCCTTTCTCCACTGTCTCCTCTTGCCTTCCTCATTGCAAATGCGCTGTCCATATATGTGTGAGATGACCCTTGTGTTCTCCATTCTGTTCCACTGGGGTTTGTGCCTGTTTTTGGGACCAGGCTGTGCTGGTTCGGTAATAAGCGCTTCGTCCTACATGTTGAAATGAAAGTGTGATAGTCCTGCTTTGTTCGTTCTCCTCAGAATTCCTTTGGGTATTCCGGGTCCCTTGTTGCTGGATAGAGACTTTAGGATTTTCTCTTCTATTTCTGTGGAAAAGATTGCTGCAACTTTGACTGGGATTGCATGCAACCCAGAGATTGCTTTATCCATTGCGGACGTTTCAGGTGTTTCAGATCTTACATTCCTAGAGCACAGAATACCCTTCTGTTTCCTTGTGTTTTCTGGAATTTCTTTCCCTAAAGCTTTGCTAGTTTTTGGTTTCCATAGCTTGCACCTGTTTGTCTAAGCTTATTCCTAGAAATCTTATTCTTCTTACTTGCATGTTTTTTTCCAGAGGTTCAGTTTTTCTATTCTTTGAAACTTTTCATTGTTTTTGTTTTGGCAGATGTTTATGGCTGTACGCACATCTGATGGCTATGCTGGTGTATTAGCTGGGCAAGAATGACGCTGTCTGACGTTGCTTCCCATCTGCCTCTACACTACCTTGGACGCCTGCCCCAGAATATCTGGACCATCGGTGAGGAGGTTCACCTCCAGCATTCTGCATGGTCTGCCCTGGGTGCTGACCCAGAATTTGCGGACTTCACCACTGCACCACTGACCAGCACCTTTCATGTTCCATTGGAAACCTGCATTTGATGTGGAATGTGAGTTGAATATGCTATTTGGGACAAATCTTGCACTTAGTAGACGAGGCCATTTTGCTTTTCTTCTCCACTGTGATGTCAGAGGATTTCTCAGAATTGTGTCTCTGCTATCATGGCAAACTTCATCGACACAGGTTTGCAGAGCCAGATTTTAACAGTCTCATAACTCACCCTTACCATTTAGCCTAGGTTTGACATTTGCTACAGTTTTGGGGTTTGTGACTTTCTGTGTCTTTCGAACGTTCAGGGAATGTCTAAAACGGACATCTTTCATTGTGGATTATTCAGGTGTGATTTCTGTGTGCCTTCCATTTTCTGGGACGGTTTTTTGTTTTCCATGTTATAATTGTTGAAATGGGCTCGGCGAGCTGAAGACTCGAATGAAAGATTTCTCGGACATTGAAGGTCTGGCACTGGTGCTCTTTTATTTAGAGAATAGTATGGGATAGCATGGGGACAGGACCCATAGGTAGTGAAGAGTTGCTGCTGCTCCCTGTGGATGGGACCCATGATCAGTCAAAGCTCCTGCTGCTGCCCTGAGTTGAGGGGTAGGGCTAGTTTTATAAGTCATGGGTACATGATTTATTTTTACTGGAAAAAGAAATGATGTGGTAAAATGTCTTTAAATGATTTCAGTGCAGATGGGGTCTGGTTAATGTGCAGTCATATAACTTTAGATACGGATCTGGCCCTGTAGATCAGCATGTAGGTGAGGATGCCCTGAGCTTCTCTCCCTGAGTCAGCCCTAATTCACCTGCTCATATAGTTTGGCATGTAGGCCAGATCACCTTGGGCTTCCCTAGCTGGGGCAGCCTTAATCCACATCATAAACACCCCCTGAACCCATTTGGACTGGAGAGGTTTGGGGATATGGACGATGGTCAGTCTTCTGTAACTACTTATGGCTGTACAAGGTTGCAGAGCTGTCCCTAAATGGGGTCATAGGTACAGGTAGGATGTTCAGTGGACTGGAAGCCTTCACCTGTGGAATTCAAGGCTGACAAGGTATACAGAGCCTCTGGAGACGGGAGAATCATTTGACAAGAGGTGGTCCAGGAGGTGAAACTTTTTTCACATGCGGATGACAGACAATGAAACAGACAACAAACTATAATAAGAAATACAAGCAGTATGTTTAACCCAATGTATAACGTATTGAAGTAGTGCAGAAACCTGGTCCTGACTTGGAGTTCAACCAATCGTTTAGAGTTAGGGTTGATAAGACATGGATTTAATTTGGTGGTTGGGATAGGAAGCCAGAAAAATTTTGACAGTAGTCAGGAATATAGACACAACATTCAGTTTTTATAATGGCATAGGTGCCCCCTTGTGCTGCTGTCAAGACATCCAGTGTCATTTGGATTTGGAGGACTGCCTTACACATTTGGGATACTTCTAAATTGAGCAGTGAAAGGCTATGTTGTGCATCATTTAATGCCTTCATAATAAATTTGTTTAGGACTTCCATGTGCAAGACAACACTTTCGATTCCTAATTGGGGAAGGAAAATTGTGGAAAGATGGTCATACCAGTGGAAGACAGACCTGGTTCAGCGCTGCTGCTGTTGGGTAGGATAGCAGGAGGTGATGTAGTAAATGGAGTTCTACCCTGCATCCAGCTAAAGCCTAGTGCGCATCGTGCAATCCACTTAGGTGGCAGCAAAGGCCATAAATTGGAGCCGCATAGCCACTGAGCACCATTAGAGACTAACCAAAGCGTGCTGGGCTGTCTATCCCAGTCAGTCCCAAACCAATCAGTACTTTTTTAAGACTATGATATGAGAACACATATAACAGCGAATTTTTCCCATAGGTCGGCTGTTATTAGGCCATGTATCACAAGTGTGATTGGTTTGTTCCCAACAGAGAGTGACCTTTTACTGAGTTGACCACTAGTAGGAGTGAACCAAATACATTCATCCCAAATTTCATATTGTCCATCCTGTGTGGATCGATAAGTTGGGAACTTTCCCTTTGGAACTTGTTGTTTCTGATCCACCTGTGACAAGGCAAATCTAGTTAGTATTTGGGAGTAGTTTTAAAGGAAAATGTTTGATTGTGGCCAGGGAACTCGCAGGTGTCAGACATAGATGAGCACAAGGAGACATTACGATTAGTAATAGATGAATCTTGTGGATGAAAAGAGCTAGAATCTAATATCCATGAATGCCTACTATAGCTTCTACAGAAACATAATTTTTTCTCTCTTAAATCACCCTCATTTTTACAAAAGATAGCCAAATCAGGATTAACAGGTTTGCAAGTAAAGTGTAATTTCAATACAACTTGCTCCAATTATTTACATAACAGCTACAAGAATAGCAATTGTTTATACAGGCTTTTTAAAGTATGCTTTCTTGGAAATTTTTATGAGGAATCTCGGATTCAACTGTGAAGGCCTCTAGAGGCCAGAAAAGGCAAGCCAAGGATTTGCCATCAGATTTTGCCTGCAGTACTTACAGATTTGAGTGGAGTTCTCTTTCAGGTCCCCCAAAGTATTTGGAGGTTACTTGCACCTGCCAGATAATCACGCTTCCTTACTTAACGGGTAAGATTGCCAAAATCTCTGTAAACACGGTACCAGGCCCATGTTTCTGAGTGGCCGTATTCCAGAAAGTCCAATCTTTGTTCCTGAAATGCTGTCTTGTCATATCTGAGCCTGTATGTTTCAAATATGACATTCCAGTCAAAGCCTTGGTAATATAACCAATGTGACCTGTTATAAGGAGAACAGATTCTTATGGAACTTATGCAACTATTGCCACAAAATGACCATACTCAGTAACAAAGGGTTTGACAATTCCTTAGGGATAAGGTAGGGAGAAAAAGATAAATGTTTCAGTTTTGCTCATAAAGGTATAATTTCACCAAATTGCTGTAAGTCAAAGTTAGCATAAGAGAAGAGAAAAAGACTTCCTTCATTATGAGAAAACAAAACACATCAAAACTCAACAATATTTCAAACAGAAGTCCTAAAAAATTATAATCGTCCTCATCAGTTCACACACTCCTGTATAATCAATTCTTGAGCTAAATCTGTCCTTAGCAGATCGAGGAGCTTAGTTTCTGTTACAATTCTGTAGTTTCTTACTCAGCTCAGTTTGACAATCTGAAAGTTTATCAGAAACCTTTAGTTTAGATCCTCTGTGTCAGAATCCTTTCCCAGAATATCTCGGAAGATGAAACATATTTGCAAAAGAAAAAAGCATCAGAGAAAAACAACAATTATCTGCAAATGGACAAAGGACTCAAAAGGGCAATTGACAAAGAAACTTGCATACTTCTGTGACATATGACCCTTCCAGATAATAAGTGGACTTATGACTGATAACCAGGACAGATCAGAATCTTTGGAATTCTATATAATTTGAAGACACCTATATTAATAACATTTACCCATCTAATACCACCTAAGAATATCTATCATCACTTGTTTCACAATGTTTCCCAAGGAATTTAATAGAAAAAATAAGCCTAATTAGTTTAATGTTTTCCTCCTTACAGGAACAGAGAGCAAATTTCTTTGAGAAGACTCAGGGGCCCTCTGAAAATCCGCAGAGTAACTTCTCTTCTGTCCACCAGGTCAAAAGAAAGACTTCATTCAGGATTTGAATATTTTTGAGGGAGAAGCTTGTCAAAACATATCCAAAATTTTTTAAATGCTTCTTCAAATAGGAAACAACACTCACTGTGAAACACTGCTCAGGTATCTATACAAAGTGATGACAGAAAGAGTCAAAAATCTTAAGAGTGACCTCAGTCATTATTTTCACAAAACACGTTTCTCTCTTAGGTAGACTTACTTAAAGGAAGAGCTTTTATAACCTCTTTATCAAGAGCAGATCAAAAGTTCAAGAAAAAGTATCCTTTTAGAGAAAACCAAATTTCAATTTCTGCACCTACTTTTCTTGAACATTCAAACTCATTCACTTAATTGAACTTACTTTAGTCTACTTGAGTAGGCATAAAACTCTTTTCAGAATTTCTACTTCACAAACCTTCTACAACTTTCTTTTTCGTTTTCAGAATGTGTCAACTGTTTCTTTTTTCCTTTCTAGTACATTAGGACAAATTTATGTTTCTTAACCCATCAAACAAAAATATTTCCATTCTTTATACCTTTTTTACTGAAAGCATACATTTTAACTTCCCTGAATACAGAGCTCTTTTCCTTATTAATTTCCTGTAGCTTTAATTCCATAAGTTAATTAGAACATTTAAGCCTTAACAGATCTACTAAACACAAAAAAGTAAGCAATTATGAATTGTCTTTTATATCAGCATTCTAAACACTTCATAACTTTAGAAACATGCAGCTTTACAATAAAACACAGGCATGCTTTTTGATACACCCACACGCTTTTAGCCTCTTCAAGAAGAAGCCCAAAGTAGATAACTTAGATATGTTTATTAATAATGATTCAGTGTTTCATCCTATCCAAAAATGACCCGCATATTCATCTTTGTATCATTTAACTTAACTTTGCAAAAGTCAAGATTGTTACACAGAAAAATTTTGAAGCTGCTTTGTTTCAACAAGTATACTGACCATAAAAGTTATTGTACTCACCTTTATGAGTTTTATGTATTTAAACCCTTTGTTTCCAACAACTATGTTCAGATTACCTATGGAAACCTCATGAGGAATTAGAGAAAACTGGTCACCATTTAAAGCTATTATTTTACTGACAAATTTAAGAAAGTGAACTTATATGACTAGATAACCCAGGCTGAAATGCCTGCATCCTATGCAAATACTGACAACTCTGACAAGAAGATAATTTTCAATCAAACCAACAAACTTTAACAAGCTTTCATTCACCAAAGGTTAATTCACATCACATTAACTTTGAAAGGCACTGAGTTAATTTCTACTACATTTAGAATTTATGTAAGCACTTTCTTTAAGCCAACTAAACAGAGATCTTAATTTTGGCCAGACCATCCAGGGGTAAAAATATCACATGTATAATGTACACATAGACACACATAGACAGAGACTGTACAACCATTGTTTTAAAAACTACTGCTGTGAATCCGGTACAATAATATAAAGCTCACCAGTTATGAATCCACACTTTCTTTTGAGCCTTTTTACTAATGCTTGTGGAGAAGACCCTCGAGATGGTAGACTTTTTGCAAGGGCGCACTTATGACCATTTATCCTTTCCCCTCCTTTTTTTTTTTCAGTCTTAAGAATGAGTGATGGGCTACATAGTAGTTCCTGGAGAGGGGGGATGAGAATCCTTTTCATGATAAAGGAAGTAGGTGGAATCTGAACTGCCTCTAGAGCTGTCTTTCCAGTCTTGCAAGGATTTTGTAAGGACAGTTGCTCTTGATTTCTCAGAAACTGGACTGAAACTTGAAGGACATTCTAGGTTAATCTACCTGTCCAACTGCACCAGAAAGGCACAGAGATACATCACAAATTTTCTCCCAGATGAAGTTTCTGGGGCATACCCATACAATTGAAAGTGTTTCTAATTAGAATGACCCTAAGTGGTGAGTCTCTTGGGATGCTTACGTCATTCCCCATGGCAGTAAAGCCAGTGTTGGACTGACAGTGAACTGGACAAGGGTGCAGTGCCTACAAAGGCCTGGAACATGCTGGAGGCCGGGGCTCCCAGTAGCCGGGTTGAGAGTTAAGTCCCTTGCAAAATATATTCAAGTTTTTCAATTTTACAGAATGTCCAGGTTCTGGTCAAGTCCAGCCTGAACTTAAGCTCGACTTGGTGACAACAGAGGACATGATGAGCAAAACAAAGAAATTAAAAGAAGACACCAGACCTCACCCTCATGGCCGTTCCCAGAGGGTTATCATGATAAAAGTCACACAACAGTTCCCATGCTGGGGCACACTACCCGAGCATGACAGTTCACAGAATAAATCACAGGTCTGCTACCCTCATAGCCAACTCAGTAGGTGACTAAAATACTCAATGAGTCAACCGGAAAAAGAGGGCACCCTACTTGGGGGTCGTCGGGGTGATCAGGCCCAGAAAGCCAAAGTTTGGGCTCCCAGTGTTGGAGGACTTGACTGTTGAAAGATTTCTTTGTTTCCCGGTTGCAAAGCTCAAAAGGAGACGAAAATGGCCATTGTAACTCTAAGAAAGATGAAAGAGACAGGTCCATTACCCTGAAAATCCCCCCTGAACCTAGGGAAGCATCCTACCTGTTGTTCCTACTGTGGGGTGCCTATAGCAAGGGGTGATGGGGGTGTCCCCCAGAATTGCATCCCTTGGATACCTTCCCTGCTATGCCTGGCAGTAACAGGTGCCTGGTGAACATCTTTCCTATTCTGCCTGGAAGTAATAGGTGCCTGGTGAGTGGTCCCCAAGACAAAAGGAGAAGTTTAAGAGAGAACATGATGGAGAGAAATAGTGAAGAAGTTTCCGCCATGCTGGGGTCATTCTACCCAATGCGTGTTGGAGCCATTCTCCAAAGAAGGGTTTCCAATACTCAGCCAAAGGTTAGACGTTGGTACTTTCCCTGAACTGCAGTCCTGATTGGGACATTCACACAGTTCAGATGGTCAAGTGCATGGGAGGTATCCCAATCCAGCTTTAGGGATAGAAACCTTCCACGAGAGTCTTGGAGATTGCCAACCATCCTAATGACTTAAATGGCTGACCCGTTCCCACGTAAACTTTATGTATTAGAGATAGGGTCAGGAAGGAATGGATTAATTCATTCTACATCACTCTTAGGCTTAAGGTACTGATTCTCTTCAAGCTGAATGCCAGATTTGCACCATAGAGTAGCCATGGGCAGCAAACATGAATTCATACAGCTATTCAAGACAGTTCCTGATGGAGAAGTGAATTTAGATCCATCCTCGAAAAAGAGAGAGGCACAAGGAAGGAAAGGGCACTTACCAGAATTCGAGCTCACAAACCAATGAAGCACGATCCCCATATGGGCCACAAGATATGATGTGGGGTCGGCAAGCTCAAGAGTTGAAAAGATTTCTTGGACCCTCAAGGTCTGGCAGTGGTGCTCTTTTATTTAGAGAATGGTACAGGATAGCATGGGGACAGGACCTATGGGCAGTGAAGAGCTGCAGGCATGGGGACAGGACCCATGGGCAGTGAAGAGCTGCTGCTGCTGCTGCATTGGGAAAGGACCCACGGGCAGTCACATCTCCTGCTGCTGCCCGGAGTTGAGGTTAAGGACTAATTTTATCAGGCATGGGTACGTGACTTATTTTTCCTGGAAAAAGAAAAGATGATGTAAAAAGTCATTAAATGATTTCAGTTCAGATGGGTTCTGGATATTGTGTGGTCATATAACTCTAGATACGAAACTGGCCCCATAGATAGGCATGTAGGTGAGCATGACCTGGGCTTCTCTCACTGGGGCACCTCTAATTCATACCAAAAGAAATTCAATGGGTCATATAGTTCTGCATGTTCACCAGCTAACCTTGGGCTTTCGAATGGGGGCAGCCTTAATCCACATCAATCCTCATGGTCTTTCACAGCTGTCTCCCATAGATATGCTCATCAGTGTGTTCTCCTTCATTCCAAGTTAGGAATTTTGTATTTCTTTAATCACCATGTGTTCTCTAGGCCGATGTGAGTGCTTTCGTGATTGTTGGGTTTTGTCCTTGAATTTCCATCGTTCACTTGAAGGAATCTTGGCTATCCTAGCCTAGGTCCAACTGAGCACTGAGAACACGAGGTCATCTTGGTTGGTTTGACATTCTGAGATCAGAAACGCCAAATTCTAGTTTGTCCTGGCAACCACCTTATGGACATAATGTTTCCGAGACACATTAGAGAAATCTGATGAATTCCTCTCTCCAGGTAAGATATTTTTATGTCTTTTGTTCTGAATTTGGCTAGGCTAGACCTTGACTTCGGATCCTTCATTGCTCCAGTAGATTACGTCTAGATGCTTGTTTACTTTATTTCTGTAGGGTTTGCTAGTTGTTTGGTTTACATCCTCAGCTCTGGCATGTTTATTTTTCGTTAAATATAAGTGTAATGTTCTAATTTTCAGCCAACTTCCTCACATACGGTGGCAAACCACATAATCAATACTCTTCTATGACAAGAGATAGGGGGAGTGAATTTCATTGGGGCCAAATGGAGCATTTTAGCTTTGATGGCAGCCTTCACTTTGGATTGGTGGTTCCCAGAGGGAAAGAAAAAATCCAAAAAGCTGTGCAGATTCGCGGCATAAAGCTTTTGAGGCTGAAAGAGATTAGAGAAGATAAACTTTCAAGGATTGTGAATCTCCTCCAAATGCTTAATGATGCTACAGAAAGTTAGACCATTGCAAATATATTAAGAAGAATACTACAAATACAACGTGTTCTGTGCTAAACTCATGAACCAAGGGAAAATGTTACCTTCTGTGAGGTTACTACTCATTACCTTCACGAATAATCACAGCAGGCCAGCTTCTTCCCAAGTTCAGGCAAAAGATTGGTCCAAAAGTAAAATTCAGGGCCAGTCATGTGTTCTGGTGTGTAAGAGCCCACGTTCCTACTCTGTGGCCTGGGACTCATGGATTCGCATCACGGGTGCTGATCAGATTAGTAACATCGGGAGAGATAGATTTCATGGTATGGTGTGGGCAGAGATCATACATAAGTGGAAATTGTGAGCATACCTTATACATATGCACCAGGAAAACAACATGAATATATTGCAATCTATGACGCATCTGGTAGACTTCTCAAATACAGAATGGAGGAAGTGATGTGACTTGCATAGGTGGAATTGTCGGACTGCACAGGATGACACGATCATTGAACATCAGAGGATTGGCTGGGCAACTTCAACTTGGGAGGGACTCGTGGACTTTTTCTGGGGAAAGTCTACATATTTGGCCATATCCACAAAATGTGACAGATAAAACCAAGGATAAACTTAAAGTAAAGAATTCAGTGTCTAGAGAGAATGTAGTAGACATTTAAAAGTCCAAAGATAAAGTTATAAACAGACAAGAAATCCAGGAAGTGGAAAACTATCAGACTGGTATCAGATGGCTCTGAAATACTGTGTGCATGGAAGATGCCGGGACAAATGAGAAGTTTGAGGGTGTTTATGACATCACGGTGAACATGTCACCCAAGAGGGCCTCATCTATATAGTCCGAGCATTGTCCTAGTCTACGATACTCAAGTGAGAGATACCCAGAAAAGAATTTAAAAACAGAAACCAGCACTGAAACTTGAAGAGTTAGAATTGTCGCTGATTAAAGGGATAAGAAATAAGTCATTGTGGAGAAGCAATAAATAACAGAGAGACAAGCACTGAGTGGAGAACATTGTGATCTACTCAAGTAGATGTGGAGGCCGTGCTGATTGAAGCTTGCAACTTGATTTGAAACCAGAGGCTGGACTTGGGTCTTATCAGACCTACGTTGTCCTTCTGCCTTAATCATAATCCCAAATCAAGAATGATCTCCTGAGGACATTGTAGAGAAGGATCGATGCTTCCCTTCCTATGCCCCTAGCACTCATTGAAGAGAAGTCTCACTTTCCATAGCTCTGGCATTACGGAGGCCCACTGGGTACATGCTAATGTGTCACAATACATCTCTTTGAACCCTTGAAGGACTAGAACCCCGTCATGCTCCAGGTATGTTGCATTGTTTGGCAGGGCTCCAGAAGTGTGCTGAGAATCACCCTTTTCCAGAGGGCTTCATTGCTTTGTGAGGGATGCCCTACCAGGCTAGTGTGCTCAGTTTGGCTCCAATGAAATACTCCTCCCCCATCTCTTGGAGTAGAATGATTACTGATGACGTGTATTGACATCATGTGAAAGAAGCTTGTCTTCAAATTAGAACATTACAATTATGTTTATAGAAAAATAAACATGAGGTTGTAAATCAAACAAATAACACACCTTATAGAAATACAGTAAGCCAGTATCTAGACGTAATCTAGTGGAACGTTCAAGGATCGGGGGTCAAGATCGAATCTTCCCAAATCCAGAAATGAGACAGAAAAGTATCTTACCTGGAACGGAATTCATCACATCTGTCTAATTTGTCTCGGGTACATTATGTTCATGAAGAAGGTTAACATGACAAACTAGAATTTGGAGTTTAAGATGTCAGAACGTCAGACCAACCAAGATGAACACGTGTTCACAGTGCTCATTTTGACCAAGGCTAGCATGGTAAAGATTGCTACAAGTGACCAAGGTAAATTCAAAGACAACACCCAACAATGAAAAGCACTCACACGTAGGCGTATAGAACATAGGGTGGTTAAAGAAATAGAAAATTGATACCTTGGGATGAAGGAGAACTGGCTCACAAGCACACCAAAGGGGGAAATCTGAGAAAGACCATGATGATTATACTATGGAAAAAAAAAAGGGCTCAGAATAGGGAAGGCAAACACAAATAACACCTGAATACTCCACAACGAAAGGTGTCAGACTTTAGACAGACTCTTCTTGAACTTTTGAAAGTCAGAAAGTGTCACAAACCAAAAAACTGCAGCGAGGTAAAACCTGGGCTATCTGGAAAGGGTGGGTATGAGACTCCTCCAAACGTCCTATGAAACCCTGTGTCCATGAAGCTTGCCGGGAGAGCAGAGACACAATTATGACAAATTCTCTGACATCGCTGTTGACCGAAAATACAAACTGGCTACATCTACTCAGTGCCAGAGTTGGGCTGAAGTAGCCTATTTAAGTCACATTCCACTCAAATGCAGGTTGCTGAGGGAACATGAATGGGGCTGGTCACTAAAGAATTGGGGAAGCCCACACACTCTGAGTTGGCAGCCAGGAGTTGGCAGGGTAGAATCCTGGGGGTAAACCTCCTCACCGCTGGTGCAGCCATTCTTGGGCGGGAGTGGGAGATAATGTAGAGGCAGATGAGAAGCGACATTAGACAGGGCCACTCTTCCTCAGCAAATACAGGAGCATTACCAGCAGATGTGAGAACAGTGATAAATCTCTTTCAAAAGGAAACAAATTAAAAGTTGCAAAGAATAGGAAAATTGAACCTCAATAAAAAAGAAAAAGGATGCCAATAAGAAGAATAAGATACCTAGGAATAACCTCACCCCAACAGGTGAAAGCTCTGTAAACAGAAAACTAGCAAACCTTTGCAGAAAGAAATGGGAGAGGACACAAGGAAGCGGAAGGATATTCCATGCTCTTGAAATGGAAGAATTAACACACTTGAAATGCCCACACCACATAGAGAAATCTCTTGATTCCATGCAGTCCCAGTCAAAGTTGCAGCAATATTTCTCACAGAGATAGAAGCGAGCATCCTAAAGTTCACATCCAGCAACAAAAGACCCCGAATAGCCAAAGGAATCCTGAGGAAAAAGAACAAAGCTCAAGGTATCACACTTTCTGATTTCAACATATAGGACGAAGAAATTGAAATGGAAACAGCGCAGGCTGGGATGCAAAACAGAGAAACAGAACCATGGAACAGAATCAAGAGCCCAGAGGTATAGGGACACATATACGGACAGCCCATTTTCGATCACGGCGCCAAGAGGAGACAGTGGAGAAAGGAAAGTCTCTACAATGAACGGTGTTGGGAAGAATGCAGAGTCTCATGTAAGACAAGGAGAGTAGACCATGGTGTTACACCAGGCACAAACACCAACTCGAAATGGATTGAAGTCTAGAATGTAATACTGGAAACCATGAGACTTCTGGAAGAAAACATAGGTAGGGTGCTCTTTGTCATTTTTCTTAGCCTCATATTTGGAAGAAGCATATCTGTCTGGGAAAGGGCAATAAAGGAAAGAAGAAACAAATGGGACTACATCAGACACAAAAGCTTCTGCATAGCCAAGGAAATCATTGATTCAATGCAAAGACAGCAAAACAACTGGGAGAGGATGTTTGCAAACCACACATTGGTGAAGGGGTGAATAGCCAAAAGATCCAATAAACTCATACGGCTCCACAAGAAAAAAAAAAAAACAAGCCCCATTAAAATCTGGGCAAAAGCTGGAAACAGACATTTCTCCCAGGAAGATAGAAAGATGGCCAACAGGCTGTATGAAAACATGTTAATCATCATTAAGTCTCTGGTCAGTGCAAATCTGAAAGACAATGAAATAGCAGCTCACGGCAGTCAGAATGGCTATAACGATGAAGACAGGAAATAAGTTTCGGAGAGGAGGTGGAGAGAAGAGAAGCCTCCTGCACTGCTGGAGGGAGTGTAAACAGGTGCAGCCCACGACACAAAACGGTGTGGAATTGCCTTAGACATTTCCGAATACATCGACCATATGATCCAGCTATTCCTCTGTGGTGTGTTTATCCAAAGAACTTGGAAACACTCATACACAGAGATCGGTGCATACCTCTATTTACCCTGGCCTTATTCCCGATATCCAAGACTTGGAATCCTGCCTGGTGCCCATCAAGGGATGAATGGAGAAGGAAGATGGGCTATAGCCACACAAAGGCATAGCACTCAGCTATAGGAACGGATTCAGGCCAGCCATTTGTGATCACCAGAATGGCTCCTGACGGTTTTAGGGGAACTGAAACAAGCCCCAGGGGTATGGTCAAATACCACAGGCTCTCACGTACAAGGAGAAGAGCAAGAACGGACCGACAAACAGGTATCACATGATAATGGATTGGCATTTCCCAGAGGGAAAGTGGGGCAGTGGCCGGAGAGAGAAAGTGTTGATTAGGCACAGGTGTGTGGTTAGGGACAGTAATTAGGCTTACGTTGGTGAAGATGATGTAACCTACTCTGAAGTCTAAATCTATGTGGATGTAGATCTGAAAGCTATAGGTCATTATAATGTTGGGTTACGGCAATCAATTCACATAAAACCAAAACTCCCAAAAGAGATGCAGATTTACAACCGGAAGTTTTGGAGACAGAAAGAGGTTAGAGAAGATGAACTTCCAAGTATTGGTAATCACCTCAACATGCTCAATGTTGCTACAGAAAGGTAGTCCTTTGCAAAGAGATGAAGAGGAATACTACCAAGAGAACATGTTCCGTGCTAAACTCATGAACCAACAGAAAACGTTACCGTTCATGATGTTACTGCTGATTCCTTCACGAATGATCGAAGCAGGCCAACATCTTCACAGGTCAGGTCAAAGGTTGGTCCAAAAGTGCAATTCAGGGCTGGCCCTGTGATGTAGCAGGTAGGTTCCTACGTTCCACTTGGGCGGCGCGGGCATCACCAGCTAGCATCAGGGGTGCAGATCAGATTACTAGCATTAGGAAATATAGATTTCAAGGTATGGTGGACACAGAGATGATAAAGAAGGAGAAATTGTCACGAGACCTTAACAATATGCACCAGAAAAAGAACCATGAGTATATGACAATCTATGAACGCATCAGGAACACTTCCCCAAATGATGAAGGAAGGAAAACATGTGACCTGCCAAGTGGAATTTTTAGACTGCTAGGAGATCACACGATCATTGTGCATCAGGGGATTGCCTGGGCACCTTCCAATTGGGAGGGCCTCCAGGACTTTCTCTGAGGAAAGTCCACCCAATTGGGCATATACACAATGGATAAGATATAAAACAAGGGATAATCTTAAAGGAAAGGAACCGGTGGGTAGAGGGAATGTAGCATACCTTTCAAGTTCCACGAGAAAGTTAGAAACTGACAAGAAATCCAGAACAAGGAAAACTATCCTACCTGGAAAGATGGAGTCATCAGACTGATAAGAGATGGCTCTGAAACACTGTGTGCCTGGAGGTTTTCAGGACAACTTAGAATTCTGAGGGTGTTTATGACGTGACGGTGAATGTGTCACCCAAGATGGCAGCAAGTTTAGAGTCCGAGGATTGCCGTGGCTAGGATACCCACGTGAGAGATATCCAGAAACAGCTTTTCCAAACACAAACCGCACACAGAAACTTGAAGAGATCAAAGAGGCACTGATTCAAGGGATAAGAAAGGAATCATTGGGAAGAAGGGATACTAGAGGGGCAAGCACTGAGAGGAGAACATTGTTATCTACTCAAGTAGATGTGGAGGCCGTGCTGATTGAAGCTTGCAACTTTATTTGAAACAAGAGGCTGGACTTGGGGCATATCAGACCTACGTTTTCCTTCTGCCTTACTCATAATCCCAAGTCAAGAATGATCTCTTGAGGACATTGAAGAGAACAATTGAGGCCTTCTTTCCTAGGCCCGTAGCATTCTTTGAAGAGAGGTCTCCATTTGCATAGCTCTGGCGTCACAGGGTCTCACTGGGTACATGCTAATGTGTCCCAAGACATCTCTGTGAAGACTTAAAGGAATGGATGATGGTCATGCTTGGGGTGTGTCCTTTTTTTTGGAGGGCTGTAGAAGTGTGCTTAAAAGCACCCTTTTCGAGAGGGCTTCGTTCCTGTGTGAAGGCTGCCTTCCCAGGCTACAGTGCTCAGTTGGGCTCCAATGAAATTCTCTCCACCACCTCTTGCCATGGAAACAGTATTGATTTCTTGTTCTGACAACATATGGAATGAGGTTTGCTGAAAATTAGAACATTGCCATTATGTTTAAATAAAAATACACCTGCCAAAGTTCAGAATGAAAATCACACCAATAGGAAACCATGTAGAAATAAAAAGCCCAGTATACATACGTAATCTGTTGGAGCATTCAATGATCAGGGGTCAAGTTTGAAACTTCCCAAATCCAGAAAAGAGACAGACAAATCACTTACCTGGAGGGAGGAATTCATCACATTTCTCTAATTTCTCTCGAAAACATAATGTCCGTGAAGGTGGTTGTCCGGACAACCTCGAATCTGGAGTTTCTGATCTGAGAATCTCAAACCTACCAAGACAACCATGTGTTCTCAGGGCTAAGTGTCACCTGGGCTGGGATAGCAAAGATTCCTACAAGTGACTGATGGAAATTCCAAGACCACACCCAACAATCATGAAATGACTCACACCTCGGGCTACAGAACCTATGGTAATTAAAGACATACAAAACTCCTAACTTGGAAAGAAGGTGAACGCACTGATAAGCAAATCGAATGGAGATATCTCAGCAAGACCATAACAATTAGACTATAGAAAAGAAAAAAGGATCCCGGAATATGGAGGCCAACAGAAATGAAAGCTGACTAATCCACAGTGAAAGACGTCAGTCATTAGACACACTCTGTTTGAACGTTTGAAAGTCAGAGAAAGTCACAAAGCCAAAAACAGCAGCAAAGGTCAAACTTGGCCTAAATGAGAAGGGTGAGTTATGAGACTGCTCCCTGCGGGCTCTGAAACCCTGTGTCCACGAAGCTATACCAGACAGCAGAGACACGATTCTGACAAATCACCCAACATCACAGTGGGCCAGAAAATCAAGCTGGCCTCATCGACACAGGGCCAGAGTTGGGCTCAAGTAGCATATTCAAGTCACAATCTACTCAACTGCAGGTTGCCAATGGAACATGAAAAGGGCCAGCCAGTGGGGACGTGGTGAAGTCTGCACATTCTGGTTCAGCAGCCCAGGACTGGCAATGTGGAATCCAGGGGGTGAGCCACCTCACCGCTCGTCCAGCCATTCTGGGGAAGGCGTCTGACGTAGTGTAGAGGGAGATGGGAAGCGACGATAGACATCGCCATTCTTCCTCAGGAAATGCAGCAGCATGGCCAGCAGATGTGAGCACAGCCATAAACTTCTGTCAAAACAAAACCAATTGAAAGTTGCAAAGAATAGAAAGACTGAACCTCAAAAAAGAAAGCATGCCAGTAGGAAGAAAAAGATATCTTGGAATAAACGTGGCCAAACAGCAGAAAGCTATGGAAACAGAAAACTTGCAAAGGTTTGGGCGAAGATATTACAGAAGACACAAGGAAACGGAAGGCTATTCCATGCTCTTCCAATGGAAGAACGAACATACTTCAAATGTCCATACCGCATAAAGCAGTGTCTGGATTGCATGCAGTCCCAGTCAAAGTTGCAACAATCATTCCCACAGAAATACAAGACAGAATCCTAAAGTTTCTATTCAGCAACAAAGGACCCGGAATAGCCAGAGGAATCATCAGGAAAACGAACAAAGCAGCAAGTCTCACACTTTCTGATTTCAACATATAGGACGAAGCCCTAGGTACGGAAACAGCACAGCCTGGCCCCCAAAATAGGCACACAGACTCATACAACAGAATGAGAGCCCGGAGGCCAACTCACACATCTACTGACAGCGCATTTTCGAACAGTGAGCCTAGAGGAGAAAGTGGAGAAAGGAGAGTCTCCACAAGAAACGGTGCTGAGAAGACTGCACACCAACAGGTAACACAATGAGAGTAGACCATGATGTTACACCAGACATACGCACGACCTCGAAATGGATTAAAGCCTTGAATGGAATACTTGAAACCATGCAACTTCTAGGAGACAACCCAGGCAGCTTGCTCTTTGCCATCTGGCTTGGCTGCCTATTTGGAAGAAGCACTTATCAGTGGGCAAAGGCAACAAAGGAAACAAAAAACAAGCGGGACTCCATCCAATGCAGAAGCTTCTGCCCAGCCAATGACTCCATCGACTCAATGCAAAGACAGCACAACTGTGACAGGCTGTTTGCAAACCACACATCGGAGAAGGGGTGAGTAGCTAAAAGATCCAATGAACTCATACGTCTTCACAGGAATAAAAACAACGAGCCAAATAGAACCTGGGCAAAAGATGGAAACAGACATTTCTCCCAGGAAGATAGGAAGATAGCCAACAGGCTGTATGAAAACATGTTCATCATCATTAAGTCTCTGGTCAATGCAAATCCGAACGGCAATGAGATAGCAACACACAGTGGTCAGAATGGCTATAAGGATGAAGACGGGAAACAATAAGTTTCACAGAGGAGGTGGAGAGAAAGGAAGCCTCCTGCACTGCTGGTAGGAATGTGAACCAGTGCAGCCACTACACAAAGTGGTGTGGAATTGCCTCAAAAATTTCAGAATCCACCTACAACATGATCCATCTATTCCTCTGTGGCGTATATATCCAAACATCATGGAAACACTAATGCACAGAGATCGATGCACTGCTGTGTTCACCACAGCCTTACTCCCGATATCCAAGACTTGGAAGCGTCAGTGGTGACCATCAAGAGATGAATGGAAAAGGAAGATCGGCTATAGCCACACGATGGTATAGCTCTCAGCTGTAGGAATGGATGCAGTCCAGCCATTTGTGACCACCAGAATCGCTCCTGATGGTCTTAGGGGAACTGAAGCAAGGCCCAGGGATAAGGTTGAATACCACAGGATCTCATGTACAAGGAGAAGAGGAAAAACGGAGCAACAAAAAGGTAGGACGTGACATGGGATTGGTAGTTCCCAAAGGGAAATGGATGCGGGGATCTGAGGGAGAAAGAGTTGATTAGGCACAAGTGTGATGAGGGCCTGTAATTAGGCTTACAGTGGTGAAGATGATGTAACCTACACAGAAGTCTAAATCTATGAGATTGTAGATGTGAAAAGCTATAGGATGTTATAATGCTGGGTTACGGCAATCAATTCACATAAAATCAAAACTCCAAAAAACGGTGCAGATTTACGGCCTAAGCTTTGGAGGCTGAAAGAGATTAGAGAAGATGAACTTCCAAGGATTAGTAATCACCTCCAAATGCTTAGTGATGCTACAGAAAGGTAGACCTTAGCAAAGAGATGAAGCGGAATACTAGCAAGAGAATATGTTCCATGCTAAACTCATCAACCAAAGGTAAATGTTACCGTCATTCATGTTACTACTGATTCCCTTCACGAATAATCGAAGCAGGCTAACATCCTCCCACGATCAGGCCAAAAGTTGGTCCAGAAGTCCAATTCATTGGCGGACCTGTGATATAGCAGGTAAGTGCCCGCGTTCCACTTGGGCGGCCTGAGCTCCACAGGATAGCACCACGATTTTGGATCAGATTACTAGCGTTAGGAAATCCAGATTTCACGGTCTGGTGGGCAAAGACATCACAAAGAAGTAGAAATGGTGAGGGAAACTGAGCAATATGCACCAGAAAAAAACCATGTGAATATTACAATCTATGGACGCATCAGCTACACTTCCCCAAATGATGAAGGAAGGAAACATGTGACTTGCCTGGTGGAATTGTCAGACTGCTAGGAGATGACATGATAAGTGTGCATCAGGGGATTGCCTGAGCAACTTCAACTTGGGAGGGAGTCCATGACTTTCTCTGGGGAAAGTCCACCCATTTCACCATATCCACAAAACATAAGAGATAAAATCTTTGATATTCTTAACGGAAAAAGACTGGTGTGTAGAGGGAATGTAGTAGACCTTTCAAAGTTCGAGGAGAAAGTTAGAAACCGACAAGAAATCCAGAACAAGGAAAACTATCCTACCTGGAAATGGGGAGTGGTCAGACTGGTATGCGATGGCTCTGAAACACTGTGTGCATGGAGGTTGTCAGGACAACTTAGAATTCTGAGTGTGTTTATGAACATGTCACCCAAGATGGCCACATCTATACAGTCCGAAGATTGGCCATTGTGTGGCTATAGATCGTCTTCCTTCTCCATTCGTCACTTCATGGGCACCACGTAGGCTTCCAAGTCTTGGATATTGGGAATAAGGCTTTGGTGAACACAGTGGTGCATGGATCTCTGAGCATTAGTGTTTCCAAGTTCTTTGGATATATATGCCACAGAGGAATAGCTGGATCATATGGTAGATGGATTCTGAAAATTCTAAGGCAATTCCACTGCACTTTGGGTAGTGGCTGCACCTGATTACACTCCCCCCAGCAATGCAGGAGGCTTCCCTTCTCTCCACCTCCTCTCCGAGACTTGTTGTTCCCTGTCTTCATCCCTATAGCCATTCTGACCACTGTGAGCTGCTATCTCATTGCCGTTCGTATTTGCATTGCCAAAGATTTAATGATGATGAACATGTTTTCATACAGACTGTTGGCCATCTTTTATCTTCCTGGGAGAAATATCTCTTTCCATCTTTTGCCCACGTTTTATGGGGCTCATTGTTTTTTTATTGTGGAGACATATGAGTTCATTGGATATTTTGACTAATCACCCCTTCTCCGATGTGTGGTTTGCAAACATCCACTCGCAGTTGTTGTGCTGTCTTTGCATTGAGTCGATGGAGTCGTTGGCTGTTCGGAAGCTTCTGCGTTGGATGGAGTCCCGCTTGTTTCTTGTTTCCTTTGTTGCCCTTGCCCAGTCACACATGCTTCTTCCAAATAATCGGCTAAGCCAGATGGCAA
This sequence comes from Equus asinus, assembly GCF_041296235.1. Taxonomy (NCBI): domain Eukaryota; kingdom Metazoa; phylum Chordata; class Mammalia; order Perissodactyla; family Equidae; genus Equus; species Equus asinus. The sequence continues at coordinate 203,543 of NC_091809.1, read as the reverse complement.
AGAGCAAGCTGCCTGCGTTTTCTCCTAGAAGTTGCATGGTTTCAAGCCTTCCATTCAAGGCCTTAATACATTTCCAGGTGGTGTGTGTGGCTGGTGTAACATCATGGTCTACTCTCATTGTGATACATGTGGCTGTGCAGTCTTCCCAGCACCATTTCTTATCGAGACTCTCCTTTCTTTTTTTTTTTTTGAAATTTAAAGAAAAAATTTATTGAAGATCTTAAAAACAATTCCTAGAAGATTGACTTTTCCAGAAAACTGCAGCTACACAATGCATTGCGTCTATCATGTTAAAACGTGCATTAGACACAAATACAAAAACCATGAAACAAGCCACCATTCTTCAACAATCTTAGCAAAGATAGAATGCCTAAGAAACGACATGGATGACTTGCAAAGGATGGGCTCTTTACTTTAAGCACCATTTAAAAAAAAAGCACAAATGGGTGAGTGTGTTCAGTTATATACACTGAATTGAACCTTTGGCACTAGGAATCAGAGCATTTTGTCATATAGCATTAACACATATTATAAAAGTGCGTAGTGTCAAAGGAATAGAACCACCAGCATTCAAAAGCACCTTTGTCAACTAGGCAATAAAACACTCTACAGTATGTCTCTCCATTGTCCATCATGAATACACTGGTAGTAACTTTGAAATGAAAAAAAAAAAAAGGAGCTGTAACCCCTTTTATTTTCTCTGTTTAAAATCAAACAGAAAACAAACAAACATCAATTCTGTTATACACTGACATTTTCAAAGTACATCATTTGTACAAGAGAAGGACTAAGAACAAAAATGTGTTTACAGAGATCCAAACATAAGTGAGTGTCAGCGCCTCTCACACAGCTTTCCGGTGGTACTCAGGGGGAGCCACTTCATAATCGCTGGCACTAAACAAAGTTGCAGAATTCTTTGCCAGGTATTTGAGGAAATCATGAAGATAATTCAGTAATAAAGCAAGGCTCTTCTCATCCAGAGGTGTATAGGCCAACATTGCTCCAATTCGTACAAACAATCTCAGTAGATGTGGCACTCCATACACCTGAGACATGGGAGCATCAGGGTGTTCTCAAGGATTTCAGCATACTGTGGTCTCTCAAATTTGTAGAATAGCTGAGTGCCCAACATTACATTGAAGTATTCCTTTATCCCTGCCACAACTTCGTTAACAGCATACTCCTTATTGTCTGTGTTTCCTCGAGATTTCTTATAATTTGCATAATCCTCTAGAATGGAATCCACATTCTTCTTGGCAGGAAGATAAAAAAGCTGTTTTTGCCGGGTAATTAAGTCCCAGTCATCAACAAGCCATGGTTATAGTTCTTCAGGAATCTTGACTTTAACTTCAACTCTGTTCATGAATGTTTCCTCATTTTCAACAGTAGGATCTACTCGAGCCCTTTTCTTGAGAGGAGGCTGAGGTGTCTCACTGGTACTGCCACCATCTCCATTTCCAGGTGTTTTCTGCTTGTTCTTTTTTGTTTTCACTTCAACGTTTTTCTGCTGCAGCCCAGATGTCTTCTTTCCTGGAGCAGCCCCTCTCATCTTCCCCTCTGCATATTGCTCCTGATTGGCTTTTTGAAGTTCTCGCTGTTTCTGCAGATTGGTGTCCACGTATTTGAGTACTCGGCTTTCTGGAACCCATTCATCCCAATTTTTATTCCAACCACTGTAATGTATAAAATATTTCACTTGCTTGTCCTTTATGGCAACCTTTACACACTTTGCTTCATAAAGAAGAGGTCCATGAAAGCACAGCACTCGCTCACCCTCCTGGAATTTAGGCTTCGGGTCCTGCTTCGGCGCCATTTATCCGAGACTCTCCTTTCTCTGCTGTCTCCTCTTGGCTCCTTGGTCTAAAATGGGCTGTCAATATATGTGGGAGTTGACCTCTGGGCTCTCGATTCTGTTCCTTGTGTCTGTGTGCCTCTTTTTGTGGCCAGCCTTTGCCGTTTCAGTACCTAGCAGTTCGTCCTATATGTGGAAATTCGAAAATGTGGTACTTGCTGAGTTGTTCATTTTCCTCAGGATTCCTTTGGCCTTCACTGCTCCTTTGTTGCTGGATAGAAACTTTAGGATTCTCTCTTCTATTCCTGTGGGAAAGATTGCTGAAACTTCGATGGGGCTTGCGTGGAATCCAGAGATTGCTTTATCCAATATGGACGTTTCAAGTGTGTTCGTTCTTCCATTTGAAGAGCGGTGAATAGACTTCCGTTTCCTTATGTGTTCTTTAATTTCTTTCCGCAAAGCTTTCCAGTTTGTTGGTCCTTGTTTGTCTCTTCTCCTTGTAAGTGAGCTCCTACGGTACTTGAGTTTCTCCCTGCGAGCTGTTTCACTTCCAATGAAACCCTCAAGAACCATCCTTCTGGTCACTAATGGCTGGATTCTCTCTTTTGTTATGGCTCAGAGATATGCCATTGTGTTCATAAAGCCCAGCTTCCTTCTCCAATCTTCTTTCTCTATTCGTCCTTTGGCTTGATGGACATCAGGGCGGCTTCCCAGTCTTGGATAACGGGAGTAAGGCCAGGGTGAACACAGGGGTGCACATATATCAGTGCACAACTTCTTCGAAGGTCTTTGGATAAACCCGCCACTGAATAATAGCTGGATCATATGGTAGAATCCATCTACCATGGATGGATTCTGACATGTCTGAGGCAATTCCACACTGATTTGCGTCGTGGCTGCACCAGCTTACACTCACAGCAGCACTGTAGGAGTCTTCCCATCTCTGCAGCTCCTCTCTGACACTTGTTTCCTGACTTTTTACCTATAGTCATTCAGACCACAGTGAGCTGCTATCTCACTGCCATTTGGATTTCAATTGCCCTGAGTCTTGATGATGATTAACATGTTTTCATACACCTGTTGGCCATCTCTATCTCTTCTTCGGTGAAATCTCTGTTTCCACCTACTGCCCAGGTTTTAATGGGCTTATTTTTTTTTCTCTTGTGGACACATATGAGTTCACTGCATCTTTTGGCTGTTCACCCGTTCACCGATGTGTGGTTTTCAAACATCCTCTCCCAGTGGTTGTATTGTCTTTTCATTGAGTCGATGGTTTCCTTGGCTGGGCAGAAGCTTTTGCATTTGATGTAGTCCCATTTGTTTCTTGTTTCCGTTGTTGCCCCTGCCCAAGCAGACATGCATTTTACTTATAGGAGGCTAAGACAGATGTCAAATAGCATGCTGCCTAGGTTTCCTTACAGAAGTCTCGTGGTTTGCAGTCTTACATTCAAAACTTTAATCCATTTTGTGTTGGTGTTTGTGCCTGGTGTAACATCGTTCTCTACTCTCCTTGTCTTACATGAGGCTCTGCAGTTGTCCTAGCACCGTTTATTGTAGAGAATTTCCTTTCTCCACTGTCTCCTCTTGGTTCTGTGGTCGAAAATGGGCTGTCCATGTATGTGTGCGTATACCTCTGGGCTCTCGATTGTGTTCCATGGTTCTGAGTGTCTGTTTTCATCCCAGCCTGCGCCATTTCCAATCCTATTTCTTCATCCTATATGTTGAAATGAGAAAGTGTGATACATTGAGCTTTGTTCGTTTTCCTCAGGATTCCTTTTGCCATCCGTGGTCTTTTGTTGCTGGATGTGAACTTTAGGATGCTCGCTTCTATCTCTGTGAGAAATATTGCTGCAACTTTGCCTGGGACTTCATGTAATCTAGAGATTGCTTTATCCGGAGTGGAGGTTTCCAGTGTGTTAATTCTTCCATTTCAAGAGCATGGAATATCCTTCTCCTTCCTTGTGTCTTCTCCCATTTCTTTCCACAAGGTTTGCTAGTTTTTGATTTACCAAGCTTTCACCTGTTGGGGCGAGGTTATTCCTAGGTATCTAAAGCTTCTCACTGACATTTTTTTTTGAGGTTCAATTTTCCTATTCTTTGCAACTTTTAATTTGCTTCCTTTTGACAGAAGTTTATCGCTGTTCTCACATCTGATGACAGTGCTCCTGTATTTGCTAAGGAAGAGTGGCCCTGTCTATCGTCACTTCTCATCTGCCTCTACACTCCTTCCCACGTCTGCCACAGAATGGTTTGGCCAGCGGTGAAGAGGTTTAACCCCAGTATTCCACCCTGTCAACTCCAGGCTTCCGACCCAGAATGCACGGACTTCCCCAATTCTCCACTGGCCGGCCCCTTTCATATTCCTTTGGCAGCCTGCAATTCAGTATAATGTGACTTAAATATGCTACTTCAGCCCAAGTCTGGCACTGAGTAGACGTAGCCAGTTTGCATTTTTGGTCAACTGCAAAGTCAAACAATTTGTCAAAATTGTGTCTCTGCTGTCCAGGCAAGGTTCATGGACACAGTGTTTCTGAGCACGTTTGGAGCAGTCTCATTCTCACCCTTTCCAGGTAGCCCAGGTTTTACCTCACTGCGGTTTTTTGGTTTGTGACACTCTCTGACTTTCAAAAGTTCAAGCATAGTCTGCCTAAAGTCTGACATCTTTCCTTGTGGATTATTCAGGTTTGATTTGTGTTTGCTTTCCCTTTTCTGAGCCCATTTTGCTTTCCATAGTATAATCATCATGGTCTTTCTCAGATTTCTCCCTATGGTATGCTTTTCAGTCAGTTCTCCTTCATCCCAAGGTATTAATTTTCTATTTCTATAATCACCCTATGTTCTATAGGCCTACGTGTGAGTGCTTTTCATTTTGGGTGTTGTCTTTGAATTTACATTGGTCACTTGTTGCAATCTTTGCCATGCTAGCCAAAGTCAAAGTGAGCTTGAGAACACGTGGTCATCTTGCTTGGTCTTACCTCCTGAGATCTTAAACTCCAAACTATAGGTAGTCATGGCAACCTCCTTCATGAACATAATGTATCTGAGACAAATTAGACGAATCTGATGAATCCGCTTCAGGGAAGGTACTTTTCTGTTTCATTCCTGGATTTGGGAAGTTTCGAACTTGACCACCGATCGTTGAACGTTCCCTTAGACTACGTGTAGATATTGGTTTACTTTATTTCTATAGGGTGTGTTGTTTGTTTGATGTACATCCTCAGATCTGGCATGTTTATTTTTCTATAAAGATAATGGTAATGTTCTAATTTTGAGCCAACCTCCTTACATATGGTGTCAATACACGTTATCAATAATCGTTCTACTCTAAGAGATGGGGGAGAGTATTTCATTGGAGCCAAAGTGAACACACTAGCCTGGCAGTGCAGCCCTCACAAAACAACGAAGCCATCTGGAAAAGGGTGTTTCTCAGCACACTTCTGGCGCCCTGCCAAAAAATGAGGCATACTAGAAGCATGACGGGGTTCCATTCCTTCATGGGTTCCAAGAGATGTATTGTGACACATTAGCATGTACCCAGTTGGCCTCCGTAATGCCAGAGCTATGGAAAGTGAGACTTCTCCTCAATTAATGCTAGAGGCAAAGGAAAGGAGGCATCAATCCTTCTCTACAATGTCCTCAGGACACCATTCTTGATTTTGGATTATGATTAAGGCAGGAGAATTTGTACGTCTGATAAGCCCCAAGTCCAGCCTCTGGTTTCAAATCAAGTTTCAAGCTTGAATCAGCATGGCCTCGCCATATACTTGAGTAGATGACCATGGTCTCCACTCAGTGCTTGTCCCTGTATTATTGCTTCATCACGATGACTTCTTTCTTACCTATTTAATCAACGTCTATTCTATCTCTTCAAGTTTCAGTGCTTGGTTTCTGTTTTTAAATTCTTTTCTGGGTATCTCTCACTTGAGTATCGTATCCCAGGATAATCCTCAGACTATAAAGATGAGGGCATCTTGGGTGACACGTTCACTGTGGTGTCATAAACACCCTCAAACTTCTAAGTTGTCCCGGCGTCTTCCTTGCACACAGTGTTTCAGAGCCATCTCATACCACTCTGACACTCACCCTTTCCATTTCCTGGATTTCTTGTCGGTTTCCAACTTTATCCTTGAACGTTTAAATGTCTAGTACATTCTCTCTAGACACTGGTTTCTTTATTTTAAGTTTATCCTGGGTTTTATCTGTTACATTTTGTGGATATGGCCGAGTGTTTAGACTTTCCCCAGTGAAAGTCTTGGAGTCCCTCCCAAGTGGAAGCTGCCCAGGCAATCCTCTGACGTGCAATGATCGTGTCATCTCATGCAGGCTGACAATTCCACCTATGCAGGTCACATCACTTTCTTCCCTCTGTATTTAGGGAAGTGTACCAGATGTGTCATAGATTCCAATATTTTCATGTTTTTTTCCTGGTGCATATCTATAAGGTATGCTCACAATTTCCACTTATTTATGATCTCTATCTGCACCATACCATGAAACCTATCTTTCCTAATGTTACTAATGTGATCCGTACGTGTCATACGAATCCATGAATCCCAGGCCGCCCACTAGTAACATGGACTCTTACACACCAGAACACATGGCTGGCCCTGAATTTTACTTTGGGACCAATTTTTTGCCTGAACTTTGGAAGAAGCTGGCCTGCTGTGATTATTCATGAAGGTAATTAGTAGTAACCTCATAGACGGTAACATTTTCCCTTGGTTCATGAGTTTAGCATGGAAGACGTTCTCTTCCTAGTAGTCCTCTTAATCTATTTGAAATGGTCTACCTTTCTGTATCATCATTAAGCATTTGGAGGAGATTCACAATCCTTGGAAGTTTATTTTCTCTAATGTCTTTCAGCCTCAAAAGCTTTTTGCCACAAATCTGCATGCCTTTTTGGATTTTTTCTTTCCCTCTGGGAAACTCACATCCAAAGTGAAGGCTGCCATCCAAAGCTAGAATGCTCAGTGGCCCCAGTGCAATTCTCTCCCCCAATGTATTGCCATAGAAGAGTATTGATTATGTGTTTTGACACCATAATGAGGAAGTTGGCTGAAAATTACAACATTACACTTATATTTAATGACAAATAAACATGCCAGAGCAGAGGATATAAATCAAACAACTAACAAATCCTACAGAAATAAAGTAAACCAGTATCTAGACATAATCTACCCGAACGATCAGGGATCCGGACTCAAGTTCGAGCCTTCCAAAATTCAGAAAAGAGACATAAAAATATCTTACCTGGAGAGAGGAATTCATCAGATTTGTCTAATTTGTCTCAGAAACATTATGTCCATAAGGTGGTTGCCAGGACAACCTAGAATTTGGAGTTTCTGATCTCAGAATGTCAAACCAACAAACATGACCACGTGTTCTCAGTGCTCGGTTGGACCTAGGCTAGCTTAGCAAAGATTCCTTCAAGTGAACGATTGAAATTCAAAGACAATACCCAACAATCAGGAAATCACTCATACATCAGGCTGGAGAACACATGGTGATGAAAGAAATACAAAATTTATAACTTGAATGAAGGAGAATGGACTGATAAGCATATCTATGGGAGATAGCTGAGAAAGCCCATGACGATTGATGTGGATTAAGGCTGCCCCAGTTCGAAAAGCCCAAGGTTACCTGGCCTACATGCCAAACTACATGACGCGGTGAATCATTTTTTGGTATGAATTAGAGGTGCCCCAGTGAGAGAAGCCCAGGTCATGCTCACCTACATGCCTATCTATATGGCCAGATTCGTATCTAATGTTATCCGACCACACAATAACCAGACCCCAACTGAACTGGAATCATTTCATGACATTTAACATCATCTTTTCTTTTTCCAGCAAAAGTAAGTCACGTAACTATGCTTATAAAATTAGCACTTACCCTGTACTCAGGGCAGCAGCAGGAGCTGTGACTGCCCATGGGTCCTGTCCCCATGCAGCAACTCTTTAGTGCCCATGGGTCCTGTCCGCATGCCTGCAGCTCTTCACTACCCATAGCTCCTGTCCCCATGCTATCCTGTACCGTTCTCTAAATAAAAGAGCATCACTGCCAGACCTTGAGAGTCCAACAAATCTTTCTTTTGACTCTTCAGTTCGCCAACCCCGCATCATATCTTGTGGCCCGTACGGGGATTTTGCTTCATCGGTTTGTGAGATGACTTCTGGTAAATGCCCTTTCCTTCCTTGTGCCTCTCTCCTTTTCGAGGATGGATCTAAATTCACTTCTCCATCAGGAACTTTCTTGGATAGCTGTATGAATCCACGTTTGCTGCCCATGGCTACTCTGTGGGGCAAATCATGGCATTCGGCTTGAAGAGAATCAGTACCTTAAGCCTAAGGGTGATGTAGAATGAATTAATCCGTTCCTTCCTGACTCTATCTCTAATATATAAATTTTACTTGGGCACGGGTTGGCCACTTAAGTCATTAGGATGGTTGGGAATCTGCAAGACTCCCATGGAAGGTTTCTTTTCCTCAGGCTGTATTGAGATACCTCCCATGGCACCTGACCATGCTCTGAACTGTGTGAATGTCCCAATTGGGACTCCAGTTCAAGGAAAGTAAGAAAGTCTAACCTTTGGTTGAGTATGGAAAACCCTTCTCGGAGAATGCCTCCAACACGCAATTGGGTAAAATGTCCCCCAAAGCGGCGGAAAATTCCTCACTATTTTTCTCAATCCTGTTCTCTCTTAAACTTCTCCTTTTCTCTCAGGGACAATTCACCAGGCATCTATTGCTGCCAGGCAGAATAGGAAAGATGTTCACCAGGCACCTGTTACTGCCAGGCATCCGAGGGAAGGTACACAAGGGATGCAATGCTGGTGGACTCCCCCATCACCCATTGCTATAGGAACCCCACATTAGGAATGACAGGTGGGATGCTGCCCTAGGTTCACAGGGGATTGTCAAGGTAATGGACGTGTCTCTTTCATCTTTGTTAGAGTTACACGGGCCATTTTCATCTCCTTTTGAGCTTTGCAACCGGAAAACAGAAGAATCGTTGAAGAGTCAAGGCCTCCACGCCTGGGAGCCCCAACTTTGGCTTTCTACCCTGATCACCAGGGCAACATCAAGTAGGGTGCCCTTTTTTGGCAGATGACTGATTGAGGATTTTAGTCACCTACTGAGTTGGCTATGAGGGTAGCAGACCTGTGATTTATTCTGTGAACTGTCGTGCTAGGGTAGTGTGCCCCAGCACGGGAACTGTTGTGTGACTCTTATCTTGATAACCCTCTGGGAGTGGCCATGAGGGTGAGGTCTGGTGTCTTCTTTTGCTTTCTTTGCTTTGCTCATCATGTAATCTGTTGTCACCAAGTCGAGCTTAAGTTCAGGCTGAACCTGACCAGAACCTGGACTTTCTGTAAAATCGAAAAACTTGAAAACACTTTGCAAGGGACTTAACTCTCAACCCGGCTGCTTGGAGCCCTGACCTCCAGCCAGTTCCCGGCTTCTGTGGGCACTGCACCCTTTTCCAGTCCACTGTCAGTCAGACACTGGCTTTACTACCATGGGGAATGCCGTATGCATCCCCAGAGACTCACCACTCAAAATCCTTCTAACTAATTAGAAACACTTTCAATTGTATGGGTGATGCCCCAGAAACTCCAACTAGGAGAAAATCTGCGATTTTTCTCTGTGCCTTTCTGGTGCAGTTGGACAGGTGGATCAACCTAAAAGGACCGTCAAGTTACAGTGCAGTTTCTGGGAAATAAAGAGCAACTGTCCTTACAAAATCCTTGCAAGACTGGAAAGACAGCTCTAGAGGCAGTTCAGATTCCACCTAGTTCCTTTATCATGAAAAAGATTATCATCCTCCCTCTCCAGGAACTACTGTCCAGTCTATCACTCATTCTTAAGACTGAAAAACAAAAAAGGAGGGGAAAGGTTAAATGAACATAAGTGTGTCTTTGCCAAAAGTCTAGCATCTTGAGGGTCTTCTCCATAAGTATTAGTAAAAAGGCTCAAAACAAAGTTTGGATTCATAACTTGTGAGCTCAATATTATTGTTCCTGACTCACAGCAGTAGTTTTTAAAAGGATGGTTGTACAGTCTCTCTGTAGGTGTGTCTATGTGTATGTTATAGGTGTGATACTTTTATCCTGGATGCTATGGCCAAAATTAAGATTTCTGTTTAGTTGGCTTAAAGTAAGTGCTTTACTAAATTCTAAATGTAGTAGAAATTAACTCAGTGCCTTTCAAAGTAAACGAGATGTGAATTAACCTATGTTAAATGAAAACTTGTTTAAGTTTGTTGGTTTGATTGAAAATAGTCTTCTTGTCAGAGTTGTCGGTATTTGCATAGTATGCAGGCATTCATCCTGGGTTTACTAGTCACATAAGTTCACGTTGTCTGTTAAATTTGTCAGCAAAATAATAGCTGTAAACGATGACCAGTTTTTTCAAATGCCTCATGAGGTTTCCGTAGGTAATCTGAACATAATTGTCGGAAAAAAATGGTTTAAATACATAAAACTCACAATAACTTTTACAGTCTGTATACTTGGGGAAAAAAACAGCTTCGAAATTCTTTTTGGTAACAATATTGAGTTTTGCCAAGTTAAGTTAAATGATAAAAATCTGAATACCTGGGTCATTTTTGGATAGGATGAAACACTGAAACATTATTAATAAACATAGCTAAGTTATCTGATTTTGGCTTCTTAGTGAAGAGGCTAAAAGCGTTTGGGTGTATTAAGAAGCATGCCTTGTGTTTTGTTGTAAAGTACCACGTTTCTAAATTTATGAAGTGTTTAGAATGCTGATATAAAAGACAATTCATAATTGTTTACATTTTTAGTGTTTACTAGGTCTGTTAAGGTTTAAATGTTCTAATTAACCTATGGAATTAAAGCTACTGGAAATTAATAAGTAAAAGAGCTGTGTATTCAAGGAAGTTAAAATGGATGTTTTCAGTAAAAAAGGTATAAAGAATGGAAATATTTTTGTTTGATAGGTTAAGAAACATAAATTTGTCCTGATGTACTAGAAAGGAAAAAGAAAGACTTTGGGACAAAGTTGTAGAATGCTTGTGAAGGAGAAATTCTGAAAGGAGTTTTATGCCTGGTCAAGTAGACTAAAGTAAGTTCAATTAAGTGCATGAGTTTGAATGTTAAAAATAAGTAGGTGCAGAAATTCAAATTTGGTTTTCTCTGAAAGGATACTTTTTCTTGAACTTTGGATATGCTCTTGATAAAGAGGTTATAAAAGCTATTCCTTTCAGTAAGTCTACCTAAGAGACAAATCTGTTTTGTGAAAATAATGAGTGAGGTCACTCTTAAGATTTTTCACTCTTTCTGTTATCACTTTGAATAGATAGCTGAGCATTGTTTCACAGTGAGTGTTGTTTCCTATTTGAAGAAGCACTTTAAAAACTTTTGATATGTTTTGACAAGTTTCTCCCTGAAAAATATTCAAATCCTGAATGAAGGCTTTCTTTTGACCTGGTAGACAGAAGAAAAATTACTCTGAGGATTTTCAGAGGCCCCCTGAGTCGTCTCAAAGAAATTTTCTCTCTCTTCCTATAAGGAGGAAAATACCAAACTAGCTAGGCTTATTTGGTCTATTAAATTACATGGAAAACATTGGGAAATAAGTGAAGATAGACTTTCTTAGGTGGTATTAGATGGGTAAATGTTATTAATATAGATGTCTTAAAATTATATGGCATTCTTAAGATTCTGATCTGTCCTGGTTATCAGTCATAAGTCCAATTATTATCTGGAAGTGTTATATGTCACAGAAGTAGCCAAGTTTCTTTGGCAATTGCCCTTTGGAGTCCTTTGTCCATTTGCAGATAGCTGTTGTTTTACTCTGATGCTTTTTTCTTTTGCAAATCTCTTTCATCCTCCAAGAAATTCTTGGAAAGGATTCTGACACAGAGGTTCTAAACTACACGTTTCTGACAAACTTTCAGATTGTAAAACTGAGCTGAGTAAGAAATTACAGAATTCTAACAGAAACTAAGTTCATCAATCTGCTGACAGAAGATTCAGCTCAAGAGTTGATTATACAGGACTGTGTGAACTGATGAGGATGATTATAATTTTTTAGGACATCTGTTTGAAATATTGTTGAGTTTTGATGTGTTGTTTTGTTTTCTCACAATGAAGGAAACTAACTTTGACTTACAGCCGTTTGGTGAAATTATGCCTTTATGAGAAAAACTGAAACATTTATCTTTTTCTCCCTACCTTATCCCTCTGGAAGTGGGAAACCCTTGGTGACCGAGTATGGTTATGTAGTGGCAATATTTGCATAAGTTCCATAAGAATCTGTTCTCCTTATAACAGGACACATTGGTTATATTACCAAGGCTTTGACTGGAATGTCATATTTGAAACACACAGGCTCAGATATGACAAGACAGCATTTCAGGAACAAAGATTGGACTGTCTGGAATACAGCCACTTGGAAACATGGGCCTGGTACCTTGTTTACAGAGATTCTGGCAATGTTACCCAGTAAGTAAGGAAGCTTGCTTATCTGACAGGTGTAAGGAACTCCGAATATTTTGGGGGACCTCAAAGAGAACACCACTCAAATTTGTAGGTACTTCAGGCCAAATCTGATGGCAAGTCCTTGGCTTGGCTTTTCTAGACTCTAGAGGCCTTCACAGTTGAATCTGAGATTCCTCATAAAAAAGTCCAGCAAAGCAGATTTAAAAAAGCCTGTATAAGCAATTACTATTCTTGCTCCTCTTATGTAAATAATTGGAGCAAGTTGTATTGAAGCTACACTTTATCTGCAAACCAGTTCATCCTAATTTGGCTATCTTTTGTAAAAATGAGGGTGATTTATAGAGAAAAAATACGTTTATGTAGAAGCTATAGTAGGTATTCCTGGATATTAGATTCTAGCTGTTTTCTTTTGCAAGATTCATCTATTGCTAATCATAATGTCTCCTTGTGGCCATCTATCTCTGACACCTGGGAGTTCCCTGGCCACCATCAAACATTTTCCTTCAATACTACTGCCCGAATACTAAATAGATTTGCTTTGTCACGGGTGGATCCTAAACAACATGTTCCAAATTTAAAGTCCCCAGCTTATCAAGACACAGGATGGACCATATCAAATTTGGAATGAATATATTTGGTTCACTCCTACTAGTGGTCAACCCAGTAAAAGATCACTCTCTGTTGGGAACAAACCAATCACACCTGTGATACATGGCCTAATAGCACTCGACATATAGGGAAAATTCCCTGTTATTTGTGTTCTCGTATCATAGCCTTAAGAAAATACTGACTGGTCTGGGACTGACTGGGATAGACGGCCCAGCACGTTTTGGTTCGCCCCTAATGGTGCTCAGTGTTGATGTGGGTCCAATTTATGGCCTTGGCTGCCACCTGGATGGATTGGATGATGCACCCTAGGCTTTGTCTGCATGCAAGGTAGAACTACATTTAATATATCTCCTCCTGCTAACCTACCCAACTGCAACAGCGCTGGACCAGCTGTGTCTTCCACTGGTATTTCCATCTTTACTCAATTATCCTTCACCAATTAGGAATTGAAAATGCTGTCTTGCACATGGAAGTCCTAATCAAATTCAGTAGGAAGGCATTAAATGAGGCACAACATAGCATTTCGCTGCTCAATTTAGAAGTATCCCAAATGTGTAAGGCAGTCCTCCAAATCCATATGGCACTGGATGTCTTGACAGCAGTACAAGGGGCCACCTGTGCCATTATAAAAACTGAATGTTTTGCCTATATTCTTGACTACCATCAAAATATTTCTGGCTTCCTACCCCAGCCACCAAATTAAATCCATGTCTGACCAACCCTAACTCTAAACGATTGGTTGAACTCCCAGTCAGTACCAGGTTTCTGCACTACTTCAAAACCTTATTCATTGGGTTAAACATACTGCTTGTATTTCTACTTGTAGTTTGTTGTCTATTTCGTTGTTTGTCTTCTGCATGCCAAAATATTTCATCTCTTGGAGCACATCTCGTCAAATGATTCTCTCCTCTCCAGGGGCTCTGTATAACTTAGCCTTGGACTCCACAGGTGAAGACTTCTGGTCCACTGAGCTTCTACCTGTGCCTATGGCCCCATTTAGGGACACCTCTACAACATTGTACAGCCAGAAGTATTTACAGAAGAGTGAACATCGTCCATATCCCCACATATTTCCGGTCCAAATGGGTTCGAGGGGGGTTATGTCGTGGATTGAGGCTGCTCCAGCTAGAAAAGCCCAAGGTCACCTGGCCTACATTCCAATCTATATGACCCGGTGGATTTTTTGTTGATATGAATTAGGGCTGTCCCATGGAGAGCATCTCAGGGCATACTAACCTACATGGTAATATATATGGGCAGATTCGTATCTAAAGTTATGTGACCGCACAATAACCAGACCCCATCTGCACTGAAATCATTTAAAGACATTGAACATCATCCTTTCTTTTTCCAGTAAAAACAAGTCATGTACCCATGCCTTATAAAATTATCACTAACCCTCAACTGAGGGATGCAGCAGGAGCTCTGACTGCTCATGGGTCCCATCCCCAGGGAGCAGCAGCAGCTCTTCACTGCCCATGGGTCCTGTCCCCATGCCATCCCGTACTATTCTCTAAATAAAAGAGCACCAATGCCAGACCTTGAGAGTCCAAGAAATCTTATATTGGAGTGTTCAGCTCGCCAAGCCCATATCAACAATTATACCATGGAAAAGAGAAAACGGTCACAGAAATTGGAAGGCACACAGAAATCACATCTGAATAATCCACAATGAAACAATTAAGTTTTAGTCATACTCTGAACGTTCGAAAGTCAGAGAAAGTCACATCCACAAAAACTGGAGCAAATGTCATACTTAGGCTAATTGGTAAAGGTGAGTTATCACACTGCTAACATCGGGCTCTGAAAACCTGTGTCAATGAAGTGTGCCAGGACAGCAGAGACAGAATTCTGACAAATCTTCTGACATCACAGTGGAGAAGAAAAATAAACTGGCCTCATCTACACAGTGCCACATTTGGCCCAAGTAGCCCATTCAAGTCACATTCCACTCAACTGCAGGTTGCCAATGGAACATGAAAGGTGCCGGCCAGTGGTGTAGTGGTGAACACTGCATGTTGTGGTCAGCAGCCCCGGGCAGGCCATGCGGAATCCTGGGGGTGAACCTCATCACAGCTGGTCCAGCCATTCTGGGGCAGGCGTCTGAGGTAGTGTAGAGGCAGATGGGAAGCAACGTCAGACAGCGTCAATCTTCCTCAGAAAGTACAGCATCATCGCCAGCAGATGTGAGCACAGCCATGAACATCTGCCAAAACAAAACCAATGAAAAGTTGCATAGGATAGAAAAACTGAACCTCAGAAAGAAAAAACATGCACGTAAGAACAATACGATTTCTAGGAATTAGCTTAGACAAACAGGTGCAAGCAATGGAAACCGAAAACTAGCAAAGCTTTGGCGAAAGCAATTGCAGAAGACACAAGCAAACGGAAGGGTATTCCATGCTCTAGGAATGTAAGAACTAAAACAACTGAAATGGCCATAAAGGATAAATCAATCTCTAGATTCCATGCAATCCCAGTCAAAGTTGCAGCAATCTTTCCCACAGAAATAGAAGAGAGAATCCTAAAGTCTCTATACAGCAACAAGAACCCTGAATACCCAAAGGAATCCTGAGGAAAAAAGCAGGACGAACAAAGCAGGATGTAAAACACTTTCTGGTTCCAACATGTAGGACGAAGAGCTAGGTACCGAAACATAGCCTGCTCCCAAAAACAGGCACACAGACCAATGGAACAGAATCCAGAGCCCAGAGGTCAACTCGCCCATATATGAACAACTCATTTGCAACGAGGAAGGCAAGAGGAGACAGTGGAGAAAGGTGAGTCTCTAAAAGAAACGGTGCTGGGAAGCCTGCACAGCCACATGTAACACAATGAGAGTAGACCATGATGTTACACCAGGCACACACCCCACCTCGAAATGGATTAAACCCTTCAACTTAAGACTTGAAACCGTGAAACTTCTAGAATAAAACCCAGGGAGCTTGCTCTTTGCCATCTGGCATAGCCGCCTATTTGGAAGAAGCATGTGTGACTAGTCAAGGTCAACAATGGAAACAAGAAACAAACGGGACTCCATCCAATGCAGTAGGTTCTGTCCAGCCAAGGAAACCGTCGACTCAATGCAAGGACAGCACAACAGCAGGAAGAGAATATTTCAAACCGCACATCGGAGAAAGGCTGAATAGCCAAAAGATCCAATGACCTCACACGTCTCGACAAGAGAAAAAACAACAAGCCCATTAAAACCTGGGCAAAAGATGGAAACAGAGATTTACACCAAGAAGACAGAAAGGTTGCCAATAGCTTTATGAACTCATGTTCATCATCATTGAGTCTAAGGCCAATGCAAATCCAAACGGCAATGAGATAGCAGCTCACTGTGGTCAGAATGGCTATAAAGAACAAGACAGGAAACAACAAGTGTCGGAGGGGAGGTGGAGAGATGGGAAGAGTTCTGCACCGCTGGTGGGAGTGCAAACCAGTGAAGGCACTAGGCATAGCCTTGTGGAATTGCCTCAGAAATTTCAAAATACATCTACCATATGGTCCAGCTATTCCTCTGCGGCGTGTTTATCCAAAGAAATTGGGAACACTACTGCACAGAGATCCGTGCAGCGCTGTGTTCACCACAGCCTTCCTCCCGATATGCAAGACATGGAAGTTCCTCTGGTGCCCATCAAGGGACCCATGGAGAAGGAAGGTGGGCTATATCCACACAATGGCATAGCACTCAGCTGTAAGAAAGGGTGCAGTCCAACCATTTGTGACACCAGAATGGCTACTGAGTGTACGAAGGTAACTGAAACAATCCCCAGGGAGAAAGTCAAATACCATAGGATCTCACTTACAAGGAGAAGGTTAAAACAAGGAGCAACAAACAGGTAGCATGTGACAGGGGATTGGTGGTTCCCAGAGGTAACGGGTGGCAGGGGACAGAGGGAAAAACAGTTGATTAGGCACAAGTGTCTGGTGCGGGCCTGTAATTAAGCTTAGAGTGGTCAAGATGACGTAGCATACACAGAAGTCTAAATATATGAGGATGTAAATCTGAAAGTTATAGGATGTTATAATGCAGGGTTCCGGAAACCAGTTCACATAAAATCAAAACTCCATAAAGGCAAGCAGGTTTATGGCATAAAGATTGCAGGCTGAAAGAGTTTAGAGAAGATGGGCTTCCATGGATTGATAATCATCTTCAAATGCTTAATGATGCTACAGAAAAGTAGACCATTGGAAAGAGATGAAGAGGAACACTACCAAGAGAACACGTTCCATGCTAAGCTCATGAGAGAACGGAAAATGTAGCTGTCTATGATGTTACAACTAATAACCTTTACGAATAATCAAAGCAGGCCAACATCTTCCAAAGTTCAGTACAAATGTTGGTTCAAAAGTCCTATTCAGGGTCGGCCCAGTGGTGTAGCGGGTAAGTGCCCATGTTCTGCTTGGGTGGCCTGGGCTTTGCTGGCCGGCATCACGGGTCCGGATCAGATTAGGAGCATTTGGAAATATAGATTTCAAGGTATGATGCAGACAGAGATCATGAAGAAGTAGAAATTGTGAGGATACCTTATGAATACACACCAGAAAAAGAACCATGAGAATATCAGAATCTATGAATGCATCAGGTACACTTTCCCACATGATGAAGGAAGTAAAACATGTGACCAGCCAAGGTGGAATTGCTAGAGTGTTATGAGATGACACGATCATTGTGCATCAGAGGATTGCTGGGAACATAAAGTTGGCAGGGACTCCAGGACTTTCTCTGGGGAAAGTCCACACATTTGGCCACATCCACAAATGATAAGAGATAAATCCCAGGACGATCTTAAAGGAAAGAAACCAGTGTCTAGAAGGAATGTAGTAGACCTTTCAAGGTTCGAGGATAAAGTTAGAAACCGGCAACAAGTCCAAAAAAAGGAAAACTGTCCTACCTGGAAAGGGAGAGTAGTCAGACTGGCATGAGATCGCTCTGAGACTCTGTGTGCATGGAGGTTGTCAGGACAACTTAGAATTCTGAGGGTGTTTATGACATCATGGTGACCATGTCACCCAAGTTGGCTGAGGTTTCCAGCCCGAGGATAGGCCTAGGACAGTATATTCAAGTGACAGTTACCCAGAAACAGCTTTTCCAAACAGAATCCTGGCACAGAATCTTGAAGAGATCAAAGAGACGCTGATTTAAGAGTTGAGAAAGGAATCATTGGGAAGAAGCGATACTAGAGGGGGAAGCACTGAGAGGAGAACAGTGTCATCTACTCAAGTAGATGGGGAGACTGTGCTGATTCAAGCTTGAAACTTGTTTAGAAAAAAGAGGCTGGACCTGGGGCTTATCAGACCTACGTTGTCCTTCTGCCTTACTCATGATCCAAAGTCAAGAATGATCACTTGAGGACATTGAAGAGAAGAAGCGTGGCCACCTTTCTTAGGCCTCAGCAAACTTTCAAGACAAGTCTCCCTTTCCATAGCTCTCAAGTCACGGGGGCCCACTGGGTACATGCCAATGTGTCTCAAGAGATCTCATTGAAGCCTGGAAAGAATGGCCCCCTGCCATGTTTGGGTATGTTGCTTGGTTTAGAAGGGCTCTAGAAGTGTGCTGAAAAGCACCTTTACTAGAGGGCTTTGTTCCTTTGTGAAGGCTGCCCTCCCAGGCTAGAGTGTTCAGTTGGGATCAATGAGATTCTCTCCACCCTCTCTTGCCGTAAAAGGAATATTGATTACGTGTTTCGATACCACACGTAAGGAGGTTTGCTGAAAATTAGAACATTACCATTATATTTAAAGAAAAATAAACTCGCCACAGCTGAGGAGGTAGATCAAACACATAACAAAACCTGTAGAAACAAAGTAAGCCAGTATCTAGCCATAATCTAGTGGAAAGTTCAAGCATCAAGGGTGAAGTTTGAAACTTCCCAAATCCAGAATAGAGACAGAAGGTCTCTCACCTGGACAGAGGAATTCATCAGATTCATCTAATTTGTTTCAGAAGCATTGGGTTCCTGAAGGTGGTTGCCAGGACAACGTCATACCTGGAGTTTCTCATCTCACAATGTCAAACGAACCCAGATGACCACGCGTACTCAGTGCTCAGTTGCACCTAGACTAAGAGAGCAAAGACTCCCTCAAGTGACCGATGGAAATTCAAAGACGACACCCAGGAATCATGAAAGCACTCACACATAGGCCTACAGAACATATGGTGATTAAAGAAATACAAAATTCCTAACTTGGAATGAAGGAGAATGTACTGACAAGCATCTCGAAGGGACATACCTCAGAAAGACCATGACGATTAGACTATGGAAAAGAAAACAGGGTCCCAGAAAATGGAAGCCCAACAGAAATCACACCTGAATGATCCACAGTGCAATACGTCAGTCTTTAGACAGACTATGCTTGAACGTTGGAAAGACCGAGAAGGTCACAACCCCAAAACTTGCAATGAAGGTCAAACCTGGGCTAACTGGGAAGGGTGAGTTACGAGACTGCTTCAAGCGGGCTCTGAAACCCTGTGTCAATGAAGCTTGCCGGGACAGCAGAGACACAATTCTGACAAATCCTCTGACATCACAGTGGACTGGAAAGAAAACCAGGCCTAGTCTACACAGGGCCAGATTTGGGCTTATGTAGCATATTTAATTCACATTTCACTCAACAGCAGGTTGGCAATGGAACATGAAAGGGGCCAGGCCGTGTTGTAGCAGTGAAGTCCGTGCATTCTGGGTTGGAAGCCCACGCTAGGCCACGTGGATTCCTGGGGGTAAGCCTCCTCACCGTTGGCCCAGCCATTCTGGGGCAGGCGTCCGAGGTAGTGCAGAGGCAGATGGGAAGCAGCGTTAGACAGGGCCACTCTTCTTCAGCAAATACAGCTGCAGTGTCAGCAGATGTGAGCACAGCCATAAACGTTTGCCAAAACAGAACCAATTAAAAGGTGCAAAGAACATAAATACTGAACCTCAAAAACAGAAGCATACTAGTAAGAAGACTAAGATATCTATGAATGACCTTAACCAAACGGGTGCATGCTATGTAACACGAAAGGGAAGAAAGCTTTTGGGAAATAAATTCCAGAAGAGAGAAGGAAACGGAAGGCTACACCGTACTCTTGGAATGGAAGAACTAACACACTTGAAAAGTTCGAAACAGATAAAGCAATCTCTGGATTCCATGCAATCCCAGTCAAAGTTGTAGTAATTTTTCCCACAGAAATAGAAGAGAGAATCCTAAAGTCTCTATCCAGGCATAAGGGACACTGAATAACCAACGGAATCCTGAGGGAAATGAACAAAGCTGGACGTATCCCCCTTTCTGATTTCACCATACAGGACGAAGCACTAGGTACTGAAACAGCACAGTCTGGGCCCAAAAACAGGCACACAGACGAATAGAACACGATCAAGAGCACAGAGGTCTACTCACACAAATATGGACAGCTCATTTTCGACCAGAGGGACAAGAGAAGACAGCGGAGAAAGGAAAGTCTAGAGAAGAAATGTTTCTTGGAAGACTGCACAACCACAGGTAACAAAATGAGAGTAGGACATGATGTTAAACGAGGCACATGCCACCTCGAAATGGATTAAAGCCTTGAATGGAAGACTTGAGTCCGTGGAACTTCTAGGAGAAAACCCAGGCAGCATGCTCTTTACCATCTGGCTTAGCTGCCTATTTGGAAGAAGCATGTGTGACTGGGCAAGGGCAAGAAAGGAAACAAGAAACAAACGGGACTCTATCCAACGCAGAAGGTTCTGCCCAGCCAAGGAAACCATAAGTCAATGCAAAGACTGCACAGCAACTGGCAGTGGATGTTTGCAAACCACACATCAGAGAAGGGCTGAATAGCCAATCCAATAACCTCACACGTCTCCACAAGAGGAAAAACAACAAACCCAGTAAAACCTGGGCAAAAGATGGAAACAGAGATTTCTCCCAAAGAGAGAAAGATGGGCAACAGCTGTATGAAAACATGTTCACCATCATAAATTCTCAGGCCAGTGCAAATCCAAACGGCAATGGGATAACAGCTCCCTGTGGTCAGAATGGCTATAAGGAACAAGACAGGAAACAACAAGTGTCAGAGAGGAGGTGGAGACAAGGGAAGCCTCCTGCACCACTGGTGGGAGTGTAAACCGGTGCAGCCAGTAGGAAAAGCAGTGTGGAATTGCCTCAGAAATTTCTACCATATGATCCAGCTATTCCTCGGCAGCTTGTATATCCATAGAACTTGGAAACACTAATGCATAGAGATCCGTGCACCACTGTGTTCACCACAGCCTTACTCCCAAGATACTTGTAAGCCGCCCTGGTGCCCATCAAGGGACGAATGGAGAAGGAAGATGGGCTATATCCACATAATGGCATAGCACTCAGCTGTAGGAATGGATGCAGTCCAGTCATTTGTGACCACCAGAATGGCTCCTGAGGGTATGAGGGGAATTGAAACAAGCCCAGGGAGAAGGTCAAATACCATGCGATCTAAGTTACAAAGAGATATAGAAAAAAAGGACAAACAAGCTGGAATCACGTGAGATGGAACCGGTGGTTCCCAGAGGGAATGGGAGCCTGGGCCCGGAGGGAGACATAGTTGAATAGGCACAAGTGTGTGGTGAGGGCCTGTAATTAGGCTTATGGTGGTGAAGATGATGTAACCTACACAGAACTTTAAATCTGTGAGGATGTAAATGTGAAAGATATAGGATGTTATAATGCAGGGTTACGGCCACCAATTCACATAAAATCAAAACTCCAAAAAGGGGTGCAGATTTACGGCCTAAGGCTTTGGAGGCTGAAACAGATTAGAGAAGATGAACTTCCAAGGATTGGTAATCACCTCAAAATGCTTAATGATGCTACAGAAAGGTAGACCTTTGCAAAGAGATGAAGCGGAATACTAGGAAGAGAACATGTTCCGTGCTAAACTCATGAAACAACGGAAAATGCTACCTTCCATGTTGTTACTACTGATTCCCTTCATGCATGATCCAAGCAGGCCAACATCTTCCCAATTTCAGGCCAAAGTTTGGTCCAAAAGTCCAATTCAGGGCCTGCCCTGTATTGCAGCAGGTAAGTGCCCACGTTCCGCCTCGGTGGCCGGGGATTCATTGGCTAGCATCACGTGTGTGGATCACATTACTAGCATTAGGAAATCCAGATTTCATGGTCTCGTGGGCACAGAGATCATAAAGAAGTAGAAAGTCTGAGATGACCTTATCAATACTCACCAGAAAAAGAACCATGAGAATATTACAATCTATGAACGCGTCAACTACACTTGCGCAAATGATGAAGGAAACAAAACATGTGAGATGCCAAGGTGGAATTGTCACACTGCTAGGAGATCACACGATCATTGTGCATCAGGGGATTGCCTGGACAACATCAACTTCTTACGGAGTTCAGGACGTTCTCTGAGGAAGTCCATTGGCCATATCCACAAAAGATGAGAGATAAAACCAGGGATGATCTTTAAGGGAAGAAACCGGTGTCTAGAGGGAATATAGTAGACCTTTCAAAGTTCGAGGAGAAAGTTAGAAACTGACAAGAAATCCAGAACAAGGAAAACTATCCTACCTGGAAAGGGGGAATAGTCAGACTGGTATAAGATGGGTCTGAACCACTGCGTGCATGGAGGTTTTCAGGACAACTTAGAATTCTGAGGGTGTTTATGACATCGCGGTGAACATGTCACCCAAGATGGCCGCATGTTTCCAGTCCTAGCATTGGACTAGGCTAGGATAGTCAAGTGAGAGATACCCAGAGACAGCTTTTACAAACAGAAACCAGGCACAGAATCTTGAAGCGACCAAAGAGACGCTGGTTCAAGGGATAAGAAAGGAATCATTGTGATGATACGTCATGATTTCTTTGTTTTCCTCAAGATTCCTTTGGTTCTTCAGGGTCTTTTGTTGCTGGAGAGAAACATTAGGATTCCCTCTTCTATTTCTGTGGGAAAGATTGCTGCAACGTTGACTGGGATTGCATGGAATCCAGAGATTGCTTTATCCAGTACGGACGTTTCAAATGTGTTACATCTTCCATTCCAAGAGCACTGAATGCCCTTCCAGTTCCTTGTGTCTTGTGGAATTTCTTTCCTCAAAGCTTTGCTATTTCTCGGTTTACATAGCTTTCACCTGTTTGGCTCAGGTTATTCCTAGATACCTTAATCTTCTAAAGCATGCTTTTATTTTTTTTTAAGGGTAAGTTTTTCTATCATTTGTAACTTTTAATTGCTTTTGTTTAGGCAGAAGTTTATCGCTGTGCTCACATCTGTTGGCAATGCTCCTGTATTTCCTGATGAAGAGGGCCCTGTCTAACGTCTCTTCCCATCTGTCTCTACACTACCTCGGACGCATGTCCCAGAATGGCTGGACCAGCCGTGAGGAGGTTCACGCCAGGATTCTATGCGGCCACCACTGGCTGCCGACCCAGAGCGCGTGGACTTCACCGTTGAACCACTGGCCGGCCCCTTCATTTTCCATTGACAGCCTGCAGTTGAGTGGAAGGTGACTCGAGTATGCTACTTGAGCCCAACTCTGGCCCTGTGTAGATGAGGCCAGCTTGTTTATCTGGTCCAGTGTGATGTCAGAGGATCTGTCAGAATTGTGTCTCTGCTGTCCCGGCAAGCTTCATGGACACCGGCTTTCATAGCCCGCTTGGAGCAAACTCGCAACTCACCCTTCCCAGGTAGCCCAGCTTTGACCTTCGCTGCAGTTTTTGGGGTTGTGAATTTCTCGGACTTTCAAACATTCCAGCAGAGTCTGTCTAATGAATGACATATTTCATAGTGGATTATTCAGGTGTGATTTCAGTTTGCCTTCCATTTCGGGGACCTTGGTTTCATTTCCACAGTCTAATCATCATGGTCTTTCTCAGCTATCTCCCCTACATATGCTTATCAATCCGTTCTCCTTCATGCCAAGTTATTAATTTTGTATTTTTTTAATCACCATATTTTCTCTAGGCCGAGGTGTGAGTCCTTTCGTGATTGTTGGGTGTTGTCTTGGAATTTCCATCTGTCACTTGAAGGAATCTCTGCTATCCTAGCCTAGGCCAAACTGAGCACTGAGAACACCAGGTCCTCTTGGATGGTTTGACATTCTGAGATCAGAAACTCCAGATTCATGGGTGTCCTGGCAACCACCTTCACGGAAATGATGTTTCCGAGACAAATTAGACAAATCTGATGACCTCCTCTCTCCAGGCAACAGATTTTTCTGTCTCTTTTCTGGATTTGGGAAGTTTCTAACTTGAGCCCTGATCCTTGAACATTCCACTAGCTTACGTCCAGATACTGGCTTGCTTTATTTCTATAGGGTTTATTTGTTTGATTTACATCCTCAGATCTGGCATGTGTAGTTTTCTTTAAATGTCACTGTAATGTTTAATTTTCCACCAACTCCTTACATAAGGTGTCAAAACACATAATCAATACTCCTTCTAGGGTCAGAGATATGGGGAGAGAACTTCATTAGAGTCCAATGGAGCAATCTAGCCTGGGAGGGCAGCCTTCACAAAGGAACGAAGCCCTCTGGAAAAGGGTGCATTTCAGCACACTTCTGGAGCCCTTCCAAACAAGGAGACATACCCCAAGCATGACAGGTGCCCACGCCTTCAGGGCTTCAAAGAGTACTCTTGTGAGACATAACCGTCTACCCAGTGGGCCCCCGTGATGCCAGAGCTATGGAAAGGGAGACTTCTCCTCAAAGAATGCTAGGGGCCCAGGAAAGGAGGCATGGATTCTCCTTTTTGATGTCATGAAGACTTCATTCTTGACTTTGGATTAAGATTAAGTCAGAAGGACAAAGTCGGTCTGATAAGCCCCAAGTCTGGCCTCTTGTTTCCAATCAGGTTTCAAGATTGAATCAGCATGGTCTCCCCATCTACTTGAGTAGATGACAATGTTCCCCTCTTGGTGCTTGTCCTTCTATTATCGCTTCTTCCCAATGATTCCTTTCTTATCCCTTGGATCATAGTCTCTTTGATCTCTTCAAGATTCTGTGCCCGGTTTCTGTTTGTAACAGCTGTCTCTGGGTATCTCTCACTTGAATATCCTAGCCTAGTCCAACGCTCCGACTGGAAATATGCGGCGATCTTGGGTGACATGTTCACCGTGATATCATAAACACCCTCAAAGTTACAAGTTGTCCTGACAACCTCCCTGCACACCATGTTTCAGAGCCATCTCATACAAGTCTGACCACGCACCTTTTCCAGGCAGGATAGTTTTCCTTTTTCTGGATTTCTTGTCGGTTTCCAACTTTATCCTCCAACTTTGAAAGGTGTACTACATTCTCTCTAGACACCGGTTTCTTTCCTTTAAGATTGTCCTAGGTCATCTCTCATAATTTGTGGCTATGACCAAATGGGTGGACCTTCCCTATAGAAAGACCTGGAGTACTTCCCAAGTTGAGGTTGCCCAGGCAATCCTCTGATGCGCAATGATCGTTTCATCTCATAGCAGTCTCACAAGTCCACCTTGGGAGGTTACAAGTTTTCCTTCCTTCTTCATTTGGCAAGTGTACCAGCTGCGTTCACACATTGTAGTACCCTCATGTTTCTTTTTCTGGTGCATATTGCTAACACATCCTCACAATTTCTACTTCTTTATGGTCTCTGTCTGCACCATACCGTGAAATCTACATTTCCGATTGCTACTAATCTGATCCCCACACCTGATGCGAACCACTGAAGCCCGGGCCGCCCAAGCGGAACGTGGGCACTTACCCCCTACACCACAGGGCCGGCCCTGAATTGGACTTTTGGGCCAATCATTGGCCTGAACTTGGGAAGATGTTATCCTCCTTTGATTATGGGTGAATGGCATTACTAGCAACATCATGGACGGGAACATTTTCCGTTGGTGCGTGAGATTAGCACGGAACATGTTCTCTTGGTAGTATTCCTCATCATCTCGTTGCAATGGTCTACCTTTCTGTAGCTCTATTAAGCATTTGGAGGTGATTGTCAATACTTGGAAGTTTATCTTCTCTCATCTCTTTCAGAGTCCAAAGCTTTATGCAGTAAATCCACACGCCTTTCTGGATTTTGGATTTTATGTTAGTTTATTGTTGTAACCCTGTGTTATAACATCCTGTAGCTTTCAGATTTCCACACCCAGAGATTTAGACTTCTGTGTAGGTTATATCATCCTCCCCTCCGGAAGCCTCATTACAGGCCTGAACCACATGCTTGTGGCTAATCTTCTCTTTCACCCTCCCTCCGCCCCCCAGTCCCCTTGGGAACCACCAATCCACTGTCCCATGGTACCTGTACATTAGCCCATGTTTTTCTGTTCTCCTTGTAAGTGAGAACCTATGGGATTTGACTTTCTCCCTGTGACTGGTTTCACTTCCCATAAGACCCTCAGGAGCCATCCTGGAGGTCACAAAGGGCTGGATTACATCCTTACTTATAGCTGAGTAGTATGCCCTTGTGTCTCTATAGCCCATCTTCCTTCTCCATTGGTCCCTTGATGGGCACCAGGGCAGCTTCCAAGTCTTGGATATCAGGAGCAAGGCTGTTTTGAACACAGTGGTGCAGGGATCTCTATGCATTGATGTTTCCAAGTTCTTTGGAAAAATACACCAGCGAGGAAGAGCTGGATCATATGGTAGATGGAATCTTAAATTTCTGAGGCAAGTCCACACTGCTTTGTGGAGTGGCAGCATCGGTTTACACTAACACCAGCCGTGCTGGAGGCTTCACTTCTCTCCACCTCCTCTCAGACACTTGTTTCCTGGCTTGTTACTTAGGGCCATTGTGACCACAGTAAGCTGCTATCTCATTGAAGTTTGGATTTGCACTGGCATGGGACTTCCTGATGAGGAACTTGCTTTCATACAGCCTATTGGCCATCTTTCTATCTTCTGGGGAGAAATCTCTGTTTGCATCTTCTGCCCAGGTTTTAGTGGGCTTGTTGTGTTTTCTCTTTTGGAGCCGTATGAGGTCATTGGATCTTTTGGCTCTTAACCCCTTCTCTGATGTGTGTTTTGAAAACATCCTCTCCCAGTTGTTGTGCTGACTTTGCACTGAGTCGATGGTTTCCTTGTCTGGGCAGAAGCTTCTGCAGTGTATGAAGTCCCGTTTGTTTCTTGTTTCCTTTGTTGCCCTTGACTAGTCAAACATGCTTCTTCCAAATAGGTGGCTAAGCCAGATGGCAAAGAGCAAGCTGCCTGGGTTGTCTCCTAGAAGTTGCACGGCTTCAAGTCTTCCATTCAAGGCTTTAATCCATTTCGAGGTGGTGTGTGTGCCTGGTGTAACATCATGGTCTACTCTCATTGTGTTACATGTGGCTGTGCAGTCTTCCATGCACCGTTGCTTGTTGAGACTCTACTTTCTCCGCTGTCTCCTCTTGGTTCTCTTGTCGAAAATGGGTTGTCCATATGTACGTAAGTTGACCTCTGGGCTCTCGATTCTGTTCCATGTGTCTGTGTGCCTGTTTTTGGACCCAGACTGTGCCATTTCGGTTCGTTGCGCTCCGTCCTACATGAGGAAATCAGACAGTGTGATATGTCATGCTTTGTTCGTTTTCCTCAGGATTCCTTTGGGTATTCAGATTCCTTTGCTGCTGGATAGAGGCTTTACTATCCTCTCTCTATTTCTGTGAGGAAGATTGCTGCAACTTGGACTGGGATTGCCTGGAATCCACAGATTGCTTTATGGGGTATGGAGGTTTCAAGTGTATTAGTTCTTCCATTTGAAGAGCATGAAATAGCCTTCCGTTTCCTTAGGTCTTCTGGAATTTCTTTCCGCAGAGCTTTGCCAGGTTTTAGTTTACATAGCTTGCATCTGTTTGGTGAAGCATAGTCTTAGATATCTTATTTCCCCTACTGGCATGCTTCCCTTTTTGAGGTTCATTATTTCTATTCTTTGCACCTTTTAATTGGTTCTGTTTTGGTAAACGTTTATTGCTATGCTCACATCTGCTGACAATGCTGCTGTACTTGCTGAGGATGAGTGGCACTGTCTAACGTCGTTTCCCAACTGCCTCTACACTACCTCGGACGCCTGCCCCAGATGGCTGTAACCACCATGAGGAGGATGACCACAGGATTCCACGCTCCCGACCGCGGCCGGCCGACCAAGAACACGTGGACTTCACCCCTGCAACACTGGCCGGCCCTTTACATGTTCCATTGCCAACCTGCAGTTGAGTGGAATGTGACTTGAATATGCTACTTGAGCCCAACTCTGGCCCTGTGTCGACTAGGCCAGGTTGTTTTTCTGGTGCAATGTGATTTCACAGGATTTGTCAGAATTTTGTCTCTGCTGTCCCGGGAAGCTTCATGGACACACGGTTTCAGAGCCCGTTTGGAGCAGCCTGAGAACTCACCCTTCTCAGTTAGCCCAGGTTTGACCTTCACTGCAGGTTTTGGGGTTGTCACTTTCTCAGACTTTCCAACATTCAAGCAGAGTCTGTCTAAAGACTGACGTTTTTTACTGTGGATTATTGAGGTGTGATTTCTGTTGGCCTTCCATTTTTTGGGACCATGTTTTCTTTTCCATACTCTAATTGTCATGGTCTTTCTGAGCTATCTCCCTTTGACATGCTTATGATTGCATTCTCCTTCATTCCAAGTTAGGAATTTTGTATTTCTTTAATCACTGTATGTTCTGTAGGCTGGTGTGTCAGTGCTTTTGTGATTGTTTGGTGTTATCTTTGAATTTCTATTGGTAACTTGAAGTGATCTTTGCTATGCTAGCCTAGGTGCAACTGAGCACTGAGTACATGTGGTCATCTTGGTTCGTTTGACATTGTGAGATGAGAAACTCCATGTTGTCCTGGCAACCACCTTCAAGGACCCAAGGGTTTCGAGACAAATTAGATGAATCTGATGAATTCCTCTCTCCAGGGGGGAGATCCTTCCATCCCTTTTCTGGATTTGGGTGGTTTTGTACTTCACCCCTCATCCCTGAACGCTCCACTAGATTACGTGTAGATCGTTTCTTACTTTATTTCTACAGGGGTTTTTTATTTGTTTGAGTTACATCCTCAGCTGTGGCATGTTTATTTTTCTTTAAATATAATGGAAATGTTCTACTTTTTCAGCCAACCTCCTTACATGTAGTTCGAAACACATAATCAATACTCCTTCTAAGATAAGAGATGGGGGAGAGAATCTCATTGATCCCAACTGAGCACTCTTGCCTGGGAGGGCAGCCATCACCAAGGAACAAAGCCCTCTGGAAAAGGGTGCTTTATAGCACACATCTAGAGCCTTTCCAAAGCAAGAAACATAGCCAACCATGGCAGAGATCCATTCCTTCCAGGCTTCAATGAGATCTCTTGAGACACATTGGCATGTACCCAGTGGACCCCTGTGAAGCCAGAGCTATGGAAAGAGAGACTTCAAGATGCTAGGGGCCTAGAAAAGGAGGTCTTGATTCTTCTCTTCAATGTCCTCAAGTGATCATTTTTGACTTTGGATTATGAGTAAGGCAGAAGGACAACGTAGGTCTGATAAGCCCCAGGTCCAGCCTCTTTTTTCTAAACAAGTTTCAAGCTTGAATCAGCACAGTCTCCCCATCTACTTGAGTAGATGACACTGTTCTCCTCTCAGTGCTTCCCCCTCTAGTATTGCTTCTTCCCAATGATTCCTTTCTCAACTCTTGAATCAGCGTCTCTTTGATCTCTTCAAGATTCTGTGCCAGGATTCTGTTTGGAAAAGCTGTTTCTGGGTAACTGTCACTTGAATATACTGTCCTAGGCCTATCCTCGGGCTGGAAACCTCAGCCAACTTGGGTGACATGGTCACCATGATGTCATAAACACCCTCAGAATTCTAAGTTGTCCTGAAAACCTCCATGCACACAGTGTTTCAGAACCATCTCATACCAGTCTGACTACTCTCCCTTTCCAGGTAGGACAGTTTTCCTTTTTCTGGACTTGTTGTCGGTTTCTAACTTTATCCTCGAACCTTGAAAGGTCTACTACATTCCTTCTAGACACTGGTTTCTTTCCTTTAAGATCGTCCTGGGATTTATCTCTTATCATTTGTGGATGTGGCCAAATGTGTGGACTTTCCCCAGAGAAAGTCCTGGAGTCCCTGCCAACTTTATGTTCCCAGCAATCCTCTGATGTACAATGATCGTGTCATCTCATAGCACTCTGGCAATTCCACCTTGGCTGGTCACAAGTTTTACTTCCTTCATCATGTGGGGAAGTATACCTGATGCATTCATAGATTCTGATATTCTCATGGTTCTTTTTCTGGTGTGTATTCATAAGGTATCCTCACAATTTCTACTTCTTCATGATCTCTGTCTGCATCATACCTTGAAATCTATATTTCCAAATGCTCCTAATCTGATCCGGACCCGTGATGCCGGCCAGCAAAGCCCAGGCCACCCAAGCAGAACATGGACACTTACACGCTACACCACTGGGCCGACCCTGAATAGGACTTTTGAACCAACATTTGTACTGAACTTTGGAAGATGTTGGCCTGCTTTGATTATTCGTAAAGGTTATTAGTTGTAACATCATAGACAGCTACATTTTCCGTTCTCTCATGAGCTTAGCATGGAACGTGTTCTCTTGGTAATGCTCCTCTTCATCTCTTTGCAATGGTCTACCTTTCTGTAGCATCATTAAGCATTTGATGGAGATTATCAATCCATTGAAGCCCATCTTCTCTAAACTCTTTCAGCCTGCAATCTTTATGCCATAAACCTGCTTGCCTTTATGGAGTTTTGATTTTATGTGAACTGGTTTCCGGAACCCTGCATTATAACATCCTATAACTTTCAGATTTACATCCTCATATATTTAGACTTCTGTGTATGCTACGTCATCTTGACCACTCTAAGCTTAATTACAGGCCCACACCAGACACTTGTGCCTAATCAACTGTTTCTCCCTCTGTCCCCTGCCACCTGTTACCTCTGGGAACCACCAATCCCCTGTCAAATGCTACCTGTTTGTTGCTCCTTGTTTTAACCTTCTCCTTGTAAGTGAGATCCTATGGTATTTGACTTTCTCCCTGGGGATTGTTTCAGTTACCTTCGTATACTCAGTAGCCATTCTGGTGTCACAAATGGTTGGACTGCACCCTTTCTTACAGCTGAGTGCTATGCCATTGTGTGCATATAGCCCATCTTCCTTCTCCAAGAGCCCTTGATGGGCACCAGGGAGGATTCCAAGTCTTGGATATCGGGAGTAAGGCTGTGGTGAACAAAGCAGTGCAGGGATCTCCATGCCTTAGTGATTCCAAGGTCTTTGGATAAACACGCTGGAGAGGAATAGCTGGATCATATGGTAGATGGATTCTGAAATTTTTGAGGTAATGTCACATGGCTTTACGTAGTGCCCACACTGGTTTACACTCCCACAAGTTCTGCAGGACTCTTCCCTTCTCTCCACCTCCTCTCCAACACTTGTTTCCTGTCTTGTTCCTTGTAGCCATTCTGACCACAGTGAGCTGTTATCTCATTGCCGTTTGGATTTCCATTGGCCTTAGACTTAACGATGATGAACATGTGTTTATATAGCTATTTCCCAACCTTTCTGTCTTCTTGGGGTAAATTTCTGTTTCCATCTTTTGCCCAGGTTTTAATGGGCTTGTTGATTTTTCTCTTGTGGACACGTGTGTGGTCATTGGATGTTTTGGCTATTCAGCCCTTCTCCGACGTGTGGTTTGAAACATCCTCTCCCTGTTGTTGTGCTGTCTTTGCATTCAGTAGATGGTTTCCTTGGCTGGACAGTAGGTTCTGCATTCGATGGAATCCCGTTTGTTTCTTGTTTCATTTGTTTCCCTTGCCCAGTCACACATGCTTCTTCCAAATAGGTGGCTAAGCCAGATGGTAAAGAGCAGGCTGCCTGCGTTTCCTCCAAGAAGTTTCACGGTTTCAAGACTTCCGTTGAAGGCTTTAATCCATTTCGAGATGGTGTGTGTGCCTGGTGTAACATCATGGTCTACTCTCATTGTGTTACATGTGGTTCTCCAGTCTTCCCAGCACTGTTTCTGTTAGTCTCTCCTTTCTCCACTGTCTCCTCTTGCCTTCCTCGTTGCAAATGTGCTGTCCATATATGTGTGAGTTGAACTCTGGGTTCTGGATTCTGTTCCATTGGTCTGTTTGCCTGTTTTTGAGACCAAACTGTGCCATTTCAGTACCTAGCACTTCGTCCTACATGTTGAAATCACAAAGTGTGATACGTCCTGCTTTGCTTGTTTCCCTCAGGATTCCTTTGGGTATTCAGCGTCCCTTTTCACTGGATAGAGACTTTAGGATTCTCTCTTCTATTTCTGTGGGAAAGATTCTGCAACTTTGACTGGGATTGCATGGAATCCAGAGATTGCTTTATCCATTATGGAAGTATCAAGTGTTTTAGTACTTACATTCCTAGAGCACGGAATACCCTTCCGTTTGCTTGTGTCTTCTGGAATTTCTTCCCCCAAAGCTTTGCTAGCTTTCGGTTTCCATAGCTTGCAGCTGTTTGGCTAAGCTTATTACTAGAAATCTTTTTGTTCTTACTGGCATTTTTTTTTTGAGGTTCAGTTTTTCTGTTCTTAGCAACTGTTCATTGATTTTGTTTTGGCATATGTTTATGTGTGTGCTCACATCTGCAGGCGATGCTGCTGTATTTTCTGAGGAAGAGTGATGCTGTCTGACATCAATTCCCAGCTGCTTCAACACTACCTTGGAGGCCTGCCGGTAAACGGCTGGACCAGCAGTGAGGAGGTTCACACCCAGGATACCACGTGTCCGGCCCCGGGCTGCTGACCCAGAACATGCGGACTTCACCACTGCGCCACTGGTGGCGCCTTTCATGTTTCATTGGCAACCTGCAGTTGAGTGGAATGTGACTTGAATATGCTACTTGAGCCCAACTCTGGCGCTGTGTAGATGAGCCCAGTTTGTTTTTCTTCTCCACTGTGATGTCAGAGAATTTGTCAGAATTGTGTCTCTGCTATTCCAGCAAACTTCATCAACACAGGTTTTCAGAGCCCGATTTTAGCAGTCTTGTAACTCACCCTTCCCAGTTAACCTAGGTTTGACCTTCGATGCAGTTTTTGGAGTTGTGACTTTCTCTGATTTTAGAACGTTCAGAGTATGTCCAAAATTGATGTCTTTCATTGTGCATTATTCAGGTGTGATTTCTGTGTGCCTTCCATTTTCTTGAACCGTTTTTTCTTTTCCATGATATAATCGTTGATAGGGGCTCGGCGAGCTGAAGACTCGAATGAAAGATTTCTTGGAATCTAAAGGTCTGGCATTGGTGCTCTTTTATTTAGAGAATAGTACGGGATAACATGGGGACAGGACCCATGGGCAGTCAGAGCTCCTGCTGTTGCCCTGAGTTAAGGGTTATGGCGAATTTTATAAGGCATGGGTACATGACTTACTTTCACTGGAAAAAGAAATGATGATGTAAAATATCCTTAAATGATTTCAGTGCAGAATGGGTCTGGTTATTGTGTGGTCATATAACTTTAGATACGAATCTGGCAATATAGATCAGCATGTATGTGATGATGCCCTGGGCTTCTCTCCCTGGCTTCTCAGCCCTAATTCATACCATAAAGAAATCCAGCTGGTCACATAGTTTGGCATGTAGGCCAGGTCACCTTGGGTTTCTCTAGCTGGGCCCGGCTTAATCCACATCATAAACCCCCCCTGAACCCATTTGGACCAGAAATCTTTGGGGATATGGACGATGGTCTGTCTTCTGTGACTACTTCTGGCTGTACAAGGTCATAGAGCTGTCCCTAAATGGGACCATAGGCACAGGTAGGAAGTTCAGTGGACCGTAAGGCTTCACCCATGGTGTTCAAGGCTGACAAGGTATACAGAGCCTCTGGAGACAAGAGAATCAATTGACGAGAGGTGGTCCACGAGGTGAAACATTTTTGACATGCGGAAGACAAACAACGAAACAGATAAATTATCATAAGAAATACAAGCAGTATGTTTAGCCCAATGAATAAGGTTTTGAAGTAGTACAGAAAACTGATCCAGACTAGGAGTTCAACGAATCGTTTAGAGTTAGGGTTAAGACATCGATTTAATTTGGTGGTGGGGATAGGAAGCCAGAAATATTTTGATGGTAGTCAAGAATATGGACACAACATTCAGTTTTTATAATGGCACAGTGCTGCTCTTGTGCTGCTGTCAAGACATCCAGTGTCATTTGGATTTGGAGGACTGCCTTTCACATTTGGGATACTTCTAAATTAAGCAGTGAAGTGCTATATTGAGTGTCATGCAATGCCTTCATAATAAATTTGTTTAGGACTTCCATGTGCAAGACGACATTTTGGATTCCTAATGAGGGAAGGAAAATTGAGGAAAGATGGTCACACCAGTGGAAGACACAGCTGGTTCAGTGTTGCTGCAAGTTGGGTAGGTTAGCAGGAGGGGATATAGTAGATCTCGTTGTACCTTGCATCCAGACAAAGCCTAGGGTGCATCATCCAATTCATCCAGATGGCAGCCAAGGCTGTAAATTGGAGCCACATAGGCACTGAGCACAATTAGGGGCTAACCAATGTGTGCAGGGCCATCTATCCCAGTCAGTCCCAAACCCATCAGTATTTTTTTAAGCCTATGATATGAGAACACATATAACAGCGAATTTTTCCCATCGGTCAGGTGTTAATAGTTGATGTATCACAAGCGAGATTGGTTTGTTCCCAACAGAGAGTGACCTTTGACTGAGTTGACCACGAGTAGGAGTGAACCAAATATATTCATCCCAAATTTGATATTGTCCATCCTATGCGTATCAATAAGTTGGGGACTTTACATTTGGAACTTGTTGTTTCTGATCCACCTACGACAAGGCAAATCTAGTTAGTATTTGGGCAGTAGTATTGAAGAAAAATGTTTGATGATGTCCAGGGATCTCCCAGGTGTCAGACATAGATGGCAACAAGTAGACATTACAATTAGTAACAGATGAATCTTGCCAAAGAAAACAACTAGAATCTAGTATCCAGGAATGCCTATTATGGCTTCTACAGAAACATAATTTTTGTCTCTTAGATCACCCTCATTTTTACAAAAGATAGCCAAATTAGGATTAACTGGTTTTCAAATAAAGTGCAGTTTCAATACAACTTTCTCCAATTATTTACATAGAAGCAAGAATAGTAATTGCTCATACAGGCTTTTTAAAATCTGCTTTGCTAGAATTTTTTCTGACGAATCTCAGATTGAACTGTGAAGGCCTCTCGAGGCCAGAAAAGCCAAGCCAAGGACTTGTCATCAGATTTTGCCTGCAGTACTTACAGATTTGAGTGGAGTTCTCCTTGAGTTCCCCCAAAATATTCGGAGGTTCCTTACACCTGTCAGATAAGCAAGCTTCCTTACTTACCGGGTGAGATTGCCAGAATCTCTGTAAACAAGGTACCAGGCCTATGTTTCCAAGTGGCTGTATTCCAGAAAGTCCAATCTTTGTTCCTGAAATGTTGTCTTGTCATATCTGAGCCTGTATGTTTTAAATATGACATTCCAGTCAAAGCCTTGGTAGTATAACAAATGTGTCCTGTTATAAGGAGAACAGATTCTTATGGAACTTATACAAATATTGCCACCAAATAACTATACTCAGTCACAAAGTGTTTCCCAATTCCGGAGGGATAAGATAGGGAGAAAAAGATAAAAGTTTCAGTTTTGCTCATAAAGGTATAATTTCACCAAATTGCTGTAAGTCATAGTTAGCATAAGAGAAAAGAGAAAAAGATTTCCCTCATTATGAGAAAACAAAACAACACATCAAAACTCAACAATATTTCAAACAGAAGTCCTAAAAATTTATAATCATCCTCATCAGTTCAGACAGTCCTGTATAATCAAGTCTTGAGCTGAATCTTCTGTCAGCAGATCGAGGAGCTTAGTTTCTGTTAGAATTCTGTAGTTTCTTACTCAGTTTAGTTTTACAATCTGAAAGTTTATCAGAAATCTGTAGATTAGATCCTCTGTGTCAGAATCCTTTCCAGAAATTTCTCGGAAGTTGAAACATATTTGCTAAAGAAAAAAGCAGCAGAGTAAAACAAGAACTAACTGAAAATTTGCAAAGGAATCAAAAGGGCAATTGACAAAGAAACTTGGCTACTCCTGTGACATATAACACTTCCAGATAATAATTGGACTTATGACTGATAACCAGGACAGATCAGAATTCTAGGAATGCTATATAATTTTAAGACATCTATATTAATAACATTTACCCATCTAATACCACCTAAGAAGATCTATCATCACTTATTTCCCAATGTTTCCCATGTAATTTAATAGACCAAATAAGCCAAATTAGTTTAGTATTTTTCTTCCTTATAGGAAGAGAGAGCAAATTTCTTTGAGAAGT
Organism: Equus asinus; assembly: GCF_041296235.1. Taxonomy (NCBI): domain Eukaryota; kingdom Metazoa; phylum Chordata; class Mammalia; order Perissodactyla; family Equidae; genus Equus; species Equus asinus. Next base: position 167,399 of record NC_091809.1, on the reverse strand, counting down.
CTCAGGGGCCCTCTGAAAATCCTCAGAGTAATCATTCTTCTGTCTGCCATGTGAAAAGATAGCCTTCACTTAGGATTTGAATATTTTTGATGGAGAAGCTTGTTAAAACATATAAAAAGTTTTTAAAATGCTTCTTCAAATAGGAAACAATACTCACTGTGAAACAATGCTCAGGTATCTATTCAAAGTGATAACAGAAAGAGTCAAAAATATTAAGAGTGACCTCAGTCATTATTTTCACAAAACAGATTTGTCTCTTGGGTAGACTTACTCAAAGGAACAGCTTTCATTACCTCCTTATCAAGAGCAGATCAAAGGTTCAAGAACATTTATCCTTTTAAAGAAAACCAAATTTGAATTTCTGCACCTACTTATTTTTAACATTCAAACTCATTCACTTAATTGAACTTACTTTAGTCTATGTGACCAGGCATAAAACTCCTTTCAGAATTTCTCCTTCACAAACCTTCTAAAACTTTCTTTTTTGGTTTCAGATTTTGTCCCAAACTCTTTCTTTTTTCCTTTCTAGTACATTAGGACACATTTATTAACCCATCAAACAAAAATATTTCCATTCTTTATACCTTTTTTACTGAAAGCGTAGACTTTAACTTCCTTGAATATGAGCTCTTTTCCTTAGTAATTTCCAGTAGCTTTAATTCCATAGGTTAATTAGAACTTTTAACCCTTAACAGACGTAGTAAACACTAAAAAGGCAAACAGTTATGAATCGACTTTTATATCAGCATTCTAAACACTTCATAACTTTAGAAACACGCCACTTTACAATAAAACACAAGGCATGCTTTTTATACACCCAAACGCTTTTAGCCTCTTCACTAAGAAGCCAAAAGTAGATAACTTAGATATGTTTATTAATAATGTTTCGGTGTTACATCCAATCCAAAAACAACCCAGATATTCAGATTTTTATCATTTAACTTAACTTGGCATAACTCAAGACTGTTACCAAAAAGAATTTTGAAGCTGTTTTTTTTTTCAACAAGTATACTGACCATAAAAGTTATTGTACTCATTTTTATGAGTTTTATGTATTTAAACCATTTGTTTCCAACAATTATGTTCAGATTACCTACAGAAACCTCATGAGGCATTAGACAAAACTGGTCAACATTTAAAGCTATTATTTTGTTGACAAATTTAACAGACAACGTGAACTTATATGACTAGAAAACCCAGGCTGAATGCCTGCATGCTATGCAAATACCAACAACTCTGACAAAAAGACTATTTTCAATCCTTAATCCACATCAATCGTCTTTTTCTTTCTCAGCTATCTCTCATAGGTATGCTTATCAGTCCATTCTCCTTTATTCCAAGTTATTAATTTTGTATTTCTTTAATCACCATATGTTCTGTAGGCCGATGCATGAGTGCTTTTGTGATTGTTATGTATTGTCTTTGAATTCCCATTGTTCACTAGAAGGAATCGTTGCTACCCTAGCCTAGATCCAACTGAGCACTGAGAACACATCGTCATCTTGGTTGGTTTGACATTCTGAGATCAGAAACTCCAAATGTTAGGTTGTCCAGCCAACCAACTTATGGACATAATGTTTCTGAGACAAATTAGACAAACCTGATGAATTCTTCTCTCCAGGTAAGATATTTTCATGTCTCTTTTCTGAATTTGGGAAGGCTCGAACATGATCGTTAGAGTAGATTACGTCTAAGGACTGCTTTACTTTAATTCTGTAGGGCTTGTTAGTTGTTTGATTTACATCCTCAGCTCTGGCATGTTTATTTTTCTTTAAATATAAGTGTAATGTTTCAATTTTCAGCCAACTTCCTCACATAGGTTTCAAAACACATAATCAATACTCTTCCAAAAAGGCATGCAGATTTGCACCATGAAGCGTTTGATGCTGAAAGACGTTAGAGAAGATGAACTTCCAAGGATTGTGAATCTCCTCCAAATGCTTAATGATGATACACAAAGGTAGACCATAGCAAATAGATTAAGAGGAATACAACGAAGAGATCGTGTTCCATGCTAAGCTCATGAAGCAAGGGAAAATGTTACCATGAGTGAGGTTACTACTAATTACCTTCACGAATAATCACAGCAGGGCAGCTTCTTCCCAAGTTCAGGCAACAGATTGGTCCAAAAGTAAAATTCAGGTCCAGCCATGTGTTCTGGTGTGTAAGTGCCCACATTCCTAGTGGACGACCTGGGATTCATGGATTCAATGATGGGTGCTGATCAGATTAGTAACATTAGGAAAGATAGATTTCTGAATCTATCACCATGGTATGGTGCAGACAGAGATCAAAAATAAATGGAAATTGTGAGCATACCTTATAGATACGCACAAGGAAATAAACATGAAAATATTGCAGTCTATGACACATCTGGTACACTTCTCTAAATACAAAATGAAGGAAGTGATGTGACCTGCATAGGTGGAATTGTCGGACTGCACGAGATGACATGATCATTGCACATCAGAGGATTGGCTGGGCAACTTCAACTTGGGAGGGACTCCAGGACTTTCTCTGGGGAAAGTCTACACATTTGGCCATATCCACAAAATGTAACAGCTAAAACCCAGGATAAACTTAAAGTAAAGAAACTAGTGTCTAGAGAGAATGTACTAGACGTTTAAAAGTTCAAGGATAAAGTTAGAAACTGACAAGAAATCTAGGAAATGGAAAAGTATTCTAGCTGGAAAGCGTGAGTAGTCAGACTGGTATGAGATCGCTCTGAAATGCTGTGTGCATGGAAGATGCCGGGACAACTGAGAAGTTTGAGGGTGTTTATGACATCACAGTGAACATGTCACCCAAGATGGCCTCATGTTACTAGTCCGAGGATTGTCTTAGGCTACTGATACTCAAGGGAGAGATACCCAGAAGAGAATTTAAAAACAGAAACCAGGCAGTGAAACTTGAAGAGATAGAATAGACGCTGATTAAAGGGATAAGAAAGAAGTCATTGTGAAGATACAATAATAGAGGGACAATCACTGAGTGGAGACCACTGTGATCTACTCAAGTATAGGGGGAGGCCATGGAGATTCAAGCTTGAAACTTGATTTGAAACCAGAGGCTGGACTTGGGTCTTATCAGGCCTACATTTTCCTTCTGTGTTAATCATCCAAAATCAAGAGTGATCTCCTGAGGACATTGTAGAGAATGATTGATGCTTCCTTTCCTATGCCACTAGCATTCATTGAAGAGAAGTATCACTTTCCATAGCTCTGGCATTATGGAGCTCCAAAGGGTACATGCTAATGTGTCACAAGATATCTCTTTGAACCCATGAAGGAATGGACCCCCGTCGTGCTTTGCGTATGTCTCATTGTTTGGCAGGGCTACAGAAATGTGCTGAGAAGCACCCTTTTCCAGATGGCTTCGTTGCTTTGTGAGGGCCACCGTAACAGGCTAGTGTGCTCAGTTTGGCTCCAATGAAGTTCTATCCCCGTATCTCTTGGAGTAGAATGATTATTGATGACGTGTATTGACACCATATGTAAATAGGTTGGCTGAAAATTAGAACATTACAATTATCTTTATAGAAAAATAAGCTTGCCAGAGCTGAGGATGTAAATCAAACAAATAACACACCCTATAGAAATAAAGTAAGCCAGTATCTAGACGTAATCTAGAGGAATGTTCAAGGATGGGGGTCAAGATTGAAACTTCCCAAATCCAGAAATGAGACAGAAAAGTATCTTATTTGGAGTGGAATTCAGCAGATTTGCCGAATTTGTTTCGGATACATTATGTTCATGAAGGAGGTTGCCATGCCTACCTAGAATTTGGAGTTTAAGATCTCAGGATGTCAGACCAACCAAGATGAACACGTGTTCACAGTGCTCATCTTCACCAAGGCTAGCATGGCAAAGATGGCTACACGGGACCATGTAAATTCAAAGACAACACCCAACAATGAAAAGCACTCACACGTAGGTCTATAGAACATAGGGTGCTTAAAGAAATAGAAAATTGATACCTTGGGATGAAGGACAACCGACTGACAAGCATACCAAAGGGGGAAATCTGAGAACGACCATGATGATTATACTATGGAAAAACAAAATGTGCTCAAAAAAGGGAATGCAAACACAAATAACACCTGAATAATCCACACCAATGATGTCAGACTTTAGACAGACTCTGCTTGAACTTTTGAAAGTCAGAAAGTCACAAACCAAAAATCTGCAGCGAGGTAAAACCTGGGCTACCTTGAAAGGGTGAGTCTGAGATTGCTCCAAACCTGCTCTGAAACTCTGTGTCCATGATGCTTGCCTGGACAGCAGAGACACAATTATGACAAATTCTCTGACATCACAGTTGAGCAAAAATACAAACCGTCTACATCAACTCAGTGCCAGAATTGGGCTGAAGTAGCCTATTTAAGTCACATTCCACACAACTGCAGGTTGCAAGGGAACTTGAAAGGGGTCGGGCAGTGGAGAACTGGGGAATTCCGCGAGTTTTGGTTCGGCAGCCTGCACTTGGCTGGGTGGAATCCTGGGGGCAGACCTCCTCACTGCTGGTCCAGCCATTCTGGGGCAGGCGTGGGAGGGAGTGTAGAGGCAGATGAGAAGCGACGTGAGACAGGGCCACTCTTCCTCAGCAAATACAGGAGCACTTCCAGCAGATGTGAGCCCAGTGATAAACCTCTGTCAAATGGAAACAAATTAAAAGTTGCAATGAATAGGAAAATTGAACCTCAAAAAAAATGCCAGTAAGAATAATAAGATACCTATGAATAACCTCACCCCAACAGGTGAAAGCTCTGTAAAGCGATAACTAGCAAACCTTTGCAGAAGAAAAATGGGAGAAGACACAAGGAGGCAGAAGGATATTGCATGCTCTTGAAATGGAAGAATGAACACACTGGAAACCTCCACACCGGCTAAAGCAATCTCTAGATTACATGAAATCCCAGTCAAAGTTGCAGCTATATTTCTCACAGAGATAGAACCGAGCATCCTAAAGTTTACATCCAGCAACAAAAGGCCCCAAATAAACAAAGGAATACTGAGGAAAAAGAACAAAGCTCAATGTATCACATTTTCTGATTTGAATATAGAGGACGAAGAACTAGGAATGGAAACGGCACAGGCTGGGATGCAAAACAGACACACAGAACCATGGAACAGAATCAAGAGCCCAGAGGTATACACACACCTATATGGACAGACCATTTTCGACCACGGCGCCAAGAGGAGACAGGGGAGAAAGGAAAGTCTCTACAATAAATGGTGGTGGGAAGACTGCAGAGCCTCACCTAAGACAAGGAGAATAGACCACGGTGTTACACCAGGCACAAACACCAACTCGAAATGGATTAAAGTCTTGAATGTAAGACTGGAAACCATGAGATTTCTGGAAGAAAACGCTGGCAGCTTGCTCTTTGTCATCTGTCTTAGCCTCCTATTTGGAGGAAGCCTTTCTGTCTGGGCAAGGGCAATAAAGGAAACAAGAAACAAGTGGGACTACATCAAACGCAAAAGCTTCTACCCAGCCAAGGAAACCATCGACTCAATGCAAAGACAGTACAACCACTGGGAGAGGATGTTTGAAAACCACACATCAGTGAACGGGTGAATAGCCAAAAGATGCAGTGAACTCATATGGGTCCACAAGAGAAAAAAAAATAAGCCCATTAAAACCTCGGCAGTAGGTGGAAACAGAGATTTCAACCAAGAAGAGATAGAGATGGTCAACAGGTGTATGAAAACATGTTCATCATCATTAAGACTCAGGGCAATTGAAATCCAAACTGCAGCGAGATAGCAGCTCAATGTGGTCAGAATGACTATAGGTAAAAAGTCAGGAAATAAGTGTCAGAGAGGAGCTGCAGAGATGGGAAGACTCCTACAGTGCTGCTGTGAGTGTAAGCTGGTGCAGCCACGACGCAAAGCCCTGTGGAATTGCCTCAAACATGTCTGAATCCATCTACTATATGATCCAGCTATTATTCAGTGGCGTGTTTATCCAAAGACCTTGGAAAAGGTCGTGCACCAATATATGTGCACCCCTGTGTTCATCCTGGCCTTACTCCCGTTATCCAAGACTTGAAAGCCGCCCTGATGCCCATCAAGGCAGAAGGAAGAATAGATAGGGAAGATTGGAGAAGGAAGCTGGGCTTTATGAACACAATGGCATATCACTGAGCCATAACAAAGTAGAGAATCCAGCCATTAGTGAGCAGAAGGATGGCTCCTGAGGGTTTCATTGGAAGTGAAACAACTCGCAGGGAGAAACTCAAATACCGTAGGAGCTCACTTACAAGGAGAAGAGACAAACAAGGACCAACAAACTGGAAAGCTTTGCGCAAAGAAATTAAAGAAGACACAAGGAAACGGAAGTCTATTCCACACTCTTCGAATGGAAGAACAAACACATTTGAAACGTCCGTACTGGATAAAGCAATCTCTGGATTCCACGCAAGCCCCATCGAAGTTTCAGCAATCTTTCCCACAGAAATAGAAGAGAGAATCCTAAAGTTTCTATCCAGCAACAAAGGAGCAGGAACGGCCAAAGGAATCCTGAGGAAAACGAACAAGGCAGCAAGTACCACATTTTCGAATTTCCACATTTAGGACGAACTGCTAGATACCGAAACGGTAAAGGCTGGCCACAAAAAGAGGGACATAGACACAAGGAACAGAATCGAGAGCCCAGAGGTCAACTCCCACATATATGGACAGCCCATTTTAGACCAAGGAGCCAAGAGGAGACAGCGGAGAAAGGAGAGTCTCGACAAGAAACGGTGCTGGGAAGACTGCACAGACACATGTAACACAATGAGAGTAGACCATAAGGTTACACCAGCCACACAAACCACCTGGAAATGGATTAAGACCTTGAATGGAAGACTTGAAACCGTACAACTTCTAAGAGAAAACGCAAGTAGTTTGCTATTTGCCATCTTGCTTAGCCAATTATTTGGAAGAAGCGTGTGTGACTGGGCAAGGGCAACAAAGGAAACAAGAAACAAGCGGGAGTCCATTCAATGCAGAAGCTTCTGCCCAGCCAATGACTCCATTGACTCAATGCAAAGACAGCACAACTGCGAGTGGATGTTTGCAAACCACACATCGGAGAAGGGGTGATTAGCCAAAATATCCAAAGAACTCATATGTCTCCACAGTAAAAAAACAACGATCCCCATAAAACCTGGGCCAAAGATGGAAACAGCTATTTCTCCCAGGAAGATAAAAGATGGCCAACAGGCTGTATGAAAACATGTTCTTCTTCATTAATTCTTTGGCAATGCAAATACGAACGGCAATGAGACAGCAGCTCACTGTGGTCAGAATGGCTATAGGGATGAAGACAGGGAACAACAAGTCTCGGAGAGGAGGTGGAGAGAAGGGAAGCCTCCTGCACTGCTGGGAGGAGTGTAATCAGGTGCAGCCACTACCCAAAGTGCTGTGGAATTGCCTTAGAATTTTCAGAATCCATCTACCATATGATCCAGCTATTCCTCTGTGGCATATATATCCAAAGAACTTGGAAACACTAATGCTCAGAGATCCATGCACCACTGTGTTCACCACAGCCTTACTCCCAATATCCAAGACTTGGAAGCCTACGTGGTGCCCATGAAGTGACGAATGGAGAAGGCAGACGATCTATAGCCACACAACGGCCAATCTTTGGACTGTATAGATGGGGCCATCTTTGGTGACATGTTCATAAACACCCTCAGAATTCTAAGCTGTCCTGACAACCTCCATGCACACAGTGTTTCAGAGCCATCGCATACCAGTCTGACCACTCCCCATTTCCAGGTAGGATAGTTTTCCTTGTTCTGGATTTCTTGTCGGTTTCTAACTTTCTCCTCGAACTTTGAAAGGTCTACTACATTCCCTCTACACACCAGTCTCTTTCCGTTACGATTATCAAAGATTTTATCTCTTTTGTTTTGTGAATATGGTGAAATGGGTGGACTTTCCCCAGAGAAAGTCATGGACTCCCTCCCAAGTTGAAGTTGCCCAGGCAATCCCCTGATGCACACTTATCGTGTCCTCTCCTAGCAGTCTGACAATTCCACCAGGCAAGTCACATGTTCCCTTCCTTCATCATTTGGGGAAGTGTAGCTGATGCGCTCATAGATTGTAATATTCTCATGGTTCTTTTTCTGGTGCGTATTGCTCAGTTTCCCTCACCATTTCTACTTCTTTATGATCTCTGTGCCCACCAGACCGTGAAATCTGGATTTCCTAACGCTAGTAATCTGATCCAAAACCGTGGTGCTATCCTGTGAAGCTCAGGCTGCCCAAGCGAAAGGAACGTGGGCACTTACCTGCTACATCACAGGTCCACCAATGAATTGGACTTCTGGACCAACTTTTGGCCTGATCTTGGGAGGATGTTAGCCTGCTTCGATTATTCGTGAAGGGAATCAGTAGTAACATGAATGACTGTAACATTTACCTTTGGTTGATGAGTTTAGCACGGAACATATTCTCTTGCTAGTATTCCGCTTCATCTCTTTGCTAAGGTCTACCTTTCTGTAGCATCATTAAGCATTTGGAGGTGATTACTAATCCTTGGCAGTTCTTCTCTAATCTCTTTCAGCCTCCAAAGCTTAGGCCGTAAATCTTCACCCCTCTTTGGAGTTTTGATTTTATGTGAATTGATTGCCGTAACCCAGCATTATAACATCCTATAGCTTTTCACATCTACAATCTCATAGATTTAGACTTCTGTGTAGGTTACATCATCTTCACCACTGTAAGCCTAATTACAGGCGATCACCACACACTTGTGCCTAATCAACTCTTTCTCCCTCAGACCCCCGCATCCATTTCCCTTTGGGAACTACCAATCCCATGTCACGTCCTACCTTTTTGTTGCTCCGTTTTTCCTCTTCTCCTTGTACATGAGATCCTGTGGTATTCAACCTTATCCCTGGGGCTTGCTTCAGTTCCCCTAAGACCCTCAGGAGCCATTCTGGTGGTGACAAATGGCTGGACTGCATCCATTCCTACAGCTGAGAGCTACACCATCGTGTGGCTATAGCCGATCTTCCTTCTCCATTCATCTCTTGATGGTCACCACGGACGCTTCCAAGTCTTGGATATCAGGAGGAAGGCTGTGGTGAACACAGCAGTGCATCGATCTCTGTGCATTAGTGTTTCCATGATGTTTGGATATATACGCCACAGAGGAATAGACGGATCATATAGTAGGTGGATTCTGAAATTTCTGAGGCAATTCCACACCACTTTGCATAGTGGCTGCACCGGTTCACATTCCTACAGCAGTGCAGGAGGCTTCTTTACTCTCCACCGCCTCTGTGAAACTTATTGTTTCCCGTCTTCATCCTTATAGCCATTCTGACCACTGTGTTTTGCTATCTCATTGCCGTTCAGATTTGCATTGACCAGAGACTTAATGATGATGAACATGTTTTCATACAGCCTGTTGGCTATCTTCCTATCTTCCTGGGAGAAATGTCTGTTTCCATCTTCTGCCCAGGTTCTATTTGGCTCGTTGTTTTTATTCCTGTGAAGACATATGAGTTCATTGGATCTTTTAGCTACTCACCCCTTCTCTGATGTGTGGTTTGCAAACAGCCTGTCGCAGTTGTTGTGCTGTCTTTGCATTGAGTCGATGGAGTCGTTGGCTGCGCAGAAGCTTCTGCATTGGATGGAGTCCCGCTTGTTTTTTGTTTCCTTTGTTGCCTTTGCCCACTGACACATGCTTCTTCCAAATAGGCAGCCAAGCCAGATGGCAAAGAGCAAGCTGCCTGGGTTGTCTCCTAGAAGTTGCATGGTTTCAAGTATTCCATTCAAGGCTTTAATCCATTTCGAGGTCATGTGTATGTCTGGTGTAACATCATGGTCTACTCTCATTGTGTTACCTGTTGGTGTGCAGTCTTCTCAGCACTGTTTCTTGTGGAGACTCTCCTTTCTCCACTTTCTCCGCTAGGCTCACTGTTCGAAAATGCACTGTCAGTAGATGTGTGAGTTGACCTCCAGGCTCTCGTTCTGTTGCATGAGTCTGTGTGCCTGTTTTGGGGGCCAGGCTGTGCTGTTTCCGTACCTAGGGCTTCGTCCTATATGTTGAAATCAGAAAGTGTGAGACTTGCTGCCTTGTTCGTTTTCCTGAGGATTCCTCTGGCTATTCCGGGTCCTTTGTTGCTGGATAGAAACTTTAGGATTCTGTCTTGTATTTCTGTGGGAATGATTGTTGCAACTTTGACTGGGACTGCATGCAATCCAGACACTGCTTTATGCGGGATGGACGTTTGAAGTGTGTTCGTTCTTCCATTGGAAGAGCACGGAATAGCCTTCCGTTCCCTTGTGTCTTCTGTAATATCTTCACCCAAACCTTTGCAAGCTTTCTGTTTCCATAGCTTTATGCTGTTTGGCCACGTTTATTCTTAGACATCTTTTTCTTCCTACGGGCATGCTTTCTTTTTTGAGGTTCAGTTTTTCTATTCTTTGCAACTTTCAATTGGTTTTGTTTTGACAGAAGTTTATGGCTGTGCTCACATCTGCTGGCCATGCTGCTGCATTTCCTGAGGAAGAATGGCGATGTCTATCATCGCTTCCCATCTCCCTCTACACTACCTCAGATGCCTTCCCCAGAATGGCTGGACGAGCGGTGAGGTGGCTCACCCTCAGGATTCCACATCGCTGACCCTGGGCTGCTGAACCAGAATGTGCAGACTTCACCACGGCCCCACTGGCTGGCCATTTTCATGTTTCACTGGGAACCTGCAGTTGAGTAGATTGTGACTTGAATATGCTACTTGAGCCCAACTTTGGCCCTGTGTCGATGAGGCCAGCTTGCTTTTCTGGCCCACTGTGATGTTGGGTGATTTGTCAGAATCGTGTCTCTGCTGTCCAGTCTAGCTTCGTGGACACAGGTTTTCAGAGCCCGCAGGGAGCAGTCTCATAACTCACCCTTCTCATTTAGGCCAGGTTTGACCTTTGCTGCTGTTTTTAGCGTTGTGACTTTCTCTGACTTTCAAACGTTCAAACAGAGTGTGTCTAATGACTGACGTCTTTCACTGTGGATTAGTCAGCTTTGATTTCTGTTGGCCTTCATATTCCGGGATCCTTTTTTCTTTTCTACAGTCTAATTGTTATGGTCTTGCTGAGATATCTCCATTCGATTTGCTTATCAGTGCGTTCTCCTTCTTTCCAAGTTAGGAGTTTTGTATGTCTTTAATTACCATAGGTTCTGTAGCCCGAGGTGTGAGTCATTTCGTGATTGTTGGGTGTGGTCTTGGAATTTCCATCAGTCACTTGTAGGAATCTTTGCTATCCCAGCCCAGGTGACACTTAGCCCTGAGAACACATGGTCGTCTTGGTAGGTTTGAGATTCTCAGATCAGAAACTCCAGATTCGAGGTTGTCCGGACAACCACCTTCACGGACATTATGTTTTCGAGAGAAATTAGAGAAATATGATGAATTCCTCCCTCCAGGTAAGTGATTTATCTGTCTTTTTTCTGGATTTGGGAAGTTTCAAACTTGACCCCTGATCATTGAATGCTCCACAAGATGACGTCTGGATACTGGGCTTTTTATTTCTACATGGTTTCCTACTGGATTGATTTTCATTCTGAACTTTGGCAGGTGTATTTTTATTTAAACATAATGGCAATGTGCTAATTTTCAGCAAACCTCATTCCATATGTTGTCAGAACAAGAAATCAATACTGTTTCCATGGCAAGAGGTGGGGGAGAGAATTTCATTGGAGCCCAACTGAGCACTGTAGCCTGGGAAGGCAGCCTTCACACAGGAATGAAGCTCTCTCGAAAAGGGTGCTTTTAAGCACACTTCTACAGCCCTTCAAACCAAAGGACACACCCCAAGTATGACAATCATCCATTCCTTTAAGTCTTCACAGAGATGTCTTGGGACACATTAGCATGTACCCAGTGGGACCCTGTGACGCCAGAGCTATGCAAATGGAGACCTCTCTTCAAAGAATGCTAGGGGCCTAGGAAAGAAGGCCTCAATTGTTCTCTTCAATGTCCTCAAGAGATCATTCTTGACTTGGGATTATGAATAAGGCAGAAGGAAAACGTGGGTCTGATATGCCCCAAGTCCAGCCTCTTGTTTCAAATAAAGTTGCAAGCTTCAATCAGCACGGCCTCCACATCTACTTGAGTAGATAACAATGTTCTCCTCTCAGTGCTTGCCCCTCTAGTATCCCTTCTTCCCAATGATTCCTTTCTTATCCCTTGAATCAGTGCCTCTTTGATCTCTTCAAGTTTCTGTGTGTGGTTTCTGTTTGGAAAAGCTGTTTCTGGATATCTCTCACGTGGGTATCCTAGCCAGGGCAATCCGTGGACTCTAAACTTGCTGCTATCTTGGGTGACACGTTCACCGTGACGTCATAAACACCCTCAGAATTCTAAGTTGTCCTGAAAACCTCCAGGCACACAGTGTTTCAGAGCCATCTCATATCAGTCTGATGACTCCATCTTTCCAGGTAGGATAGTTTTCCTTGTTCTGGATTTCTTGTCAGTTTCTAACTTTCTCGTGGAACTTGAAAGGTATGCTACATTCCCTCTACCCACCGGTTCCTTTCCTTTAAGATTATCCCTTGTTTTATATCTTATCCATTGTGTATATGCCCAATTGGGTGGACTTTCCTCAGAGAACGTCCTGGAGGCCCTCCCAATTGGAAGGTGCCCAGGCAATCCCCTGATGCACAATGATCGTGTGATCTCCTAGCTGTCTAAAAATTCCACTTGGCAGGTCACGTTTTCCTTCCTTCATCATTTGGGGAAGTGTTCCTGATGCCTTCATGGATTGTCATATACTCATGGTTCTTTTTCTGGTGCATATTGTTAAGGTCTCATGACAATTTCTCCTTCTTTATCATCTCTGTGCCCACCATACCTTGAAATTTATATTTCCTAATGCTAGTAATCTGATCTGCACTCCTGATGCTAGCTGGTGAAGCCCATGCCGCCCAAGTGGAACGTAGGAACCTACCTGCTACATCACAGGGCCAGCCCTGAATTGCACTTTTGGACCAACCTTTGACCTGACCTGTGAAGATGTTGGCCTGCTTCGATCATTCGTGAAGGAATCAGTAGTAACATCATGAGCGATAAGTTTTCTGTTGGTTCATGAGTTTAGCACGGAACATGTTCTCTTGGTAGTATTCCTCTTCATCTCTTTGCAAAGGTCTACCTTTCTGTAGCATCATTGAGCATGTTGAGGTGATTACCAATACTTGGAAGTTCATCTTCTCTAACCTCTTTCTGTCTCCAAAGCTTCCGGTTGTAAATCTGCATCTCTTTTGGGAGTTTTGGTTTTATGTGAATTGATTGCCGTAACCCAACATTATAATGACCTATAGCTTTCAGATCTACATCCACATAGATTTAGACTTCAGAGTAGGTTACATCATCTTCACCAACGTAAGCCTAATTACTGTCCCTAACCACACACCTGTGCCTAACCAACACTTTCTCTCTCTGGCCACTGCCCTACTTTCCCTCTGGGATATGCCAATCCATTGTCATGTGATACTTTTTGTTGGTCCGTTCTTGCTCTTCTCCTTTTACGTGAGATCCTGTGGTATTTGACCATACACCTGGGGCTTGTTTCAGTTCCCCTAAAACCGTCAGGAGCCATTCTGGTGATCACAAATGGCTGGCCTGAATCCGTTCCTATAGCTGAGTGCTATGCCTTTGTGTGGCTATAGCCCATCTTCCTTCTCCATTCATCCCTTGATGGGCACCAGGCAGGCTTCCAAGTCTTGGATATCGGGAATAAGGCCAGGGTAAATAGAGGTGTGCACCGATCTCTATGTATGAGTGTTTCCAAGTTCTTTGGATAAACACACCACAGAGGAATAGCTGGATCATATGGCCGATGTATTCTGAAATGTCTAAGGCAACTCCACACCCTTTTATGTCGTGGCTGGACCTGTTTACACTCCCTCCAGCAGTGAAGGAGGCTTCTCTTCTCTCCACCTCCTCTCCGAAACTTATTTCCTGTCTTCATCGTTATAGCCATTCTGACCGCCTTGAGCTGCTATCTCATTGCCTTTCAGATTTGCACTGACCAGAGACTTAATGATGATTAACATGTTTTCATACAGCCTGTTGGCCATCTTTCTATCTTCCTGGGAGAAATGTCTGTTTCCAGCTTTTGCCCAGATTTTAATGGGGCTTGTTTTTTTTTTTTTCCTTGTGGAGCCGTATGAGTTTATTGGCTCTTTTGGCTATTCACCCCTTCACCAATGTGTGGTTTGCAAACATCCTCTCCCAGTTGTTTTGCTGTCTTTGCATTGAATCAATGATTTCCTTGGCTATGCAGAAGCTTTTGTGTCTGATGTAGTCCCATTTGTTTCTTGTTTCCTTTATTGCCCTTTCCCAGACAGATATGCTTCTTCCAAATATGAGGCTAAGAAAAATGACAAAGAGCACCCTAGCTATGTTTTCTTCCAGAAGTCTCATGGTTTCCAGTATTACATTCTAGACTTTAATCCATTTCGAGTTGGTGTTTGTGCCTGGTGTAACGCCGTGGTCTACTCTCCTTGTCTTACATGAGATTCTGCACTCTTCACCACACCGTTCATTGTAGAGACTTTCCTTTCTCCACTGTCTCCTCTTGGCGCTGTGATCGAAAATGGGCTGTCCGTATATGTGTCCCTATACCTCTGGGCTCTTGATTCTGTTCCATGGTTCTGTTTCTCTGTTTTGCATCCCAGCCTGCGCTGTTTCCATTTCAATTTCTTCATCCTATATGTTGAAATCAGAAAGTGTGATACATTGAGCTTTGTTCTTTTTCCTCAGGATTCCTTTGGCTATTCGGGGTCTTTTGTTGCTGGATGTGAACTTTAGGATGCTCACTTCTATCTCTGTGAGAAATATTGCTGCAATTTTAACTGGGATTGCATGGAATCAAGAGATTTCTCTATGCGGTGTGGACATTTCAAGTGTGTTAATTCTTCCATTTCAAGAGCATGGAATATCCTTCAGCTTCCTTGTGTCTTCTCCCATTTCTTTCTGCAAAGGTTTGCTAGTTTTCTGTTTACAGAGCTTTCACCTGTTGGGGTGAGGTTATTCCTAGGTATCTTATTCTTCTTACTGGCATCCTTTTTCTTTTTTATTGAGGTTCAATTTTCCTATTCTTTGCAACTTTTAATTTGTTTCCTTTTGAAAGAGATTTATCACTGTTCTCACATCTGCAGGAAATGCTCCCGTATTTGCTGAGGAAGAGTGGCTCTGTCTAATGTCGTTTCTCATCTGCCTCTACATTACCTCCCACTCCCGCCCAAGAATTACTGTACCAGCGATGAGGAGGTTTACCCCCAGGATTCTACCCTGTCAACTACTGGCTGCCAACTCAGAGTGCGGAGACTTCCCCAATTCTTTACTGACCAGCCCCATTCATGTTCCCTCAGCAACCTGCTTTTGAGTGGAATGTGACTTAAATAGGCTACTTCAGCCCAACTCTGGCACTGAGTAGATGTAGCCAGTTTGTATTTTCGGTCAACTGCGATGTCAGAGAATTTGTCATAATTATGTCTCTGCTCCCCCAGCAAGCTTCATGGGCACAGGGTTTCAAAGGACGTTTGGAGGAGTCTCATACCCACCCTTTCCAGGTAGCCCAGGTTTTACCTCGCTGCAGATTTTTGGTTTGTGACACTTTCTGACATTCAAAAGTTCAAGCAGAGTCTGTCTAAAGTCTGACACCTTTCGTTGTGGAGTATTCAGGTGTTATTTGTGTTTGCCTTCCTTCTTTTGAGCCCGTTTTGTTTTTCCATAGCATAATCACCGTGGTCTTTCTCAGATTTCCCCCTTTGGTATGCTTGTGAGCCAGTTCTCCTTCATCCCAAGGTATCAATTTTCTATTGCTTTAACCACCCTATGTTCTATAGGCCTACGTGTGAGTGCTTTTCATTGTTGGGTGTTGTCTTTGAATTTACATTGGTCACTTGTAGCAATCTTTACCATGCTAGCCTTGGTCAAAATGAGCACTGTGAACACGTGTTCATCTTGGTTGTTCTGACGTTCTGACATCTTAAACTCCAAATTCTAGTTTGTCATGTTAACCTTCTTCATGAACATAATGTACCCGAGACAAATTAGACAGATGTGATGAATTCCGTTCCAGGTAAGATACTTTTCTGTCTCATTTCTGGATTTGGGAAGTTTCAATCTTGACCCCCGATCCTTGAACGTTCCACTAGATTACTTCTAGATACTGGCTTACTGTATTTCTATAAGGTGTGTTATTTGTTTGATTTACAACCTCATGTTTATTTTTCTATAAAGATAATGGCAATGTTCTAATTTTCAGACAACCTCCTTTCACATGGTGTCAATACACGTCATCAGTAATCATTCTACTCCAAGAGATGGGGCAGAGTATTTCTTTGGAGCCAAACTGAGCACACTAGCCTGGTAGGGCATCCCTCACAAAGCAATGAAGCCCTCTGGAAAAGGGTGATTCTCAGCACACTTCTGGAGCCCTGCCAAACAATGCGACATACCTGGAGCATGACGGGGTTCTAGTCCTTCAAGTGTTCAAAGAGACGTATTGTGACACATTAGCATGTACCCAGTGGGCCTCCATAATGCCAGAGCTATGGAAAGTGGGACTTCTCTTCAATGAGTGCTAGGGGCATAGGAAGGGAAGCATCGATCCTTCTCTACAATGTCCTCAGGAGATCATTCTTGATTTGGGATTATGATTAAGGCAGAAGGACAACGTGGGTCTGATAAGACCCAAGTCCAGCCTCTGGTTTCAAATCAAGTTGCAAGCTTCAATCAGCACGGCCTCCACATCTACTTGAGTAGATCACAATGTTCTCCACTCAGTGCTTGTCTCTCTGTTATTTATTGCTTCTCCACAACGACTTATTTCTTATCCCTTTAATCAGCGGCAATTCTAACTCTTCAAGTTTCAGTGCTGGTTTCTGTTTTTAAATTCTTTTCTGGGTATCTCTCACTTGAGTATCATAGCCTAGGACAATCCTCGGACTATAAAGATGAGGCCATCTTGGGTGACATGTTCACTGTGATGTCATAAACACCCTCACACTTCTCAGTTGTCCCGGCATCTTCCATGCACACAGTATTTCAGAGCCATCTGATACCAGTCTGATAGTTTTCCACTTCCTGGATTTCTTGTCTGTTTATAACTTTATCTTTGGACTTTTAAATGTCTACTACATTCTCTCTAGACACTGAATTCTTTACTTTAAGTTTATCCTTGGTTTTATCTGTCACATTTTGTGGATATGGCCAAATATGTAGACTTTCCCCATAAAAAGTCCACGAGTCCCTCCCAAGTTGAAGTTGCCCAGCCAATCCTCTAATGTTCAATGATTGTGTCATCTTGTGCAGTCCGACAATTCCACCTATGCAAGTCACATCACTTCCTCCATTCTGTATTTGAGAAGTCTACCAGATGCGTCATAGATTGTAATATTTTTATGTTGTTTTCCTGGTGCATATCTATAAGGTCTGCTCACAATTTCCACTTATGTATGATCTCTGCCCGCACCAGACCATGAAATCTATCTCTCCTGATGTTACTAATCTGATCAGCACCCGTGATGCGAATCCATGAGTCCCAGGCCACAGTCTAGGAAAGTGGGCTCTTACACACCAGAACACATGACTGGCCCTGAATTTTACTTTTGGGCCAATCTTTTGCCTGAAATTGGGAACAAGCTTGCCTGCTGTGATTATTCGTGAAGGTAATGAGTAGTAACCTCACAGAAGGTAACATTTTCCCTTGGTTCATGAGTTTAGCACGGAACATGTTGTCTTTGTAGTATTCTTCTTAATTTATTTGCAATGGTCTACCTTTCTGTAGCATCATTAAGCATTTGGAGGAGATTCACAATCCTTGAAAGTGTATCTTCTCTAATCTCTTTCAGCCTCAAAAGCTTTATGCCGTAAATCTGCACAGCTTTTTGGATTTTTTCTTTCCCTCTGGGAACCACCAATCCAAAGTGAAGGCTGCCGTGAAAGCTAAAATGCTCTGTTTGGCCCCAATGAAATTCTCTCCCCTTATCTGTTGTCATAGAAGAGTATTGATTATGTGGTTTGCCACCGTATGTGAGAAAGTTGGCTGAAAATTAGAACATTACACTTATATTCAACGAAAAATAAACATGCCAGAGCTGAGGATGTAAACCAAACAACTAGCAAACCCTACGGAAATAAAGTAAACCAGTATCAGACGTAATCTACTGGAACAATGAAGGATCCGAAGTCAAGGTCTAGCCTACCCAAATTCAGAAAAAAAGACATAAAAATATCTTACCTGGAGAGAGGAATTAATCAGATTTGTCTAATTTGTCTCAGAAACATTATGTCCATTAGTTCGTTGCCAGGACAAAGTAGAATTTGGGTTTCTGATCTCAAAATGTCAAACCAACCAAGATGACCTCGTGTTCTCAGTGCTCAGTTGGACCTAGGCTAGGATAGCCAAGATTCCTTCAAGTGAACGATGGAAATTCAAGGACAAAACCCAACAATCACGAAAGCACTCACATCAGCCTAGAGAACATATGGTGATTAAAGAAATACAAAATTCCTAACTTGGATTGAAGGAGAACACACTGATGAGTATATCTATGGGAGACAGCTGTGAAAGACCATGAGGATTGATGTGGATTAAGGCTGCCCCCACTCTAAAGCCCAAGGTTAGCTGGTGAACATGCAGAACTATATGACCCATTGAATTTCTTTTGGTATGAATTAGATTTGCCCCAGTGAGAGAAGCCCAGGCCATGCTCACCTACATGCCTATCTATGGGGCCAGTTTCGTATCTAGTGTTATGTGACCACACAATATCCAGAACCCATCTGAACTGAAATCATTTAATGACTTTTTACATCATCTTTTCTTTTTCCAGGAAAAATAAGTCACTTACCCATGCCTGATAAAATTAGTCCTTAACCTCAACTCGGGCAGCAGCAGGAGCTGTGACTGCCCATGGGTCCTTTCCCAATGCAGCAGCAGCAGCAGCTCTTCACTGCCCATGGGTCCTGTCCCCATGCCTGAAGCTCTTCACGGCCCATAGGTCCTGTCCCTATGCTATCCTGTACCACTCTCTAAATAAAAGAGCACCACTGACAGACCTTGAGGGTCCAAGAAATCTTATTTTCAACTCTTGAGCTTGCCGACCCCACATCATATCTTGTGGCCCATATGGGGAACGTGCTTCATTGGTTTGTGAGCTCGAATTCTGGTAAGTGCCCTTTCCTTCCTTGTGCCTCTCTCTTTTTCGAGGATGGATCTAAATTCACTTCTCCATCAGGAACTGTCTTGAATAGCTGCATGAATTCATGTTTGCTGCCCATGGCTACTCTATGGTGCAAATCTGGCATTCAGCTTGAAGAGAATCAGTACCTTAAGTCTAAGAGTGATGTAGAATGAATTAATCCATTCCTTCCTGACCCTATCTCTAATACATAAATTTTACGTGGGAATGGGTCAGCCATTTAAGTCATTAGGATGGTTGGCAATCTCCAAGACTCTCGTGGTAGTTTTCTATTTCTAAAGCTGGATTGGGATACCTCCCATGCACTTGACCATCTGAACTGTGTGAATGTCCCAATCGGGACTTCAGTTCAGGGAAAGTACCAAAGTCTAACCTTTGTCTGAGTATTGGAAACCCTTCTTTGGAGAATGGCTCCAACAGGCAATTGGGTAGAATGACCCCAGCGTGGCGGAAACTTCTTCACTATTTCTCTCCATCATGTTCTCTCTTAAACTTCTCCTTTTGTCTTGGGGACCACTCACCAGGCAGCTATTACTTCCAGGCAGAATAGGAAAGATGTTCACCAGGCACCTGTTACTGCCAGGCATAGCAGGGAAGGTATCCAAGGGATGCAATTCTGGGGGACACCCCCATCACCCCTTGCTATAGGCACCCCCACAGTAGGAACAACAGGTAGGATGCTTCCCTAGGTTCAGGGGGGATTTTCAGGGTAATGGACCTGTCTCTTTCATCTTTCTTAGAGTTACAATGGCCATTTTCGTCTCCTTTTGAGCTTTGCAACCGGGAAACAAAGAAATCTTTCAACAGTCAAGTCCTCCAACACTGGGAGCCCAAACTTTGGCTTTCTGGGCCTGATCACCCCGACGACCGCCAAGTAGGGTGCCCTCTGTTGGCGGTTGACTCATTGAGTATTTTAGTCACCTACTGAGTTGGCTATGAGGGTAGCAGACCTGTGATTTATTCTGTGAACTGTCATGCTCGGGTAGTGTGCCTCAGCATGGGAACTGTTGTGTGACTTTTATCATGATAACCCTCTGGGAACGGCCATGAGAGTGAGGTCTGGTGTCTTCTTTTAATTTCTTTGTTTTGCTCATCATGTCCTCTGTTGTCACCAAGTCGAGCTTAAGTTCAGGCTGGACTTGACCAGAACCTGGACATTCTGTAAAATTGAAAATCTTGAAAATATTTTGCAAGGGACTTAACTCTCAACCCGGCTACTGGGAGCCCCAGCCTCCAGCATGTTCCAGGCCTTTGTAGGCACTGCACCCTTGTCCAGTTCACTGTCAGTCCGACACTGGCTTTACTGCCATGGGGAATGACGTAAGCATCCCAAGAGACTCACCACTTAGGGTCATTCTAACTAATTAGAAACACTTTCAATTGTATGGGTATGCCCCAGAAACTTCATCTGGGAGAAAATTTGTGATGTATCTCTGTGCCTTTCTGGTGCAGTTGGACAGGTAGATCAACCTAGAACGTCCTTCAAGTTTCAGTCCAGTTTCTGAGAAATCAAGAGCAACTGTCCTTACAAAATCCTTGCAAGACTGGAAAGACAGCTCTAGAGGCAGTTCAGATTCCACCTACTTCCTTTATCATGAAAAGGATTCTCATTCCCCCTCTGAAGGAACTACTATGTAACCCATCACTCATTATTAAGACTGAAAAAAAAAAGGAAGGGAAAGGATAAATGGTCATAAGTGTGCCCTTGCAAAAAGTGTAGCATCTCGAGGGTCTTCTCCATAACTATTAGTAAAAAGGCTCAAAAGAAAGTGTGGATTCATAACTGGTGAGCTTTATATTTTTGTACCTGATTCACTGGAGTAGTTTTTAAAACAATGGTTGTACAGTCTCTGTCTATGTGTGTCTATGTGTACATTATACGTGTGATATTTTTACCCCTGGATGGTCTGGCCAAAATTAAGATCTCTGTTTAGTTGGCTTAAAGAAAGTGCCTACATAAATTCTAAATGTAGTAGAAATTAACTCAGTGCCTTGCAAAGTTAACGTGATGAGAATTAACCTTTGGTAAATGAAAGCTTGTTAAAGTTTGTTGGTTTGATTGAAAATTATCTTCTTGTCAGAGTTGTCGGTATTTGCATAGAATGCAGGCATTCAGCCTGGGTTATCTAGTCATATAAGCTCACTTTCTTAAATTTGTCAGTAAAATAATAGCTTTAAATGATGACCCGTTTTGTCTAATTCCTCATGAGGTTTCCATAGGAAATCTGAACATAGTTGTTGGAAACAAATGGTTTAAATACATAAAACTTATAAAGGTGAGTACAATAACTTTTATGGTCAGTATACTTGTTGAAACAAAACAGCTTCAAAATTTTTCTGTGTAACAATCTTGACTTTTGCAAAGTTAAGTTAAATGATAAAAAGATGAATATGCAGGTCATTTTTGGATAGGATGACACACTGAATCATTATTAATAAACATATCTAAGTTATCTACTTTGGGCTTCTTCTTGAAGAGGCTAAAAGCGTGTGGGTGTATCAAAAAGCATGCCTGTGTTTTATTGTAAAGCTACATGTTTCCAAAGTTATGAAGTGTGTAGAATGCTGATATAAAAGACAATTCATAATTGCTTACTTTTTTGTGTTTAATAGATCTGTTAAGGCTTAAAAGTTCTCATTAACTTATGGAATTAAAGCTACTGGAAATTAATAAGGAAAAGAGCTCTGTATTCAGGGAAGTTAAAGTGTATGCTTTCAGTAAAAAAGGTATAAAGAATGGAAATATTTTTGTTTGATGGGTGAAGAAAGATAAATTTGTCCTAATGTACTAGAAAGGAAAAAAAGAGTTGACACATTCTGAAAATGAAAAAGAAAGTTGTAGAAGGTTTGGGAAGTAGAAATTCTGAAAAGAGTTTTATGCCTACTCAAGTAGACTAAAGTAAGTTCAATTAAGTGAATGAGTTTGAATGTTCAAAATAAGTAGGTGCAGAAATTGAAATTTGGTTTTCTCTAAAAGGATACTTTTTCTTGAACTTTGGATCTGCTCTTGATAAAGACGTTATAAAAGCTGTTCCTTTGAGTAAGTCTACCTAAGAGAGAAATGTCTTTTGTGAAAATAATGACTGAGGTCACTCTTAAGATTTTTGACTCTTTCTGTCATCACTTTGAATAGATACCTGAGCATTGTTTCACAGTGAGTGTTGTTTCCTATTTGAAGAAGCATTTTAAAAACTTTGGATATGTTTTGACAAGCTTCTCCCTCAAAAATATTCAAATGCTTAATGAAGTCTTTCTTTTGACCTGGTGGACAGAAGAGAAATTACTCTGAGGATTTTCAGAAGGCCCCTGAGACTTCTCAAAGAAATTTGCTCTCTGTTCCTGTAAGGAGGAAAACATTAAACTAATTAGGCTTATTTTTTCTATTAAATTACATGGGAAACTGTGAAACAAGTGATGATAGATATTCTTAGGTGGTATTAGATGGGTAAATGTTATTAATATAGATGTCTTAAAATTATATAGCATTCCTAAGCTTCTTATCTTTCCTGGTTATCAGTCATAAGTCCACTTATTATCTGGAAGGGTCATATGTCACAGAAGCATCCAAGTTTCTTTGTCAATTGCCCTTTTGTGTCCTTTGTCCATTTGCAGATAATTGTTGTTTTTCTCTGATGCTTTTTTCTTTTGCAAATATGTTTCATCTTCCGAGATATTCCGGGAAAGGATTCTGACACAGACGATCTAAACTACAGGTTTCTGATAAACTTTCAGATTGTAAAACTGAGCTGAGCAAGAAACTACAGAATTCTAACAGAAACTAAGCTCCTCGGTCTGCTAAGGACAGATTTAGCTCAAGAATTGATTATACAGGACTGTGTGAACTGATGAGGACGATTATAATTTTTTAGGACTTCTGTTTGAAATATTGTTGAGTTTTGATGTGTTGTTTTGTTTTCTCATAATGAAGGAAATCTTTTTCTCTTTTCTCTTATGCTAACTTTGACTTACAGCAATTTGGTGAAATTATACCGTTATGATCAAAACTGAGACATTTATCTTTTTCTCCCTGCCTTATCCCTAAGGAATTGTCAAACTCTTTGTTACTGAGTATGGTCATTTCGTGGCAACATTTGCATAAGTTCCACAAGAATCTGTTCTCCTTATAGCAGGTCACGTTGGTTATATTACGAAGGCTTTTACTGGAATGTCATATTTGAAACATACAGGGTCAGATAAGACAAGACAGCATTTCAGGAACAAAGATTGGACTTTCTGGAATACAGCCACTTGGAAACATGGGCATGGTACCTTGTTTACAGAGATTCTGGCAATCTTACCTGTTAAGTAAGGAAGCGTGCTTATCTGGCAGGTGCAAGTAACCTCCGAATACTTTGGGGGACCTGAAAGAGAACTCCACTCAAATCTGTAAGTACTGCAGGCAAAATCTGATGGCAAATCCTTGACTTGGCTTTTCTGGCCTCTAGAGGCCTTCACAGTTCAATCCGAGATTCCTCATAAAAATTTCCAGCAAAGCATACTTTAAAAAGCCTGTATAAACAATTGCTATTCTTGTAGCTGTTATGTAAATAATTGGAGGAAGTTGTATTGAAACTACACTTTACTTGCAAACCTGTTAATCCTGATTTGGCTATCTTTTGTAAAAATGAGGGTGATTTAAGAGAGAAAAAATTATGTTTCTGTAGAAGCTATAGTAGGCATTCATGGATATTAGATTCTAGCTCTTTTCATCCACAAGATTCATCTATTACTAATCGTAATGTCTCCTTGTGCTCATCTATGTCTGACACCTGCGAGTTCCCTGGCCACAAGCAAACATTTTCCTTTAAAACTACTCCCCAAATACTAACTAGATTTGCCTTGTCACAGGTGGATCAGAAACAACAAGTTCCAAAGGTAAAGTCCCCAACTTATCGATACACACAGGTTGGACCATATGAAATTTGGGATGAATGTATTTGGTTCACTCCTACTAGTGGTCAACTCAGTAAAATTTCACTCTTTGTTGGGAACAAACCAATCACACGTGATACATGGCCTAATAACAGCCGACCTATGGGAAAAATTCGCTGTTACATGTGTTTTCTTATATCATAGTCTTATAAAAGTACTGATTGGCTTGGGACTGACTGGGATAGACAGCCCAGCACACTTTGGTTAGTCTCTAATGGTGCTCAGTGGCTATGCGGCTGCAATTTATGGCCTTTGCTGCCACCTAAGTGGATTGCATGATGCACAGTAGGCTTTGTCTGGATGCAGGGTAGAACTACATTTACTACATCTCCGTCTGCTATCCTACCCAACCTGCAGCAGCGCTGAACAGGTCTGTCTTCCACTGGTATGACCATCTTTCTGCAATTTTTCTTCCCCAATTAGGAATTGAAAGTGTCGTCTTGCACATGGAAGTCCTAAACAAATTTACTATGAAGGCATTAAATGATGCACAACATAGCATTTCTCTGCTCAATTTAGAAGCATCCCAAATGTGTAAGGCAGTCCTCCAAATCCAAATGACACTGGATGTCTTGACAGCAGCACAAGGGGGCACCTATGCCATTATAAAAACTGAATGTTGTGTCTATATTCCTGACTACCGTCAAAATATTTCTGGCTTTCTATCCCAACCACCAAATTAAATCCGTATCTTATCAACCCTAACTCTAAACGATTGGTTGAACTCCAAGTCAGGACCAGGTTTCTGCACTACTTCAATACGTTATACATTGGGTTAAACATATTGCTTGTATTTCTTATTATAGTTTGTTGTCTGTTTCATTGTCTGTCTTCCGCATGTGAAAAAAGTTTCACCTCCTGGACCACCTCTCGTCAAATGATTCTCTCGTCTCCAGAGGCTCTGTATACCTTGTCAGCCTTGAACTCCACAGGTGAAGGCTTCCAGTCCACTGAAAATCCTACCTGTACCTATGACCCCATTTAGGGACAGCTCTGCAACCTTGTACAGCCATAAGTAGTTACAGAAGACTGACCATCGTCCATATCCCCAAACCTCTCCAGTCCAAATGGGTTCAGGGGGTGTTTATGATATGGATTAAGGCTGCCCCAGCTAGGGAAGCCCAAGGTGATCTGGCCTACATGCCAAACTATATGAGCAGGTGGAATTAGGGCTGACTCAGGGAGAGAAGCTCAGGGCATCCTCACCTACATGCTGATCTACAGGGCCAGATCCGTATCTAAAGTTATATGACTGCACAATAAGCAGACCCCATCTACACTGAAATCATTTAAAGACATTTTACCACATCATTTCTTTTTCCAGTAAAAATAAATCATGTACCCATGACTTATAAAACTAGCCCTAACCCTCAACTCAGGGAAGCAGCAGGAGCTTTGACTGCTCATAGGTCCCATCCCCAGAGAGCAGCAGCAACTCTTCACTACCCATGGGTACTGTCCCATGCTATCCCATACTATTCTCTAAATAAAAGAGCACCAGTGCCAGACCTTCAATATCCGAGAAATCTTTCATTCGAGTCTTCAGCTCGCTGAGCCCATATCAACAATTATGACATGGAAAACAAAAAACCGTCCCAGAAAATGGAAGGCACACAGAAATCACACCTGAATAATCCACAATGAAAGGTGTCCGTTTTGGACATTCCCTGAACGTTCGAAAGACAGAGAAAGTCACAAACCCAAAAACTGTAGCAAATGTCAAACCTAGGCTAACTGGTAAGGGTGAGTTATGAGACTGTTAAAACCTGGCTCTTAAAACCTGTGTCAATGAAGTTTGCCGTGATAGCAGAGACACAATTCTGAGAAATCCTCTGACATCACAGTGGAGAAGAAAAGCAAAATGGCCTCGTCTACACAGTGCAAGATTTGTCCCAAATAGCACATTCAACTCACATTCCACATCAAATGCAGGTTTCCAATGGAACATGAAAGGTGCTGGCCAGTAGTGCTGTGGTGAAGTCCGCAAATTCTGGGTTGGCACCCAGGGCAGACCGTGCAGAATCCTTGAGGTGAACCTCCTCACCGATGGTCCACATATTCTGGGGCAGGCGTCCAAGGTAGTGTAGAGGCAGATGGGAAGCAACGTCAGACAGTGTTATTCTTGCCCAGCTAATACAACAGCATCACCACCAGATGTGAGCACAGCCATAAACATCTGCCAAAACAAAAGCAATGAAAAGTTTCAAAGAATAGAAAAACTGAACCTCTGGGAAAAACATGCAAGTAAGAAGAATAAGATTTCTAGGAATAAGCTTAGACAAACAGGTGCAAGCTATGGAAACCGAAAACTAGCAACGCTTTAGGGAAAGAAATTCCAGAAAACACAAGGAAACAGAAGGGTATTCCGTGCTCTAGGAATGTAAGATCTGAAACAATTGAAACGTCCGTAATGGATAAAGCAATCTCTGAGTTGCATGCAATCCCAGTCAAATTTTCAGCAATCTTTCCCACAGAAACAGAAGAGAAAATCCTAAAGTCTCTATCCAGCAACAAGGGACCCGGAATACCCAAAGGATTTCTGAGGAGAACAAACAAAGGAGGACGTTTCACGCTTTGATTTCAACATGTAGGACGAAGCACTTGGTACCGAACCACCACAGCCTGGCCCCCAAAACAGGCACAAACCCCAATGGAACAGAATGGAGAACACAAGGGTCAACTCACACATATATGGACAGCACATTTGCAATGAGGAAGGCAAGAGGAGACAGTGGAGAAAGGAGAGTCTCTAAAATAAATGGTGCTGGGAAGACTGCACAGCCACATGTAACACAATAAGAGTAGATCATGATGTTACACCAGGCACACACACCATCTCGAAATGGATTAAAGCCTTCACAGAAGTCTTGAAACAGTGAAACTTCTAGGAGAAAACACAGGCAGCTTGCTCTTTGCCATCTGGGGTAGCCGCCTATTTGGAAGAAGCATGTGTGACTGGGCAAGGGCAACAAAGAAAAGAAGAAAGAAGCAGGACTCCATCCAACGTAGAAGCTTCTGTCCAGCCGGGGAAACCATCCACTCAATGCAAAGACAGCACAAGAACAGGGAGAGGATGTTTCAAACCACACATCTGAGAAGGGCTGAATAGCCAAAAGACCCAATGACCACACACGTCTCCACAAGAGAAAAAACAACAAGCCCATTAAAACCTGGGCAGAAGATGGAAACAGAGATTTACCCCAAGAAGACAGAAAGGTGGCCAACAGCTGTATGAACACATGTTCAACACTATTAAGTATAAGGCCAACGCAAATCCTCACGGCAATGAGATGACAGCTCCCTGTGTTCAGAATGGCTATAAGGAACAAAACAGGAAACAACAAGTGTCAGAGAGAAGGTGGAGAGAAGGGAAGAGTCCTGCACCTCTGGTGGGAGTGCAAACCGGTGAGGGGACTAGGCATAGCCATGTGACATTGCCTCAGAAATTTCCAAATACATCTACCATATGATCCAGCGATTCCTCTCCAGCGTGTTTATCCAAAGAACTGTGAAACACTAATGCACACAGATCCGTGCCCCACTGTGTTCACCACAGCCTTACTCCCGATATCCAAGACTTGGAAGCCGCCCTGGTGCCCATCAAAGGACCAATGGAGAAGGAAGTTGGGCTATATCCACACAAAGGCAAAACACTCAGCTGTAAGAAAGAGTGCAGTCCAGCGATTTGTGACAGCAGAATCACTCCTGAGGGTGGGAGGGGAACTGAAACAAGCCCAAGGGAGAAATCAAATACCATCGCATCTCACTTACAAGCAGAAGATTAAAATAAGGACCAACAAACAGGTAGAAAGTGATATGGGATTGGTGGTTCCCAGAGGGAACGGGTGGCAGTGGACGGTGGGAGAAAGAGTTGATTAGGCACAAGTGTGGGGTGTGGGCCTGTAATTAGGCTTACTGTGGGGAATAAGATGTAGCATACACAGAAGTCTAAATCTATGAGGATGTAAATCTGAAAGCTATAGGATTTTCTAATGCTAGGTTATGGAAATCAATTCACCTAAAATCAAAACTCCATAAAGGCAAGCAGGTTTAAGGGATAAAGTTTGCAGGCTGAAAGAGTTTAGAGATTATGAACTTCAAAGGATTGATAATCACCTCTAAATGCTTAATGATGCAACATAAAGGTAGACCATTGCAAAGAGATGAAGAGGACACTACCAACAGAACATGACCCGTGCTAAACTCCTGAGCCAACTGAAAATGCTGCTGTCCACGGTGTTACTGCTAATTACCTTTACGAATAATCAATGCAGACCAACATCTTCCCAAGTTCAAGCCAAAGGTTGGTCCAAAAGTCCAATTCAGGGCCAGCCCTCTGGTGTAGTGGGTAAGTGTCCGTATTCCACTTGGGCGGCCTGGGACTGGCAGGCTGGCATCTCAGGTGCAGATCCGATTAGGAGCATTAGGAAATATAGATTTCAAGGTATGGTGACGACAGAGATCATGAAGAAGTAGAAATTGTGAGGATACCTTATGAATACACACCAGGAAATGAACCATGAGAATATTACAATCTATGAAGACATCAGGTACACTTCCCCAAATGATGAAGGAAGGAAAACATCTGACCTGCCAAGGTGGAAACACCAGACTGCTATGAGTTGACATGATCATTGCTCATCAGAGGATTGCTTGGGTAACTTCAGCTTCACAGGGACTCCAGGACTTTCTGTGGGGAAAGTCCACACATTTGGCCACATCCACAAAAGATAAGAGATAAATCCCAGGACTATCTTAAAGGAAAGAAACCACTGTCTAGAAGGAATGTAGTAGATCTTTCAAGGTTTGAGGAGAAAGTTGGAAACCGACAAGAAGTCCAGAAAAAGGAAAACTATCACACCTGGAAAGGGGGAGCCGTCAGACTGGTATGAGATGGCTCTGAAACACTGTGTGCATGGAGGTTGTCAGGACAACTTAGAATTCTGAGTGTGTTTATGACATCACGGTGACCATGTCACCAAAGTTGGCCATAGGTTTCCAGCTCTAGGATTGGCCTGGGCTAGGATATTCAAGTGAGAGGTACACAGAAACAGCTTTTCCAAACACAAACCGGGCACAGAAACTTGAAGACATCAAAGAGACGCTAATTCAAGGGATGAGAAAGGAATCATTGGGAAGAAGAGACAATAGAGGGTCAAGTACTCAGAGGATAACATTGTCATCTACGGAAGTCTGGGGAGGCCATGCTGATTCAAGCTGGAAATGTGTTCTGAAAAACGAGGCCGGACCCGGGGCTTATCAGACCTACGTTGTCCTTCTGCTTTACCCATAATACAAAGTCAAGACTGATCAATTGAGGACATTGAAGAGAAGAATTGAGGCCTCCTTTCCTAGGCCCCTAGCATTCTTGAAGAGAATTCTCACTTTCCACAGCTCTCAAGTCATGGGGGCCCACTGGGTAATGCCAATATGTCACAAGAGAGCTCATTGATGCCTTGAAGGAATGGACCCCTGCCATGCATGGGTATGTCTCTTGGTTTGGAAGGGCTCTAGAAGTGTGCTGAAAAGTACCCTTTTGCAGAGGGCTTCCATCCTTTGTGAAGGCTGGCCTCCCAGGTTACAGGGCTCAGTGGGATCAGTGAGATTCTCTCCCCATATCTCTTACCGTAGAAGGAGTATTGATAATGTGTTTCAAAACCACACGTAGAGAGGATGGCAGAAAATTAGAACATTACCATTATACTTAAAGAAAAATAAACATGCCACAGCTGAGGATGTAAATCAAACAAATAACAAACCCTGTAGAAATAAAGTAAGCCAGTATCTAGACGTAATCTAGTGGAAAGTTCAAGGATCAGTGGTCAAGCTCGAAACTTCCCAAATCCAGAAAAGGGACAGAAGGTCTCTCACCTGCAGAGAGAAATTCATCAGATTCATCTAATTTGTGTCGAAACCATTGGGCCCGTGAAGGTGGTTACCAGGATAACCTTGAACCTGGAGTTTATCATCTCACAATGTCAAACGAACCAAGATGACCACGTGTAGTCAGTGCTCAGTTGGACCTAGGCTGGGATAGCAAAGATACCCTCAAGTGAACGATGAAAATTCCAGGACAACACCCAACAATCACGAAAGGACTCACACCTTGGCCTACAGAACATATGGTGATTAAAGAAATACAAAATTCCTAAAATGGAGTGAAGGAGAACGCACTGATAAGCATGTCAAAGCACAAGCCCATAAAGAACATGATGATTAGAACATTGAAAAGCAAACAGGGTCCCATAAAATGGAAGGCCAACAGAAATCACATCTCAATAATCCACAGTGAAAGATGTCAGTCTTTAGACAGCCTCTGCTTGAACGATTGAAAGTCCAGGAAAGTCACGACCCCAAAAACTGCAGGGAAGGTCTAACCTGGCCTAACTGGGAAGGGTGAGTTATGAGACTGCTCCACGCGTGCTCTGAAACCCTGTGTCCACCAAGCTAGACTGGACAGAGGAGACACGATTCTGAAAAATCCTCCGACATCACAGTGGGCCACAGAAACAACCTGGCCTCATTTACACAGGGCCAGAGTTGGGTTCAAGTAGCATATTCAAGTCACATTCCACTCAACCGCAGGTTGCCAATGGAGCACGAAAGGGTCCAGACAGTGGGCCAGCGGTGAAGTCCACGTGTTCTGGGTTGGCAGGCCAGGGTCGGCCACGTGGAATCCTGGGGGTGAGCCTCCTCAACGCTCGTCCAGCCATTCTGGGTCAGGCGTGCGAGGTAGTGTAGAGGCAGATGGGAAGCGATGTTAGACAGTGCCACTCTTCCTCAGCAAAGAGAGCAGCACAGCCAGCAGATTTGAGCACAGCCATAAACTTCTGCCAAACAAAACCAATTAAAAGTTGCAAAGAATAGAAAAGCTGAACCTCAAAAAAAACCCATGCCAGTGAGAAGAAAATGATATCTGCGAATAACCTTGGACAAACAGGAGAAAGTGATGGAAACCAAAAACTAGCAAAGTTTTGGGGAAAGAAATTCCACAAGACACAAGGAAACGCAAGGCTATTCCGTGCCCTTGGAATGGAACAACGGACACACTTGAAACGTCCATACGGCATAAAGCTGACAAATAAAAATGGGAAGCAATTGGATATATTGGACTACATGAGGAAGCCATTTGGTGTAAACCTAATTCGGCCTGATTTTGTTTTTTCCAAAAGGGCCTGACTATGGCTATTTAGCATGCATTGCATATCTGCTTAGACATTTCCTATGGCCCTTGAGATAAAGGTGCAACTTCCCCCCACATTAGCATTTCTTTAGGGAGAAGCATTTCTCCCTAGGCTAGGAACTGATTGCTGCACTCACCTTTGACCACCCAGCTCACCTGTGACCAGTCAGCTGGTGACAACAGACCGCCACACTACTGGGTTCACTGAGACAGAAGACCTACCTGCTATTTCCATCAATCGCTGTGCCAACAGAGCAGTCTCGCAACTATTGTAAATGGGACATTTCAATCCTATGTGAAACATCCTCTATGAGGGGAATACAACCAGTCTGTGCACCCCACTTCTATGATGCTCTTTCTTCCTTTGGGTAGAAAGGCCCTGGGTTATAATCCTCAGATTGAAGCTCAGAATAAGCTCACCCAAAGTTTCATTTACAGATTGGTTACAGATTACTTTTGTCAACAAAGCAATGTCTGGATTCCATGCAGTCCCAGTCAAAGTTGCAGCAATCTTTCCCACAGAAATAGAAGAGAGAATCCTAAAGTTTCTATCCAGCAACTAAGGACACTGAATAGCAAAAGGAATCCTGGGGAAAACAAACAAAGCAGCAATTATCACACTTTCTTACTGCCACATATAGGACGAAGAGCTAGGTACCAAAACAGCACAGCCTGGCCTGCAAAGGAGGCACACAGATGCATGGAACAGAATCGAGAGCCCAGAAATCAACTCACACACCTATGGACATCTCATTTTCGACCAGGGAGCCAAGAGGAGAAAGCGGAGAAAAGAGACTCTAGACAGGAAATGGTGCTGGAAAGACTGCATGGCCAAATGTAACACAATGAGAGTAGACCGTGATGGTATACCAGGCACACACACCACCTCGAAATGGATTAAGGCCTTGAATGGAAGACTTGAAACCGTGACATTTCGAGGAGAAAACGCAGGCAGCTTGCTCTTTGCCATCTGGCTTGGCCGCCTATTTGGAAGAAGCATGTGTGACTGGGCAAGGGCAACAAAGGAAACAAGAAACAAGCGGGACTCCATCCCATGCAGAAGCTTCTGCCCAGCCAACGACACCATGGACTCAGTGCAAAGACGTCACAACAACTGCGAAAGCAGGTTTGCAAACCACACATCAGAGAAGGGGTGAATAGCCAAAAGATCCAATGAAGTCATATGTCTCCTCAGGAGAAAAAACAACGAGCCAAATAAATCCTGGGCAAAAGATGGAAACAGACATTTCTCCCAGGAAGATAGATGGCCCAGGCTGTATGAAAACATGCTCATCATCATTAAGTCTCTGCTCAATGCAAATACGAACGGCACTGAGATAGCTCACAGTGGTCAAAATGGCTATAAGGATGAAGACAGGAACCAACAAGTTTCAGAGAGGAGGTGGAGAGAAGGCAAGCCTCCTGCACTGCTGGTGGGAGTGTAAACCGGTGCAGCCACTACCCGAAGTGGTGTGGAATTGCCTCAGAATATTCAGAATCCATCTACCACATGATCCAGGTATTCCTCTGTGGCATATATATCCAAAGAACTTGGAAACGCTAATGCACAGAGATCCGTGCACCGCTGTGCTCACCACAGCCTTACTCCCGATATCGAAGACAGGGAAGCCTCCCTGGTGCCCATCAAGGGACGAATGGACAAGAAAGATGGGCTATAGCCACACAATGGCATAGCACTCAGCTGCAGGAACAGATGCCTTCCAGCCATTTGTGACCAACAGAATGGCTCCTGAGGGTTTTAGGGGAATGGAAACAAGCCCCAGAAGGTAGGTCAAATACCATAGGGTCTCACTTACAAGGAGAAGAGGAAAAAAAGGACCAAGAAACAGGTAGAACGTGACATGGGATTTGTGGTTCCCAGAGCGAAAGGTGGCGGGGCCCAGAGGGAGAAATACTTGATTTGACACAAGTGTGTGGTGAGGCCTGTAATTAGGCTTACGGTGGTGAAGATGATGTAACGTACACAGAAGTCTAAATCTATGAGGATGTAGATCTGAAACGTATAGGATGTTATAATGCTGGGTTATGGCAAACAATTCATGTAAAATCAAAACTCCCAAAAGACGTTCAAGCAGACTCTTTGTAAACACTGACTTCATTCACTGTGGAGTATTCAGGTGTGATTTCTGTTTGCCTTCCATTTTCTGGGAGCTTGTTTTCTTTCCTTAGTCTAATCGTAGTGGTCTTTCTGTTCTATCTCCCTTCGATATGCTTATCAGTGGGTTCTCCTTCATTCTAGGTTAGGAATTCTGTATTTTTTTAATCACCATATGTTCTGTAGGCCGACGTGTAGGTGCTTTGGTGATTGTTGGATGTTGTCTTTGAATTTCCATCTGTCAGTTGAAGGAATCTTTGCTATCCTAGCTTACGTCCAACTGAGAACTGAGGACATGTGTCCATCTTGGTTCATTTGACATTGTGAGATGAGATACTCCAGGTTAGACGTTGTCCTGGAAACCACCTTCACGGACACAATGGTTCCGAGACAAATTCGATGAGTCTGATGAATTCCTCTCTCCAGGTGAGAAATCCTTCCGTCTCTTTCCCTGGATTTGGGAAGTTTCGACGTTCAGCCCTGAACCTTGAACGCTCCCCTAGATTACGTCTAGATACTGGCTTACTTTATTTCTACAGAGTCTGTTACTGTTTGATTGACATCCTCAGCTCTGGCATGTGTATTTTTCTTTAAATATCATGGTAATGTTCTAGTTTTCAGTCAATCTCCTTCCATATGGTGTCAAAACACAGAATCAGTACTCCTTCTACGGCAAGAGATGGGGAGTTAATTTCATTGGAGCCCAACTGAGCACTGTAGCCTGGGAGGGCAGCCTTCACACAGGAATGAAGCCCTCTGGAAAAGGGTGCTTTTCAGCACACTTCTAGAGCCCTTCCAAACCAAGCTACATACCCCAAGCATGACAGGCGTCCATGCCTTCAAGGCTTCAAAGAGATCTCTTGGGAAAACTTAGCATGTAACCAGTGGGCCCCCGTGAGGCCAGAGCTATGAAAAGGTAGGGTTCTCTTCAAAGGATGTTAGGGGCCTATGAAAGGAGTCCTCGATTCTTCTCTTCAACGTCCCCAAGAGATCATTCTGTAGTTGGGATTATGAGTAAGGCAGAAGGACAATGTAGGTCTGATAAGCCCCAAGTCTGGCCTCTTGTTTCAAATCAAGTTCCAAGATTGAATCTGCACGACCTCACCATCTACTTGAGTAGGTGACAATGTTCTCCTCTCTGTGCTTGTCCATTTATTATCGCTTGTTCCCAATGATTCCTTTCTTCTCCCTTGAATCAGAGTCTGTTTGATCCTTTCAAGTTTTTGTTTGGAAAAGCTGTTTCTGGGTATCTCTCACTTGAGTGTCCTAGACTAGGCCAATCCTCGGACTGTAAACATGCGGCCATCTTGGGTGACATGTTCACCGTGATGTCATAAACACCCTCAGATTCTAAGTTGTCCTGACAACCTCAATGCACACAGTGTTTCAGAGCCGTCTCATCCCAATCTGACTAGTCCCCCTTTCCAGGTAGGATAGTTTTCCTTGCTCTGGATTTCTTGTCGGTTTCTAACTTTCTCCAAGGACTTGAAGGGTCTACTACATTCCCTCTAGACACCGGTTTCTTTCCTTTAAGCTTATCCCGGGTTTTATCTCTTATCTTTTGTGGATATGGCCGAATGGGTGGACTTTCCCCAGAGAACGTCCGGGAGGCCCTCTCATGTTGAAGTTGCCCAGGCATTCCCCTGATGCACACTGATCGTGTGATCTCTTAGCAGTCTGACAATTCCACCTTGGCAGGTCACATGTTTTCCTTCCTTCATCATTTGGGGAAGTGTACCTGATGCGTTCATAGATTGTAATATTCTCGTGGATCCTTTTCTGGTGTGTACTCATAAGGTCTCCTCACCATTTCTACTTCTTTACGATCTCTGTGACCACCAGACCTTGAAATCTGTATTTTCTATGCTAGTAATCTGATCCACACACACGATGCTAGCCGGTGAAGCCCAGGCCGCCCAAGCGGATGTGGGCACTTACCTGCTACACCACAGCCAGGCCCCAAATTGGGCTTTTGGACCAACCTTTGGCCTGAATTTGGGAAGATGTTGGCCTGCTTCGATCATTCGTGAAGGGAAGCAGTAGTAACATCAGGGACGGTAGCATTTTCCGTTGATTCATGATTTGGCTCGGACCATGTTCTCTTGGTAGTATTCCTCTTCATCTCTTTGCAAAGTTCTACTTTTCTGTATCATCATTAAGCATTTGGAGGCGATTGCTAATCCTTGGATGTTCATCTTCTCGAATCTCTTTCAGCCTCCAAAGCTTTAGGCCGTAAATCTGCACCCGTTTTCGGAGTTTTGATTTTATGTGAATTGATATCCGTAACCCTGCATTCTAACATCCTATAGCTTTCAAATCTACATGCTCATAGATTTAGACTTCTGTGTAGGCTACATCATCTTCACCACCGTAAGCCTAATTACAGGCCCTCACCACACACTTGTGCCTAATCAACTCTTTGTCCCTCCGTCCCCCGCACCCCTCTCCCTCTGGGAACTGCCAATCCTATGTCACGTGCTACCTGCTTGTTGGTCCATTTTTCCTCTTCTCCTTGTATGTGAGATCCTGTGGTATTTGACCTTACCCCAGGGCTTGTTTAAGTTCCCCTGATACCCTCAGGAGCCATTCAGCTGGTCACAAATGGCTGTACTGCATCTGTTCTTACAGCTGAGTGCTATGCCATTGTGTGGCTATAGCCCATCTTCCTTCTCCATTCGTCCCTTGATGGGCATCAAGGAGGCTTCCAAGTGTTGCATATGGCGAGTAAGGCTGTGGGGAATACAGTGATGCACGGATCTCTGAGCATTAGTGTTTCCAAGATCTTTGGATATATACGCCACAGAGGAATACCTGGATCATACTGTAGATGGATTCTGAAAATTCTGAGGCAATTCCACACTAGTGTGCGTATTGGCTGCACTGGTTTACACTCCCACCACCAGTTCAGGAGGCTTGCCTTCTCTCCACCTCCTCTCTGAAACTTGTTGGTTCCTGTCTTCATCCTTATAGCCATTCTGACCGCTGTGAGCTGCTATCTCAGTGCCGTTCGTATTTGCATTGAGCAGAGACTTAATGTTGATGAGCATGTTTTCATACAGCCTGTTGGCCATCTTTCTATCTTCCTGGGAGAGCTGTCTGTTGCCATCTTTTGCCCTGGTTTGATTGGGCTCGCTGTTTCTTTTCCTGTGAAGACGTATGAGTTCATTGGATCTTATGGCTGTTCACCCCTTCTCTGATGTGTGGTTTGCAAACATCTGCTGTCAGTTGTTGCACAGTCTTCGCAGTCAGTCGATGGTGTCGTTGGCTGGGCAGAAGCTTCTGCGTTGGATGGAGTCCCGCTTGCTTCTTGTTTCCTTTGTTTCCCTTGCCCAGTCACACATGCTTCTTCCAAACAGGTGGCTAAGCCAGATGGCAAAGAGCAAGCTGCCTGCGTTTTCTCCTAGAAGCTGCACGTTTTCAAGTCTTCTGTTCAAGGCTTTAATCCATTTCGAGGTGGTGTGTGTCCCTGGTGTAACATCACGGTCTACTCTCACTGTGTTCCATGTGGCTGTGCTGTCTTCCCAGCACCATTTCTTGTCGAGACTCTCCTTTCTCTGCTGTCTCCTCTTGGCTCCCTGGTCGAAAATGGGCTGTCCATATGTGTGTCAGTTGACCTCTGGGCTGTCGATTCTGTTCCATGGGTCTGTGTGCCTCTTTTGGGCGCCAGGCTGTGCTGTTTCCGTACCTAGCACTTAGTCCTATATCTGGAAATCAGAAAGTGTGATGCCTGCTGCTTTGTCCGTTTTCCTCAGTATTCCTTTGGCTATTCAGTGTCCTTTGTTGCTGGATAGAAACTCTAGGATTCTCTCTTCCATTTCTGTGGGAAATAGTGCTGCAACTTTGACTGGGACTGCATGGAATCCAGAGATGGCTTTATGCGGTATGGACGCTTCAAGTGTGTTAGTTCTTCCATTCGAAGAACACGGAATAGCCTTCCATTTCCTTGTGTCTTCCGACGTTTCTTCCCCAGAAATTTTCTGGATTTCGGTTTCCATAGCTTTCTCCTGTTTGGCCAAGGTTATTGCTAGATATCTTTTACTTCTTACTGGCATGCTTTCTTTTTTGAGGTTCAATTTTTCAATTCTTTGCAACTTTCGATTGGCATTGTTTTGGCAGAAGTTTACGGCTGCGCTCACATCTGCGGGCCGTGCTGCTGTATTTGCTGTGGAAGAGTGGAGCTGTCTAATGTCGCTTCCCATCTACCTCTACACTACCTCACACATCTGCCCCAGAATGGCTGGACGAGCTGTGAGGATGCTCACCCACAGGATTAAATGTGGCCGAAGCCAGGCTGCCGAACCAGAATGCGCGGACTTCACCACTTCCCCACTGGCCGGCCCCTTTCGTGTTCCATTGGCAACCTGCATTTGAGTGGGACGTGACTTGGATATGCTACTTGAGCCCACCTCTGGCCCTGTGTAGATGAGGCCAGCTTCTTTTTCTGGCCCTCTGTGATGTCGGAGGATTTGTCAGAATCGTGTGTCTGCTGTCCTGTCTGGCTTCATGGATGCAGGCTTTCAGAGCCCGCGTGGAGCAGTCCAATAACTCACCCTTCCCAGTTAGTCCAGGTTTGACCTTCGCTGCAGTTTTTGGGGTTGTGACTTTCTCAGACTTTCAAACGTCCAGTCAGAGTCTGTCTAATGACTGTAGTCTTTCACTGTGGATTATTCAGATGTGATTTCTATTGGCCTTCCATTTTCAGGGATTTTTTTCTCTTTTCCAAAGTCTAATCATTACGGTCTTTCTGACCTATCTCTCTTCGATATGCTTATCAGTCCGTTCTCCTTCATTGCAAGCTATGACTTTTGTATTTCTGTAATCACCATATGTTCTGTATGCCGAGGTCTGAGTCTTTTCGTGATTGTTGCGTGTTGTCTTGGAATTTCCATCGGTCACCTGTAGAAAACTGCTATCCTGGCCGAGGTGACACTGAGCCCTGAGAACACGTGGTCATCTTGGTTGCTTTGACATTCTGAGATCAGAAACTCCAGATTCGAGGTTGTGCTGGCAACCGCCTTCACGGACATTATGTTTCCGAGACATATTAGAGAAATCCGATGAACTCCGCTCCAGGTAAGATACTTTTCTGTCTCATTTCTGGATTTGGGAAGTTTCGAACTTTACTCCCAATCCTTGAGTGTTCCACTAGATTACGTCTAGATACTGGCTTACTATATTTCTATAGAGTGTTTTACTTGTTCGATTTACCTCCTCAGCTCTGGCATGTTTATTTTTCTATAAACATAATTGTAATGTTCTAATTTTGAGCCAACCTCCTTACATATGCTGTCAATACACGATATTAATAATCATTCTACTTAAAGAGATACGGGGAGAGAATTTCATTGAAGCCAAACCAAGCATACTAGCCTGGTAGGGCAGCCCTCACAAAGCAATGAAGCCGTCTGGAATAGGGTGCTTCTCAGCACAATTCTGGAGCCCTGTCAAACAATGGGACATACATGAAGCATGACGGGGGTCCATTCCTTCAAGGGTTCAAAGAGATATCTTGTGACACATTAGCATGTACCCTTTGGAGCTCCGTAATGCCAGAGCTATGGAAAGTGATACTTCTCTTCAATGAATGCTAGGGGCATAGGAAAGGAAGCATCAATCATTGTCTACCGTGTCCTCAGGAGATCATTCTTAATTTTGGATTATGATTAAGGCAGAAGGACAATGTAGGTCTGATAAGCCCCAAGTCCAGCCTCTGGTTTCAAATCAAGTTTCAAGCTTGCATCAGCATGGCCTCCCCATACACTTGAGTAGATTACAATGTTCTCCACTCAGCGCTTGTCCCCCTATTATTGCTTCCTCACAATGACTTCTTTCTTACCCCTTTAATCAGCGTGTATTCTCACTCTTCAAGTTTCAGTGCCTGGTTTCTGTTTTTAAATTCTCTTCTGGGTATCTCTAACTTGAGTATCGTAGCCTAGGACAATCCTCAGACTATAACCATGAGGCCATCTTGGGTGACATGTTCACTGTGATGTCATAAACTCCCTCAAACTTCTAAGTTGTCCCAGCATCTTCTATGCACATGACTACTCTCCCTTTCCAGCTTGAATAGTTTTCCATTTCCTGGATTTCTTGTGGGTTTCTAACTTTATCCTTGAACTTTTAAATGTCTACTACATTCTCTCTAGACATGGTTTCTTTACTTTAAGTTTATCCTGGGTTTAATCTGTTACATTTTGTGAATATGGCCGAATGTGTAGACTTTCCCCAGTGAAAGTCCTGGAGTCCATCCAAAGTTGAAGTTGCCCACTCAAGCCTATGATGTGCAATGATTGTGTCATCTCATGCAGTCCGCCAATTCTACCTATGCAGGTCACATCACTTCCTTCAGTCTGTATTTAGGGAAGTGTACCAGATGTGTCATAGATTGCAATATTTTCATGTTTTTTTCCTATTGCCTATCTCTATGTATGCTCACAATTTCGACTTCTTTGTGATCTCTGTACACACCATACCATGAAATCTATCTTTCCCAACGTTACTAATCTGATCAGCACCAGTGATGCGAATCCATGAATCCCAGGCCACCCAATAGGAATGTGGGCACTTACACTCCTGAACACATGGCTGGCCCTAAATTTTACTTGTGGACCAATATTTTTCCTGAACTTGGGAAGAAGATGGCCTGCTGTGATTATTCGTGAATGTAATTACTTGTAACATCATAGACGGTAACATTGTCCCTTGGTTCATCGGTTTAGCACGGAACACATTCTCCTCATAGTACTCCCCATAATCTATTTGCAATGGTCTACTTTCTGTAGCATCATTAAGCATTTGGAGGAGATTCACGGTCCTTGGAAATTCATCTTCTCTAATCTCTTTCAGCCTCAAATCCTTTATGCCCCAAATCAGCATGCCTTTTTGGATTTTTTCATTCCCTCTGGGAATCACCAATCCAAAGTGAAGGCTGACATCCTAAGCTAGAATGCTCACTTTGGCACCAGTGAAAGTCTCACCCATCTCTGGCCGTAGAAGATTATTGACTATGTGTTTTGACAGCATATGTGAGGAAGTTGGCTGAAAATTAGAACATTACACTTATATTCAATGAAAAATAAACATGCCAGAGCTTAGGGTGTAAATCAAACAACTTATAAACCCTACAGAAATAAAGTAAAGCAGTATCTAGCTTAATCTACTAGAAGGACCATGGATCCAGGGTCAAGTTCCAGCCTTCCCAAATTTAGAAAAGAGACATAAAAATATCTTACGTGGAGACAGGAATTCATGAGATTTCTCTAATTTGTCTCAGAAACATTATGTCCATAAGGTGGTTGCCTGGACAACCTAGAATTTGGAGTTTCTGATCTCAGAATGTCAAACCAACCAAGATGACCTCGTGTTCTCAGTGCTCAGTTGGACCTAGGCTAGGATAGCAGAGATTCCTTCAAGTGAACGATGGAAATTCAAAGGCAATGCCCAACAATCATGAAAACACTCACACATCAGCCTAAAGAACATATGGTGATTAAAGAAACACTAAATTCATAGCTTGGAATGAAGGAGAACGGACTGATAAGCGTATCTATGGGAGATAGCTGAGAAAGACAATGACGATTGATGTGGATTAAGGCTGCCCCAGCTCGAAAAGCCCAAGGTTACCTGGCCTACATGTCAAAGCATATGACCCGGTGAATCTTTTTTGGTATGAATTAGAGGTGCCCCAGTGAGAGAAGCCCAGGCGATGCTCACCTACATGCCTATCTATATGGCCAAATTCGTATCTAATGTTATACGACCATACAATAACCAGACTCCATCTGTACTGAAGTCATTTAATGGCTTTTTACATCATCTTTTCTTTTTCCAGTAAAAATGTCACGTACCCATGCCTTATAAAATTTGCCCTTACCCTCAACTCAGGGCAGAAGCAGGACATCTGACTGCCCATGGCTCCTTTCCCCATGCAGCAGCAGCAGCTATTCACTGCCCATGGGTCCAGCTCCCATGCCTGCAGCTCTTCACTACCCATAGGTCCTGTCCCCGTGAAGCAACTCTTTACTCCCCATGGGTCCTGCCCCTACGTTATCCTGTACCATTCTCTAAATAAAAGCACCTCTGCCAGGCCTTGAGAGACCAAGAAATCTTTCTTCCGACTCATCAGCTCGCTGACCCACCATCATATATTGTGGCCCCCCTACCGGGAATTTGCTTCATCGGTTTCTGAGCTCAACTTCTGGTAAGTGCCCTTTTCTTCCTTGTGCCTCTCTCTGTTTCGAGGATGAATCTAAATTCACTTCTCCATCAGGAACTGTCTTGGATAGCTGTAAGAATCCACGTTTGCTGCCCATGGCTACTCTATGGGGCAAATCATGGCATTCAGCTTGAAGAGAATCAGTACCTTAAGCCTAAGGGCGATGTAGAGTGAATTACTCCATTCCTTCCTGACTCTATCTCTAATATACAAATTTTAGGTGGGCACGGGTCGGCCACTTAAGTCATTAGGATGGTCGGCAATCTGCAAGACTCCCCTGTAAGATTTCTTTTCCTAAGGTTGGATTGGGATACCTCCCATGGCACCTGACCATGCTCTGAACTGTGTGAATGTCCCAACTGGGACTCCAGTTCAAGGAAAGTACCAAAGTCTAACCTTTGGTTGCGTATGGGAAGCCCTCCAACACGCAATTGGGTAGAATGTCCCCCAGAGCGGCGGAAAATGCCTCACTAATTTTCTCCATCCTGTTCTCTCTTGAACTTCTCCCTTTGTCTTGGGGACCATTCACCAGGCACCTATTACTGCCAGGCAGAATAGGAAGGATGTTCACCAGGCACCTGTAACTTCCAGGCATACCAGGGAAGATATGCAATGGATGCAAGTCTGGGGGACACCCCCATCACCCCTTGTTATAGGATCCCCACAGTAGGAATGACAGGTAGGATGCTGCCCCAGGTTCAGGGGGGATTTTCAAGGTAATGGACCTGTCTCTTTCATCTTTCTTAGAGTTGCAATGGCGATTTTCGTCTCCTTTTGAGCTTTGCAACAGGCAAGCAAAGAAATCTGTCAACAGTCATGACCTCCACCCCTGGGAGCCCAAACTTGGCATTTCTGGGCCTGATCACCCCGGAAAGCCCAAGTAGGGTGCCCTCTCTTGGGGTTGACTCATTGAGTGTTTTAGTCACCTACTGAGTTGGCTATGAGGGTAGCAGACCTGTGATTTATTCTGTGAACTGTCATGCTACAGTAGTGTGCCCCAGCACGGGAACTGTTGAGTGAGTCTTCTCTTGATAACCCTCTTTGAGCGGCCATGAGGGTGAGGTCTGATGTCTTCATTTCCTTTCTTTGTTTTGCTCATCATGTCCTCTGTTTTCACCAAGTCTTGGTTAAGTTCAGGCTGGACTTGACCAGAACCTGGAACTCCTGTAAAATCGGAAAACTTGAAAACCTTCTGCAAGGAACTTCATTCTCAACCCGGGTACTGGGAGCCCCGGCCTCCAGCCAGTTCAAGCCCTTTGTATGCACTCCACCCTTCTCCACTTCACTGTCAGTCGGACACTGGCTTTACTGCCGTGGGGAATGAGATAAGCATCCCTTAAGACTCATCACTCAGGGTCATTCTAACTAATTAGAAACACTTTAATTGTATGGGTTATTCCCCAGAAACTCCAGCTGGTAGAAAATGTGTGATGTTTCTCTCTGCCTTTCTGGTGCAGTTGGACAGGTAGATCAACCTAGAACGTCCTTCAAGTTACAGTCCAGTTTCTGAGAAATCAAGAGCAACCGTCCTTAGAAAATCCTTGCAAGACTGGAAATACAGTTCTAGAGGCAGTTCAGATTCCACCTTGTTCCTTTACCATGAAAAGGATTATCTTCCCCCCTCTCCAGGAACTACTATCTAGCATATCACTCATTCTTAAGACTGAAAAAAAAAAAAGGAGGGGAAAGGATAAATGGCCATAAGTGTGCCCTTGCAAAAAGTCTAGCATCTTGAGGGTCTTCTCCATAAGTATTAGTAAAAAGGCTCAAAACAAAGTTTTGATTTGTAACTGGTGAGCTATATATTATTGTACCAGATTCATGGCAGTAGTTTTTACAATAGTTGTACAGTCTCTGTGTATATGTGTCTATGTGTACATTATACGTGTGATATTTTAACCCCTGGATGCTATGGCCAAAATTAAGATCTCTGTTTAGTTGGCTTAAAGTAAGTGCTTTCTTAAATTCTAAATGTAGTCCAAATTAACAGAGTGACTTTCAAAGTTAACGTGACGTGAATTAACCTTTGGTAAATGAAAGCTTGTTTAAGTTTGTTGGTTTCATTGAAAATAGTCTTGTTGTCAGACTTGTCAGTATTTGCATAGGATGCAGGCATTCAGACTCGGTTTACTAGTCATATAAGTTCACGTTGTCTGTTAAATTTGTCAGCAAAATAATAGCTTTAAATGATGACCAGTTTTGTCTAATGCCTCATGAGGTTTCCGTAGTAATCTGAACATAATTGTTGGAAACAAATGGTTTAAATACATAAAACTCATAAAAGTGAGTACAATAACTTTTATGGTCTGTATACTTGGGGAAAAAAACAGCTTCGAAATCCTTTTTGGTAACAATCTTGAGTTTTGCCAAGTTAAGTTAAATGATAAAAAGATGAATATGCGGGTCACTTTTGGATAGAACGGAACTCTCACACATTATTGTTAAACATATCTAAGTTATCTACTTTTGGCTTCTTATTGAAGAGGCAAAAAGCGTTTGGGTTTATCAAAAAGCGTGCCTTGTGTTTTATTGTGAAGTGGCATGTTTCTTAAGTTGTGAAGTGTTTAGAATGCTGATATAAAAGACATTTCATAATCGTTTACCTTTTTAGTGTTTACTAGGTCCGTTAAGCGTTAAAGGCTCTAACTAACCTATGGAATTAAAGCTA
Source organism: Equus asinus (assembly GCF_041296235.1). Classification (NCBI taxonomy): domain Eukaryota; kingdom Metazoa; phylum Chordata; class Mammalia; order Perissodactyla; family Equidae; genus Equus; species Equus asinus. The sequence continues at coordinate 123,073 of NC_091809.1, read as the reverse complement.
CTGGAAATTACTAAGCAAAAGAGCTCTGTATTCAAGGAAGTTAAAATGCATGTTTTCAGTAAAAAAGGTATAAAGAATGGAAATATTTTTGTTTGATGGGTTAAGAAAGATAAATTGCTCCTGATGTACTAGAAAGGAAAAAAGAAAGACTTTGGGACAAGTACTGAAAATGAAAAAGAAAGATGTAGAAGGTTTGTGAAGGAGGAATTCTGAAATGAGTTTTATGCCTGCTCAAGTAGACTAAAGTAAGTTCAATTAAGTGAATGAGTTTGAATGTGAACCATAAGTAGGTGCAGAAATTCAAATTTGATTTTCTCTAAAAGGATACATTTTCTTGAACTTTTGATCTGCTCTTGGTAAAGAGGATGTAAGAGCTGTTCCTTTGAGTACGTCTACCTAAGAGACAAATCTGTTTTGTGAAAATAATGGCTGAGTCTTAATATTTTTGACTCTTTCTGTTCTCACTTTGAATGGATACCTGAGCATTGTTTCACAGTGAGTGTTGTTTGCTATTTGAACAACATTTTTAAAACTTTTGATATGTTGTGACAAGCTTCTCCCTCAAAAATGTTCAAATCCTGAATGAGGGCGTTCTTTAGACCTGGTAGACAGAAGAATGATTACTCTGAGGATTTTCAGAGGGTCCCTGAGACTTCTCAAAAAATTTGCTCTCTCTTCCTACAAGGAGGAAAATGCTAAAGTAATTTGGCTTATTTGGTCTATTAAATTAAATGGGAAACATTGTGAAATAAGTGACAATAGACTTCCTTAGCTGGTATTTGATGGGTAAATGTTATTAATATAGACGTCTCAAAATTAGATAGCATTCCTAAAATTCTGGTCTGCCCTGGTTATCAGTGATAAGTTCACTTATTATCTGGCAGTATTATATGTCACAGAAGTAGTCAAGTTTCTTTGCCAATTGCCCTTTTGAGTTCTTTGTCCATTTGCAGATAGTTGTTGTTTTACTCTGATGCTTTTTCCTTTTGCAAATATGTTTCAGCTTCCGAGAAATTCCTGGAAAGGATTCTGACACAAAGAGTCTAAACGACAGGTTTCTGATAAACCTTCAGATTGTAAAACTGAACGGAGTAAGAAATGACAGAATTCTAACAGAAACTATGCTCATCGATCTGCTAACAAAAGATTCAGCTCAAGAATTGATTATACAGGACTGTGTGCACTGATTAGGACGATTACAAATTTTTAGGACTTCCGTTTGAAATATTGTTGAGTTTTGATGTGTTGTTTTGTTTTCTCATAATGAAGGAAATCTTTTTCTCTTTTCTCTTATGCTAACTAAAACTTACAGCCATTTGGTGAAATTATACCTTTATGAGCAAAACTGAAACATTTATCTTTTTCTCCCTACCTTATCCCTCCTGAATTTAGAAACCCTTTGTGACTGAGTATGGTCATTTCGTGGCAATATTTGCGTAAGTTCCATAAGAATCTGTTCTCCTTATAACAGGACACATTGGTTATATTACCAAGGCTTTGACTGGAATGTCATATTTGAAACACACAGCCTCAGATATGACAAGACAGCGTTTCAGGAACAAAGATTGGACTTTCTGGAATACAGCCACTCGGAAACACAGGCCTGGTACCTTGTTTACTGAGATTTTGGCAATCTTACCCGGTAAGTAAGGAAGCTTGCTTATCTGGCAGGTGCAAGGAACCTCTGAATATTTGGGGAGACCTCAAAGAGAACACCACTCAAATCTGTAGGTACTTCAGGCCAAATCTGATGGCAAGTCCTTGGCTTGGCTTTTCTAGCCTCTAGAGGCCTTCACAGTTCAATCTGAGATTCCGCAGGAAAAGATCCAGCGAAACACATTTTAAAAAGCCTGTATGAACAATTACTATTCTTGCTGCTCTTATGTAAATAATTGGAGCAAGTTGTATTGAAACTACACTTGATTTGCAAACCCGTTAATCCTGATTTGGCTATCTTTTGTAAAAATGAGAGTGATTTAAGAGAGAAAAAATTATGTTTCTGTAGAATCTATAGTAGGCATTCATGGATATTAGATTCTAGCTCTTTTCTTCCGCAATATTCATGTATTATTAATAGTAATGTCTCCTTGTGGCCATCTACGTCTGACACCTGGGAGTTCCCTGGCCACAATCATTTTCCTTCACTACTACTGTCCAAATACTAACTAGATTTGCCTTGTCACAGTTGGATCGTACAGAACAAGTTCCAAAGGTAATGTTCCCAACTTATTAATACACACAGGATGGACAATACAAAATTTGGGATGAATATATTTGGTTCACTCCTACTAGTGGGCAACTCAGTAAAAGGCCACTTTCTTTTGGGGAAGAAAAATCACCCGTGTGATACAAGGCCTTATAGCACTCGACCTATGGGAAAAAATCCCTGTTAGATGTATTCTCATATCATAGCCTTAAAAAAAATACTGATTGGTTTCAGACTGACTGGGATACATGGCTCAACACGCGTTGGTTAGCCCCTAATGGTGCTCAGTGGATATGTGGCTCCAATTTATGACCTTGGCTACCACCTGCATGGATTGGACGATGCACTCTAGGCTTTGTCTGGATGCAAGGTGGAACTACATTTACTATATCTCCTCCTGCTAACCTACCCAACTTGACCAGCCCTGTCTTCCACTGGTATGACCATATTTCCGCAATTTTCTTTCACCAATTAGGAATCGACTTTTGTAGCATATTCAAGTCTTGCACATGGAAGTCCTAGACAAATTTACTATGAAGGTATGAAATGATACACAACATAGCATTTCGCTGCTCAATTTAGAAGTATCCCAAGTGTGTAAGGCAGTCCTCCAAATCCAAATGGCTCTGGATGTCTTGACAGCAGCACAAGGGGGCACCTGTGCCATTATAAAAACTGAATGTTGTGTCTATATTCCTGACTACCATCAGAATATTTCTGGCTTGGTATCCCAGCCACCAAATTAAATCCATGTCTGACCAACCCTAAATCTAAATGATTGGTTGAACTCCTAGTCAGGACAAGGTTTCTGCACTACTTCAAAACCTTACTCATTGGGTTAAACATACTGCTTGTATTTCTTATGATATTTTGTTGTCTGTTTCATTGTTTGTCTTATGCATGTCAAAAATGTTTCACCTCCTGGACCACCTCTCGTCAAAGGATTCTCTCGTCTCCAGAGGCTCTGTACAACTTGTCACCCTTGAAGTCCACCGGTGAAGACTTCTGCTCCACTGAACTTCCTACCTGTACCTATGGCCCCATTTTGGGGCAGCTCTACGACCTTGTACAGCCAGAAGTAGTAACAGAAGACTGACCATCATTCATATCCCCAAAGATTTCCGGTCATAATGGATTCAGGGGTGGTTTATGATGTGGATTAATGCTGCCCAAGCTAGAGAAGCCCAAGGTGACCTGGCCTACATGCCAAACTACATGACCTGGTGGATATTTTTATAGTATGAATTGGGGCTGCCGCAGGGAGAATAATCTCACATTGATCTGTGAAGGCCTCTAGATGCCAGAAAAGCCAAGCCAAGTACTTGCCATCAGATTTTGCCTGCAATACCTACAGATGTGAGTTGAGTTCTCTTTGAGGTCCACCAAAATATTTGGAGGTTCCTTGCACCTGGCAGATAGGCAAGCTTCCTTAGTGACTGGGAAAGATTGCCAGAATCTCTGTAAACAAGGTACCAGGCCCATGTTTCCTAGGGACTGTATTCCAGAAAGTCCAATCTTTGTTCCTGAAATGCTGTCTTGTCATATCTGAGCCTGTATGTTTCAAATATAACATTCCAGTCAAAGCCTTTGTAGTATAACCAATGTGTCCTGTTATAAGGAGAGCAGATTCTTATGGAACTTATGCAAATATTGCCACTAAATAACCATACTCAGTGACAAAGGGTTTCCAAATTCCTTAGGGATAAGGTAGGGAGAAAAAGATAAATGCTTCAGTTTTGCTCATGAAGGTATAATTTCACCATATGGCTGTAAGTCATTGTTAGCATAAGGGAAAAGAGAAAAAGATTTCCTTCATTATGAGAAAACAAAACATCAAAACTCAACAATATTTCAAACAGAAGTTCTAAAAAATTACAACCATCCTCATCAGTTCACACAGTCCTGTATAATCAATTCTTGAGCTGAGTTTTCTGTTAGCAGATCGATGAGCTTAGTTTCTGTTAGAATTCTGTAATTTCTTACTCCGTTTAGTTTTACAATCTGAAAGTTTATCAGAAACCTGTCGTTTAGAACCTTTGTGTCAGAACCCTTTCCTGGAATTTCTCGGAAGATGAAGCATATTTGCAAAAGAAAAAAGCATCAGAGTAAAACAACAACTACCTGGAAATGGACAAAGGACTCAAAAGGGCAATTGACAAAGAAACTTGGCTACTTCAGTGACATATAACACTTGCTGATAGTAATTGTAATTATGACTGTTAACCAGGAAAGATCAGACTCTTAGGAATGCTATATAACTTTAAGACACCTATATTAATAACATTTACCCATCTTATACCACCTAAGGAAGTCTATCATCACTTATTTCACAATGTTTCCCATGTAATTTAATAGACCAAGTAAGCCTAATTAGTTTAATATCTTCCTTCTTATAGGAAGAGAGAGCAAATGTCTTTGAGAAGACTCAGCGGGCCTCTGAAAATCCTCAGAGTAATTTTTCTTCTGCCTACCAGGTCAAAAGAAAGCCTTCATTCAGCATTTGAATATTTTTGAGGGAGAATCTCGTCAAAACATATCAAAAGCTTTTCAAATGCTTGTTCAAATAGAAAGCAACACTCACTGTGAATCAATGCTCAGGTATCTATTCAAAGTGATAACAGAAACAGTCAAAAATCTTAAGAGTGACCTCAGTCATTATTTTCACAAAACAGATTTGTCTCTTAGGTATACTTACACAAAGGAATAGCTTTTATGACCTCTTTACCAAGAGCAGATCAAAAGTTCAAGAAAATGTATCCTTTTAGAGAAAACCAAACTTGAATTTCTGCACCTACTTATTTTGAACTTTCAAACTCATGCACTTAATTGAACTTACTTTAGTCTACTTGACCAGGCATAAAACTCCTTTCAGAATTTCTCCTTCACAAACCTTCTACAACTTTCTTTTTTGTTTTCAGAATTTGACCCAAAGTCTTTGTTTTTTCCTTTCTAGTACATCACGACAAATTTATCTTTCTTAACCCATCAAACAAAAATATTTCCATTCTTTATACCTTTTTTACTGAAAACATCCATTTTAACCTCCTTGAATACAAAGCTCTTTCCCTTAGTAATTTGCAGTAGGTTTAATTCCATAAGGTAATTAGAACTTTAACCCTTAACAGACCAAGTAAACACTAAAAAGGTAAACAATTATGGATTGTCTTTTATATCAGCATTCTAAACACTTCATAAGTTTAGAAACACGCCGCTTTACAACAAAGCACAAGGCATGCTTTTTAATACACCCACACGCTTTTAGCCTCTTCCATAAGAAGCCAAAAGTAGATAACTTAGATGTGTTTATTAATAATGATTCAGTGTTTCATCCTATCCAAAAATGATCCAGATATTCACATATTTATTATTTAACATTACTTGGCAAAATTCAAGATTGTTACCAAAAGAATTTGAAGCTGTTTTTTTCCCCCCAAGTATAGAGACCATAAATCTTATTGTATTCACTTTTATGAGTTTTATGTATTTAAACCATTTGTTTCCAACAATTATGTTCAGATTACCTATGGAAACCTCATGAGGCATTAGACAAAACTGGTCATCATTTAAAGCTATTATTTTGCTGACAAATTTAACAGACAACGTGAACTTATATGACTAGTAAACCGAGGCTGAATGCCTGCATCGTATGCAAATACTGACAACTCTGACAACAAGACTATTTTCAATCAAACCAACAAACTTAAAGAAGCTTTCATTTACCAAAGGTTAATTCACGTGATGTTAACTTTGAAAGGCACTGAGTTAATTTCTACTACATTTAGAATTTATGAAAGCACTTTCTTTAAGCCAACTAAACAGAGATCTTAATTTTGGCCAGACCATCCAGGGGTAAAAATATCACACGTATAATGTACACATAGACACACATACACAGAGACTGTACAACTATTGTTTTAAAAGCTACTCCCGTGAATCAGGTACAATAATATAAAGCTCACCCGTTATGAATCCAAACTTTGTTTTGAGCCTTTTTACTAATGCTTATGGAGAAGACTCTCTAGATGCTATACTTTTTGCAATGACACACTTATGGCCATTTATCCTTTCCCCTCCTTTCTTTTTTTTTTTTTTTTGAGTCTTAAGACTGAGTGATTGCCTAGATAGTAGTTCCTGGAGAGGGGGGATGATAATTCTTTTCATGATAAAGGAACTAGGTCGAAACTGAGCTGCCTCTAGAACTGTCTTTCCAGTCTTGCAAGGATTTTCTAAGGACGGTTGCTCTTGATTTCTCAGAAACTGGACTATAACTTGAAGGACGTTCTAGGTTGATCTACCTGTCCAACTGCACCAGAAAGGCACAGAGAAACCTTACAAACTTTCTCCCAGCTGCAGTTTCTAGGGCATAACCCATACAATTGAAAGAGTTTCTAATTAGTTAGAATGACCCTGAGTGGTGAGTCTCTGGGGATGCTTATGGCATTCCCCATCCAGTAAAGCCAGTGTGCGACTGACAGTGGAGTGGAGAAGGGTGGAGTGCCTACAAAGGCCTGGAACTGACTGGGGGCTGGGGCTCCCAGTACCCGGGTTGAGAGTTAAGTCCCTTGAAAAATGTTTTCAAGTTTTTCGATTTTACAGAAGGTCCATGTTCTGATCAGGTCCAGCCTGATCTTAACCTCGACTTGGTGACAACAGAGGACATGATGAGCAAAACAAAGAAAGGAAAAGAAGACACCAGACCTCACCCTCATGGCCACTCTCAGAGGGTTCTCAAGATGAGAGTCACACAACACTTCCATGCTGTGGCACACTACCATAGCATGACTGTTCACAGAAAAAATCACAGATTTCCTACCCTCATAGCCAACTCAGTAGGTGACTAAAATACTCAATGAGTCAACCGCCAAGAGAGGGCACCCTACTTGGGGTCGCCGGGGTGATCAGGCCCAGAAAGCCAAAGTTGGGGCTCCCAGTGTTGGAGGACTTGACTGTTGAAAGATTTCTTTGTTTCCCAGTTGCAAAGCTCAAAAGGAGACGAAAATGGCCATTGTAACTCTAACAAAGATGAAAGAGACACGTCCATTACCTTGAAAATGCCCCCTGAACCTACGGCAGTATCCCACCTGTTGTTCTTACTGTGGGGTTCCTATATCAAGGGGTGACGGGGGTGTCTGCCAGCATTGCATCCCTTGTATACCTTCCCTCGGATGCCTGGCAGTAACAGGTGCCTGGTGAACATCTTTCCTATTCTGCCTGGCAGTAATAGGTGCCTGGTGAATGGTCTTCGAGACAAAAGGAGAAGTTTAAGAGAGAACATAACGGAGAAAAAGTGTGAGGAATTTTCCGCCGCTCTGAGGGACATTCCACCCAATTGCGTGTTGGAGTCATTCTCTGAAGAAGGGTTTCCCATACTCAAGCAAAGGTTAGACTTTGGTAGTTTCCTTGAACTCGATTCCCGATTGGGACATTTGCACAGTTCAGAGCATGATCAGGTGCCATGGGAGGTATCCCAATCCAGCCTTAGGAAAAGAAACCTTCCACGGGAGTCTTGCAGATTGCCGACCATCCTAATGACTTAAGTGGCCTACGTGTGCCCAGGTAATATTTATATATTAGAGATAGACTCAGGAAGGAATGGATTAATTCATACTACATCACCCTGAGGCTTAAGCTACTGATTCTCTTCAAGCTGAATGCCGTGATTTGCCCCTTAGAGTAGCCATGGGCAACAAACATCGATTCATAGAGCTAACCAAGAAAGTTTCTGATGGAGAAGTGAGTTTAGATCCATCCTCGAAAAAGAGAGAGGCACCAGGAAGAAAGGGGCACTTACCAGAAGTTCAGCTCAAAAACTGACAAAGCAAGTTCCCCATACAGGACACAAGATATGCAGGCTCAGCGAGCTGAAGAGTTGAAAGATTTCTTGGACTCTCAACGTCTGGTAGTGCTGCTCTTTTATTTAGAGAACTTTACAGGATAACATGGGGACAGGACCCATGGGCAGTAAAGAGTTGCTGCATGGGGACAGGATCTATGGGCAGTGTAGAGCTGCATGCATGGGGAAAGGACCCATGGGCAGTCAGATGTCCTGCTGCTGCCCTGAGTTGAGGGTAAGGGCTAATTTTATGAGTCATGGGTACGTGACTTATTTTTACTGGAAAAAGAAAATATGAAGTAAACGTCATTAAATGATTTCAGTTCAGTTGGGGTCTGGTTATTGTGTGGTCATATAATATTAGATACTAATCTGGCCATATAGATAGACATGTAGGTGAGCATGACCTGGGCTTCTCTCACTGGGGCACCTCTAATTCATACCAAAAAAAATTCACTGGGTCATATGCTTTGACATGTAGGCCAGATAACCTTGGGCTTTTCGAGCTGGGGCAGCCTTAATCCACATCAGTTGTCGTGGTCTTTCTCAGCTGTCTCCCATAGATATGCTTATCATTCCGTTCTCCTTCATTCCAAGTTATTAATTTTGTATTTCTTTAGTCACCATATGTTCTCTAGGACGATGTGTGAGTGCTTTCATGATTTTTGGGTATTGTCTTTGAATTTCAATGGTTCACTTAAAGGAATCTTTGCTATCCTAGCCTAGGTCCAACTAAGCACTGAGAACACGAGGTCATCTTGGTTGGTTTGACATTCTGAGATCAGAATCTCCAAATTCTAGGTTGTCCTGGCAACCACCATATAGACATAATGTTTCCGAGACAAATGAGACAAATCTGATGAATTCATCTCTACAAGTAAGATATTTTTATGTCTCTTTTCTGAATTTGGGGATGCTCGAAGTGGATCCTGGATCCTTGATCATTCTAATAGATTACGTCTGGATACTGGTTTACTTTATTTCTGTAGGATTTGTTAGTTGTTTGATTTACATCGTCATCTCTGTCATGTTTATTTTTCGTTAAATATAAGTGTAATGTTCTAATTTTCAGCCAACTTCCTCAAATATGGTGTCAAAGCACATAAGCAATACTCTTCTATGGCGAGACATAGGGGGAGGGAATTTCATTGGTGCCAAACTGAGCATTCTAGCTTTGGATACCAGCCTTCCCTTTGGATTGGTGGTTCCCACAGGGAAAGAGAAAATCCTAAAAGGCATGCATATTTGCGGCATAAAGCTTTTGATGCTGAAAGAGATTAGAGAGATGAACTTCTAAGGATTGTGAAGCTCCTCAAAATGCTTAATGATGCTACAGAATGGTCGACCATTGCAAATAGATTAAGATGAATACTACAAAGAGAATGTGTTCTGTGCTAAACTCATGAACCAAGGGAAAATGTTACCCTCTATGAGGTCACTACTAATTACCTTCAGGAATGATCGAAAAAGGCCAGCTTCTTCCCAAGTTCAGCGAAAGATTGCTCCAAAAGTCCAATTCAGGGCCGGCGCTGTGGTTTAGCAAGTAAGTGCCCACATTCCTCTTGGGCGGCCGGGGCATCACCGCCTAGCATCACGGGTGGGGATCAGATTAATAGCAATTGGAAATCCAGATTTCATGGTCTGGTCGGCACAGAGATCATAAAGAAGTAGAAATTGTGAGAACTTATCAATACGCACCAGAAAAGGAACCATGAGAATATTACAATCTATGAACGTATCAGGTACACGTCCCCAAATGATGAAGGAAGGAAGACATGTGACCCGACAAGGTGGAATTGTCAGACTGCCAGGTGATCACACGAGCCAGAGGATTGCCTGGGCAAATTGAACTTGGGAGGGACTCCAGGACTTTCTCTGTGGAAAATCCACCCATTTGGCCATATCCACAAAAGGTAAGAGGTAAAACCCAGGATAATCTTAAAGGAAAGAAACCGGTCTCTGGAGGGAAGGTAGTAGACCTTTCAATGTTTGAGGAGAATCTTAGAAACTGATAATAAATGCAGAACAAGGAGAACTATCCTACCTGGAAAGATGGAGTCTTCAGACTGGTATGAGATGGCTCTCAAACACTGTGTGCATGGATGTTGTCAGGATAACTTAGAAAAATCCGAGGGTGTTTATGACATCATGCTGAACGTGTCACCAAAGATGGCCGCATGTTTCCAGGGCGAGTATTTGCTTAGGCTGTGACAGTGAAGTGAGAGATACCCAGAAACAGCTTTTCCCAACAGAAACCAGGCACAGAAACTTGAAGAGATCAAAGAGATGCTGATACAAGGGATAAGAAAGGAATCACTGGGAAGAAGCGATAACAGAGGGACAAGCACTGAGAGGAGAACATTGTCATCTACTCAAGTAGATGGGGAGGCCATGCTGATTCAACCTTGAAACTTGATTTGAAACAAGAGGCCGGACTTGGCACTTATCAGTCCTATGTTGGCCTTCTGCCTTACTCATAATCCAAAGTCAAGAATGATCTCTTGAGGACATTGAAGAGAAGAATCGAAGCCTCCGTCCTATGCCCCTAGCATCCTTTGAAGAGAAGTCTCCCTTTCCACAGCTCTGGAGTCATGGGGGCCCACTGGGTACATGCTAATGTGTCCCAAGACATCTCTTTGAAGCCTTGAAGAAATGCATGCCTGTCATTTTTTGAGTACGTCTGCTGGTTTGGAAGGGCACGGGAAGTGTGCTGAAAAGCACCCTTTTCCAGAGGGCTTCGTTCCTGTGTCAAGACTGCCCCCCCAGGCTAGCGTGCTCAGTTGGACTCCAATGAAATTCTCTCCCATTATCTCTTGCCATAGAAGGAGTACTGACTCTGTGTTTTGACACCATATGGAAGGGGGTTGGCTGAAAATTAGAACACTACCATTATATTTAAAGATGTAAGTCAAACCAATAGAAAACCTTGTGGAAATAAAGTAAGCCAGTATCTAGACCTAATCTGGTGGAGATCCCAAGGATCAGGGGTGAAGTTCGAAATTTCCCAAATCCAGAAAAGAGACAGAAAAATCTGTTACCTGGAGAGAGGAGGTCATCAGATTTTGCTAACTTGTCTCAGAAACATAATGTCCGTGAAGGTGGTTGCCAGGACCCCCACGAATCTGGAGTTTCTGATCTCACAATGGCAAACCAGCCAAGACGACCACGAGTTCTCAAGGCGCAGTGTCAACTCGACCAGGATAGCAAAGATTCCTACAAGTGACCTATAGAAATTCCAAGACAACACCCAACAATCACGAAAGGACTCACACCTCAGCCTACAGAACATAAGGTGATTAAAGAAATGCAAAATTCATAACTTGGAATGAAGGAGAATGCACTGATAAGCATACCAAAGGGAGATACCTCAGAAAGACCATGACGATTGGACTATGGAAAAGAAAATAAGGTCCTGTCGAATGGAAGGCCAACAGAAATCACAAGTGAATAATCCACAGTGATAGACGTCAGTCTTTAGACAGATTCTGCTTGAACGCTTGAAAGTCTGAGAAAGTCACAACCCCAAAAATTACAGCGAAGGTCAAACCTGGTCTAACTGGGAAGGGTGAGTTATGAGACTGCTCCCCGCAGGCTCTGAAGCCTGTGTCCACGAAGCTAGACTGGACAGAGGAGACACGATTCTGACAAATCCTCTGACATCACAGTGTGCCAGATAAACAGGCTGGCCTCATCTACACAGGGCCAGATTTGGGCTCAAGTAGCATATTCAAGTCCCATTCCACTCAACTGCAGGTTGCCAATGGAACATGAAAGGGGCTGGCCAGTGGGGCAGCATGGAGTCTGATTCTTTTGGGTCAATAGCCCAGGGTCAGCCACGTGGAATCCTGGGGGTCAGCCTCCTCAATGATCGTCCAGCTGTTCTGGGCCAGGCGTGCGACCTAGTGTAGAGGCAGATGGGAAGCAACTTTAGAGAGCACCACTCTTCCTCAGCCAATACAGCGGCATGATCAGCAGATTTGAGCACAGCCATAAACTTCTGCCAAACAAAACCAATTAAAAGTTGTAAAGAATAGAAAAGCTGAACCTCAAAATAAAAAAAACCCATGCCAGTGAGAAGAAAATTATATCTAAGAATAACCTTTGCCAAACAGGAGAAAGCGATGGAAACCAAAAACTAGCAAAGTTTTGGGGAAAGAAATTCCACAAGTCACAAGGAAACACAAGGCTATTCTGTGCCCTTCGCATGGAACAACGGACACACTTGAAACGTCCATACCTCATGAAGCTGAGAAATATAATGGAAAGCAATAGGATATATTGGAGTATATGAGGAAGCCATTTGGTATAAACCTAATTCGGCCTGATTTTGTTTTTTCCAAAAGGGCCTGACTATGGCTATTTAGCATGCATTGCATATCTGCTTAGACATTTCCTATGGCCCTTGAGATAAAGGTGCAACTTCTCCCAACATTAACATTTCCTTAGGGATAAGCGTTTTGCCCTAGGCTATGAACAGATTGCTGCACTCACCTTTGACCACCCAGCTCACCTGTGACCAGTCAGCTGGTGACAACAGACCGCCACCCTGCTGTGGTCACTGAGACAGAAGACCTACCTGCTATTTCCATCAATCGCTGTGCCAACAGAGCAGTCTCGCAACTATTGTAAATGGGACATTTCAACCCTATGTGAAACATCCTCTATGAGGGGAATACAACCAGTCTGTGCACCCCACTTCTTTGATGCCCTTTCTTCCTTTGGGAAGAAAGGCCCCGGGTTATAATCCTCAGATTTAAGCTCAGAATAAGCTCAGCCAAAGTTTCATTTACAGATTGGTTATGGATTATTTTTGACGACAAAGCAATGTCTGGATTCCATGCAGTCCCAGTCAAAGTTGCAGCAATCTCTCCCACACAAATAGGAGAGAGAATCCTAAAGTTTCTATCCAGCAACAAAGGACACTGAATAGACACATGAATCCTGAGGAAAACGATCAAAGCAGCAATTATCACCCTTTCTGATTGCCACGTATAGAACAAAGAGCTAGGCCCTGAACAGCACAGCCTGGACCCCAAAATAGGCACACAGACCCATGCAACAGAATCGAGACCCCAGAAGTCAACTCTCACATCTATGGACAGCCCATTTACGACCAGGGAGCCAAGAGGAGACAGCAGAGAAAGGAGAGTCTCGACAAGAAACGGTGCTGGGTAGACTGCACAGCTGCATGTAACACAATGAGAGTAGACCATGATGTTACACCAGGTACACACACCACCTCGAAATGGATTCAGGCCTTGAATGGAAGACTTGAAACCGTGACACTTTGAGGAGATAACGCAGGCAGCTTGCTCTTTGCCATCTGGCTTGGCCGCCTGTTTGGAAGAAGCATGTGTGACTGAGCAATAGCAACAAAGGAAACAAGAAACAAGCAGGACTCCATCCAACGCAGAACCTTCTGCCCAGCCAATGACACCATCAGCTCAATACAAAGACAGCACAACAACTGCGACAGGATGTTTGCAAACTACACATCGGAGATGGGGTGAATAGCCAAAAGATCCAATGAACTCATATGTCTCCACAGGAAAAAAAACAACGAGCCCAATACAACCTGTTAAAAAGATGGAAACAGACATTTCTCCCAGGAAGATAGAAAGATGGCCATCAGGCTATATGAAAACATGCTCATCATCATTAAGTCTCTGGTCAATGTGAATCTGAACGGCAATGAGACAGCAGCTCACAGTGGTCAGAGGGCTATAAGGATGAAGACAGGAAACCACAGGTTTTGGAGGAGGTGGAGAGAAGAGAAGCCTCCTGCACTGTTGGTGGGTGTGTAAACCTGTGCAGCCACTAGGCAAAGCTCTGTGGAATACCCACAGAAATGTCAGAATCCATCTACCATAAGTTGCAGGTAGTCCTTGGCAGCATATTTATCCAAAGAACTTGGAAACACTAACGCATAGAGATCCGTGCACCACTGTGCTCACCACAGCCTTACTCCCGATATCCAAGACTTTGAGGCCGCCCTGGTCCCCATGATGTGACGAAAGAAGAAGGAAGATGGGCTATAGCCACACAATGGCATAACACTCAGTTGTAGGAACGGAGGCAGTGCAGCCATTTGTGAACACCAGAAAGGCTCCTGAGGGTATTAGGGGAACTGAAAAAAGCCCTGGGGAAAGGTCAAATACCACAGGATCTCATGCACAAGGAGAAGAGGAAAAATGGACCAACAAACAGGTAGCACATGACATAGGATTGGTAGTTCCCAGAGGGAAATGGGGGCGGCCACCGGAGGGAGAAAGAGCTGATTAGGCACAAGTGTGTGATGAGGGCCTGTAATTAGGCTTACGGTGGTGAAGATGATGTAACTTACACAGAAGTCTAAATCTATGAGGATGTAGATCTGAAAGCTATAGGATCTTACAATGCAGGGTTATGACAATCAATTCACATAAAATCAAAACTCCAAAGAGGGGTGCAGATTTACGGCCTAAAGCTTTGGAGGCTAAAAGAGATTAGAGAAGATGAACTTCCAAGGATTGGCAATCACCTCCAAATGCTTAATGATGCTACTGAAAGGTAGACCTTTGCAAAGAGATGAAGAGGAATACTAGCAAGAGAACATTGTCCGAGCCAAACTCATGACCCAATGGAAAATGTTACCGTGCATGATGTTACTACTGATTCCCTTCACAAATGATCGAAGCAGGCCAACATATTCCGAAGTTCAGGCCAAAGTTTGGTCCAAAAGTCCAATTCAGGGCCAGCCCTGTGGTGTAGCGGGTAAGGGCATATGTTCCGCTTGAGCTGACCGCGTTTCAAAGTTTAGCATCACGGGTGTAGACCATATCACAAGCATTAGGAAATCCAGATTACACGGTCTGATGGGCACAGAGAACATAAAGAAGTAGAAATGGTGAGGAGACCTTATCAATACACACCAGAAAGAGAACCTTGAGAATATTACAATCTGTGAACGCATGAGGTACACTTCCCCAAATGATGAAGGAAGGAAAGCATGTGACTTGCCAAGGTGGAATTGTCAGACTGCCGGGAGATCACATGATCATTGTGCATCAGGCAATTGAATGGGCAACTTCAGCTTGGGATGGCCTCCATGACTGTCTCCGGGGAAAGTCCACCAGTTTAACCATATCCACAAAAGATAAGAGATAAAACCAAGAATAATCTTAAAGGAAAGATACCTGTGTGTAGAGAGAATGTAGTAGACTTTTCAAAGTTAGAAGAGAAAGTTAGAAAACAACAGGGACATGGTCACCGTGATGTCATAAAAAAACCTCAAAATTCTAACTTGTCCTGACAACCTCCATGCACACAGACTTTCAGAGCCACCTCAGACCAGTCTGACTCCTCACCCTTTCCAGGTTGGATAGTTTTACTTTCTCTGGATTTCTTGTCGGTTTCTAACTTTCTTCTCAAACTTTGAAGGCCTGCTCCATTCTCTCTAGACACTGGTTTCTTTCCTGTAAGATTATCCTGGGTTGTATCTCTTATATCTTGGGTAGATGGCCAAGTGGGTGGCCCTTCACCAGAGAAAGTCCTGGACTCCTTTCCAAGTTGAAGTTGCCCAGGCAATCCTCTGATGCGCAATGATCGTGTCATCTCCTAGCACTCTGCAAATTCCACCTTGGAAGGTCACATGTTTTCCTTCCTTTCTCCTTTGGGGAAGTGTACAAAATGCGTTCATAGATTGTAATATTCTCATGGTTCTTTTTCTGGTGCGTATTGATAACGTATCCTCACAATTGCAACTTATTTATGATCCCTGTCCGCATAGTACCATGAAATCTATATTTCCTAACACTGCTAATGTGATGTGCACCCGTGATGTCAAACAGTGAGGCCAAGGCCGCCCAAGCGGAATGTGGGCACTTACCCGCTCCACCACAGAGACGGCCCTGAATTGTACTTTTGGACCAACATTTAGCCTGAATTGGGAAGACGTGGGCCTGTTTGGATTATTTGTGAAGGTGATTAGTAGTAAAATCATGGAGGGTAACATTTTCCGTTGGTTCGTGGGTTTAGGACGGATCATGTTCTCTTGGTAGTATTCCTCTTCATCTGTTTGGAATGGTCTACCTTTCTGTAGCATCAGTAAGCATTTTGAGAAGATGTTCCATCCTTGGAAGTTCACCTTCTCTAATCTCTTTCAGCCCCCAAAGCTTTATGCCGTCATTCTGGACTCCTTTTTGGATTTTTGATTTTTGGTGAATTTATTGCCATAACCCTGCATTAGAACATCCTTTATCTTTCAGATTTGCATCCTCATCGATTTAGAATTCTGAGTAGCTTACATCATCTGCACCAGCGTAAGCCTAATGACAGGCTCTCACCACACACTTGTGCCTCATCATCTCTTTCATCCTACCCCACCGCTCCGATTTGCCTGTGGAACCCACAATCAAATGTCCCTTGCCACCTGTTGGTTAGTGCTTGTTTATTCTTCTCCTTGTAAGTGAGATCCTATGGTATTTGACTTTCTCCCTGGGGCTTGTTTCCCTTCCCCTAAAACCCTCACAGCCATTCTGGTGGTCACAAATGGCTGGATTGCATCCTTTGTTCTGGCTGAGTGGTATGCCATTGTGTGGCTATAGCATATCTTCCTTCTGAATTCATCCCTTGCTGGGCACCAGGGCGGCTTCCAATTCTACAATAGTGGCAGCAAGGCTGAGGTGATCTCAGCGGTGCACATGTCTTTATGCAGTAGTGTTTCCGAGTTCTTTGGATGAACACGCCACACAGGAATAGCTGGATCATTAGGGAAATGGGTTCTTCAATTTCTGAGGCAGTTCCACACCTTTTGGCGTAGTGGCTTCACTGGTTTACACTCCCACCGGCAGTGCAGGAGGCTTCCCTTCTCTCCACCTCCTCTCTGACACTTGTTGTTTCCTGTCTGCTTCCTTCTAGCCATTCTGACCACAGTGAGCTGCTGTGTGCTTGCAGTTGGATTTGTGTTGGCCTGAGATTTCATGATGGTGAACAAGTTTTCATGCACCTGTTGGCCCTCTTTCTATCTTCTTTGGAGAAATCTCTGTTTCCATCTTTTGCCCAGGTTTTCATTGGCTTCTTGTTTTTTCTCTTGTGGAGAGGTGCAAGTTGATTGTATCTTTGGGCTTTTCACCCCTTGTCCGATGTGTGGTTTGCAAACATCCTCACCCAGTTGTTGTGCTGTCTTTGCATTGAGTGGATGGTTGCCCTGACTGAGCAGAAGCATGTGCATTTGACGTGGTCCCCGTGGTTTTCTTGTTTCCTTTGTTGCCCTTGCCCAGTCCGACATGCTTCTTCCAAATAGGCGGCTCAGACAGATGGCCAAGAGCACTCTGCCTAGGTCTTCTCCTGCCAGTTTCACGGTTACAAGAGTGCCATTCAAGAATTTAATCCATTTCGATGTGGTGTGTGTGACAGGTTAACATCAGGGTGTACTCTCGTTGTCTTTCATGTGGCTGTGCAGGCTTCCCAGCACAGTTTATTGTAGAGATTCTCGATTCTCCACTGTCTCCTCTTGGTTCCCTTGTCGAAAATTGGCTGTCCATGTACCTTTGACTTCGGCTCTGCGCTCTCGATTCTGTTGCATGGGTCTGTGTGCCTGTTTTTGGGTCATGACTGTGCCATATCAGTACATAGCGCTTTGTCTCAAATGTGGAAATTGAAAAACTGAGCAAAAAAAACCTAAAAGAACAGATTGCCATACGAATAATAAGATCTCTATGAAGAACATTAGCAAAACAGGTGAAAGCCATGTTAATTCAAAAACTAGCAATCGTTTGGGGAAAGAAGTTCAAAAAGACAAAAGGAAAAAGAAGGATATTCTGGCATCTAGGAATGGAAGAATTAACACACTTCAAACGTCCATACGGGAGAAAGGAATCTCTGGAATCCATGCAATCCCAGTGAAGGAAGCAGCAATATTTGCTGTGTGCAGGGAGGTTGTCAGGACAACTTCGAATCTTGATGTTGTTTATGACATCACGGTGATCATGTCCCCCAAGATGGCCGCATAGTTACAGTCTGAGGATTGGCCTAGGCTGGGCTATTAAAGGCAGAGATACCCCGAAACAGCTTTGACATACAGAAAGCAGGCACAGAAACTGGAAGAGATGAAACAGACTGTGATTCAAGGGATAAGAAAGGAATCCTTGGCAAGAAGCGAGAATAGTGGGACAAGCACTGAGAGGAGAACCTTGTCATCTATTCAAGTCTATGGGGAGGCCATGCTTATTCAAGCTTGAAACTTGATTGGAAACAAGAGGCCAGACTTGGGCCTTATCAGACCTACGTTGTCCTTCTGCCTTAAGCATGATCCAAAGTCAAGAATGATGTCTTGAGGACACGTAAGAGAAGAATCGATGCCTCGTTTCCTAGGCCCCTAGCATTCTTTGCAGATCAGTCTCACTTTCCTTAGATCTGGCATCACGGGGGCCCACTGGGTACATGCTAATGTGTCCCAAGAGATGTCTTGGAAGCCTTGAAGGAATGGAGCCCTGTCACGCTTGGGGTATGTCTCCTTGTTTGCAAGGGCTCTACAAGTGTGCTGAAAAGCACCCTTTTCCAAAGGGCTTCGTTCCTTTGTGAAGGCTGCCCTCCCAGGCTAGAGTGCTCAGTTTGGCTCCAGTGAAATTATCTCCCCCTACTTCTTGCCCTAGAAGGATTATTGATTATGTGTTTGGACACCCTAGGTAAGGAAGTAGGCTGAAAATGAGAACATTACAATTCTGTTTCAAGAAAAATAAACAGGCCAGGGCTGAGGATGTAAGGCCAACAAATGGCACAGCCTATAGAAATAAAGTAAGCCCGTATCTAGACGGAATCTAGGGGAACGTTCAAGGATCAGGGGTCAGGTTCAAAACTTCCCAAATCCAGAAAAGAGACAGAAAAATATCTTTCCTGGAGAGAGGAATTCATCAGATTTGTCTAATTGGTCTCGGAAACATTGTGTCTGTGAAGGGGGTTGCCAGGACCACCTCGAATTTGGAGTTTCTGATCTCAGGATGTCAAACCAACCCAGATGACCACGTTTTCTAAGTGCTCAGTTTGACCTAAGCTAATATAGCAAAGATTCCTACAAGTGCCCTGTGCAAATTCATAGACCATACCCAAGAGTCACGAAAGGGCGAGACTTCCACAGCAAATGCAGGGCTCCCACACTGTGCTGTTTCAGTACCTAGCGCTTCGTCCTATATGTTGAAATCAGAAAGTGCTCTTGTTGTGTTCCCTGTGGCTGTGCAGGCTTCCCAGCACCGTTTACTGTAGAGACTCTCCTTTCTCCACTGTCTCCTCTTGGCTCCCTGTTCGAAAAGTGGCTGTCCATGTACATTTGAGTTGGGCTCTTGGCTCTCGATTCTGTTTCATGGGTCTGTGTGCCTGTTTTGCAGCTCAGACTGTGCCATTTCCGTACCTAGCGCTTCATTGTATATTTTGAAATCAGAAAGTGTGACACGTCCTGCTCTGTTCGTTTTCCTGAGGATTCGTTTGCCTATTCAGGGTCTCTTGTTTCTGGGTAGAAACTTTCGGATTCTCTCTTCTATCTCTGTGGCAAATATTGCTGCAACTTTGACTGGGATTGCATGGAATCCAGAGATTTCTTTCTCCAGTATGGACGTTTCAAGTGTCTTAATTCTTCCATTCCTAGATCCTGGAATACCCTTCTTTCTTGTGTCTTCTTGAATTTCTTTCCCCAAACGTTTGCTACGTATTGATTGACATAGCTTTCACCTGTTTTGCTAAGGTTCTTCATAGAGATCTTATTCTTCTCTCTGGCAAGCTGTTGTTTTTTTTTTCCTAGCTTCAGTTTTTCTACTCTTTGTGACTTTAAATTGGTTTTGTTTTGACAAAAGTGCATCGCTGTGCTCACATCTGCTGGCAATGCTCCTGTATTTGCTGTGGAAGTCTGGCCCTGTCTAACGTCCCTTCCCATGTGCGTCTACACTACCTCAGACGTGTGCCCCAGAATGACTGAAGCAGTGGTGAGCAGGCTCACCCCCAGGATTCCACCCGACCAACCCCAGGACCCTGACCCAGAAGGTGTGGGCCTCACTGCTGCACCACCAGCCGGCCCCTTTCATGTTCCATTGGCAACCTACCGTTGAGAGCAATGGGACTTGAATATGCTACTTGAGCCCAACTATGGCACTGTGTAGATGAGGCCAGGTTGTTTTTCGTGTCCACTGTGATGTCAGAGGATTTGTCATAATTGTGTCTCTGCTGTCCCATCATGCTTCAGGGACACAGGGGTTACTTCCACCTTGCCACCAGGCTCATACCAAATGCCAACATCTTCCCCTTGAGCAATGGGGAAGACACCAGGTTCATTGTGGTTCCACATGCTGAGGAGGAGACAGACAATAGGCTTTTAACCAACAACCCTTTAGCAATGTTTGCGGGAGTGTCAGAAAGCACCAATGTCAGAAAAGCCCTTTACTCTCGGCCATGCCCTCCATTCCTCTAGAGGTAGGAGGCACAAGGCACTGGCACCACCCCTGAAGGGTATCACAAAGCACCAATATCAGAAAGGCCCCTTTACTCTCAGCCGTGCCCTCCATTGCTCTAGAGGTGGAAGGCTCAAAGCACTGCCTCCATCCTTCAATGGGAAACAAGCCATAAACTGTCTTGTTTCCAGCTCTTTAGGAAGCTGAGAAAGAACTCGCTTTCCACAGTGCAGTTACAGCATACGGGGAAACTCTCATACAAAGGCAGCTCAAACGCCATTTCTTCCCAGCCCTTAACTCACTGCTTCAGGACTTCTGCTTCTGCCACATTTCCACCTTGCCAACCCGGCTCAGACGAAATGCCTACATCTTCACCTTAAGCAACTGGGCTGAGTGCAAAATAATTGAGTGTCCACGTGCTTAGGAGGCGATAGACTGTACGCCTTTTTCCAACCACCGTTGTGCACTGGTGCAGAGAGTGTTGGAAAGCACCTATGTCAGAAAGACCCCTTTGCTCTCAGCCGTGCCCTCCATTGCTCTAGAGGTGGAAGGCACAAAGCACTGCCTCCATTCTTCAATTGGAGACAAGCCATAAACCGTCCTGCTTCCAGCTCTTTAGGAAGCTGGGAAAGCAGTCGCATTCCACAGTACACTTACAGCGTCCTGGGAACATCTCATACAAAGACAGCTGAACACCGTTTCTTTTCAGCCCTTAACTCGCCAATCTGCAACATCTGCATCTGCTGAATTTTCACCCTGCCAACCCGTCTGAGATGAAATGCCTACATCTTCCCCTTGAGCAATGGGGACGAGGATCGGATGATTCTTGTTCCACATACTGAGGAGGAGACAGACAATAGGCTTTTAACCAACCGCCCTTGAGCAATGGTTGGGGGAGTGTCAGAATGAGCCAAGGCCAGAAAGGCCCTTTACTCTCGGCCGTGCCCTCCATTTCTGTATAGGTGGAAGGCACAAAGCACTGCCTCCATCCTTCAATGGGAGACAAACCACATACTGTCTTGTTTCCAGCTCTTTGGATGCTGAGAAAGAACTCGCTTTCCACAGTGCTGTTACAGCATACGCAAAGGCATACAAAGGCATCTCAAATGCCATTTCTTCCCCGCCCTTAGCTCGCCGCTTTAGGACTTCTGCTTCTGCCGCAGTTGCACCTTGCCAACCTGGCTCAGACGAAATGCCTACATCTTCCCCTTAAGCAACTGGGCTGAGTCCCAAATCATTGTGCGTCCACGTGCTTAGGAGGAGACTGACAATAGGCTTTTTACACATCGCCATTGTGCACTGGTGGAGAGAGTGTCAGAAAACACCTTCGTCAGAAAGTCCGATTTGCTCTCAGCCATGCCCTCCAATGCTCTAGACGTGGAATGCACAATGCACTGCTGGGGAGAGTCTCGAAAAGCACCAGGACGTGGTTCTGGCATGTCTGAAATGTGGTTCCGGCATGCCCGGCAAGTGATTCCAGAGTCTCCGCCAAATGGTTCTTGCGTAGCCGGCAGGTGATTTTGGCTTGTCCAGTAGGTGGTTCCGGCGAGTGGAGCAGGTGGTTCTGGCGTGCTCGGCATGAGGTCCAGGCCTGTCCTGCAGGTGGTTCCAGAGTGTCCGGCATGTGGTTCTGTCACGTCTGAGAGAAGGTTCTGCCATGCCGGCAGGTGATTCCGGAGTGTCCAGCAAGAGGTTCTGGCGTAACCAGCAGGTAACTTGGGAGTGTCCGGCAGGTGGATCTGGCAAGTCGAGTCGGTGGTTCCGTCGTGCTCAGCAGGTGGTTCAGGCATGTCTGGCAGGTGGTTCTGGTTTGTCCCGGAGGTGGTTCCAGCGTGTCTGGCATGTGGTTCTGGCACATCTGAGAAGTGGTTCCAGCATGCCCAGCAGGTGATTCCAGAATGTCTGCCAAGTGGTTCTGTGGCAGCCGGCAGGTGATTTTGGCATGTATGGCAGGTGTTCCTCATGAGTCAAGCAGTTGGTTCCGGCGTGCTCGGCAGGTGGTTCTGGTCAGTGCGGGAGGTGGTTCCTGCGTCTCCGGCACGTGGTTCTAGCATGTCTCAAACGTGGTTCTGGCATGCCCGGCTGGTGATTCAGGAGTGTCCACCAAGTGGTTCTGGCGTAGCCGGCAGGTGATTCTGGTGTGTCCGGCAGGTGGTTCCAGTGAGTCGAGGAGGTGATTCTGGCGTGCTCGGCAGGTGGTTCAGGCGTGTCCAGCATGTGGTTCTGGCACGTCTGAGAGTTGGCTCCGGCATGCCCGGCAGGTGATTCCGGAGTGTCCACCAAGTGGTTCTTGCATAGCCGGCACGTGGTTCTGGCGTGTCCGGCAGGTGGTTTCGGTCTTTCCCGGAGGTGGTTCTGGCGTGTGTGGCATGTGTTTCTGGTACATCTGAGAGGTGGTTCCAGCATGCCCTGCAGGTGATCCCGGAGTGTCCGCCACGTGGTTCTAGCGTAGCTGGCAGGTGATTTTGGCGTGTCTGGCATGTGGTTCCGGCGAGTCGAGCAGGTGGTTCGGGCGAATTCGGCAGGTGGTTCTGGCGTGTCCGTCCTCTGGTTCTGGCACGTCTGAGAGGTGGTTCCGGTATGCCTAGCAGCTGTTTCCGGACTTTCCACCACGATATTCTGGCGTAGCCGGCAGGTGATTTTGGCATGTCTGGCAGCTGGTTCTGGCAGAGTTGAGTAGGTGGTTACTGCGTTCTCAGCTGGTGGTTCTGGCATGTCCAGCACATGTTTCTGTCACGTTTGAGAGGTGGTTCTGGCATGCCCAGCAGGTGATCCCCGAGTGTCCGGCACCAGGTTCTGGCATAGCTGGCAGGTGATTTTGGCGTGTCCGGTGGGTGGTTCGGGTCTGTGCAGGAGTTGGTTATGGCGTGTCAGGCACATGGTTCTGGCACGTCTGGGAGTTGGTTCCGGCATGCCAGGCAGGTGATTCCAGAGTGTCCAACAAGAGGTTCTGGCATAGCCGGCAGGTGATTTTGGCGAAGAGAGCAGGTGGTTCCAGAGTGCTTGGCAGGTGGTTCAGGCGTGTCCGGCAGGTGGTTCTGGTCTCTCCAGGAGTTGGTTCCGGCAGTCTGACATGTGGTTGTGGCACATCTGAGAGTTGCCTTCAGCATGCAGGGCAGGTGATTCCGGAGTGTCCGCCAAGTGGTTCTCGCATAGGCCGTAGGTGGTTCTGGCATGCTTGGCAGGTAGTTGCGGGTAATGGAGCAGGTGGTTGTGGTGTGCTTGGCAGGATATTCAGACGTGGTCGGCAGGTGGTTCTGGACTGTCCAGGAGGTTGTTCCGGCGTCTCTGACACGTGGTTCTAGCATGTCTCAAACATGGTTCCTGCATGCCTGGCAGGTGAATTCTGCAGTGTCCGCCAAGTGGTTCTGGTGTGCTCGGCAGGTGATTTTGGCGGGTCTAGAAAGTGGTTGCAGCGAGTCGAGCAGGTGATTCTGGCATGCTCGGCAGGTGGTTCCGGCGTGTCTGACATGTGGTTCTGGCACATCTGAATGGTGGTTCTGGCATGCCTGGCAGGTGATTCCGGAGTGTCCGCCAAGAGGTTCAGGCATAACCGGCAGGTGATTTTGGCGACTCCAGCGGGTGGTTCCGGTCTCTCCAGGGGTTGGTTCCGGCATTTCCGGCATGTGGTTCTGGCAATTCTGAGAGTTGCTTCCGGCATGCCTGGCAGGTGATTGTTCAGTGTCCGCCAAGTGGTTCTCGCACAGCCAGCAGGTGGTTCTGGCGTGCTCAGCAGGTGGTTCAGGCATGGTCGGCAGGTGGTTCCAGCATCTCCGGCATGTGGTTCTGGCATGTCTGAAACTTGGTTCCAGCATGCCCAGCAAGTGATTCCGGAGTGTTTGCCTAGTGGTTCTGGCATAGCCGGCAGGTGACTTTGGCGTGCCCGGCTGGTGGTTACCGCGAGTCGAGCAGGTGGTTCTGGCGTGCTCGGCTGGTGGTTCAGGCGTGTCCAGGAGGTGGTTCCGGTCTTTCCAGGAGGTGGTTCCAGGGTGTCCGGCATGTGCTTCTCACACGTCTGAGAGGTGGTTCCGGCATGCCTGGCAGGTGATTCCGGAGTGTCCGCCAAGTGATTCTGGAGTAGCCGCCAGGTGATTTTGGGTTATCTGGCAGGTGTTTCTGGCGAGTCGGGCAGGTGGTTCCTGTGTGCTCGGCAGATGGTTGAGGGGTGGTCGGCAGGTGGTTCTGGACTCTCCGGGAGGTGGTTCCGGAGTCTCTGGCATGTGGTTCTAGCAAGTCTCAAACATGGTTCCTGCATGCCTGGCAGGTGATTCCGGAGTGTCTGCTAAGAGGTTCCGGTGTAGCCGGCAGGTGATTTTGGCTTGTCCGGCAAGTGGTTCTGGCGAGTTGAGCAGCTGTTTCCGGCGTGCTCGGCAGGTGGTTCCGGTGTGTATTGCATGTGGTTCCGGCATGTCTGAATGGTGGTTCTGGCATCCCCGGCAGGTCATTCTGGAGAGTTTGCCAAGAGGTTCTGGTGTAGCCGGCAGGTGATTTTGGCATGTCCAGCAGGTGATTTTGGCGTATCCGTCAGGTGGTTCTGGCGAGTCAAGCAGGTGGTTTCGGTGTGCTGGGCAGGTGGTTCAGGCGTGTCCAACATGCGGTTCCGGTCTGTCCGAGAGGTGGTTCCAGCCTGTCCATCATGTGTTTCTGGCATGTCTGGGAGGTGGTTCCGGCATGCCTGGCAGGTGATTCCGGAGTGTCTGCCAAGTGGTTCTGGCATAGCCAGAAGGTGACTTTAGTGTTTCCGGCAGGTGGTTTCTGCGACTCGAGCAGGTGGTTCCAGCATGGTCAGCAAGTGGTTCAGGCGTGTCCAGCAGGTGGTTCCCGTCAGTCCGGGAGGTGGTTCCGGCTTGTCCGGCACGTGGTTGTAGCATGTCTCAAATGTGGTTCCGGCATGCCCGGCAGGGGATTCCGGAGTGTCTGCCTAGTGGTTCTGGCGTAGCCAGCAGGTGATTTTGGCATGTCTGGCAAGTGGTTCTGGCAAGACGAGCAGGTCATTCTGGTGTGCTCGGCAGGTGGTTCCGGAGTGTTTGGCATGTGGTTCTGGCACGTCTGAATGGTTGTTCCAGCATGCCCGGCAGGTGATTCTGGAGTGTCCGCCAAGAGGTTCTGGCATAGCCTGCAGGTGATTTTGGCATGTGTGGCAGGTGGTTCCTGTCTCTCCAGGTGTTGGTTCCAGCAGGTGTGACATTTGGTTGTGGCACATCTGAGACTTGCCTTCAGCATGCAGGGCAGGTGATTCTGGAGTGTCTGCCAAGTGGTTCTTGCATAGACGGCAGGTGGTTCCAGCATGCTTGGAAGGTAGCTGCAGCGAATGGAGCAGGTGGTTGCGGCGTGCTCGGCAGGATGTTCAGACGTGGTCGGCAGGTGGTTCCGGACTGTCCGGGAGGTTGTTCCGGCATCTCTGGCACGTGGTTCTAGCATGTCTCATACATGGTTCCTGCATGCCTGGCAGGTGAATTCCGCAGTGTCCGCCAAGTGGTTCTGGTGTAGCCAGCAGGTGATTTTTGCGTGTCCAGACAGTGGTTCTGGCAAGTCGAGCAGGTGGTTCCAGCGTGCTCGGCAGGTGATTCCAGAGTGTCCGCCAAGTGGTTCTGGCGTAGCTGGCCGGTGATTTTGGCGTGTCCAGCAGGTGGTTCCTGCGTGCTCGGCAGTTGTTTCAGGCATGGTTGGCAGGTGGTTCCGGACTGTCCGGGAGGTGGTTCCGGAGTCTCCAGCATGTGGTTGTAGCATGTCTCAAACGTGGTTCTGGCATGCCCGGCAGGTGATTCTGGAGTGTCTGCCTAGTGGTTCTGGCATACTCGGCTGGTGATTTTGGCGTGTCCGGCAGGTGTTTCCCTTGAGTCGAGCAGGTGGTTCCGGCGTGCTCGCAGGTGGTTCAGGCATGTCCGGCAGGTGGTTCCGGTCTCTCCAGGAGTTGGTTCCGGCATATCCGGCATGTGGTTCTGGCATGTCTGAGACATGGTTCCAGCATGCCAGGCAGGTGATTCCAGAGTTTCGGCCAAGTGGTTCTGGCATAGGCAGCTGGTGATTTTGGTGTGTCCGGCAGGTTGTTCCTGTCTTTCTGGGAGGTAGTTCCAGGGTGTCCGGCATGTGCTTCTCACACGTCTGAGAGGTGGACCCAGCATTCCTGGCACGTGATTCCAGAGTGTCCTGCAAGTGGTTCTGGCATAGCCGGCAGGTGATTTTGGGGTGTCCGGCAGATGGTTCCGGTGAGTCAAGCAGGTGGTTCCAGCGTGCTCAGCAGGTGGTTCCTGTCTCTCCGGGAGGTGGTTCCTGCGTGTCTGGCACATAGTTCTGGCATGTCTTAGATGTGATTCCGACACGCCTGGCAGGTGATTCCGGAGTGTCCGCCAAGTGGTTCTGGCGTAGCTGGCAGGTGATTTTGGCATGCTCGGCAGGTGTTTCCGGTGTCTCCGGCACGTTTTTCTGGCATGTCTGAGAGGTGGTTCCGGCATGCACGGCAGGTGATTCTGGATTCTCAACCTATTGGTTCCAGCGAGTCGAGCAGATGGTTCTGGCATGTGTGGCAGGTGGTTCCGGTCTGTCCTGGAGGTGGTTCCAGCGTGTCTGGCATGTGCTTCTGGCACGTCTGAGAGGTTGTGCTGGCATGCCCAGCAGGTGATTCCGGATTGTCCAGCAATTGGTTGTAGTGTAGCCGGCAGGTGATTTTGGCGTGTCCGGCAGGTGGTTCAGGCAGGTCCAGCAGGTGATTCCAGAGTTTCGGCCAAGTGGTTCTGGCATAGACAGCAGGTGATTTTGGCGTGTTCGGCAGGTGGTTCTGGTCTTTATGGGAGGTGGTTCCAGGGTGTCCGGCATGTGCTTCTCACACGTGTGAGAGGTGGTTCCAGCATGCCCGGCAGGTGATTCTGCAGTGTCCGCCAAGTTGTTCTGGGGCAGCCGGCAGGTGATCTTCGCGTGTCCGGCAAGTAGTTCCGGTGAGTGGAGCAGGTGGTTGTGGCGTGCTGGGCAGGATGTTCAGGCGTGGTCGGCATGTGGTTCCAGACTGTCCGGGAGGTGGTTCCGGCGTCTCGGGCACGTGGTTCTACCAGGTCTCAAACGTGGTTCCTGCATGCCCGGCAGGTGATTCCGGAGTTTCGGCCAAGAGGTTCTGGTGTGTCCGGCAGGTGATTTTGGCGAGTCCGGCTGGTGGTTCTGGTGAGTCGAGCAGGTGGTTACGGCGTGTCTGGCAGGTGGTTCTGGTCTTTCTGGGAGGTCGTTCCGGCGTGTCCGGCACTTGCTTCTGGCACATCTGAGAGGTGGTTTCGTCATGCCCAGCATGTGATCCTGGAGTGTCTGCCAAGTGGTTCTGGCATAGCAGGTCATTTTGGCGTGTCCGAGAGGTGCTTCTGGCAAGTCGAGGAGGTGGTTCCAGCGTGCTAAGCAGGTACTTCCTGTGTCTCTGACATGTGGTTCTGGCATGTCTGTGAGGTGGTTCCAGCATGCCCATCAGGTGATTCTGGAGTGTCCGCCAAGTGGTTCTGGCATATCCGGCAGGTGTTTTTGGCGTGTGAGGCTGGTGGTTCCAGGGAGTCGAGCTGGTGGTTCCGGCATGCTGGGCAGGTGGTTCAGGGTTTCCGGCAGGTGGTTCCAGTCTGTCAGGGAGGTGGTTCCGGTGATTCGAGCAGGTTGGTCCGGCGTTTTTGACATGTGGTTCCCGTCTGTCCTGTAGGTGGTTCTGGCGTGTGCAGCGTGTGGTTCTGGCGTGTCAGAGGTGGCTGCAGCATGCCTGGCAGGTGGCTCCGGAGTGTCCGACAAGTGGTTCTGGCATAACCGAGAAGTGATTTTAGCTTGTCTGGCAGGTGGTTCCAGCAAGTAAAGCATGTGGTTCCGGCGTGCTCAGCATGTGGTTCCGGTCTGTTCGGGAGGTGGTTCCGGCGTGTCAGGCATGTGGTTGTGGCTCGTTTGAGAGGTGGTTCCTGCACGCCTGCAGGTGATTCTAGAGTGTCCACCATGTGGTTCTGGGGTTCCGGCAGGTGATTTTGGCGTGTCCAGCAGGTGGTTCCACCAAGTTGAGTAGGTCATTCCGGTGTGCTTGGCAGGTGGCTCCGGCGTGTCCAAATGGTGGTTCTGGTCTATCCGGGAGGTGGTTCTGGCATGTCTGGCACATGGTTCGGGCACGTCTGAGAGGTGGTTCGGGCATGCCCGTCAGGTGATTCCTGGGTGTCTGCCAAGTGGTTCTGGCATCACCAGCAGGTTATTTTGGCGTCTCCATCAGGTCTTTCCTAATTTTTGGGCTAGTGGCTCTGGCTTGTAAGACAGGTGTTTGTGGTGTTTCTGGCCCCCGGTTCTGACATACTCCGCAGGTGGTTTCAGTGTTTGTGGCATATCTGGCACCTGTTTGTGGCATATCCAACAGGTGTTTCCAATGTGTCTGGCATGTGGTTGTGCTATGTTTGGAATCTGGTTCCATCGTGTCTGTTGTGTGCAGCTGGCATGTTGAAGAGATGGTTCTACAGTGTCAGAATCGTCATTCCACTGTGTCCAGCAGGTGGTTACAGGTGGTTCTTGCATGCAACGTGGGTGCTTCTCATGTGCCTGTTGGGTGATTCTGGCATGAATGTGTGGTTGTTTGAGAGTGTGCAGAGGGTGTTTTTGGCATGTCTCCCAGGGTTTTCTGGCATCTAAGGGGCATGATTCATTTTTATACATCAGGTGAGTTTGTTCTCAGCTTCCTAAAGAGATAGAAGAAAGATGGTCTGTGGCTTGTCACACTTTGAGCAGAGGAGCCAATGCATTGTGCATTCCGCGTCTAGAGCAATGGAGGGCAAGGCTGAGAGGAAAGGGGCCTTTCTGACATAGGTGCTTTCCGAAACCCTCTCCACCAGTGCTCAACTGTGGTTGGTGAAAAGCACATTGCCTATCTCCTGCTAGGCACATGTTTGCACAATCATTTGGGACTCAGCCCAGTTGCTTAAGGGGAAGATGTAGGCATTTTGTCTGAGCCGGGTTGGCAAGGTGGAATTGCGGCAGAAGCAGAAGTTCTAAACCTGCGAGTTAAGGGCTGGGAAGAAATGCCATTTGAGCTGCCTTTGTATGAGAAGTTCCTGGTATGCTGTAACAGGACTGTGAAAAGCGAGTTGTTTGTCAGCTTCTTAAAAAGCTGGAGGCAAGAGACTTTATGGCTTGTCTCCCATTGAAGGATGGAGGCAGTGCTTTGTGCCTTCCACCTCTAGAGCAACAGAGGGCACGGCTGAGAGTAAAGGGGCTTTTCTGAGATTGGTGCTTTCTGACACTCTCCCAACCATTGCACAAGGGTGGTTAGTTAAAAGCCTATTGTATCTCTCCTCCTAAGCAGGTGGAACCACAATAATTTGGGCCTCGTCGCCATTGCTTAAGGGGAAGTTGTAGGCATTTCGTCTGAGCCAGGGTGGCAAGGTGGAAATGTGGCACATGCAGATGTTCCAGATCGGCGAGTGAAGTGCTGGAAGAAACGGCTTTCAGCTGCCTTTGTATGAGATGTTCCCTGGACGCTTGAAGAGCACTGTGGAATGCGAGCTCTTTCTCAGTGTCCTAAAGAGCTGGACGCAAGAAGATTTGTGGTTCGTCTGCCAATGAGGGGTGGAGCCAGAGCCAGTGCATTGTGCCTTCCTCCTCTAGAGCAATTCAGGGCACGGCTGAGATCAAAGGGACCTTTCTGACATAGGTGTTTTCTGACACTGTCTCCACCAGTGCACAATGGTGATGTGTAAAAGCCTATTGTCGGTCTCCTCTTAAACATGTGGAAGCACAGTCATATGGGCATCGTCCCCCTTGCTGAAGGGGAAGATGTAGGCATTTCGTGGGAGCCCGGTTGGCAAGGTGGAAATTGGTAGAAACAGAAGTTCCAAATCGGCAAGTTAAGGGCTGAAAAGAAATGGCATTTCGGCTGCCTTTGTATGAGATGTTCCCTGGATGCTGTAAGATCACTGTTGAAAGCAAGTTCCTCCTCAGCTTCCTAAAGAGATGGAATCAAGGTGGTCTGTGGCTTGTCGCCCCTTGAGGGGTGGAGCCAGTGCATTGTGCATTCCACGTCTAGAGCAATGGAGGGCACGGCTGAGAGCAAAGGGGTCTTTCTGACATAGCTGTTTTCCGACACTCTCTCCACCAGTGCACATTGGTGGTTGGAAAAAGGCGTGCAGTCTATTGCCTCCTAAGCAGGAGGACACTAAATCATTTGTGAGTCAGCCCAGTTGCTCAAGGGGAAGTTTTAGGCATTTCATCTGATAGCCGGGTTGGCAAGGTGGAATTGTGGCAAAAGCAGAAGTCCTAAAGCTGCGAGTTAAGGGCTTGGAAGAAATGCCACTTGAGCTGCCTTTGTATGAAACGTTCCTGGTATGCTGTAACAGGACTGTGGAAAACGAGTTGCTTGTCAGCTTCCTAAAGAGCTGGAGGCAAGACACTTTATGGCTTGTCTCCCATTGAAGGATGGAGGCAGTGCTTTGTGCCTTCCACCTGCAGAGCAATGGAGGGCACGGCTGAGAGTAAAGGGCCCTTTCTGCCATTGGTGCTTTGTGACACTCCCCCAACCATTGCTCAAGGGCGGGTGGTTAAAAGCCTACTGTCTGTCTCCTCCTCAGCATGTGGAACCACAATCATCCGGGCCTCGTCCCCATTGTTCAAGGGGAAGATGTAGGCATTTCATCTGAGCCGGGTTGGCAAGGTGGAAATGCGGCAGAAGCGGATGTTGCAGATTGGCGAGTTAAGGGCTGAAAAGACACGGCGTTCAGCTGCCTTTGTATGAGATGTTCCCAGGATGATGTAAGAGCACTGTGGAATGTGAGTGCTTTCCCAGCATCCTAAAGAGCAGGAAGCAGGACAGTTTATGGCTTGTATCCAATTGAAGGATGGAGGCAGTGCTTTGTGCCTTCCACCTCTAGAGCAATGGAGGGCACGGCTGAGAGCAAAGGGCCCTTTCTGACATAGGAGCATTCTGACACTCTCTGCACCAGTGCACAATGGCTGTTTGTAAAAAGCCTATTGTCTGCTCCTGCTAAGCATCTGGAAGCACAATCATTTGGGCCTCGTCCCCATGCTGAAGGGGAATATGTAGGCTTTTTGTCTGAGCCGGGTTGGCAAGGTGGAAATCTGGCAGAAGCAGAAGTTGCAAATCAGTGTGTTAAGCGCTGAAAAGAAACGGCATATCAGCTGCCTTTGTATGAGATGTTGCCAGGACACAGAAAGAGCACTGTTGAAAGCGAGTTCTTTCTCAGCTTCCTAAAGAGATGGAAGGAAGATGGTCTGTGGCTTGTCGCCCCTTGAGGGGTGGAGCAAGTGCATTGTGCATTCCACGTCTAGAGCAATGGAGGGCACGGCTGAGAGCAAAGTGGTCTTTCTGACATAGCTGCTTTCCGACACTCTCTCCACCGGTGCACAATGGTGGTTGGCAAAAGGCATACAGTCTATCGCCTCCTAAGCACGTGGACGCTCAATCACTTGGGACTCAGCCCAGTTGCTTCCGGGGAAGATGTAGGCATTTCGTCTGAGCCGGGTTGGCAAGGTGGAACTGCGGCAGAAGCAGAAGTCCTAAAGCGGCGAGTTAAGCGCTGGGAAGAAATGGCGTTTGAGCTGCCTTTTTATGAGAGTTTCCTTGTATGCTGTAACATCACTGTGGAAAGCGAGTTCTTTCTCAGCTTTCTAAAGAGCTGGAGGCAAGACAGTTTATGGCTTGTCTCCCATTGAAGAATGGAGGCAGTGCTTTGTGCCTTCCACCTCTAGAGCAATGGAGGGCACGGCTGAGAGTAAAGGGGTCTTTCTGCCATTGGTGCTTTCTGACACTCTCCCAACCATTGCACTTCGTGGTTAGTTAAAAGCCTATTGTCTCTCTACTCCTCAGCATGTGGAACCACAATCATTCAGGCCTCGTCCCTATTGCTGAAGGGAAAGATGTGGGCATTTCGTCTGAGCAGGGTTGGCAAGGTGGAAATGTGGAGGATGCTGATGTTCCAGACCAGCGAGTGCAGTGCTGAAAAGAAACGGCGTTCAGCCTCCTTTGTATGAGATGTTCCCTGGACACCGTAAGAGCACTGTGGAAAGGGAGTTTTTTCTCAGCTTCCTAAAGAGCTGGAAGCAGGACAAGATGTGGTTTGTCTCCCTTTGAGGGGTTCATCCAGGGACAGTGCCTTGTGCCTTCCACCTCTAGAGCAATGGAGGGCACGGCTGAGAGTAAATGGGCCTTTCTGACATAGCTGCTTTCCGACACTCTCTCCACCAGTGCGCAACGGTGGTTTGTAAAAAGCGTATTGTCTATCTCCTCCTAAGCAGGTGGACTTTCAGTCCTTTGGGACTCAGTGCAGTTGCTTCAGGGGAAGATGTAGGCATTTCGTCTGAGCCAGGTTGGCAAGGTGCAATTTTGGCAGAAGCAGAAGTTCTAAAGTGGCGAGTTAAGGGCTGGCAAGAAAGGCCGTTTGACCTGCATTTCTATGACACTTTCCCTGTAGGTGGTTCCCGGGAGTCGAGCAGGTGTTTCCCGCATGCTTGGCAGGTGTAGAAGGTGCATCCGGCAGGTGGTTCCGGTCTTTCATGGAAGTGGTACATGGCGTCCAGCACGTGGTTCTGGCACATCTGAGGGGCCATTCCATCATGCCCAGCAAGTTATTCCAGAGTGTGGGCCAAGTGGTTCTGGCGTGGCTGGCAGATGATTTTGGCGTATCAGGCAGGAGGTTCCAGCGAGTCCAGCAGATGGTTCCGGCGTCCTCATAACCTCGTTCAGGCGTATCTGGAACGTGGTTCCTGTCAGTCCGGGAGGTGGTTCCGGAGTGTCAGGCATGTTTTCCAGGCACGTCTGAGAGGTGGTTCTGGCATGCCCGGCAGGTGATTCTGGAGTGTCCGCCAAGTGGTTCTGGCCTAGCCAGCAGGTGGTTCCGGCGTGCTCGGCAGGTGGTTCAGACGTGTCCGGTAGGTGGTTGCAGTCTTTCCGGGAGGTGATTCCAGGTTCTCCACCACGTGGTTCTGGCACGTCTGAGAGGTGGTTCCAGCATGCCCAGTAGGTGATTCCAGATCGTCCGCCAAGTGGTTCTGTCGTAGCCAGCATGTGATTTGGACGTGTCAGGCAGCTGCTTCCAGCGAGTCGAGCTGGTGGCTCCGGTGTGCTGGGCAGGTGCTCAGGGTATCTTTGGCACGTGGTGCTGGCCTGTCTGAGGGCTGGTTCAGGCATTCCCGGACGGTGATTCCAGAGTGTCCGCCACGTGGTTCTCTCGTAGCCGGCAGGTCATTTTGCGTGTCCGGCGGTGGTTCAGGCGAGTTGAGCAGGTGGTTCCGGCGTGTCCAGCAGGTGGTTCCGGTCTGTCCTGCTGGTGGTTCCAGTGTGTCTGGCAGGTGCTTCTGGCACGTCTGAGAGGTTGTGCCGGAATACCCAGAACTTTATTCCGGCTTGTATGCCAAGTGGTTCTGGCATAGCCGGCAGGTGATTTTGCCGTGTCTGTAAGGTGGTTCTGGTGAGTAGAGCATGTGTTTTGGCCGAGCTTGGCAGGTGCTTCCGGCGTCTCAGGCACGTGGTTCTGGCACGTTTGAGAGATGGTTCTGGCATACCCGGCAGGTGATTCCGGAGTGTCCAGCAAGTGGTTCTGGCATAGCTGGCATGTGATTTTGGCGTGTCTGGCCGGTGGGTCCTGTGAGTCGATGAGGTGGTTCTGGCAATCTCGGCAGGTGGTTCATGCACGTCTGGAAGGTGGTTCCGGCATGCCCGGCAGGTGATTCTGGAGTGTCCGCCAAGTGGTTCTGCTGTAGCTGGCAGGTGATTTTGGAGTGTCCGTCAGGTGGGTCCTGGTAGTGGAGCAGGTGGTTCCAGCGTGCTAGGCAGGTGCTTCCAGGGACTGCAGCACATGTTTCTGGCACATCTGAGAGGTGGTTCCGGCATGCCCGGCAGGTGATTCCAGAGTGTCCAGCAAGTGCTCTGGCGCAGCCAGCATGTGATTTTGGCATGTCCAGTAAGTGGGTCCTGCGAGTCAAGCAGGTGTTTCCGGCGTGTTCGGCAGGTGGTACAGGTGTGTCCGGCAGGTGGTTCCAGTCTGTCCAGGTCGTGGTTCCGGCGTGTCCGGCATGTGGTTCTGGTACGTCTCAGAGGTGGTTCCGGCATGCCCGGCAGGTGATTCTGGACTGTCCACTAAGTCGTTCGGCGGTAGCTGGCTGGTGATTTTGGCTTGTCCGGCAGGTGGTTCCGGCATGTCGAGCAGGTGGTTCCGGCGAACTCGGCAGGTGCTTCCAGTGTCTCAGGCACGTGGTACTGGCAGGTTTGAGAGGTGGTTCTGGCATGCCTGGCAAGTGATTCCAGAGTGTCTGGCAAGTGGTTCTGGCATAGCTGGCAGGTGATTTTGGCATGTGCAGCAGGTGGCTCCTGTGAGTCCAGCAGGTGGTTCCGGCATGCTCGGCAGGTGGTTCCGGCGTGTCCAACACATGGTTCTGGCACATCTGAGAGGTGGTTCCGGCATGCCCGGCAGGTGATTCCTGACTGTCCGACCAGTGGTTCTGGCTTAGCCGGCAGGTGATTTTGGGGTGTTCGGCATGTGCTTCTGTGGAGTGGAGCAGGTACTTCCTGCATTCTCGGTAGGTGCTTCTGTGGTCTCTGGCTCTTGGTTCTGGCACGTCTGAGAGGTGGTTCCGCCATGCCTGGCAGGTGATTCCAGAGTGTCCACCAAGTGGTTCCCGCCTATCTGGCAGGTGGTTCAAGCGTGTCCAGCAGGTGGTTCTGGGGAGTGGATCAGGTGGTTCCCACATGCTCGGCAGGTGACTCCGGAGTGTCCGATAAGTGGTTCTGGCATAGCCAGATGGTGATTTTGGCGTGTCCGGCAGGTGGTTCTGGCGAGTCAAGCAGGTGGTTTCGGCATGCTTGGTGGGTCATTCAGGCGGCTCCGGCAGGTCGTTCCAGTCTGTCCAGGAGGTGGTTCCGGCATGTCAGGCACTTGGCTTTGGCACGTCTGAGAGGTGGTTCTGGCATGCCCGCCAGGTGATCCCGAGAGTCTGACACGTGGTCCTGGCATAGCCGGCAGGTGATTTTGGTGTGTCCAGAAGGTACTTCCAGAGAGTCAAGCAGGGGGTTCCGGCATGCCCGTCTGGTGATTCCGGTGTGTCCGCCAAGTGGTTCTGGCATAGCTGGCAGGGGATTTAGCGTGTCCAGCGGTGGTTCCGTCAAGTCGAACAGGTGGTTCCGGCATGCTCAGCAGGTGGTTCAGGCGCATCTGGCAGGTGGTTCCGTTCTGTCAGGTGGGTGGTTCCTGCATGTCCAGCATGTGGTTCTGGCACGTCTAAGAGGTGGTTCCGGCATGCCCGGCAGGTGATTCTGGAGTGGCCACCAAGTGGTTCTGGCTTAGCCGGCAGGTGATTTTGGCTTGTCCGGCAGGTGGTTCTGTGGAGTGGATCAGGTTCTTCCGGCTTTCTTGGCAGGTGCTTCAGGCGTCTCTGGCATGTGGTTCTGGCACATCTGAGACATGGTTCCAGCATGCCTGGCAGGTGACTCTGGAGTCTCCGACAAGTGGTTCTGGCATAGCTGGCAGGTGATTTTGGCATGTCTGGTAGGTGGTTCTGGCGGGTCGAGCAGGTGGTTCCGCTGTGCTTGGCAGGTGGTTCTGGCGTGTCCGGCAGGCGGTTCCAATCTGTCCGGTAGGTGGTTCCGGCGTGTCCAGCACGTGGTTCTGGCACATCTGATAGGTTGTCCAGAATGCCCGGAAGGTCATTCCAGAGTGCCCGCCAAGTGGTTCTGGCATAGCTGGAGCTGATTTTGGCTTGTCTGGCAGGTGGTTCTGGGGAGTGGATCAGGTGATTCCGGTATAATCGGCAGGTGGTTCTGGCACGTCCGGCACATGGTTCTGGCATGTGTGAGAGGTGGTTCTGGTATGCCTGGCAGGTGATTCCAGAGAGTCCACCATGTGGTTCTGGAATAGCCTGCAGGTGATTTGGGCATGTCCAGCAGGTGCTTCCGGCGAGTCAAGCAGGTGGTTCCGGCGTTTTGGGCAGGTGCTTCCGGTGTCTTTGGCATGTGGTTCTGGCATGTGTGAGAGGTGGTTCCGGCGTGCCCGGCAGGTGATTCTAGAGTGTCGGCCAAGTGGTTCTGGTGTAGCCTGCAGGTGATTTTGCCTGTCCAGCGTTGGTTCCCGTGTGTCGAGCAGGTGGTTCCGGCGAGTCTGGCAGGTGGTTCTAGCTAGTCTGGCAGGTGGTTCCGGTCTTCCCTGTAGGTGATTCCAGAGTGTCCAGCTCGTGCTTCTGGGACATCTGAGAGGTTGTGCCAGCATGCCCAGCAGGTGATTCCAGAGTGTCCACCAAGTTGTTCTGGCATAGGCAACAGGTGGTTCCGGTGTGCTCGGCATGTGGTTCAATCGTGTCCGGCAAGTGGTTCCGGTCTGTCCGGGAGGTGATTCCGGCATGTCCGGCACATGTTTCTGGCACTTCTGAGAAGTGGTTCCGGCATGCCCGGCATGTGATTCCAAATGTTCGCCACAACCGGCAGGTGATTTTGGCGTGTCCGTCAGGTGCTTCCGGTGAGTCAAGCGTGTGGTTCTGGCATGCTGGGAAGGTGCTTCCGGTGTCTTTGGCATGTGGTTCTGACATGTCTGAGAGGTGGTTCCTGCATGCCTGGCAGGTGATTCTGGAGTGTCCGCCAAGTGGTTCTGGCATAGCCTGCAGGTGATTTTGCATGTCCGGCGGAGATTCCAGCGCGTCGAGCAGGTGGTTCCGGCGAGTCTGGCAGGTGGTTCCGGTCTGTCCGGGAGGTGGTTCCGCCATGTCCGGCACGTGCTTATGGCACGTCTGAGAGGTTGTGCTGGGATGCCCCGCAGGAGCTTCCAGAGTGTCTGACAAGTGGTTGTGGCATAGCTGGCAGGTGATTTTGGTGTGTCCGGCAGGTGGTTCCGACGAGTCGAGGAGGTGGTTCTGGCTTGCTCGGCAGGTGGTTCCGGTCTCTCCAGAAGGTGGTTCCTGCATGTCTGGCACTTAGTTCTGGCAAGTCGTAGATGTGGTTCCTACACACCTGCCAGGAGCTTCCGGAGTGTCCACCAAGTGGTTCTGGCATAGCCGGGAGGTGATTTTGGCATGTCCGGCAGGTGGTTCTGGCGCTTCAAGCAGGTGGTTCCGGCATGCACGGCAGGTGATTCTGGATTCTCAATCAAGTGGTTCCGGCGAGTCGAGCAGGTGGTTCCGGCGTGTGCAGCACGTGGTTCCGGTCTGTCCTGGAGGAGGTTCCGGCGTGTTTGACACGTGCTTCTGGCATGTCAGAGAGGTTGTGCTGGCATGCCCGTCAAGTGATTCTGGAGTGTCCAGCAACTGGTTGTATTGTAGCTGGCAGTTGATTTTGGCATGTCTGGCAGGTGGTTCCGGCATGCTCAGCAGGTGGTTCAGGCGGTTTCGGCAGGTGGTTCTGGTCTGTCCAGGAGGTGGTTCCGGCATGTCCGGCACGTGGTTCCGGCACATCTGAGAGGTGGTTCTGGCATGCCAGACAGGTGATTCCGGATTGTCCACCAAGTGGTTCAGGCGTAGCTGGCAGGTCATTTTGGCATGTCCGGCATGTGGTTCCGGCGATTCAAACTGGTGTTTCTGGTGAGCTCAGCAGGTGCTTCCGGCGTCTCCATCACGTGGTTCTGGCACATTTGAGAGGTGGATCCGGCATGCCCGGCAGGTGATTCCAGAGTGTCCAGCAAGTGATTCTGGCATAGATGGCAGGTGATTTTGGCGTGTCCGGCCAGTGGGTCCTGCGGACCGTGCAGGTGGTTCCATGTTCGACAGGTGATTTTGTATGTCTGGCCGTGGTTCCAGCAGTCCGAGCCGGTGGTTCCAGCGTGGCCTGCAGGTGGTTCCGGTCGGTCCTGGAAGTGGTTCTGTCGTGCTCGTCATGTGCTTCCAGCGTCTCTGGCATGCGGTTGTGGCATGTCTGAGAGGAGGTTCTGGCTTGCCTGGCAAGTGATTCCGTAATGTCTGCCAAGTGGTTGTGGCATGCCAGCGGATGATCTTGGCGTGTCCGGCAGGTGGTCCCCCAAGTTGAGGAGGTGGTTCCAGCATTCTTGGCACATGGTTCTGGTCTGTCCTGTAGGTGGTTTCGGCGTGTCCAGCACGTTGTTCTGGTACGTCTGAGAGGTGTTTCCGGCATGCCCTGCAGGTGATTCTGGACTGTCCATCACGTGGTTCTGGCATAGCTCGCAGGTGATTTTGACATGTCCGGCAGGTGGTTCCAGCGTGCTCGGCAGGTACTTCAGGTGTCTCTAGCACGTGGTTCTGGCACTTCTGAGAGGTGGTTCCTGCATGCCCAGCAGGTGATTCCAGAGTGTCCGCCACGTGGTTCTGGCGTAGCCGGCAGGTGATTGTGGCGTGTCCAGCAGGTGGTTCTGGGGAGTGGATCAGGTGGTTCTGGCATACTTGGCAGGTGGTTCCGGCGTGTCCGGCACATGGTTCTAGCACGTCTGAGAGGTGGTTACGGCATGCCCGGCAGGTGATCCCGGAGAGTCCTCCAAGTGGTTCTGGCATAGCCCGCAGGTGTTTTTGGTGTGTCCGGCCAGTGGTTCTGGCGAGTGGAGCAGGTGGTTCCGGCGTGCTCGGCAGGTTGTTCAGGTAGGTGCAGCAGGTGTTTGCAGTCTGTCCATGACGTGGTTCTGGCATGCCCAGAAGGTGATTCTGGAGTGTCCAAGTGGTTTTGGCATAGCCGGCACGTGATTTTGGCATGTCAGGCAGGTGGTTCCGGCATGTCCAGCAGGTGGTTCTGGCGAGATCGGCAGGTGCTTCTGGTCTCACTGGCATGTGGTTGTGGCACATCTGACAGGTGGTTCCGGGATGCTCGGCAGGTGATTTGAGTCTGTGGCATGTGGTTCTGGCACATCTGAGAGGTGGTTCTGGCATGCCCTGCAGGTGATTCCGGAGTGTCCTTCAAGTGGTTCTGGCATAGCTGGCTGGTGATTTTGGATGTCCAGCAAGTGGCTCCAGCGAGTCGAGCAGGTTGTTCTGGCATGCTCAGCAGGTGGTTCAGGCAGGTCTGGCAAGTTGTTGCGGTCTGTCCAGTAGGTGGTTCTGGCGTGTCCAGCACGTGCTTCCGGCATTTCTGAGAGGTGGTTCTGGCGTGTCCAGCACGTGCTTCCGGCATTTCTGAGAGGTGGTTCTGGCATACCCGGCGGGTGATTCCATAGCTTCTGCCAAGTGATTCTGGCCTAGCCAGCTGGTAGTTTTGACGTCTCCGGCAGGTGGTTCCGGCGAGTCGAGCAGGAGGTTCCGCCGTGCTTGGCAGGTGCATCTGGTGTCTCTGGCACATGGTTCTGGCACGTCTGAGACGTGGTTCCTGCATGCCTGGCAGGTGATTCCGGATTGCTCATCAAGTGGTTCTGGCGAGTTGAGCAGGTGGTTCCAGCGTGTCTGGCAGATGGTTCCGGTCTGTCCTGGAGGTGGTTCCAGCATGTCCGGCACGTGCTTCTGGCACATCTTAGAGGTTGTGCTGGCATGCCCAGAACGTTATTCCGGCTTGTTCGCCAAGTGTTTCTTGTGTAGCCAGCAGGTGATTTTGTCATGTCCGGCAAGTGCGTCCAGCGAGTCAAACAGGTGGTTCCGGCGAGTCTGACAGGTGGTTCCGGTCTGTCACGGAGGTGGTTCCAGTGTGTCGAGCATGTGCTTCTGGGACATCTGTGAGGTTGTGCTGGCATGCCAGGCAGGTGATTATGGAGTGTCCGGTAACTGGTTGTGGTGTAGCCGGCATGTGATTTTCGCGTGTCCAGCAGGTAGTTCCGGCATGCTCGGCAGGTGGTTCAGGCAGGTCCAGCAGGTTGTTCGGGTCTGTCCGGGAGGTGTTTCTGGCATCTCCGGAGCGTGGTTCTGGCACATTTGACAGGTGGTTCCAGCATGCCCAGCAGGTGATTCCAAAGTGTCCAGCAAGTGGTTCTAGCATAGCCAGCAGGTGATTTTGGCGTCTCCGGCAGGTGGGACCTGCGTGTCAAGCAGGTGTTTCCGGCATGCTCGGCAGATTATTTTGCTTGTCCGGTGATGGTTCCGGTGAGTCGAGCAGGTGGTTCCAGCGTGTCCTGCAGGTGAATCCGGTCTGTCATGGAAGTGGTTCTGGCATGCTCGGCATGTGCTTCCAGCATCTCTGGCATGTGTTTCCGGCATGTCTGAGAGGAGGTTCTGGCATGCCTGGCAAGTGATTCCGTAATGTCTGCCAAGTGGTTCTGGCATGCCAGTGGGTGATCTTGGCATGTCCAGCAGGTCGTTCCGGCGAGTAAAACAGGTGGTTCTGGCATGCTTGGCATATGGTTCCAGTCTGTCCTGTAGGTGGTTTCAGCGTGTCCAACACATTGTTCTGGTACGTCTGAGAGGTGGTTCTGGCATGCCTTGCAGGTGATTCCGGACTGTCCACCATGTGGTTTTGGAGTAGCTGGGAGGTGGTTCTGGCATGTCTGGCAGGTGGTTCCAGTGAGTCAAGCAGGTGGTTCTGGCATGCTCGGCATGTGCTTCCGGTCTGTTTGGGAGTTGGTTCCGGCATGTCAGGCATGTGGTTGTGGCACGTTTGAGAGGTGGATCCTGCATGCCCGCAGGTGTTTCTAGAGTGTCCGCCTAGTGGTTCTGGCGTAGCCGGCAGGTTATTTTGGCCTGTCCGGAGGTCTTGCCTGATTTTTGGGCTCATGGCTCTGGCTTGTAAGACAGGTGTTTGTAACATTTCTGGCCCCTGGTTCTGACATACTCCGCAGGTGGTTTCAGTGTTTCTGGCACCTGTTTGTGGCATATCCAACAGGTGTTTCCAATGTGTCTGGCATGTCGTTGTGCTACATTTGGAATCTGGTTCCGTCGTGTCTGTTGTGTGCAGCTGGCATGTTGAAGAGACGGTTCTGCAGTGTCAGAATCATTGTTCCACAGGTGGTTCTGACATGCAACGTCGGTGCTTCTGGTGTGCCTGGTGGGTCATTCTGACATGAAGGTGTGGTTCCTTGAGAGTGTGTGGAGGGTGTTTTTGGCATGTCTCCAAAGGGTTTTCTGGCATCTAAGGGGCATGATTCCTTTCTAAACGTCAGGTGAGTTTGTTCTCAGCTTCCTAAAGAGATGGAAAAAAGATGGTCTGTGGCTTGTCGCCCCACCAGGGGTGGAGCCAATGCATTGTGCATTCCACGTCTAGAGCAATGGAGGGCAAGGCCGAGAGGAAAGGGGCCTTTAGGACATAGGTGCTTCCTGACACTCTCTCCCCCAGTGCTCAACTGTGGTTGGTGAAAAGCACATTGCCTATCTCCTGCTAAGCACATGGTCTCACAATAATTTGGGACTCAGCCCAGTTGCTTAAGGGGACAATGTAAGCATTTCGTCTGAGCCGGGTGGGCAAGGTGGAATTGTGGCAGAAGCAGAAGTCCTAAATCTGCAATTTAAGGGCTGGGAAAAAATGACATTTGAGCTGCCTTTGTATGAGAGGTTCCTGGTATGCTGTAACAGGACTGTGAAAAGCGAGTTGTTTGTCAGCTTCTTAAAAAGCTGGAGGCAAGAGACTTTATGGCTTGTCTCCCATTGAAGGATGGAGGCAGTGCTTTGTGCCTTCCACCTGCAGAGCAATGGAGAGCATGGCTGAGAGCAAAGGGGGCTTTCTGCCATAGGTGCTTTCTGATCCCCTTCAGGGGTGGTACCAGTGCCTGGTGCCTCCTGCCTCTAGAGGAATGGAGGGCAAGGCCCAGAGTAAAGGGCCTTTCTGACATTGGTGCTTTCTGACACTCCCCCAACCATTACTCAAGGGCGGTTGGTTAAAAGCCTATTGTCTGTCTCCTCTTCAGCATGTGGAACCACAATCATCCTGGCCATGTCCCCATTGCTCAAGGGAAAGATGTAGGCATTTCGTCTGAGCCGGGTTGGCAAGGTGGAAATGCAGCAGAAGCGGATGTTGCAGAATGGCGAGTTAAGGGCTGAAAAGACACGGCGTTCAGCTGCCTTTGTATGAGATGTTCCCAGGACGCTGTAAGAGCACTGTGGAATGCGAGTGCTTTCCCAGCTTCCTAAAGAGCTGGAAGCAGGACAGTTTATGGCTTGTCTCCCAATGAAGGATGGAGGCAGTGCTTTGTGCCTTCCACCTCTAGAGCAATGGAGGGCACGGCTGAGAGCAAAGGGCCCTTTCTGACATAGGAGCATTCTGACACTTTCTGCACCAGTGCACAATGGCGGTCTGTAAAAAGCCTATTGTCTGCTCCTGCTAAGCATGTGGAAGCACAATCATCTGGGCATCGTCCCCGTTGTTGAAGGGGAAGATGTAGACATTTCGTCTAAGCCAGGTTGCCAAGGTGAAATCTGGCAGAAGCTGAAGTTCCAAATCGGCGAGTTAAGCACTGAAAAGAAACGGCATATCAGCTGCCTTTGTATGAGATGTTGCCAGGCCACCGAAAGAGCACTGTTGAAAGCGAGTTCTTTCTCAGCTTCCTAAAGAGATGGAAGGAAGATGGTCCATGGCTTGTCGCCCCTTGAAGGGTGGAGCAAGTGCATTGTGCATTCCACGTCTAGAGCAATGGAGAGCACGGCTGAGAGCAAAGGGGTCTTTCTGACATAGCTGCTTTCCGACACTCTCTCCAGCAGTGCACAATGGTGGTTGGAAAAAGGCGTGCAGTCTATCGCCTCCCAAGCACGTGGACGCTCAATCTTTTGGGACTCAGCCCAGTTGCTTCCGGGGAAGATGTAGGCATTTCGTCTGAGCCGGGTTGGCAAGGTGCAATTGTGGCAGAAGCAGAAGTTCTAAAGTGGCGAGTCAAGGCCTCGCAAGAAAGGCCGTTTGACCTGCATTTCTATGACACTTTCCCTGGAGGCAGTTCCCGGGAGTCAAGCAGGTGTTTCTGGCATGCTCAGCAGGTGGTTCCGATCTTTCACGGAAGTGGTCGGGGGCGTCCAGCATTTGTTTCTGGCACATCTGTGGTGCGGTTCCAGCATGAACGGCAGGTTATTCCGGAGTGTCGTCCAAGTGGTTCTGGCGTAGCCGGCAGGTGATTTTGGCATATCCGGCAGATGGTTCCAGCGAGTCGAGCATTTGGTTCCAGCGTGCTTGTAAGGTGGTTCAGGCATGTCTGGAAGGTGGTTCTGGTCAGTCCGGCATGGTGGTTCCGGCGTGTCCGGCACGTTTTTCAGGCACGTCTGAGGGGTGTTTCCGGCATGCACGGCGGGTGATTCCGGAGTGTCCGCCAAGTGGTTCCCGCCTAGCCGGCATGTGGTTCAGGTGGGTCCGGCAGGTGGTTCTGGGGAGTGGATCAGGTGGTTCCGGCATGCTCGGCAGGTGCTTCCGGCGTCTCCTGCACACGGTTCTGTTACGTTTGAGAGGTGCTTCCAGCATGCCAAGCAGGTGATTCCGGAGTGTCCGGCAAGTGGTTCTGGCATAGCCGGCAGCTGATTTTGGCATGTCCGGCAGGTGGGTCCTGCGAGTCGAGCAGGTGGTTCCGGCATGCTCGGCAGGGGGTCAGGCGAGTCCGTCATGTGGTTCTGTTCTCTCTGGTAGATGCTTCCGGCATGTCCGGCACATGGTTCTGGCACGTCTGAGAGGTGGTTCCAGCAAACACTGCTGGTGATTCCGGAGTGTCCGACAAGTGTTTCTGGCATAGCTGGCTGGT
This sequence comes from Equus asinus, assembly GCF_041296235.1. NCBI lineage: Eukaryota > Metazoa > Chordata > Mammalia > Perissodactyla > Equidae > Equus > Equus asinus. The sequence continues at coordinate 79,126 of NC_091809.1, read as the reverse complement.
GATTTTGGCGTGTCCGGTATGTGGTTCTGGTGAGTCAAGCAGGTGGTTTCAGTGTGCTCGGCAGGTCGTTCAGGTGGGCCCAACAGGTCGTTCCGGTCACTCCAGCATGTGGTTCCGGAGTGTCAGGCGCATGGTTCCAGCACGTCTGAGAGGTGGTTCGGGCATGCCCGCCAGGTGATCTGGGAGAGTCCGACAAGTGGTTCTGGCATAGCCGGCAATTGATATTGGCATGTCAGGTAGGTGTTTCTGGCAGGTCGAGAAGGTGGTTCTGCCGTGAGGGCAGGTGGTTCTGGCGGGTCCGGCAGGTCATTCCGGTCTGTCCAGGAGGTGGTTCCGGCACGTCTGAGAGGTGGTTCCAGCATGCCAGGCAGGACATTGAAGAGAGTCTGCCAAGTGGTTCTGGCATAGCAGGCATGTGGTTTGGACGTGTCCAGCAGCTGGCTCCAGCAAGTCGAGCAGGTGGCTCCGGTGTGCTGAGCAGGTGCTCCCGGTATCTTTGGCATGTGGTGCTGGCATGTCTTAGAGCTGGTTCCAGCATGCCCAGCATGTGATCCCAGAGAGTCCTCCAAGTGGTTCTGGCATAGCCCACAGGTGTTTTTGGTGTGTCCGGCAGGTGGTTCTGGTGAGTCGAGCACGTGGTTCCGGCGTGCTCGGCAGTTGGTTCAGGCAGGTCCAGCAGGTGTTTGCAGACTGTCCAGGAAGTGGTTCCGGCATGCCGGGAAGGTGATTCTGGAGTGTCCACCAAGTGGTTTTGGCATAGCCGGCACATGATTTTGGCGTGTCAGGCAGGTGGTTCCAGCGTGTCCAGCAGGTGGTTACGGCGAGCTCGGCAGGTGCTTCCAGTCTCTCCGGCACGTGGTTGTGGCACGTCTGAGAGGTGGTTCCGGCATGCCCTGCAGGTGATTCTGGAGAGACCTCCAAGTGGTTCTGGCCTAGCCCAGAGGTGATTTTGGCGAGTCCGGCAGGTGGTTCCGGCATGCTAGGCAGGTGGTTCAGGCAGGTCCGGTAGGTGGTTCTGGTCCGTCCAGTAGGTGGTTCCGGCATGTACGGCACGTGGTTCCGGCACGTCTGACAGGTGGTTCTGGCATGTCCGGCAGGTGATTCTGTATTGTCCACCAAGTGGTTCTGGCGTAGCCTCAGGTGATTTTGCCGTGCCCACAGGTGGTTCCGACGATTCGAGCAGGTGCTTCTGGGTAGCTCAGCAGGTGCTTCTGGCGTCTCACGCACTTGATTTTGGCACATTGGAGAGGTGGGTCCGGCAGTCCCGGCAGGTGATTCCAGAGTGTCTGGCAAGTGGTTTTGGCAAGGCCAGCAGGTGATTTTTGCGTGTGCGGCAGGTGGGTCCTGCGCGTCGAGCAGGTGGCTCTGGTGTGCTCGGCAGGAGGTTCCTTCATGTCTGGCAGGTGGTTCCGTTCTGTGCGGTAGGTGTTTCCGTCTTGTCGGGCACGTGCTTCCGCCACGTCTGAGAGGTGGTTCCAGCATGTCTGGCAGAGTGTCCGCCAAGCTGTTCTTGCATACCCGGCAGATGATTTTGGCATGTCAGCTAGGTGGTTCTGGCGAGTTGAGCAGATGGTTCCGGTGTGCTCGGCAGGTGGTTCAGGCGTGTCTGGCAGGTGGTTTTGGTCTGTTCGGGGTGTGGTTCCGGCATCTCAGGCACATGGTTCTGGCACGTCTGAGAGGTGGTTCTGGAATGCCCGACAGGTGTTTCCGGAGTGTCCACCAAGTCGTTCTGGCGTAGTTGGCAGGTGATTTTGGCGTGACAGGCAGGTGTTTCCAGCAAGCCTGGCAGGTACTTCCGAAGTGTTCACCAACTGGTTGTGGCGTAGCCGTCAGGTGATTTTGGGGTGTCCGGCAGGTGGTTCTGGCGAGTCGAGCAGGTGGTTCTGGCATGCTCGGCAGATGCTTCCGGTGTCATTGGCATGTGGTTCTGGCATGTCTGAGAGGTGGTTCCTGCATGCCCAGGAGGTGATTCCGGAGTGTTCGCCAAGTGGTTCTGGCGTAGCCGGCAGGTGATTTTTGCATTTCCGGCGGTGGTTCCGGCGAGTCGAGCCGGTGGTTCCGGCATGTCCGGCAGGTGGTTCCGGTCTGTCCGGCATGTGGTTCTGGGGTGTCCGGCACGAGATTCTGGCACGTCTGAGAGGTTGGGCCGGCATGCCCTTCACGTGATTCTGGCTTGTCCGCCAAGTGGTTCTGGTGTAGCGGGCAGGTGATTTTGGCATGTCCGGCAGGTGGGACCGGTGAGTCAAGCAGATGGTTCCGGCAAGTGTTTCCTGTGGTTCCGGTGTGTCTGGGAGATGGTTCCAGCCTGTCCGGCACGTGCTTCTGGCACTTCTGAGAGGTTGTGCTGGCAAGCCTGGCAGGTAATTCTGGAGTGTCCGCCAAGTGGTTCTGGCGTAGCCGGCAGGCGATTTTGGCGTGTCCGGCAGGTGGTTCTGGTACGTCTGAGAGGTGGTTCCTGCATGCCCGGCAGGTGATTCCGGACTGTCCGCCAGGTGGTTCTCGCAAAGCCAGCAGTAGATTTTGGTGTGTCCGGAAGGTGGTTCCGGCGAGTCGAGCAGGAGACTCCGGCGTGCTCAGCAGATGGTTCAGGCATGTCTGGCAGGTGGTTCCGGTCTGTGCGGTAGGTGTTTCCGGCGTGTCCGGCACGTTCTTCTGGCACGTCTGAGAGGTGGTTCCGGCATGCACGGCAGGTGATTCCAGATTGTCCACCAAGTGGTTCTGGTGTAGCCGGCAGGTGACTTTGGCGTGTCGGGCAGGCGGTTCTGTGGAGTGCCACAGGTGGTTCTGGCACGCTCGGCACGTGCTTCCGGCGTCTCCGGTATGTGGTTCTTGCACGTTTGAGAGGTGGTTCCGGCATGACCGGCATGTGATTCCTGACTGTCTGCCAAGTGGTTCTGGTGCAGCTGGCAGGTGATTTTGGCATGTCCGGCAGGTGGTTCTGGGGAGTGGATCAGGTGGTTCCGGCATGCCCGGCATTTGAACCCGGACTGTCAGCCACGTGCTTCTGGCATACCCAGCCTGTGATTTTGGCATGTCAGGGATCTGGTTACAGTGAGTCGAGCAGTTGGTTCCGGCATGCTCAGCAGATGGTTCCGGTGTGTCCTGCAGGTGGTTCTGGTCTGTCCGGTAGTGGGTTCCAGCGTGTGCCGCACGTGGTTCTGGTACGTCTGAGAGGTGGTTCCACCATGCCCGGCAGGTGATTCCTGGGTGTCCGCCAAGTGGTTCTGGCGTAGCCGGCAGGTGACTTTGAGTGTCCGGCGGTGGTTCCGGCATGCTCGGCAGGTGCTTCCGGCGTCTCCTGCACGTGGTTCTGGCACATCTGAGAGGTGGTTCTGGCATGCCCTGCAGGTGATTCCAGAGTGTCAGGCAAGTGGTTCTGGCATAGCCGGCTGGTGATTTTGGCGTGTCAAGCAGGTGGCTCCAGCGAGTCAAGCAGGTTGTTCCAGCGTGCTCAGCAGGTGGTTCAGGCGGGTCCGGCAGTTGGTTCCGGTCTGTCCAGTAGGTGGTTCTGGCGTGTCTGCCACGTGCTTCCGGCACGTCTGAGAGGTGGTTCTGGCATGCCCGGCGGGTGATTCCATACAGTCCGCCAAGTGGTTCTGGCCTAGCCGGCATTTGAGTTTCGCATCTCCGGCAGGTGGTTCTGGCGAGTCGAGCAGGAGGTCCCGGCATGCTCGGCACGTGCATCCAGTGTCTCATGCACATGGTTCTGCCACGTCTGTGAGGTGGTTGCGGCATGCCCTACAGGTGATTATGGGGTGTCCGGCAAGTGGTTCTGACGTAGCTGGCAGGTGATTTTGGTGTGTCCGGCAGGTGTTTCTGGCGAGCTGTTCAGGTGGTTCCGGTGTTCTTGGCAGGTGATTCTGGCGTGTCCGGCAGGTGGTTCCGGTCTGTCCGGTAATGGGTTCCGTCATGTGCCGCACGTGGTTCTGGGACGTCTGAGAGGTGGTTCCCGCATGCCCGGCAGGTGCTCCAGGAGAGTCCTACAAGTGGTTCTGGCCTAGCCCGCAGGTGATTTTGGCGTGTCCGGCAGGTGGTTCCGGCATGCTCGGCAGGTGGTTCAGGCATGTCTGGTAGGTGGTTCCGGTCTGTCCGCGAGGTGGTTCCGGCGTGTCAGGCACGTGGTTCCGGCATGTGTGACAGGTGGTTCTGGCATGTCCGGCAGGTGATTCTGGATTGTCCACCAAGTGGCTCTGGTGTAACCAGCAGGTGATTCTGGAGTGTACGGCAAGTGGTTCTGGCATAGCTGGCTGGTGATTTTGGGGTGTCCAGCAGGTGGCTCCAGCGAGTCGAGCAAGTTGTTCCGGTGTGCTCAGCAGGTGGTTCAGGCAGGTCCGGCAGGTGTTTCTGGTCTGTCCAGTACGTGGTGCCGGCATGTCCGGCACGTGCTTCCAGTATGTTTGAGAGGTGGTTCCTACCTTCCCGGCGGGAGATTCCAGAGCGTCCGCCATGTGATTCTGGCCTACCTGGCAGGGGATTTTGGCGTCTCTGGCTGGTGGTTCCGGCGAGTCGAAGAGGAGGTTCCGGCGTGCTCGGCAGGTGCATCCGGTGTCTCTGGCACGTCATTCTGGCACGTTCGAGAGGTGGTTCCGGCATGCCTGACAGGTGATTCCGGAGTGTCCGACAAGGGGTTCTGGCACGTCTGAGAGGTGGTTCCGGCATACCCTGCAGGTGATTCTGGCTTGTCTGCCGAGTGGTGCTGGCGTAGCCATCAGGTGATTTTGGCGTGTCCAGCAGGTGGCTCCAGCGAGTAGAGCAGGTTGTTCCAGCGTACTCAGCAGGTGGTTCAGGCGGGTCTGGCAGGTGGTTCCGGTCTCTCTAGTAGGTGGTTCCGGCGTGTCCGGCACGTGCTTCTGGCACGTCTGAGAGCTGGTTCCGGCATGAACGGCGGGTGATTCCATAGAGTCCGCCACGTGGTTCTGGCCTAGCTGACAGGTGATTTTGGCGTCCCCGGCAGGTGGTTACAGCGAGTTGAGCAGGAGGTTCCGGCATGCTCGGCAGTTGCATCCGGTGTCTCTGGCACGTGGTTCTGGCACGTCTGACATTTGGTTGCATCATGTCTGGCAGGTGATTCCGGAGTGTCCGGCAAGAGGTTCTGGTGTAGCCGGCAGGTGATTTTGGCATGTCCGGCAGGTGTTTCTGGCGAGCTGTTCAGGTGGTTCCGGTGTTCTTGGCAGGTGATTCTGGCGTGTCCGGCAGGTGGTTCCGGTCTGTCCGGTAATGGGTTCCGTCATGTGCCGCGCGTGGTTCTGGCACGTCTGAGAGGTGGTTCCCGCATGCCCGGCAGGTGCTCCAGGAGAGTCCTACAAGTGGTTCTGGCCTAGCCCGCAGGTGATTTTGGCGTGTCCGGCAGGTGGTTCCGGCATGCTCGGCAGGTGGTTCAGGCATGTCTGGTAGGTGGTTCCGGTCTGTCCGCGAGGTGGTTCCGGCGTGTCAGGCACGTGGTTCCGGCATGTGTGACAGGTGGTTCTGGCATGTCCGGCAGGTGATTCTGGATTGTCCACCAAGTGGCTCTGGTGTAACCAGCAGGTGATTCCGGAGTGTACGGCAAGTGGTTCTGGCATAGCTGGCTGGTGATTTTGGGGTGTCCAGCAGGTGGCTCCAGCGAGTCGAGCAAGTTGTTCCGGTGTGCTCAGCAGGTGGTTCAGGCAGGTCCGGCAGGTGTTTCTGGTCTGTCCAGTACGTGGTGCCGGCATGTCCGGCACGTGCTTCCAGTATGTTTGAGAGGTGGTTCCTACCTTCCCGGCGGGAGATTCCGGAGCGTCCGCCATGTGATTCTGGCCTACCTGGCAGGGGATTTTGGCGTCTCTGGCTGGTGGTTCCGGCGAGTCGAAGAGGAGGTTCCGGCGTGCTCGGCAGGTGCATCCGGTGTCTCTGGCACGTCATTCTGGCACGTTCGAGAGGTGGTTCCGGCATGCCTGACAGGTGATTCCGGAGTGTCCGACAAGGGGTTCTGGCACGTCTGAGAGGTGGTTCCGGCATACCCTGCAGGTGATTCTGGCTTGTCTGCCGAGTGGTGCTGGCGTAGCCATCAGGTGATTTTGGCGTGTCCAGCAGGTGGCTCCAGCGAGTAGAGCAGGTTGTTCCAGCGTACTCAGCAGGTGGTTCAGGCGGGTCTGGCAGGTGGTTCCGGTCTCTCTAGTAGGTGGTTCCGGCGTGTCCGGCACGTGCTTCTGGCACGTCTGAGAGCTGGTTCCGGCATGCCCGGCGGGTGATTCCATAGAGTCCGCCACGTGGTTCTGGCCTAGCTGACAGGTGATTTTGGCGTCCCCGGCAGGTGGTTACAGCGAGTTGAGCAGGAGGTTCCGGCATGCTCGGCAGTTGCATCCGGTGTCTCTGGCACGTGGTTCTGGCACGTCTGACATTTGGTTGCATCATGTCTGGCAGGTGATTCCGGAGTGTCCGGCAAGAGGTTCTGGTGTAGCCGGCAGGTGATTTTGGCATGTCCGGCAGGTGTTTCTGGCGAGCTGTTCAGGTGGTTCCGGTGTTCTTGGCAGGTGATTCTGGCGTGTCCGGCAGGTGGTTCCGGTCTGTCCGGTAATGGGTTCCGTCATGTGCCGCGCGTGGTTCTGGCACGTCTGAGAGGTGGTTCCCGCATGCCCGGCAGGTGCTCCAGGAGAGTCCTACAAGTGGTTCTGGCCTAGCCCGCAGGTGATTTTGGCGTGTCCGGCAGGTGGTTCCGGCATGCTCGGCAGGTGGTTCAGGCATGTCTGGTAGGTGGTTCCGGTCTGTCCGCGAGGTGGTTCCGGCGTGTCAGGCACGTGGTTCCGGCATGTGTGACAGGTGGTTCTGGCATGTCCGGCAGGTGATTCTGGATTGTCCACCAAGTGGCTCTGGTGTAACCAGCAGGTGATTCCGGAGTGTACGGCAAGTGGTTCTGGCATAGCTGGCTGGTGATTTTGGGGTGTCCAGCAGGTGGCTCCAGCGAGTCGAGCAAGTTGTTCCGGTGTGCTCAGCAGGTGGTTCAGGCAGGTCCGGCAGGTGTTTCTGGTCTGTCCAGTACGTGGTGCCGGCATGTCCGGCACGTGCTTCCAGTATGTTTGAGAGGTGGTTCCTACCTTCCCGGCGGGAGATTCCGGAGCGTCCGCCATGTGATTCTGGCCTACCTGGCAGGGGATTTTGGCGTCTCTGGCTGGTGGTTCCGGCGAGTCGAAGAGGAGGTTCCGGCGTGCTCGGCAGGTGCATCCGGTGTCTCTGGCACGTCATTCTGGCACGTTCGAGAGGTGGTTCCGGCATGCCTGACAGGTGATTCCGGAGTGTCCGACAAGGGGTTCTGGCACGTCTGAGAGGTGGTTCCGGCATACCCTGCAGGTGATTCTGGCTTGTCTGCCGAGTGGTGCTGGCGTAGCCATCAGGTGATTTTGGCGTGTCCAGCAGGTGGCTCCAGCGAGTAGAGCAGGTTGTTCCAGCGTACTCAGCAGGTGGTTCAGGCGGGTCTGGCAGGTGGTTCCGGTCTCTCTAGTAGGTGGTTCCGGCGTGTCCGGCACGTGCTTCTGGCACGTCTGAGAGCTGGTTCCGGCATGCCCGGCGGGTGATTCCATAGAGTCCGCCACGTGGTTCTGGCCTAGCTGACAGGTGATTTTGGCGTCCCCGGCAGGTGGTTACAGCGAGTTGAGCAGGAGGTTCCGGCATGCTCGGCAGTTGCATCCGGTGTCTCTGGCACGGGGTTCTGGCACGTCTGACATTTGGTTGCATCATGTCTGGCAGGTGATTCCGGAGTGTCCGGCAAGAGGTTCTGGTGTAGCCGGCAGGTGATTTTGGCATGTCCGGCAGGTGTTTCTGGCGAGCTGTTCAGGTGGTTCCGGTGTTCTTGGCAGGTGATTCTGGCGTGTCCGGCAGGTGGTTCCGGTCTGTCCGGTAATGGGTTCCGTCATGTGCCGCGCGTGGTTCTGGCACGTCTGAGAGGTGGTTCCCGCATGCCCGGCAGGTGCTCCAGGAGAGTCCTACAAGTGGTTCTGGCCTAGCCCGCAGGTGATTTTGGCGTGTCCGGCAGGTGGTTCCGGCATGCTCGGCAGGTGGTTCAGGCATGTCTGGTAGGTGGTTCCGGTCTGTCCGCGAGGTGGTTCCGGCGTGTCAGGCACGTGGTTCCGGCATGTGTGACAGGTGGTTCTGGCATGTCCGGCAGGTGATTCTGGATTGTCCACCAAGTGGCTCTGGTGTAACCAGCAGGTGATTCCGGAGTGTACGGCAAGTGGTTCTGGCATAGCTGGCTGGTGATTTTGGGGTGTCCAGCAGGTGGCTCCAGCGAGTCGAGCAAGTTGTTCCGGTGTGCTCAGCAGGTGGTTCAGGCAGGTCCGGCAGGTGTTTCTGGTCTGTCCAGTACGTGGTGCCGGCATGTCCGGCACGTGCTTCCAGTATGTTTGAGAGGTGGTTCCTACCTTCCCGGCGGGAGATTCCGGAGCGTCCGCCATGTGATTCTGGCCTACCTGGCAGGGGATTTTGGCGTCTCTGGCTGGTGGTTCCGGCGAGTCGAAGAGGAGGTTCCGGCGTGCTCGGCAGGTGCATCCGGTGTCTCTGGCACGTCATTCTGGCACGTTCGAGAGGTGGTTCCGGCATGCCTGACAGGTGATTCCGGAGTGTCCGACAAGGGGTTCTGGCACGTCTGAGAGGTGGTTCCGGCATACCCTGCAGGTGATTCTGGCTTGTCTGCCGAGTGGTGCTGGCGTAGCCATCAGGTGATTTTGGCGTGTCCAGCAGGTGGCTCCAGCGAGTAGAGCAGGTTGTTCCAGCGTACTCAGCAGGTGGTTCAGGCGGGTCTGGCAGGTGGTTCCGGTCTCTCTAGTAGGTGGTTCCGGCGTGTCCGGCACGTGCTTCTGGCACATCTGAGAGCTGGTTCCGGCATGCCCGGCGGGTGATTCCATAGAGTCCGCCACGTGGTTCTGGCCTAGCTGACAGGTGATTTTGGCGTCCCCGGCAGGTGGTTACAGCGAGTTGAGCAGGAGGTTCCGGCATGCTCGGCAGTTGCATCCGGTGTCTCTGGCACGTGGTTCTGGCACGTCTGACATTTGGTTGCATCATGTCTGGCAGGTGATTCCGGAGTGTCCGGCAAGAGGTTCTGGTGTAGCCGGCAGGTGATTTTGGCATGTCCGGCAGGTGTTTCTGGCGAGCTGTTCAGGTGGTTCCGGTGTTCTTGGCAGGTGATTCTGGCGTGTCCGGCAGGTGGTTCCGGTCTGTCCGGTAATGGGTTCCGTCATGTGCCGCGCGTGGTTCTGGCACGTCTGAGAGGTGGTTCCCGCATGCCCGGCAGGTGCTCCAGGAGAGTCCTACAAGTGGTTCTGGCCTAGCCCGCAGGTGATTTTGGCGTGTCCGGCAGGTGGTTCCGGCATGCTCGGCAGGTGGTTCAGGCATGTCTGGTAGGTGGTTCCGGTCTGTCCGCGAGGTGGTTCCGGCGTGTCAGGCACGTGGTTCCGGCATGTGTGACAGGTGGTTCTGGCATGTCCGGCAGGTGATTCTGGATTGTCCACCAAGTGGCTCTGGTGTAACCAGCAGGTGATTCCGGAGTGTACGGCAAGTGGTTCTGGCATAGCTGGCTGGTGATTTTGGCGTGTCCAGCAGGTGGCTCCAGCGAGTAGAGCAGGTTGTTCCAGCGTACTCAGCAGGTGGTTCAGGCGGGTCTGGCAGGTGGTTCCGGTCTCTCTAGTAGGTGGTTCCGGCGTGTCCGGCACGTGCTTCTGGCACGTCTGAGAGCTGGTTCCGGCATGCCCGGCGGGTGATTCCATAGAGTCCGCCACGTGGTTCTGGCCTAGCTGACAGGTGATTTTGGCGTCCCCGGCAGGTGGTTACAGCGAGTTGAGCAGGAGGTTCCGGCATGCTCGGCAGTTGCATCCGGTGTCTCTGGCACGTGGTTCTGGCACGTCTGACATTTGGTTGCATCATGTCTGGCAGGTGATTCCGGAGTGTCCGGCAAGAGGTTCTGGTGTAGCCGGCAGGTGATTTTGGCATGTCCGGCAGGTGTTTCTGGCGAGCTGTTCAGGTGGTTCCGGTGTTCTTGGCAGGTGATTCTGGCGTGTCCGGCAGGTGGTTCCGGTCTGTCCGGTAATGGGTTCCGTCATGTGCCGCGCGTGGTTCTGGCACGTCTGAGAGGTGGTTCCCGCATGCCCGGCAGGTGCTCCAGGAGAGTCCTACAAGTGGTTCTGGCCTAGCCCGCAGGTGATTTTGGCGTGTCCGGCAGGTGGTTCCGGCATGCTCGGCAGGTGGTTCAGGCATGTCTGGTAGGTGGTTCCGGTCTGTCCGCGAGGTGGTTCCGGCGTGTCAGGCACGTGGTTCCGGCATGTGTGACAGGTGGTTCTGGCATGTCCGGCAGGTGATTCTGGATTGTCCACCAAGTGGCTCTGGTGTAACCAGCAGGTGATTCCGGAGTGTACGGCAAGTGGTTCTGGCATAGCTGGCTGGTGATTTTGGGGTGTCCAGCAGGTGGCTCCAGCGAGTCGAGCAAGTTGTTCCGGTGTGCTCAGCAGGTGGTTCAGGCAGGTCCGGCAGGTGTTTCTGGTCTGTCCAGTACGTGGTGCCGGCATGTCCGGCACGTGCTTCCAGTATGTTTGAGAGGTGGTTCCTACCTTCCCGGCGGGAGATTCCGGAGCGTCCGCCATGTGATTCTGGCCTACCTGGCAGGGGATTTTGGCGTCTCTGGCTGGTGGTTCCGGCGAGTCGAAGAGGAGGTTCCGGCGTGCTCGGCAGGTGCATCCGGTGTCTCTGGCACGTCATTCTGGCACGTTCGAGAGGTGGTTCCGGCATGCCTGACAGGTGATTCCGGAGTGTCCGACAAGGGGTTCTGGCACGTCTGAGAGGTGGTTCCGGCATACCCTGCAGGTGATTCTGGCTTGTCTGCCGAGTGGTGCTGGCGTAGCCATCAGGTGATTTTGGCGTGTCCAGCAGGTGGCTCCAGCGAGTAGAGCAGGTTGTTCCAGCGTACTCAGCAGGTGGTTCAGGCGGGTCTGGCAGGTGGTTCCGGTCTCTCTAGTAGGTGGTTCCGGCGTGTCCGGCACGTGCTTCTGGCACGTCTGAGAGCTGGTTCCGGCATGCCCGGCGGGTGATTCCATAGAGTCCGCCACGTGGTTCTGGCCTAGCTGACAGGTGATTTTGGCGTCCCCGGCAGGTGGTTACAGCGAGTTGAGCAGGAGGTTCCGGCATGCTCGGCAGTTGCATCCGGTGTCTCTGGCACGTGGTTCTGGCACGTCTGACATTTGGTTGCATCATGTCTGGCAGGTGATTCCGGAGTGTCCGGCAAGAGGTTCTGGTGTAGCCGGCAGGTGATTTTGGCATGTCCGGCAGGTGTTTCTGGCGAGCTGTTCAGGTGGTTCCGGTGTTCTTGGCAGGTGATTCTGGCGTGTCCGGCAGGTGGTTCCGGTCTGTCCGGTAATGGGTTCCGTCATGTGCCGCGCGTGGTTCTGGCACGTCTGAGAGGTGGTTCCCGCATGCCCGGCAGGTGCTCCAGGAGAGTCCTACAAGTGGTTCTGGCCTAGCCCGCAGGTGATTTTGGCGTGTCCGGCAGGTGGTTCCGGCATGCTCGGCAGGTGGTTCAGGCATGTCTGGTAGGTGGTTCCGGTCTGTCCGCGAGGTGGTTCCGGCGTGTCAGGCACGTGGTTCCGGCATGTGTGACAGGTGGTTCTGGCATGTCCGGCAGGTGATTCTGGATTGTCCACCAAGTGGCTCTGGTGTAACCAGCAGGTGATTCCGGAGTGTACGGCAAGTGGTTCTGGCATAGCTGGCTGGTGATTTTGGGGTGTCCAGCAGGTGGCTCCAGCGAGTCGAGCAAGTTGTTCCGGTGTGCTCAGCAGGTGGTTCAGGCAGGTCCGGCAGGTGTTTCTGGTCTGTCCAGTACGTGGTGCCGGCATGTCCGGCACGTGCTTCCAGTATGTTTGAGAGGTGGTTCCTACCTTCCCGGCGGGAGATTCCGGAGCGTCCGCCATGTGATTCTGGCCTACCTGGCAGGGGATTTTGGCGTCTCTGGCTGGTGGTTCCGGCGAGTCGAAGAGGAGGTTCCGGCGTGCTCGGCAGGTGCATCCGGTGTCTCTGGCACGTCATTCTGGCACGTTCGAGAGGTGGTTCCGGCATGCCTGACAGGTGATTCCGGAGTGTCCGACAAGGGGTTCTGGCACGTCTGAGAGGTGGTTCCGGCATACCCTGCAGGTGATTCTGGCTTGTCTGCCGAGTGGTGCTGGCGTAGCCATCAGGTGATTTTGGCGTGTCCAGCAGGTGGCTCCAGCGAGTAGAGCAGGTTGTTCCAGCGTACTCAGCAGGTGGTTCAGGCGGGTCTGGCAGGTGGTTCCGGTCTCTCTAGTAGGTGGTTCCGGCGTGTCCGGCACGTGCTTCTGGCACGTCTGAGAGCTGGTTCCGGCATGCCCGGCGGGTGATTCCATAGAGTCCGCCACGTGGTTCTGGCCTAGCTGACAGGTGATTTTGGCGTCCCCGGCAGGTGGTTACAGCGAGTTGAGCAGGAGGTTCCGGCATGCTCGGCAGTTGCATCCGGTGTCTCTGGCACGTGGTTCTGGCACGTCTGACATTTGGTTGCATCATGTCTGGCAGGTGATTCCGGAGTGTCCGGCAAGAGGTTCTGGTGTAGCCGGCAGGTGATTTTGGCATGTCCGGCAGGTGTTTCTGGCGAGCTGTTCAGGTGGTTCCGGTGTTCTTGGCAGGTGATTCTGGCGTGTCCGGCAGGTGGTTCCGGTCTGTCCGGTAATGGGTTCCGTCATGTGCCGCGCGTGGTTCTGGCACGTCTGAGAGGTGGTTCCCGCATGCCCGGCAGGTGCTCCAGGAGAGTCCTACAAGTGGTTCTGGCCTAGCCCGCAGGTGATTTTGGCGTGTCCGGCAGGTGGTTCCGGCATGCTCGGCAGGTGGTTCAGGCATGTCTGGTAGGTGGTTCCGGTCTGTCCGCGAGGTGGTTCCGGCGTGTCAGGCACGTGGTTCCGGCATGTGTGACAGGTGGTTCTGGCATGTCCGGCAGGTGATTCTGGATTGTCCACCAAGTGGCTCTGGTGTAACCAGCAGGTGATTCCGGAGTGTACGGCAAGTGGTTCTGGCATAGCTGGCTGGTGATTTTGGCGTGTCCAGCAGGTGGCTCCAGCGAGTAGAGCAGGTTGTTCCAGCGTACTCAGCAGGTGGTTCAGGCGGGTCTGGCAGGTGGTTCCGGTCTCTCTAGTAGGTGGTTCCGGCGTGTCCGGCACGTGCTTCTGGCACGTCTGAGAGGTGGTTCCGGCATGCCCGGCGGGTGATTCCATAGAGTCCGCCACGTGGTTCTGGCCTAGCTGACAGGTGATTTTGGCGTCCCCGGCAGGTGGTTACAGCGAGTTGAGCAGGAGGTTCCGGCATGCTCGGCAGTTGCATCCGGTGTCTCTGGCACGTGGTTCTGGCACGTCTGACATTTGGTTGCATCATGTCTGGCAGGTGATTCCGGAGTGTCCGGCAAGAGGTTCTGGTGTAGCCGGCAGGTGATTTTGGCATGTCCGGCAGGTGTTTCTGGCGAGCTGTTCAGGTGGTTCCGGTGTTCTTGGCAGGTGATTCTGGCGTGTCCGGCAGGTGGTTCCGGTCTGTCCGGTAATGGGTTCCGTCATGTGCCGCGCGTGGTTCTGGCACGTCTGAGAGGTGGTTCCCGCATGCCCGGCAGGTGCTCCAGGAGAGTCCTACAAGTGGTTCTGGCCTAGCCCGCAGGTGATTTTGGCGTGTCCGGCAGGTGGTTCCGGCATGCTCGGCAGGTGGTTCAGGCATGTCTGGTAGGTGGTTCCGGTCTGTCCGCGAGGTGGTTCCGGCGTGTCAGGCACGTGGTTCCGGCATGTGTGACAGGTGGTTCTGGCATGTCCGGCAGGTGATTCTGGATTGTCCACCAAGTGGCTCTGGTGTAACCAGCAGGTGATTCCGGAGTGTACGGCAAGTGGTTCTGGCATAGCTGGCTGGTGATTTTGGGGTGTCCAGCAGGTGGCTCCAGCGAGTCGAGCAAGTTGTTCCGGTGTGCTCAGCAGGTGGTTCAGGCAGGTCCGGCAGGTGTTTCTGGTCTGTCCAGTACGTGGTGCCGGCATGTCCGGCACGTGCTTCCAGTATGTTTGAGAGGTGGTTCCTACCTTCCCGGCGGGAGATTCCGGAGCGTCCGCCATGTGATTCTGGCCTACCTGGCAGGGGATTTTGGCGTCTCTGGCTGGTGGTTCCGGCGAGTCGAAGAGGAGGTTCCGGCGTGCTCGGCAGGTGCATCCGGTGTCTCTGGCACGTCATTCTGGCACGTTCGAGAGGTGGTTCCGGCATGCCTGACAGGTGATTCCGGAGTGTCCGACAAGGGGTTCTGGCACGTCTGAGAGGTGGTTCCGGCATACCCTGCAGGTGATTCTGGCTTGTCTGCCGAGTGGTGCTGGCGTAGCCATCAGGTGATTTTGGCGTGTCCAGCAGGTGGCTCCAGCGAGTAGAGCAGGTTGTTCCAGCGTACTCAGCAGGTGGTTCAGGCGGGTCTGGCAGGTGGTTCCGGTCTCTCTAGTAGGTGGTTCCGGCGTGTCCGGCACGTGCTTCTGGCACGTCTGAGAGCTGGTTCCGGCATGCCCGGCGGGTGATTCCATAGAGTCCGCCACGTGGTTCTGGCCTAGCTGACAGGTGATTTTGGCGTCCCCGGCAGGTGGTTACAGCGAGTTGAGCAGGAGGTTCCGGCATGCTCGGCAGTTGCATCCGGTGTCTCTGGCACGTGGTTCTGGCACGTCTGACATTTGGTTGCATCATGTCTGGCAGGTGATTCCGGAGTGTCCGGCAAGAGGTTCTGGTGTAGCCGGCAGGTGATTTTGGCATGTCCGGCAGGTGTTTCTGGCGAGCTGTTCAGGTGGTTCCGGTGTTCTTGGCAGGTGATTCTGGCGTGTCCGGCAGGTGGTTCCGGTCTGTCCGGTAATGGGTTCCGTCATGTGCCGCGCGTGGTTCTGGCACGTCTGAGAGGTGGTTCCCGCATGCCCGGCAGGTGCTCCAGGAGAGTCCTACAAGTGGTTCTGGCCTAGCCCGCAGGTGATTTTGGCGTGTCCGGCAGGTGGTTCCGGCATGCTCGGCAGGTGGTTCAGGCATGTCTGGTAGGTGGTTCCGGTCTGTCCGCGAGGTGGTTCCGGCGTGTCAGGCACGTGGTTCCGGCATGTGTGACAGGTGGTTCTGGCATGTCCGGCAGGTGATTCTGGATTGTCCACCAAGTGGCTCTGGTGTAACCAGCAGGTGATTCCGGAGTGTACGGCAAGTGGTTCTGGCATAGCTGGCTGGTGATTTTGGGGTGTCCAGCAGGTGGCTCCAGCGAGTCGAGCAAGTTGTTCCGGTGTGCTCAGCAGGTGGTTCAGGCAGGTCCGGCAGGTGTTTCTGGTCTGTCCAGTACGTGGTGCCGGCATGTCCGGCACGTGCTTCCAGTATGTTTGAGAGGTGGTTCCTACCTTCCCGGCGGGAGATTCCGGAGCGTCCGCCATGTGATTCTGGCCTACCTGGCAGGGGATTTTGGCGTCTCTGGCTGGTGGTTCCGGCGAGTCGAAGAGGAGGTTCCGGCGTGCTCGGCAGGTGCATCCGGTGTCTCTGGCACGTCATTCTGGCACGTTCGAGAGGTGGTTCCGGCATGCCTGACAGGTGATTCCGGAGTGTCCGACAAGGGGTTCTGGCACGTCTGAGAGGTGGTTCCGGCATACCCTGCAGGTGATTCTGGCTTGTCTGCCGAGTGGTGCTGGCGTAGCCATCAGGTGATTTTGGCGTGTCCAGCAGGTGGCTCCAGCGAGTAGAGCAGGTTGTTCCAGCGTACTCAGCAGGTGGTTCAGGCGGGTCTGGCAGGTGGTTCCGGTCTCTCTAGTAGGTGGTTCCGGCGTGTCCGGCACGTGCTTCTGGCACGTCTGAGAGCTGGTTCCGGCATGCCCGGCGGGTGATTCCATAGAGTCCGCCACGTGGTTCTGGCCTAGCTGACAGGTGATTTTGGCGTCCCCGGCAGGTGGTTACAGCGAGTTGAGCAGGAGGTTCCGGCATGCTCGGCAGTTGCATCCGGTGTCTCTGGCACGGGGTTCTGGCACGTCTGACATTTGGTTGCATCATGTCTGGCAGGTGATTCCGGAGTGTCCGGCAAGAGGTTCTGGTGTAGCCGGCAGGTGATTTTGGCATGTCCGGCAGGTGTTTCTGGCGAGCTGTTCAGGTGGTTCCGGTGTTCTTGGCAGGTGATTCTGGCGTGTCCGGCAGGTGGTTCCGGTCTGTCCGGTAATGGGTTCCGTCATGTGCCGCGCGTGGTTCTGGCACGTCTGAGAGGTGGTTCCCGCATGCCCGGCAGGTGCTCCAGGAGAGTCCTACAAGTGGTTCTGGCCTAGCCCGCAGGTGATTTTGGCGTGTCCGGCAGGTGGTTCCGGCATGCTCGGCAGGTGGTTCAGGCATGTCTGGTAGGTGGTTCCGGTCTGTCCGCGAGGTGGTTCCGGCGTGTCAGGCACGTGGTTCCGGCATGTGTGACAGGTGGTTCTGGCATGTCCGGCAGGTGATTCTGGATTGTCCACCAAGTGGCTCTGGTGTAACCAGCAGGTGATTCCGGAGTGTACGGCAAGTGGTTCTGGCATAGCTGGCTGGTGATTTTGGGGTGTCCAGCAGGTGGCTCCAGCGAGTCGAGCAAGTTGTTCCGGTGTGCTCAGCAGGTGGTTCAGGCAGGTCCGGCAGGTGTTTCTGGTCTGTCCAGTACGTGGTGCCGGCATGTCCGGCACGTGCTTCCAGTATGTTTGAGAGGTGGTTCCTACCTTCCCGGCGGGAGATTCCGGAGCGTCCGCCATGTGATTCTGGCCTACCTGGCAGGGGATTTTGGCGTCTCTGGCTGGTGGTTCCGGCGAGTCGAAGAGGAGGTTCCGGCGTGCTCGGCAGGTGCATCCGGTGTCTCTGGCACGTCATTCTGGCACGTTCGAGAGGTGGTTCCGGCATGCCTGACAGGTGATTCCGGAGTGTCCGACAAGGGGTTCTGGCACGTCTGAGAGGTGGTTCCGGCATACCCTGCAGGTGATTCTGGCTTGTCTGCCGAGTGGTGCTGGCGTAGCCATCAGGTGATTTTGGCGTGTCCAGCAGGTGGCTCCAGCGAGTAGAGCAGGTTGTTCCAGCGTACTCAGCGGGTGGTTCAGGCGGGTCTGGCAGGTGGTTCCGGTCTCTCTAGTAGGTGGTTCCGGCGTGTCCGGCACGTGCTTCTGGCACATCTGAGAGCTGGTTCCGGCATGCCCGGCGGGTGATTCCATAGAGTCCGCCACGTGGTTCTGGCCTAGCTGACAGGTGATTTTGGCGTCCCCGGCAGGTGGTTACAGCGAGTTGAGCAGGAGGTTCCGGCATGCTCGGCAGTTGCATCCGGTGTCTCTGGCACGTGGTTCTGGCACGTCTGACATTTGGTTGCATCATGTCTGGCAGGTGATTCCGGAGTGTCCGGCAAGAGGTTCTGGTGTAGCCGGCAGGTGATTTTGGCATGTCCGGCAGGTGTTTCTGGCGAGCTGTTCAGGTGGTTCCGGTGTTCTTGGCAGGTGATTCTGGCGTGTCCGGCAGGTGGTTCCGGTCTGTCCGGTAATGGGTTCCGTCATGTGCCGCGCGTGGTTCTGGCACGTCTGAGAGGTGGTTCCCGCATGCCCGGCAGGTGCTCCAGGAGAGTCCTACAAGTGGTTCTGGCCTAGCCCGCAGGTGATTTTGGCGTGTCCGGCAGGTGGTTCCGGCATGCTCGGCAGGTGGTTCAGGCATGTCTGGTAGGTGGTTCCGGTCTGTCCGCGAGGTGGTTCCGGCGTGTCAGGCACGTGGTTCCGGCATGTGTGACAGGTGGTTCTGGCATGTCCGGCAGGTGATTCTGGATTGTCCACCAAGTGGCTCTGGTGTAACCAGCAGGTGATTCCGGAGTGTACGGCAAGTGGTTCTGGCATAGCTGGCTGGTGATTTTGGCGTGTCCAGCAGGTGGCTCCAGCGAGTAGAGCAGGTTGTTCCAGCGTACTCAGCAGGTGGTTCAGGCGGGTCTGGCAGGTGGTTCCGGTCTCTCTAGTAGGTGGTTCCGGCGTGTCCGGCACGTGCTTCTGGCACGTCTGAGAGCTGGTTCCGGCATGCCCGGCGGGTGATTCCATAGAGTCCGCCACGTGGTTCTGGCCTAGCTGACAGGTGATTTTGGCGTCCCCGGCAGGTGGTTACAGCGAGTTGAGCAGGAGGTTCCGGCATGCTCGGCAGTTGCATCCGGTGTCTCTGGCACGTGGTTCTGGCACGTCTGACATTTGGTTGCATCATGTCTGGCAGGTGATTCCGGAGTGTCCGGCAAGAGGTTCTGGTGTAGCCGGCAGGTGATTTTGGCATGTCCGGCAGGTGTTTCTGGCGAGCTGTTCAGGTGGTTCCGGTGTTCTTGGCAGGTGATTCTGGCGTGTCCGGCAGGTGGTTCCGGTCTGTCCGGTAATGGGTTCCGTCATGTGCCGCGCGTGGTTCTGGCACGTCTGAGAGGTGGTTCCCGCATGCCCGGCAGGTGCTCCAGGAGAGTCCTACAAGTGGTTCTGGCCTAGCCCGCAGGTGATTTTGGCGTGTCCGGCAGGTGGTTCCGGCATGCTCGGCAGGTGGTTCAGGCATGTCTGGTAGGTGGTTCCGGTCTGTCCGCGAGGTGGTTCCGGCGTGTCAGGCACGTGGTTCCGGCATGTGTGACAGGTGGTTCTGGCATGTCCGGCAGGTGATTCTGGATTGTCCACCAAGTGGCTCTGGTGTAACCAGCAGGTGATTCCGGAGTGTACGGCAAGTGGTTCTGGCATAGCTGGCTGGTGATTTTGGGGTGTCCAGCAGGTGGCTCCAGCGAGTCGAGCAAGTTGTTCCGGTGTGCTCAGCAGGTGGTTCAGGCAGGTCCGGCAGGTGTTTCTGGTCTGTCCAGTACGTGGTGCCGGCATGTCCGGCACGTGCTTCCAGTATGTTTGAGAGGTGGTTCCTACCTTCCCGGCGGGAGATTCCGGAGCGTCCGCCATGTGATTCTGGCCTACCTGGCAGGGGATTTTGGCGTCTCTGGCTGGTGGTTCCGGCGAGTCGAAGAGGAGGTTCCGGCGTGCTCGGCAGGTGCATCCGGTGTCTCTGGCACGTCATTCTGGCACGTTCGAGAGGTGGTTCCGGCATGCCTGACAGGTGATTCCGGAGTGTCCGACAAGGGGTTCTGGCACGTCTGAGAGGTGGTTCCGGCATACCCTGCAGGTGATTCTGGCTTGTCTGCCGAGTGGTGCTGGCGTAGCCATCAGGTGATTTTGGCGTGTCCAGCAGGTGGCTCCAGCGAGTAGAGCAGGTTGTTCCAGCGTACTCAGCAGGTGGTTCAGGCGGGTCTGGCAGGTGGTTCCGGTCTCTCTAGTAGGTGGTTCCGGCGTGTCCGGCACGTGCTTCTGGCACGTCTGAGAGCTGGTTCCGGCATGCCCGGCGGGTGATTCCATAGAGTCCGCCACGTGGTTCTGGCCTAGCTGACAGGTGATTTTGGCGTCCCCGGCAGGTGGTTACAGCGAGTTGAGCAGGAGGTTCCGGCATGCTCGGCAGTTGCATCCGGTGTCTCTGGCACGTGGTTCTGGCACGTCTGACATTTGGTTGCATCATGTCTGGCAGGTGATTCCGGAGTGTCCGGCAAGAGGTTCTGGTGTAGCCGGCAGGTGATTTTGGCATGTCCGGCAGGTGTTTCTGGCGAGCTGTTCAGGTGGTTCCGGTGTTCTTGGCAGGTGATTCTGGCGTGTCCGGCAGGTGGTTCCGGTCTGTCCGGTAATGGGTTCCGTCATGTGCCGCGCGTGGTTCTGGCACGTCTGAGAGGTGGTTCCCGCATGCCCGGCAGGTGCTCCAGGAGAGTCCTACAAGTGGTTCTGGCCTAGCCCGCAGGTGATTTTGGCGTGTCCGGCAGGTGGTTCCGGCATGCTCGGCAGGTGGTTCAGGCATGTCTGGTAGGTGGTTCCGGTCTGTCCGCGAGGTGGTTCCGGCGTGTCAGGCACGTGGTTCCGGCATGTGTGACAGGTGGTTCTGGCATGTCCGGCAGGTGATTCTGGATTGTCCACCAAGTGGCTCTGGTGTAACCAGCAGGTGATTCCGGAGTGTACGGCAAGTGGTTCTGGCATAGCTGGCTGGTGATTTTGGGGTGTCCAGCAGGTGGCTCCAGCGAGTCGAGCAAGTTGTTCCGGTGTGCTCAGCAGGTGGTTCAGGCAGGTCCGGCAGGTGTTTCTGGTCTGTCCAGTACGTGGTGCCGGCATGTCCGGCACGTGCTTCCAGTATGTTTGAGAGGTGGTTCCTACCTTCCCGGCGGGAGATTCCGGAGCGTCCGCCATGTGATTCTGGCCTACCTGGCAGGGGATTTTGGCGTCTCTGGCTGGTGGTTCCGGCGAGTCGAAGAGGAGGTTCCGGCGTGCTCGGCAGGTGCATCCGGTGTCTCTGGCACGTCATTCTGGCACGTTCGAGAGGTGGTTCCGGCATGCCTGACAGGTGATTCCGGAGTGTCCGACAAGGGGTTCTGGCACGTCTGAGAGGTGGTTCCGGCATACCCTGCAGGTGATTCTGGCTTGTCTGCCGAGTGGTGCTGGCGTAGCCATCAGGTGATTTTGGCGTGTCCAGCAGGTGGCTCCAGCGAGTAGAGCAGGTTGTTCCAGCGTACTCAGCAGGTGGTTCAGGCGGGTCTGGCAGGTGGTTCCGGTCTCTCTAGTAGGTGGTTCCGGCGTGTCCGGCACGTGCTTCTGGCACGTCTGAGAGCTGGTTCCGGCATGCCCGGCGGGTGATTCCATAGAGTCCGCCACGTGGTTCTGGCCTAGCTGACAGGTGATTTTGGCGTCCCCGGCAGGTGGTTACAGCGAGTTGAGCAGGAGGTTCCGGCATGCTCGGCAGTTGCATCCGGTGTCTCTGGCACGGGGTTCTGGCACGTCTGACATTTGGTTGCATCATGTCTGGCAGGTGATTCCGGAGTGTCCGGCAAGAGGTTCTGGTGTAGCCGGCAGGTGATTTTGGCATGTCCGGCAGGTGTTTCTGGCGAGCTGTTCAGGTGGTTCCGGTGTTCTTGGCAGGTGATTCTGGCGTGTCCGGCAGGTGGTTCCGGTCTGTCCGGTAATGGGTTCCGTCATGTGCCGCGCGTGGTTCTGGCACGTCTGAGAGGTGGTTCCCGCATGCCCGGCAGGTGCTCCAGGAGAGTCCTACAAGTGGTTCTGGCCTAGCCCGCAGGTGATTTTGGCGTGTCCGGCAGGTGGTTCCGGCATGCTCGGCAGGTGGTTCAGGCATGTCTGGTAGGTGGTTCCGGTCTGTCCGCGAGGTGGTTCCGGCGTGTCAGGCACGTGGTTCCGGCATGTGTGACAGGTGGTTCTGGCATGTCCGGCAGGTGATTCTGGATTGTCCACCAAGTGGCTCTGGTGTAACCAGCAGGTGATTCCGGAGTGTACGGCAAGTGGTTCTGGCATAGCTGGCTGGTGATTTTGGGGTGTCCAGCAGGTGGCTCCAGCGAGTCGAGCAAGTTGTTCCGGTGTGCTCAGCAGGTGGTTCAGGCAGGTCCGGCAGGTGTTTCTGGTCTGTCCAGTACGTGGTGCCGGCATGTCCGGCACGTGCTTCCAGTATGTTTGAGAGGTGGTTCCTACCTTCCCGGCGGGAGATTCCGGAGCGTCCGCCATGTGATTCTGGCCTACCTGGCAGGGGATTTTGGCGTCTCTGGCTGGTGGTTCCGGCGAGTCGAAGAGGAGGTTCCGGCGTGCTCGGCAGGTGCATCCGGTGTCTCTGGCACGTCATTCTGGCACGTTCGAGAGGTGGTTCCGGCATGCCTGACAGGTGATTCCGGAGTGTCCGACAAGGGGTTCTGGCACGTCTGAGAGGTGGTTCCGGCATACCCTGCAGGTGATTCTGGCTTGTCTGCCGAGTGGTGCTGGCGTAGCCATCAGGTGATTTTGGCGTGTCCAGCAGGTGGCTCCAGCGAGTAGAGCAGGTTGTTCCAGCGTACTCAGCGGGTGGTTCAGGCGGGTCTGGCAGGTGGTTCCGGTCTCTCTAGTAGGTGGTTCCGGCGTGTCCGGCACGTGCTTCTGGCACATCTGAGAGCTGGTTCCGGCATGCCCGGCGGGTGATTCCATAGAGTCCGCCACGTGGTTCTGGCCTAGCTGACAGGTGATTTTGGCGTCCCCGGCAGGTGGTTACAGCGAGTTGAGCAGGAGGTTCCGGCATGCTCGGCAGTTGCATCCGGTGTCTCTGGCACGTGGTTCTGGCACGTCTGACATTTGGTTGCATCATGTCTGGCAGGTGATTCCGGAGTGTCCGGCAAGAGGTTCTGGTGTAGCCGGCAGGTGATTTTGGCATGTCCGGCAGGTGTTTCTGGCGAGCTGTTCAGGTGGTTCCGGTGTTCTTGGCAGGTGATTCTGGCGTGTCCGGCAGGTGGTTCCGGTCTGTCCGGTAATGGGTTCCGTCATGTGCCGCGCGTGGTTCTGGCACGTCTGAGAGGTGGTTCCCGCATGCCCGGCAGGTGCTCCAGGAGAGTCCTACAAGTGGTTCTGGCCTAGCCCGCAGGTGATTTTGGCGTGTCCGGCAGGTGGTTCCGGCATGCTCGGCAGGTGGTTCAGGCATGTCTGGTAGGTGGTTCCGGTCTGTCCGCGAGGTGGTTCCGGCGTGTCAGGCACGTGGTTCCGGCATGTGTGACAGGTGGTTCTGGCATGTCCGGCAGGTGATTCTGGATTGTCCACCAAGTGGCTCTGGTGTAACCAGCAGGTGATTCCGGAGTGTACGGCAAGTGGTTCTGGCATAGCTGGCTGGTGATTTTGGCGTGTCCAGCAGGTGGCTCCAGCGAGTAGAGCAGGTTGTTCCAGCGTACTCAGCAGGTGGTTCAGGCGGGTCTGGCAGGTGGTTCCGGTCTCTCTAGTAGGTGGTTCCGGCGTGTCCGGCACGTGCTTCTGGCACGTCTGAGAGCTGGTTCCGGCATGCCCGGCGGGTGATTCCATAGAGTCCGCCACGTGGTTCTGGCCTAGCTGACAGGTGATTTTGGCGTCCCCGGCAGGTGGTTACAGCGAGTTGAGCAGGAGGTTCCGGCATGCTCGGCAGTTGCATCCGGTGTCTCTGGCACGTGGTTCTGGCACGTCTGACATTTGGTTGCATCATGTCTGGCAGGTGATTCCGGAGTGTCCGGCAAGAGGTTCTGGTGTAGCCGGCAGGTGATTTTGGCATGTCCGGCAGGTGTTTCTGGCGAGCTGTTCAGGTGGTTCCGGTGTTCTTGGCAGGTGATTCTGGCGTGTCCGGCAGGTGGTTCCGGTCTGTCCGGTAATGGGTTCCGTCATGTGCCGCGCGTGGTTCTGGCACGTCTGAGAGGTGGTTCCCGCATGCCCGGCAGGTGCTCCAGGAGAGTCCTACAAGTGGTTCTGGCCTAGCCCGCAGGTGATTTTGGCGTGTCCGGCAGGTGGTTCCGGCATGCTCGGCAGGTGGTTCAGGCATGTCTGGTAGGTGGTTCCGGTCTGTCCGCGAGGTGGTTCCGGCGTGTCAGGCACGTGGTTCCGGCATGTGTGACAGGTGGTTCTGGCATGTCCGGCAGGTGATTCTGGATTGTCCACCAAGTGGCTCTGGTGTAACCAGCAGGTGATTCCGGAGTGTACGGCAAGTGGTTCTGGCATAGCTGGCTGGTGATTTTGGGGTGTCCAGCAGGTGGCTCCAGCGAGTCGAGCAAGTTGTTCCGGTGTGCTCAGCAGGTGGTTCAGGCAGGTCCGGCAGGTGTTTCTGGTCTGTCCAGTACGTGGTGCCGGCATGTCCGGCACGTGCTTCCAGTATGTTTGAGAGGTGGTTCCTACCTTCCCGGCGGGAGATTCCGGAGCGTCCGCCATGTGATTCTGGCCTACCTGGCAGGGGATTTTGGCGTCTCTGGCTGGTGGTTCCGGCGAGTCGAAGAGGAGGTTCCGGCGTGCTCGGCAGGTGCATCCGGTGTCTCTGGCACGTCATTCTGGCACGTTCGAGAGGTGGTTCCGGCATGCCTGACAGGTGATTCCGGAGTGTCCGACAAGGGGTTCTGGCACGTCTGAGAGGTGGTTCCGGCATACCCTGCAGGTGATTCTGGCTTGTCTGCCGAGTGGTGCTGGCGTAGCCATCAGGTGATTTTGGCGTGTCCAGCAGGTGGCTCCAGCGAGTAGAGCAGGTTGTTCCAGCGTACTCAGCAGGTGGTTCAGGCGGGTCTGGCAGGTGGTTCCGGTCTCTCTAGTAGGTGGTTCCGGCGTGTCCGGCACGTGCTTCTGGCACGTCTGAGAGCTGGTTCCGGCATGCCCGGCGGGTGATTCCATAGAGTCCGCCACGTGGTTCTGGCCTAGCTGACAGGTGATTTTGGCGTCCCCGGCAGGTGGTTACAGCGAGTTGAGCAGGAGGTTCCGGCATGCTCGGCAGTTGCATCCGGTGTCTCTGGCACGTGGTTCTGGCACGTCTGACATTTGGTTGCATCATGTCTGGCAGGTGATTCCGGAGTGTCCGGCAAGAGGTTCTGGTGTAGCCGGCAGGTGATTTTGGCATGTCCGGCAGGTGTTTCTGGCGAGCTGTTCAGGTGGTTCCGGTGTTCTTGGCAGGTGATTCTGGCGTGTCCGGCAGGTGGTTCCGGTCTGTCCGGTAATGGGTTCCGTCATGTGCCGCGCGTGGTTCTGGCACGTCTGAGAGGTGGTTCCCGCATGCCCGGCAGGTGCTCCAGGAGAGTCCTACAAGTGGTTCTGGCCTAGCCCGCAGGTGATTTTGGCGTGTCCGGCAGGTGGTTCCGGCATGCTCGGCAGGTGGTTCAGGCATGTCTGGTAGGTGGTTCCGGTCTGTCCGCGAGGTGGTTCCGGCGTGTCAGGCACGTGGTTCCGGCATGTGTGACAGGTGGTTCTGGCATGTCCGGCAGGTGATTCTGGATTGTCCACCAAGTGGCTCTGGTGTAACCAGCAGGTGATTCCGGAGTGTACGGCAAGTGGTTCTGGCATAGCTGGCTGGTGATTTTGGGGTGTCCAGCAGGTGGCTCCAGCGAGTCGAGCAAGTTGTTCCGGTGTGCTCAGCAGGTGGTTCAGGCAGGTCCGGCAGGTGTTTCTGGTCTGTCCAGTACGTGGTGCCGGCATGTCCGGCACGTGCTTCCAGTATGTTTGAGAGGTGGTTCCTACCTTCCCGGCGGGAGATTCCGGAGCGTCCGCCATGTGATTCTGGCCTACCTGGCAGGGGATTTTGGCGTCTCTGGCTGGTGGTTCCGGCGAGTCGAAGAGGAGGTTCCGGCGTGCTCGGCAGGTGCATCTGGTGTCTCTGGCACGTCATTCTGGCACGTTCGAGAGGTGGTTCCGGCATGCCTGACAGGTGATTCCGGAGTGTCCGACAAGGGGTTCTGGCACGTCTGAGAGGTGGTTCCGGCATACCCTGCAGGTGATTCTGGCTTGTCTGCCGAGTGGTGCTGGCGTAGCCATCAGGTGATTTTGGCGTGTCCAGCAGGTGGCTCCAGCGAGTAGAGCAGGTTGTTCCAGCGTACTCAGCAGGTGGTTCAGGCGGGTCTGGCAGGTGGTTCCGGTCTCTCTAGTAGGTGGTTCCGGCGTGTCCGGCACGTGCTTCTGGCACGTCTGAGAGCTGGTTCCGGCATGCCCGGCGGGTGATTCCATAGAGTCCGCCACGTGGTTCTGGCCTAGCTGACAGGTGATTTTGGCGTCCCCGGCAGGTGGTTACAGCGAGTTGAGCAGGAGGTTCCGGCATGCTCGGCAGTTGCATCCGGTGTCTCTGGCACGTGGTTCTGGCACGTCTGACATTTGGTTGCATCATGTCTGGCAGGTGATTCCGGAGTGTCCGGCAAGAGGTTCTGGTGTAGCCGGCAGGTGATTTTGGCATGTCCGGCAGGTGTTTCTGGCGAGCTGTTCAGGTGGTTCCGGTGTTCTTGGCAGGTGATTCTGGCGTGTCCGGCAGGTGGTTCCGGTCTGTCCGGTAATGGGTTCCGTCATGTGCCGCGCGTGGTTCTGGCACGTCTGAGAGGTGGTTCCCGCATGCCCGGCAGGTGCTCCAGGAGAGTCCTACAAGTGGTTCTGGCCTAGCCCGCAGGTGATTTTGGCGTGTCCGGCAGGTGGTTCCGGCATGCTCGGCAGGTGGTTCAGGCATGTCTGGTAGGTGGTTCCGGTCTGTCCGCGAGGTGGTTCCGGCGTGTCAGGCACGTGGTTCCGGCATGTGTGACAGGTGGTTCTGGCATGTCCGGCAGGTGATTCTGGATTGTCCACCAAGTGGCTCTGGTGTAACCAGCAGGTGATTCCGGAGTGTACGGCAAGTGGTTCTGGCATAGCTGGCTGGTGATTTTGGGGTGTCCAGCAGGTGGCTCCAGCGAGTCGAGCAAGTTGTTCCGGTGTGCTCAGCAGGTGGTTCAGGCAGGTCCGGCAGGTGTTTCTGGTCTGTCCAGTACGTGGTGCCGGCATGTCCGGCACGTGCTTCCAGTATGTTTGAGAGGTGGTTCCTACCTTCCCGGCGGGAGATTCCGGAGCGTCCGCCATGTGATTCTGGCCTACCTGGCAGGGGATTTTGGCGTCTCTGGCTGGTGGTTCCGGCGAGTCGAAGAGGAGGTTCCGGCGTGCTCGGCAGGTGCATCCGGTGTCTCTGGCACGTCATTCTGGCACGTTCGAGAGGTGGTTCCGGCATGCCTGACAGGTGATTCCGGAGTGTCCGACAAGGGGTTCTGGCACGTCTGAGAGGTGGTTCCGGCATACCCTGCAGGTGATTCTGGCTTGTCTGCCGAGTGGTGCTGGCGTAGCCATCAGGTGATTTTGGCGTGTCCAGCAGGTGGCTCCAGCGAGTAGAGCAGGTTGTTCCAGCGTACTCAGCAGGTGGTTCAGGCGGGTCTGGCAGGTGGTTCCGGTCTCTCTAGTAGGTGGTTCCGGCGTGTCCGGCACGTGCTTCTGGCACGTCTGAGAGCTGGTTCCAGCATGCCCGGCGGGTGATTCCATAGAGTCCGCCACGTGGTTCTGGCCTAGCTGACAGGTGATTTTGGCGTCCCCGGCAGGTGGTTACAGCGAGTTGAGCAGGAGGTTCCGGCATGCTCGGCAGTTGCATCCGGTGTCTCTGGCACGTGGTTCTGGCACGTCTGACATTTGGTTGCATCATGTCTGGCAGGTGATTCCGGAGTGTCCGGCAAGAGGTTCTGGTGTAGCCGGCAGGTGATTTTGGCATGTCCGGCAGGTGTTTCTGGCGAGCTGTTCAGGTGGTTCCGGTGTTCTTGGCAGGTGATTCTGGCGTGTCCGGCAGGTGGTTCCGGTCTGTCCGGTAATGGGTTCCGTCATGTGCCGCGCGTGGTTCTGGCACGTCTGAGAGGTGGTTCCCGCATGCCCGGCAGGTGCTCCAGGAGAGTCCTACAAGTGGTTCTGGCCTAGCCCGCAGGTGATTTTGGCGTGTCCGGCAGGTGGTTCCGGCATGCTCGGCAGGTGGTTCAGGCATGTCTGGTAGGTGGTTCCGGTCTGTCCGCGAGGTGGTTCCGGCGTGTCAGGCACGTGGTTCCGGCATGTGTGACAGGTGGTTCTGGCATGTCCGGCAGGTGATTCTGGATTGTCCACCAAGTGGCTCTGGTGTAACCAGCAGGTGATTCCGGAGTGTACGGCAAGTGGTTCTGGCATAGCTGGCTGGTGATTTTGGGGTGTCCAGCAGGTGGCTCCAGCGAGTCGAGCAAGTTGTTCCGGTGTGCTCAGCAGGTGGTTCAGGCAGGTCCGGCAGGTGTTTCTGGTCTGTCCAGTACGTGGTGCCGGCATGTCCGGCACGTGCTTCCAGTATGTTTGAGAGGTGGTTCCTACCTTCCCGGCGGGAGATTCCGGAGCGTCCGCCATGTGATTCTGGCCTACCTGGCAGGGGATTTTGGCGTCTCTGGCTGGTGGTTCCGGCGAGTCGAAGAGGAGGTTCCGGCGTGCTCGGCAGGTGCATCCGGTGTCTCTGGCACGTCATTCTGGCACGTTCGAGAGGTGGTTCCGGCATGCCTGACAGGTGATTCCGGAGTGTCCGACAAGGGGTTCTGGCACGTCTGAGAGGTGGTTCCGGCATACCCTGCAGGTGATTCTGGCTTGTCTGCCGAGTGGTGCTGGCGTAGCCATCAGGTGATTTTGGCGTGTCCAGCAGGTGGCTCCAGCGAGTAGAGCAGGTTGTTCCAGCGTACTCAGCAGGTGGTTCAGGCGGGTCTGGCAGGTGGTTCCGGTCTCTCTAGTAGGTGGTTCCGGCGTGTCCGGCACGTGCTTCTGGCACGTCTGAGAGCTGGTTCCGGCATGCCCGGCGGGTGATTCCATAGAGTCCGCCACGTGGTTCTGGCCTAGCTGACAGGTGATTTTGGCGTCCCCGGCAGGTGGTTACAGCGAGTTGAGCAGGAGGTTCCGGCATGCTCGGCAGTTGCATCCGGTGTCTCTGGCACGTGGTTCTGGCACGTCTGACATTTGGTTGCATCATGTCTGGCAGGTGATTCCGGAGTGTCCGGCAAGAGGTTCTGGTGTAGCCGGCAGGTGATTTTGGCATGTCCGGCAGGTGTTTCTGGCGAGCTGTTCAGGTGGTTCCGGTGTTCTTGGCAGGTGATTCTGGCGTGTCCGGCAGGTGGTTCCGGTCTGTCCGGTAATGGGTTCCGTCATGTGCCGCGCGTGGTTCTGGCACGTCTGAGAGGTGGTTCCCGCATGCCCGGCAGGTGCTCCAGGAGAGTCCTACAAGTGGTTCTGGCCTAGCCCGCAGGTGATTTTGGCGTGTCCGGCAGGTGGTTCCGGCATGCTCGGCAGGTGGTTCAGGCATGTCTGGTAGGTGGTTCCGGTCTGTCCGCGAGGTGGTTCCGGCGTGTCAGGCACGTGGTTCCGGCATGTGTGACAGGTGGTTCTGGCATGTCCGGCAGGTGATTCTGGATTGTCCACCAAGTGGCTCTGGTGTAACCAGCAGGTGATTCCGGAGTGTACGGCAAGTGGTTCTGGCATAGCTGGCTGGTGATTTTGGGGTGTCCAGCAGGTGGCTCCAGCGAGTCGAGCAAGTTGTTCCGGTGTGCTCAGCAGGTGGTTCAGGCAGGTCCGGCAGGTGTTTCTGGTCTGTCCAGTACGTGGTGCCGGCATGTCCGGCACGTGCTTCCAGTATGTTTGAGAGGTGGTTCCTACCTTCCCGGCGGGAGATTCCGGAGCGTCCGCCATGTGATTCTGGCCTACCTGGCAGGGGATTTTGGCGTCTCTGGCTGGTGGTTCCGGCGAGTCGAAGAGGAGGTTCCGGCGTGCTCGGCAGGTGCATCCGGTGTCTCTGGCACGTCATTCTGGCACGTTCGAGAGGTGGTTCCGGCATGCCTGACAGGTGATTCCGGAGTGTCCGACAAGGGGTTCTGGCACGTCTGAGAGGTGGTTCCGGCATACCCTGCAGGTGATTCTGGCTTGTCTGCCGAGTGGTGCTGGCGTAGCCATCAGGTGATTTTGGCGTGTCCAGCAGGTGGCTCCAGCGAGTAGAGCAGGTTGTTCCAGCGTACTCAGCAGGTGGTTCAGGCGGGTCTGGCAGGTGGTTCCGGTCTCTCTAGTAGGTGGTTCCGGCGTGTCCGGCACGTGCTTCTGGCACGTCTGAGAGCTGGTTCCGGCATGCCCGGCGGGTGATTCCATAGAGTCCGCCACGTGGTTCTGGCCTAGCTGACAGGTGATTTTGGCGTCCCCGGCAGGTGGTTACAGCGAGTTGAGCAGGAGGTTCCGGCATGCTCGGCAGTTGCATCCGGTGTCTCTGGCACGTGGTTCTGGCACGTCTGACATTTGGTTGCATCATGTCTGGCAGGTGATTCCGGAGTGTCCGGCAAGAGGTTCTGGTGTAGCCGGCAGGTGATTTTGGCATGTCCGGCAGGTGTTTCTGGCGAGCTGTTCAGGTGGTTCCGGTGTTCTTGGCAGGTGATTCTGGCGTGTCCGGCAGGTGGTTCCGGTCTGTCCGGTAATGGGTTCCGTCATGTGCCGCGCGTGGTTCTGGCACGTCTGAGAGGTGGTTCCCGCATGCCCGGCAGGTGCTCCAGGAGAGTCCTACAAGTGGTTCTGGCCTAGCCCGCAGGTGATTTTGGCGTGTCCGGCAGGTGGTTCCGGCATGCTCGGCAGGTGGTTCAGGCATGTCTGGTAGGTGGTTCCGGTCTGTCCGCGAGGTGGTTCCGGCGTGTCAGGCACGTGGTTCCGGCATGTGTGACAGGTGGTTCTGGCATGTCCGGCAGGTGATTCTGGATTGTCCACCAAGTGGCTCTGGTGTAACCAGCAGGTGATTCCGGAGTGTACGGCAAGTGGTTCTGGCATAGCTGGCTGGTGATTTTGGGGTGTCCAGCAGGTGGCTCCAGCGAGTCGAGCAAGTTGTTCCGGTGTGCTCAGCAGGTGGTTCAGGCAGGTCCGGCAGGTGTTTCTGGTCTGTCCAGTACGTGGTGCCGGCATGTCCGGCACGTGCTTCCAGTATGTTTGAGAGGTGGTTCCTACCTTCCCGGCGGGAGATTCCGGAGCGTCCGCCATGTGATTCTGGCCTACCTGGCAGGGGATTTTGGCGTCTCTGGCTGGTGGTTCCGGCGAGTCGAAGAGGAGGTTCCGGCGTGCTCGGCAGGTGCATCCGGTGTCTCTGGCACGTCATTCTGGCAGGTTCGAGAGGTGGTTCCGGCATGCCTGACAGGTGATTCCGGAGTGTCCGACAAGGGGTTCTGGCACGTCTGAGAGGTGGTTCCGGCATACCCTGCAGGTGATTCTGGCTTGTCTGCCGAGTGGTGCTGGCGTAGCCATCAGGTGATTTTGGCGTGTCCAGCAGGTGGCTCCAGCGAGTAGAGCAGGTTGTTCCAGCGTACTCAGCGGGTGGTTCAGGCGGGTCTGGCAGGTGGTTCCGGTCTCTCTAGTAGGTGGTTCCGGCGTGTCCGGCACGTGCTTCTGGCACATCTGAGAGCTGGTTCCGGCATGCCCGGCGGGTGATTCCATAGAGTCCGCCACGTGGTTCTGGCCTAGCTGACAGGTGATTTTGGCGTCCCCGGCAGGTGGTTACAGCGAGTTGAGCAGGAGGTTCCGGCATGCTCGGCAGTTGCATCCGGTGTCTCTGGCACGTGGTTCTGGCACGTCTGACATTTGGTTGCATCATGTCTGGCAGGTGATTCCGGAGTGTCCGGCAAGAGGTTCTGGTGTAGCCGGCAGGTGATTTTGGCATGTCCGGCAGGTGTTTCTGGCGAGCTGTTCAGGTGGTTCCGGTGTTCTTGGCAGGTGATTCTGGCGTGTCCGGCAGGTGGTTCCGGTCTGTCCGGTAATGGGTTCCGTCATGTGCCGCGCGTGGTTCTGGCACGTCTGAGAGGTGGTTCCCGCATGCCCGGCAGGTGCTCCAGGAGAGTCCTACAAGTGGTTCTGGCCTAGCCCGCAGGTGATTTTGGCGTGTCCGGCAGGTGGTTCCGGCATGCTCGGCAGGTGGTTCAGGCATGTCTGGTAGGTGGTTCCGGTCTGTCCGCGAGGTGGTTCCGGCGTGTCAGGCACGTGGTTCCGGCATGTGTGACAGGTGGTTCTGGCATGTCCGGCAGGTGATTCTGGATTGTCCACCAAGTGGCTCTGGTGTAACCAGCAGGTGATTCCGGAGTGTACGGCAAGTGGTTCTGGCATAGCTGGCTGGTGATTTTGGCGTGTCCAGCAGGTGGCTCCAGCGAGTAGAGCAGGTTGTTCCAGCGTACTCAGCAGGTGGTTCAGGCGGGTCTGGCAGGTGGTTCCGGTCTCTCTAGTAGGTGGTTCCGGCGTGTCCGGCACGTGCTTCTGGCACGTCTGAGAGCTGGTTCCGGCATGCCCGGCGGGTGATTCCATAGAGTCCGCCACGTGGTTCTGGCCTAGCTGACAGGTGATTTTGGCGTCCCCGGCAGGTGGTTACAGCGAGTTGAGCAGGAGGTTCCGGCATGCTCGGCAGTTGCATCCGGTGTCTCTGGCACGTGGTTCTGGCACGTCTGACATTTGGTTGCATCATGTCTGGCAGGTGATTCCGGAGTGTCCGGCAAGAGGTTCTGGTGTAGCCGGCAGGTGATTTTGGCATGTCCGGCAGGTGTTTCTGGCGAGCTGTTCAGGTGGTTCCGGTGTTCTTGGCAGGTGATTCTGGCGTGTCCGGCAGGTGGTTCCGGTCTGTCCGGTAATGGGTTCCGTCATGTGCCGCGCGTGGTTCTGGCACGTCTGAGAGGTGGTTCCCGCATGCCCGGCAGGTGCTCCAGGAGAGTCCTACAAGTGGTTCTGGCCTAGCCCGCAGGTGATTTTGGCGTGTCCGGCAGGTGGTTCCGGCATGCTCGGCAGGTGGTTCAGGCATGTCTGGTAGGTGGTTCCGGTCTGTCCGCGAGGTGGTTCCGGCGTGTCAGGCACGTGGTTCCGGCATGTGTGACAGGTGGTTCTGGCATGTCCGGCAGGTGATTCTGGATTGTCCACCAAGTGGCTCTGGTGTAACCAGCAGGTGATTCCGGAGTGTACGGCAAGTGGTTCTGGCATAGCTGGCTGGTGATTTTGGGGTGTCCAGCAGGTGGCTCCAGCGAGTCGAGCAAGTTGTTCCGGTGTGCTCAGCAGGTGGTTCAGGCAGGTCCGGCAGGTGTTTCTGGTCTGTCCAGTACGTGGTGCCGGCATGTCCGGCACGTGCTTCCAGTATGTTTGAGAGGTGGTTCCTACCTTCCCGGCGGGAGATTCCGGAGCGTCCGCCATGTGATTCTGGCCTACCTGGCAGGGGATTTTGGCGTCTCTGGCTGGTGGTTCCGGCGAGTCGAAGAGGAGGTTCCGGCGTGCTCGGCAGGTGCATCCGGTGTCTCTGGCACGTCATTCTGGCACGTTCGAGAGGTGGTTCCGGCATGCCTGACAGGTGATTCCGGAGTGTCCGACAAGGGGTTCTGGCACGTCTGAGAGGTGGTTCCGGCATACCCTGCAGGTGATTCTGGCTTGTCTGCCGAGTGGTGCTGGCGTAGCCATCAGGTGATTTTGGCGTGTCCAGCAGGTGGCTCCAGCGAGTAGAGCAGGTTGTTCCAGCGTACTCAGCAGGTGGTTCAGGCGGGTCTGGCAGGTGGTTCCGGTCTCTCTAGTAGGTGGTTCCGGCGTGTCCGGCACGTGCTTCTGGCACGTCTGAGAGCTGGTTCCGGCATGCCCGGCGGGTGATTCCATAGAGTCCGCCACGTGGTTCTGGCCTAGCTGACAGGTGATTTTGGCGTCCCCGGCAGGTGGTTACAGCGAGTTGAGCAGGAGGTTCCGGCATGCTCGGCAGTTGCATCCGGTGTCTCTGGCACGTGGTTCTGGCACGTCTGACATTTGGTTGCATCATGTCTGGCAGGTGATTCCGGAGTGTCCGGCAAGAGGTTCTGGTGTAGCCGGCAGGTGATTTTGGCATGTCCGGCAGGTGTTTCTGGCGAGCTGTTCAGGTGGTTCCGGTGTTCTTGGCAGGTGATTCTGGCGTGTCCGGCAGGTGGTTCCGGTCTGTCCGGTAATGGGTTCCGTCATGTGCCGCGCGTGGTTCTGGCACGTCTGAGAGGTGGTTCCCGCATGCCCGGCAGGTGCTCCAGGAGAGTCCTACAAGTGGTTCTGGCCTAGCCCGCAGGTGATTTTGGCGTGTCCGGCAGGTGGTTCCGGCATGCTCGGCAGGTGGTTCAGGCATGTCTGGTAGGTGGTTCCGGTCTGTCCGCGAGGTGGTTCCGGCGTGTCAGGCACGTGGTTCCGGCATGTGTGACAGGTGGTTCTGGCATGTCCGGCAGGTGATTCTGGATTGTCCACCAAGTGGCTCTGGTGTAACCAGCAGGTGATTCCGGAGTGTACGGCAAGTGGTTCTGGCATAGCTGGCTGGTGATTTTGGGGTGTCCAGCAGGTGGCTCCAGCGAGTCGAGCAAGTTGTTCCGGTGTGCTCAGCAGGTGGTTCAGGCAGGTCCGGCAGGTGTTTCTGGTCTGTCCAGTACGTGGTGCCGGCATGTCCGGCACGTGCTTCCAGTATGTTTGAGAGGTGGTTCCTACCTTCCCGGCGGGAGATTCCGGAGCGTCCGCCATGTGATTCTGGCCTACCTGGCAGGGGATTTTGGCGTCTCTGGCTGGTGGTTCCGGCGAGTCGAAGAGGAGGTTCCGGCGTGCTCGGCAGGTGCATCTGGTGTCTCTGGCACGTCATTCTGGCACGTTCGAGAGGTGGTTCCGGCATGCCTGACAGGTGATTCCGGAGTGTCCGACAAGGGGTTCTGGCACGTCTGAGAGGTGGTTCCGGCATACCCTGCAGGTGATTCTGGCTTGTCTGCCGAGTGGTGCTGGCGTAGCCATCAGGTGATTTTGGCGTGTCCAGCAGGTGGCTCCAGCGAGTAGAGCAGGTTGTTCCAGCGTACTCAGCAGGTGGTTCAGGCGGGTCTGGCAGGTGGTTCCGGTCTCTCTAGTAGGTGGTTCCGGCGTGTCCGGCACGTGCTTCTGGCACGTCTGAGAGCTGGTTCCGGCATGCCCGGCGGGTGATTCCATAGAGTCCGCCACGTGGTTCTGGCCTAGCTGACAGGTGATTTTGGCGTCCCCGGCAGGTGGTTACAGCGAGTTGAGCAGGAGGTTCCGGCATGCTCGGCAGTTGCATCCGGTGTCTCTGGCACGTGGTTCTGGCACGTCTGACATTTGGTTGCATCATGTCTGGCAGGTGATTCCGGAGTGTCCGGCAAGAGGTTCTGGTCTAGCCGGCAGGTGATTTTGGCATGTCCGGCAGGTGTTTCTGGCGAGCTGTTCAGGTGGTTCCGGTGTTCTTGGCAGGTGATTCTGGCGTGTCCGGCAGGTGGTTCCGGTCTGTCCGGTAATGGGTTCCGTCATGTGCCGCGCGTGGTTCTGGCACGTCTGAGAGGTGGTTCCCGCATGCCCGGCAGGTGCTCCAGGAGAGTCCTACAAGTGGTTCTGGCCTAGCCCGCAGGTGATTTTGGCGTGTCCGGCAGGTGGTTCCGGCATGCTCGGCAGGTGGTTCAGGCATGTCTGGTAGGTGGTTCCGGTCTGTCCGCGAGGTGGTTCCGGCGTGTCAGGCACGTGGTTCCGGCATGTGTGACAGGTGGTTCTGGCATGTCCGGCAGGTGATTCTGGATTGTCCACCAAGTGGCTCTGGTGTAACCAGCAGGTGATTCCGGAGTGTACGGCAAGTGGTTCTGGCATAGCTGGCTGGTGATTTTGGGGTGTCCAGCAGGTGGCTCCAGCGAGTCGAGCAAGTTGTTCCGGTGTGCTCAGCAGGTGGTTCAGGCAGGTCCGGCAGGTGTTTCTGGTCTGTCCAGTACGTGGTGCCGGCATGTCCGGCACGTGCTTCCAGTATGTTTGAGAGGTGGTTCCTACCTTCCCGGCGGGAGATTCCGGAGCGTCCGCCATGTGATTCTGGCCTACCTGGCAGGGGATTTTGGCGTCTCTGGCTGGTGGTTCCGGCGAGTCGAAGAGGAGGTTCCGGCGTGCTCGGCAGGTGCATCCGGTGTCTCTGGCACGTCATTCTGGCACGTTCGAGAGGTGGTTCCGGCATGCCTGACAGGTGATTCCGGAGTGTCCGACAAGGGGTTCTGGCACGTCTGAGAGGTGGTTCCGGCATACCCTGCAGGTGATTCTGGCTTGTCTGCCGAGTGGTGCTGGCGTAGCCATCAGGTGATTTTGGCGTGTCCAGCAGGTGGCTCCAGCGAGTAGAGCAGGTTGTTCCAGCGTACTCAGCAGGTGGTTCAGGCGGGTCTGGCAGGTGGTTCCGGTCTCTCTAGTAGGTGGTTCCGGCGTGTCCGGCACGTGCTTCTGGCACGTCTGAGAGCTGGTTCCGGCATGCCCGGCGGGTGATTCCATAGAGTCCGCCACGTGGTTCTGGCCTAGCTGACAGGTGATTTTGGCGTCCCCGGCAGGTGGTTACAGCGAGTTGAGCAGGAGGTTCCGGCATGCTCGGCAGTTGCATCCGGTGTCTCTGGCACGTGGTTCTGGCACGTCTGACATTTGGTTGCATCATGTCTGGCAGGTGATTCCGGAGTGTCCGGCAAGAGGTTCTGGTGTAGCCGGCAGGTGATTTTGGCATGTCCGGCAGGTGTTTCTGGCGAGCTGTTCAGGTGGTTCCGGTGTTCTTGGCAGGTGATTCTGGCGTGTCCGGCAGGTGGTTCCGGTCTGTCCGGTAATGGGTTCCGTCATGTGCCGCGCGTGGTTCTGGCACGTCTGAGAGGTGGTTCCCGCATGCCCGGCAGGTGCTCCAGGAGAGTCCTACAAGTGGTTCTGGCCTAGCCCGCAGGTGATTTTGGCGTGTCCGGCAGGTGGT
Source organism: Equus asinus (assembly GCF_041296235.1). NCBI lineage: Eukaryota > Metazoa > Chordata > Mammalia > Perissodactyla > Equidae > Equus > Equus asinus. The sequence goes on along the minus strand of NC_091809.1, from coordinate 43,081 downwards.
TCCGGCATGCTCGGCAGGTGGTTCAGGCATGTCTGGTAGGTGGTTCCGGTCTGTCCGCGAGGTGGTTCCGGCGTGTCAGGCACGTGGTTCCGGCATGTGTGACAGGTGGTTCTGGCATGTCCGGCAGGTGATTCTGGATTGTCCACCAAGTGGCTCTGGTGTAACCAGCAGGTGATTCCGGAGTGTACGGCAAGTGGTTCTGGCATAGCTGGCTGGTGATTTTGGGGTGTCCAGCAGGTGGCTCCAGCGAGTCGAGCAAGTTGTTCCGGTGTGCTCAGCAGGTGGTTCAGGCAGGTCCGGCAGGTGTTTCTGGTCTGTCCAGTACGTGGTGCCGGCATGTCCGGCACGTGCTTCCAGTATGTTTGAGAGGTGGTTCCTACCTTCCCGGCGGGAGATTCCGGAGCGTCCGCCATGTGATTCTGGCCTACCTGGCAGGGGATTTTGGCGTCTCTGGCTGGTGGTTCCGGCGAGTCGAAGAGGAGGTTCCGGCGTGCTCGGCAGGTGCATCCGGTGTCTCTGGCACGTCATTCTGGCACGTTCGAGAGGTGGTTCCGGCATGCCTGACAGGTGATTCCGGAGTGTCCGACAAGGGGTTCTGGCACGTCTGAGAGGTGGTTCCGGCATACCCTGCAGGTGATTCTGGCTTGTCTGCCGAGTGGTGCTGGCGTAGCCATCAGGTGATTTTGGCGTGTCCAGCAGGTGGCTCCAGCGAGTAGAGCAGGTTGTTCCAGCGTACTCAGCAGGTGGTTCAGGCGGGTCTGGCAGGTGGTTCCGGTCTCTCTAGTAGGTGGTTCCGGCGTGTCCGGCACGTGCTTCTGGCACGTCTGAGAGCTGGTTCCGGCATGCCCGGCGGGTGATTCCATAGAGTCCGCCACGTGGTTCTGGCCTAGCTGACAGGTGATTTTGGCGTCCCCGGCAGGTGGTTACAGCGAGTTGAGCAGGAGGTTCCGGCATGCTCGGCAGTTGCATCCGGTGTCTCTGGCACGTGGTTCTGGCACGTCTGACATTTGGTTGCATCATGTCTGGCAGGTGATTCCGGAGTGTCCGGCAAGAGGTTCTGGTGTAGCCGGCAGGTGATTTTGGCATGTCCGGCAGGTGTTTCTGGCGAGCTGTTCAGGTGGTTCCGGTGTTCTTGGCAGGTGATTCTGGCGTGTCCGGCAGGTGGTTCCGGTCTGTCCGGTAATGGGTTCCGTCATGTGCCGCGCGTGGTTCTGGCACGTCTGAGAGGTGGTTCCCGCATGCCCGGCAGGTGCTCCAGGAGAGTCCTACAAGTGGTTCTGGCCTAGCCCGCAGGTGATTTTGGCGTGTCCGGCAGGTGGTTCCGGCATGCTCGGCAGGTGGTTCAGGCATGTCTGGTAGGTGGTTCCGGTCTGTCCGCGAGGTGGTTCCGGCGTGTCAGGCACGTGGTTCCGGCATGTGTGACAGGTGGTTCTGGCATGTCCGGCAGGTGATTCTGGATTGTCCACCAAGTGGCTCTGGTGTAACCAGCAGGTGATTCCGGAGTGTACGGCAAGTGGTTCTGGCATAGCTGGCTGGTGATTTTGGGGTGTCCAGCAGGTGGCTCCAGCGAGTCGAGCAAGTTGTTCCGGTGTGCTCAGCAGGTGGTTCAGGCAGGTCCGGCAGGTGTTTCTGGTCTGTCCAGTACGTGGTGCCGGCATGTCCGGCACGTGCTTCCAGTATGTTTGAGAGGTGGTTCCTACCTTCCCGGCGGGAGATTCCGGAGCGTCCGCCATGTGATTCTGGCCTACCTGGCAGGGGATTTTGGCGTCTCTGGCTGGTGGTTCCGGCGAGTCGAAGAGGAGGTTCCGGCGTGCTCGGCAGGTGCATCCGGTGTCTCTGGCACGTCATTCTGGCACGTTCGAGAGGTGGTTCCGGCATGCCTGACAGGTGATTCCGGAGTGTCCGACAAGGGGTTCTGGCACGTCTGAGAGGTGGTTCCGGCATACCCTGCAGGTGATTCTGGCTTGTCTGCCGAGTGGTGCTGGCGTAGCCATCAGGTGATTTTGGCGTGTCCAGCAGGTGGCTCCAGCGAGTAGAGCAGGTTGTTCCAGCGTACTCAGCAGGTGGTTCAGGCGGGTCTGGCAGGTGGTTCCGGTCTCTCTAGTAGGTGGTTCCGGCGTGTCCGGCACGTGCTTCTGGCACGTCTGAGAGCTGGTTCCGGCATGCCCGGCGGGTGATTCCATAGAGTCCGCCACGTGGTTCTGGCCTAGCTGACAGGTGATTTTGGCGTCCCCGGCAGGTGGTTACAGCGAGTTGAGCAGGAGGTTCCGGCATGCTCGGCAGTTGCATCCGGTGTCTCTGGCACGGGGTTCTGGCACGTCTGACATTTGGTTGCATCATGTCTGGCAGGTGATTCCGGAGTGTCCGGCAAGAGGTTCTGGTGTAGCCGGCAGGTGATTTTGGCATGTCCGGCAGGTGTTTCTGGCGAGCTGTTCAGGTGGTTCCGGTGTTCTTGGCAGGTGATTCTGGCGTGTCCGGCAGGTGGTTCCGGTCTGTCCGGTAATGGGTTCCGTCATGTGCCGCGCGTGGTTCTGGCACGTCTGAGAGGTGGTTCCCGCATGCCCGGCAGGTGCTCCAGGAGAGTCCTACAAGTGGTTCTGGCCTAGCCCGCAGGTGATTTTGGCGTGTCCGGCAGGTGGTTCCGGCATGCTCGGCAGGTGGTTCAGGCATGTCTGGTAGGTGGTTCCGGTCTGTCCGCGAGGTGGTTCCGGCGTGTCAGGCACGTGGTTCCGGCATGTGTGACAGGTGGTTCTGGCATGTCCGGCAGGTGATTCTGGATTGTCCACCAAGTGGCTCTGGTGTAACCAGCAGGTGATTCCGGAGTGTACGGCAAGTGGTTCTGGCATAGCTGGCTGGTGATTTTGGGGTGTCCAGCAGGTGGCTCCAGCGAGTCGAGCAAGTTGTTCCGGTGTGCTCAGCAGGTGGTTCAGGCAGGTCCGGCAGGTGTTTCTGGTCTGTCCAGTACGTGGTGCCGGCATGTCCGGCACGTGCTTCCAGTATGTTTGAGAGGTGGTTCCTACCTTCCCGGCGGGAGATTCCGGAGCGTCCGCCATGTGATTCTGGCCTACCTGGCAGGGGATTTTGGCGTCTCTGGCTGGTGGTTCCGGCGAGTCGAAGAGGAGGTTCCGGCGTGCTCGGCAGGTGCATCCGGTGTCTCTGGCACGTCATTCTGGCAGGTTCGAGAGGTGGTTCCGGCATGCCTGACAGGTGATTCCGGAGTGTCCGACAAGGGGTTCTGGCACGTCTGAGAGGTGGTTCCGGCATACCCTGCAGGTGATTCTGGCTTGTCTGCCGAGTGGTGCTGGCGTAGCCATCAGGTGATTTTGGCGTGTCCAGCAGGTGGCTCCAGCGAGTAGAGCAGGTTGTTCCAGCGTACTCAGCGGGTGGTTCAGGCGGGTCTGGCAGGTGGTTCCGGTCTCTCTAGTAGGTGGTTCCGGCGTGTCCGGCACGTGCTTCTGGCACATCTGAGAGCTGGTTCCGGCATGCCCGGCGGGTGATTCCATAGAGTCCGCCACGTGGTTCTGGCCTAGCTGACAGGTGATTTTGGCGTCCCCGGCAGGTGGTTACAGCGAGTTGAGCAGGAGGTTCCGGCATGCTCGGCAGTTGCATCCGGTGTCTCTGGCACGTGGTTCTGGCACGTCTGACATTTGGTTGCATCATGTCTGGCAGGTGATTCCGGAGTGTCCGGCAAGAGGTTCTGGTGTAGCCGGCAGGTGATTTTGGCATGTCCGGCAGGTGTTTCTGGCGAGCTGTTCAGGTGGTTCCGGTGTTCTTGGCAGGTGATTCTGGCGTGTCCGGCAGGTGGTTCCGGTCTGTCCGGTAATGGGTTCCGTCATGTGCCGCGCGTGGTTCTGGCACGTCTGAGAGGTGGTTCCCGCATGCCCGGCAGGTGCTCCAGGAGAGTCCTACAAGTGGTTCTGGCCTAGCCCGCAGGTGATTTTGGCGTGTCCGGCAGGTGGTTCCGGCATGCTCGGCAGGTGGTTCAGGCATGTCTGGTAGGTGGTTCCGGTCTGTCCGCGAGGTGGTTCCGGCGTGTCAGGCACGTGGTTCCGGCATGTGTGACAGGTGGTTCTGGCATGTCCGGCAGGTGATTCTGGATTGTCCACCAAGTGGCTCTGGTGTAACCAGCAGGTGATTCCGGAGTGTACGGCAAGTGGTTCTGGCATAGCTGGCTGGTGATTTTGGCGTGTCCAGCAGGTGGCTCCAGCGAGTAGAGCAGGTTGTTCCAGCGTACTCAGCAGGTGGTTCAGGCGGGTCTGGCAGGTGGTTCCGGTCTCTCTAGTAGGTGGTTCCGGCGTGTCCGGCACGTGCTTCTGGCACGTCTGAGAGCTGGTTCCGGCATGCCCGGCGGGTGATTCCATAGAGTCCGCCACGTGGTTCTGGCCTAGCTGACAGGTGATTTTGGCGTCCCCGGCAGGTGGTTACAGCGAGTTGAGCAGGAGGTTCCGGCATGCTCGGCAGTTGCATCCGGTGTCTCTGGCACGTGGTTCTGGCACGTCTGACATTTGGTTGCATCATGTCTGGCAGGTGATTCCGGAGTGTCCGGCAAGAGGTTCTGGTGTAGCCGGCAGGTGATTTTGGCATGTCCGGCAGGTGTTTCTGGCGAGCTGTTCAGGTGGTTCCGGTGTTCTTGGCAGGTGATTCTGGCGTGTCCGGCAGGTGGTTCCGGTCTGTCCGGTAATGGGTTCCGTCATGTGCCGCGCGTGGTTCTGGCACGTCTGAGAGGTGGTTCCCGCATGCCCGGCAGGTGCTCCAGGAGAGTCCTACAAGTGGTTCTGGCCTAGCCCGCAGGTGATTTTGGCGTGTCCGGCAGGTGGTTCCGGCATGCTCGGCAGGTGGTTCAGGCATGTCTGGTAGGTGGTTCCGGTCTGTCCGCGAGGTGGTTCCGGCGTGTCAGGCACGTGGTTCCGGCATGTGTGACAGGTGGTTCTGGCATGTCCGGCAGGTGATTCTGGATTGTCCACCAAGTGGCTCTGGTGTAACCAGCAGGTGATTCCGGAGTGTACGGCAAGTGGTTCTGGCATAGCTGGCTGGTGATTTTGGGGTGTCCAGCAGGTGGCTCCAGCGAGTCGAGCAAGTTGTTCCGGTGTGCTCAGCAGGTGGTTCAGGCAGGTCCGGCAGGTGTTTCTGGTCTGTCCAGTACGTGGTGCCGGCATGTCCGGCACGTGCTTCCAGTATGTTTGAGAGGTGGTTCCTACCTTCCCGGCGGGAGATTCCGGAGCGTCCGCCATGTGATTCTGGCCTACCTGGCAGGGGATTTTGGCGTCTCTGGCTGGTGGTTCCGGCGAGTCGAAGAGGAGGTTCCGGCGTGCTCGGCAGGTGCATCCGGTGTCTCTGGCACGTCATTCTGGCACGTTCGAGAGGTGGTTCCGGCATGCCTGACAGGTGATTCCGGAGTGTCCGACAAGGGGTTCTGGCACGTCTGAGAGGTGGTTCCGGCATACCCTGCAGGTGATTCTGGCTTGTCTGCCGAGTGGTGCTGGCGTAGCCATCAGGTGATTTTGGCGTGTCCAGCAGGTGGCTCCAGCGAGTAGAGCAGGTTGTTCCAGCGTACTCAGCAGGTGGTTCAGGCGGGTCTGGCAGGTGGTTCCGGTCTCTCTAGTAGGTGGTTCCGGCGTGTCCGGCACGTGCTTCTGGCACGTCTGAGAGCTGGTTCCGGCATGCCCGGCGGGTGATTCCATAGAGTCCGCCACGTGGTTCTGGCCTAGCTGACAGGTGATTTTGGCGTCCCCGGCAGGTGGTTACAGCGAGTTGAGCAGGAGGTTCCGGCATGCTCGGCAGTTGCATCCGGTGTCTCTGGCACGTGGTTCTGGCACGTCTGACATTTGGTTGCATCATGTCTGGCAGGTGATTCCGGAGTGTCCGGCAAGAGGTTCTGGTGTAGCCGGCAGGTGATTTTGGCATGTCCGGCAGGTGTTTCTGGCGAGCTGTTCAGGTGGTTCCGGTGTTCTTGGCAGGTGATTCTGGCGTGTCCGGCAGGTGGTTCCGGTCTGTCCGGTAATGGGTTCCGTCATGTGCCGCGCGTGGTTCTGGCACGTCTGAGAGGTGGTTCCCGCATGCCCGGCAGGTGCTCCAGGAGAGTCCTACAAGTGGTTCTGGCCTAGCCCGCAGGTGATTTTGGCGTGTCCGGCAGGTGGTTCCGGCATGCTCGGCAGGTGGTTCAGGCATGTCTGGTAGGTGGTTCCGGTCTGTCCGCGAGGTGGTTCCGGCGTGTCAGGCACGTGGTTCCGGCATGTGTGACAGGTGGTTCTGGCATGTCCGGCAGGTGATTCTGGATTGTCCACCAAGTGGCTCTGGTGTAACCAGCAGGTGATTCCGGAGTGTACGGCAAGTGGTTCTGGCATAGCTGGCTGGTGATTTTGGGGTGTCCAGCAGGTGGCTCCAGCGAGTCGAGCAAGTTGTTCCGGTGTGCTCAGCAGGTGGTTCAGGCAGGTCCGGCAGGTGTTTCTGGTCTGTCCAGTACGTGGTGCCGGCATGTCCGGCACGTGCTTCCAGTATGTTTGAGAGGTGGTTCCTACCTTCCCGGCGGGAGATTCCGGAGCGTCCGCCATGTGATTCTGGCCTACCTGGCAGGGGATTTTGGCGTCTCTGGCTGGTGGTTCCGGCGAGTCGAAGAGGAGGTTCCGGCGTGCTCGGCAGGTGCATCTGGTGTCTCTGGCACGTCATTCTGGCACGTTCGAGAGGTGGTTCCGGCATGCCTGACAGGTGATTCCGGAGTGTCCGACAAGGGGTTCTGGCACGTCTGAGAGGTGGTTCCGGCATACCCTGCAGGTGATTCTGGCTTGTCTGCCGAGTGGTGCTGGCGTAGCCATCAGGTGATTTTGGCGTGTCCAGCAGGTGGCTCCAGCGAGTAGAGCAGGTTGTTCCAGCGTACTCAGCAGGTGGTTCAGGCGGGTCTGGCAGGTGGTTCCGGTCTCTCTAGTAGGTGGTTCCGGCGTGTCCGGCACGTGCTTCTGGCACGTCTGAGAGCTGGTTCCGGCATGCCCGGCGGGTGATTCCATAGAGTCCGCCACGTGGTTCTGGCCTAGCTGACAGGTGATTTTGGCGTCCCCGGCAGGTGGTTACAGCGAGTTGAGCAGGAGGTTCCGGCATGCTCGGCAGTTGCATCCGGTGTCTCTGGCACGTGGTTCTGGCACGTCTGACATTTGGTTGCATCATGTCTGGCAGGTGATTCCGGAGTGTCCGGCAAGAGGTTCTGGTGTAGCCGGCAGGTGATTTTGGCATGTCCGGCAGGTGTTTCTGGCGAGCTGTTCAGGTGGTTCCGGTGTTCTTGGCAGGTGATTCTGGCGTGTCCGGCAGGTGGTTCCGGTCTGTCCGGTAATGGGTTCCGTCATGTGCCGCGCGTGGTTCTGGCACGTCTGAGAGGTGGTTCCCGCATGCCCGGCAGGTGCTCCAGGAGAGTCCTACAAGTGGTTCTGGCCTAGCCCGCAGGTGATTTTGGCGTGTCCGGCAGGTGGTTCCGGCATGCTCGGCAGGTGGTTCAGGCATGTCTGGTAGGTGGTTCCGGTCTGTCCGCGAGGTGGTTCCGGCGTGTCAGGCACGTGGTTCCGGCATGTGTGACAGGTGGTTCTGGCATGTCCGGCAGGTGATTCTGGATTGTCCACCAAGTGGCTCTGGTGTAACCAGCAGGTGATTCCGGAGTGTACGGCAAGTGGTTCTGGCATAGCTGGCTGGTGATTTTGGGGTGTCCAGCAGGTGGCTCCAGCGAGTCGAGCAAGTTGTTCCGGTGTGCTCAGCAGGTGGTTCAGGCAGGTCCGGCAGGTGTTTCTGGTCTGTCCAGTACGTGGTGCCGGCATGTCCGGCACGTGCTTCCAGTATGTTTGAGAGGTGGTTCCTACCTTCCCGGCGGGAGATTCCGGAGCGTCCGCCATGTGATTCTGGCCTACCTGGCAGGGGATTTTGGCGTCTCTGGCTGGTGGTTCCGGCGAGTCGAAGAGGAGGTTCCGGCGTGCTCGGCAGGTGCATCCGGTGTCTCTGGCACGTCATTCTGGCACGTTCGAGAGGTGGTTCCGGCATGCCTGACAGGTGATTCCGGAGTGTCCGACAAGGGGTTCTGGCACGTCTGAGAGGTGGTTCCGGCATACCCTGCAGGTGATTCTGGCTTGTCTGCCGAGTGGTGCTGGCGTAGCCATCAGGTGATTTTGGCGTGTCCAGCAGGTGGCTCCAGCGAGTAGAGCAGGTTGTTCCAGCGTACTCAGCAGGTGGTTCAGGCGGGTCTGGCAGGTGGTTCCGGTCTCTCTAGTAGGTGGTTCCGGCGTGTCCGGCACGTGCTTCTGGCACGTCTGAGAGCTGGTTCCGGCATGCCCGGCGGGTGATTCCATAGAGTCCGCCACGTGGTTCTGGCCTAGCTGACAGGTGATTTTGGCGTCCCCGGCAGGTGGTTACAGCGAGTTGAGCAGGAGGTTCCGGCATGCTCGGCAGTTGCATCCGGTGTCTCTGGCACGTGGTTCTGGCACGTCTGACATTTGGTTGCATCATGTCTGGCAGGTGATTCCGGAGTGTCCGGCAAGAGGTTCTGGTGTAGCCGGCAGGTGATTTTGGCATGTCCGGCAGGTGTTTCTGGCGAGCTGTTCAGGTGGTTCCGGTGTTCTTGGCAGGTGATTCTGGCGTGTCCGGCAGGTGGTTCCGGTCTGTCCGGTAATGGGTTCCGTCATGTGCCGCGCGTGGTTCTGGCACGTCTGAGAGGTGGTTCCCGCATGCCCGGCAGGTGCTCCAGGAGAGTCCTACAAGTGGTTCTGGCCTAGCCCGCAGGTGATTTTGGCGTGTCCGGCAGGTGGTTCCGGCATGCTCGGCAGGTGGTTCAGGCATGTCTGGTAGGTGGTTCCGGTCTGTCCGCGAGGTGGTTCCGGCGTGTCAGGCACGTGGTTCCGGCATGTGTGACAGGTGGTTCTGGCATGTCCGGCAGGTGATTCTGGATTGTCCACCAAGTGGCTCTGGTGTAACCAGCAGGTGATTCCGGAGTGTACGGCAAGTGGTTCTGGCATAGCTGGCTGGTGATTTTGGGGTGTCCAGCAGGTGGCTCCAGCGAGTCGAGCAAGTTGTTCCGGTGTGCTCAGCAGGTGGTTCAGGCAGGTCCGGCAGGTGTTTCTGGTCTGTCCAGTACGTGGTGCCGGCATGTCCGGCACGTGCTTCCAGTATGTTTGAGAGGTGGTTCCTACCTTCCCGGCGGGAGATTCCGGAGCGTCCGCCATGTGATTCTGGCCTACCTGGCAGGGGATTTTGGCGTCTCTGGCTGGTGGTTCCGGCGAGTCGAAGAGGAGGTTCCGGCGTGCTCGGCAGGTGCATCCGGTGTCTCTGGCACGTCATTCTGGCACGTTCGAGAGGTGGTTCCGGCATGCCTGACAGGTGATTCCGGAGTGTCCGACAAGGGGTTCTGGCACGTCTGAGAGGTGGTTCCGGCATACCCTGCAGGTGATTCTGGCTTGTCTGCCGAGTGGTGCTGGCGTAGCCATCAGGTGATTTTGGCGTGTCCAGCAGGTGGCTCCAGCGAGTAGAGCAGGTTGTTCCAGCGTACTCAGCAGGTGGTTCAGGCGGGTCTGGCAGGTGGTTCCGGTCTCTCTAGTAGGTGGTTCCGGCGTGTCCGGCACGTGCTTCTGGCACGTCTGAGAGCTGGTTCCGGCATGCCCGGCGGGTGATTCCATAGAGTCCGCCACGTGGTTCTGGCCTAGCTGACAGGTGATTTTGGCGTCCCCGGCAGGTGGTTACAGCGAGTTGAGCAGGAGGTTCCGGCATGCTCGGCAGTTGCATCCGGTGTCTCTGGCACGTGGTTCTGGCACGTCTGACATTTGGTTGCATCATGTCTGGCAGGTGATTCCGGAGTGTCCGGCAAGAGGTTCTGGTGTAGCCGGCAGGTGATTTTGGCATGTCCGGCAGGTGTTTCTGGCGAGCTGTTCAGGTGGTTCCGGTGTTCTTGGCAGGTGATTCTGGCGTGTCCGGCAGGTGGTTCCGGTCTGTCCGGTAATGGGTTCCGTCATGTGCCGCGCGTGGTTCTGGCACGTCTGAGAGGTGGTTCCCGCATGCCCGGCAGGTGCTCCAGGAGAGTCCTACAAGTGGTTCTGGCCTAGCCCGCAGGTGATTTTGGCGTGTCCGGCAGGTGGTTCCGGCATGCTCGGCAGGTGGTTCAGGCATGTCTGGTAGGTGGTTCCGGTCTGTCCGCGAGGTGGTTCCGGCGTGTCAGGCACGTGGTTCCGGCATGTGTGACAGGTGGTTCTGGCATGTCCGGCAGGTGATTCTGGATTGTCCACCAAGTGGCTCTGGTGTAACCAGCAGGTGATTCCGGAGTGTACGGCAAGTGGTTCTGGCATAGCTGGCTGGTGATTTTGGGGTGTCCAGCAGGTGGCTCCAGCGAGTCGAGCAAGTTGTTCCGGTGTGCTCAGCAGGTGGTTCAGGCAGGTCCGGCAGGTGTTTCTGGTCTGTCCAGTACGTGGTGCCGGCATGTCCGGCACGTGCTTCCAGTATGTTTGAGAGGTGGTTCCTACCTTCCCGGCGGGAGATTCCGGAGCGTCCGCCATGTGATTCTGGCCTACCTGGCAGGGGATTTTGGCGTCTCTGGCTGGTGGTTCCGGCGAGTCGAAGAGGAGGTTCCGGCGTGCTCGGCAGGTGCATCCGGTGTCTCTGGCACGTCATTCTGGCACGTTCGAGAGGTGGTTCCGGCATGCCTGACAGGTGATTCCGGAGTGTCCGACAAGGGGTTCTGGCACGTCTGAGAGGTGGTTCCGGCATACCCTGCAGGTGATTCTGGCTTGTCTGCCGAGTGGTGCTGGCGTAGCCATCAGGTGATTTTGGCGTGTCCAGCAGGTGGCTCCAGCGAGTAGAGCAGGTTGTTCCAGCGTACTCAGCAGGTGGTTCAGGCGGGTCTGGCAGGTGGTTCCGGTCTCTCTAGTAGGTGGTTCCGGCGTGTCCGGCACGTGCTTCTGGCACGTCTGAGAGCTGGTTCCGGCATGCCCGGCGGGTGATTCCATAGAGTCCGCCACGTGGTTCTGGCCTAGCTGACAGGTGATTTTGGCGTCCCCGGCAGGTGGTTACAGCGAGTTGAGCAGGAGGTTCCGGCATGCTCGGCAGTTGCATCCGGTGTCTCTGGCACGTGGTTCTGGCACGTCTGACATTTGGTTGCATCATGTCTGGCAGGTGATTCCGGAGTGTCCGGCAAGAGGTTCTGGTGTAGCCGGCAGGTGATTTTGGCATGTCCGGCAGGTGTTTCTGGCGAGCTGTTCAGGTGGTTCCGGTGTTCTTGGCAGGTGATTCTGGCGTGTCCGGCAGGTGGTTCCGGTCTGTCCGGTAATGGGTTCCGTCATGTGCCGCGCGTGGTTCTGGCACGTCTGAGAGGTGGTTCCCGCATGCCCGGCAGGTGCTCCAGGAGAGTCCTACAAGTGGTTCTGGCCTAGCCCGCAGGTGATTTTGGCGTGTCCGGCAGGTGGTTCCGGCATGCTCGGCAGGTGGTTCAGGCATGTCTGGTAGGTGGTTCCGGTCTGTCCGCGAGGTGGTTCCGGCGTGTCAGGCACGTGGTTCCGGCATGTGTGACAGGTGGTTCTGGCATGTCCGGCAGGTGATTCTGGATTGTCCACCAAGTGGCTCTGGTGTAACCAGCAGGTGATTCCGGAGTGTACGGCAAGTGGTTCTGGCATAGCTGGCTGGTGATTTTGGGGTGTCCAGCAGGTGGCTCCAGCGAGTCGAGCAAGTTGTTCCGGTGTGCTCAGCAGGTGGTTCAGGCAGGTCCGGCAGGTGTTTCTGGTCTGTCCAGTACGTGGTGCCGGCATGTCCGGCACGTGCTTCCAGTATGTTTGAGAGGTGGTTCCTACCTTCCCGGCGGGAGATTCCGGAGCGTCCGCCATGTGATTCTGGCCTACCTGGCAGGGGATTTTGGCGTCTCTGGCTGGTGGTTCCGGCGAGTCGAAGAGGAGGTTCCGGCGTGCTCGGCAGGTGCATCCGGTGTCTCTGGCACGTCATTCTGGCACGTTCGAGAGGTGGTTCCGGCATGCCTGACAGGTGATTCCGGAGTGTCCGACAAGGGGTTCTGGCACGTCTGAGAGGTGGTTCCGGCATACCCTGCAGGTGATTCTGGCTTGTCTGCCGAGTGGTGCTGGCGTAGCCATCAGGTGATTTTGGCGTGTCCAGCAGGTGGCTCCAGCGAGTAGAGCAGGTTGTTCCAGCGTACTCAGCAGGTGGTTCAGGCGGGTCTGGCAGGTGGTTCCGGTCTCTCTAGTAGGTGGTTCCGGCGTGTCCGGCACGTGCTTCTGGCACGTCTGAGAGCTGGTTCCGGCATGCCCGGCGGGTGATTCCATAGAGTCCGCCACGTGGTTCTGGCCTAGCTGACAGGTGATTTTGGCGTCCCCGGCAGGTGGTTACAGCGAGTTGAGCAGGAGGTTCCGGCATGCTCGGCAGTTGCATCCGGTGTCTCTGGCACGTGGTTCTGGCACGTCTGACATTTGGTTGCATCATGTCTGGCAGGTGATTCCGGAGTGTCCGGCAAGAGGTTCTGGTGTAGCCGGCAGGTGATTTTGGCATGTCCGGCAGGTGTTTCTGGCGAGCTGTTCAGGTGGTTCCGGTGTTCTTGGCAGGTGATTCTGGCGTGTCCGGCAGGTGGTTCCGGTCTGTCCGGTAATGGGTTCCGTCATGTGCCGCGCGTGGTTCTGGCACGTCTGAGAGGTGGTTCCCGCATGCCCGGCAGGTGCTCCAGGAGAGTCCTACAAGTGGTTCTGGCCTAGCCCGCAGGTGATTTTGGCGTGTCCGGCAGGTGGTTCCGGCATGCTCGGCAGGTGGTTCAGGCATGTCTGGTAGGTGGTTCCGGTCTGTCCGCGAGGTGGTTCCGGCGTGTCAGGCACGTGGTTCCGGCATGTGTGACAGGTGGTTCTGGCATGTCCGGCAGGTGATTCTGGATTGTCCACCAAGTGGCTCTGGTGTAACCAGCAGGTGATTCCGGAGTGTACGGCAAGTGGTTCTGGCATAGCTGGCTGGTGATTTTGGGGTGTCCAGCAGGTGGCTCCAGCGAGTCGAGCAAGTTGTTCCGGTGTGCTCAGCAGGTGGTTCAGGCAGGTCCGGCAGGTGTTTCTGGTCTGTCCAGTACGTGGTGCCGGCATGTCCGGCACGTGCTTCCAGTATGTTTGAGAGGTGGTTCCTACCTTCCCGGCGGGAGATTCCGGAGCGTCCGCCATGTGATTCTGGCCTACCTGGCAGGGGATTTTGGCGTCTCTGGCTGGTGGTTCCGGCGTGCTCGGCAGGTGCATCCGGTGTCTCTGGCACGTCATTCTGGCACGTTCGAGAGGTGGTTCCGGCATGCCTGACAGGTGATTCCGGAGTGTCCGACAAGGGGTTCTGGCACGTCTGAGAGGTGGTTCCGGCATACCCTGCAGGTGATTCTGGCTTGTCTGCCGAGTGGTGCTGGCGTAGCCATCAGGTGATTTTGGCGTGTCCAGCAGGTGGCTCCAGCGAGTAGAGCAGGTTGTTCCAGCGTACTCAGCAGGTGGTTCAGGCGGGTCTGGCAGGTGGTTCCGGTCTCTCTAGTAGGTGGTTCCGGCGTGTCCGGCACGTGCTTCTGGCACGTCTGAGAGCTGGTTCCGGCATGCCCGGCGGGTGATTCCATAGAGTCCGCCACGTGGTTCTGGCCTAGCTGACAGGTGATTTTGGCGTCCCCGGCAGGTGGTTACAGCGAGTTGAGCAGGAGGTTCCGGCATGCTCGGCAGTTGCATCCGGTGTCTCTGGCACGTGGTTCTGGCACGTCTGACATTTGGTTGCATCATGTCTGGCAGGTGATTCCGGAGTGTCCGGCAAGAGGTTCTGGTGTAGCCGGCAGGTGATTTTGGCATGTCCGGCAGGTGTTTCTGGCGAGCTGTTCAGGTGGTTCCGGTGTTCTTGGCAGGTGATTCTGGCGTGTCCGGCAGGTGGTTCCGGTCTGTCCGGTAATGGGTTCCGTCATGTGCCGCGCGTGGTTCTGGCACGTCTGAGAGGTGGTTCCCGCATGCCCGGCAGGTGCTCCAGGAGAGTCCTACAAGTGGTTCTGGCCTAGCCCGCAGGTGATTTTGGCGTGTCCGGCAGGTGGTTCCGGCATGCTCGGCAGGTGGTTCAGGCATGTCTGGTAGGTGGTTCCGGTCTGTCCGCGAGGTGGTTCCGGCGTGTCAGGCACGTGGTTCCGGCATGTGTGACAGGTGGTTCTGGCATGTCCGGCAGGTGATTCTGGATTGTCCACCAAGTGGCTCTGGTGTAACCAGCAGGTGATTCCGGAGTGTACGGCAAGTGGTTCTGGCATAGCTGGCTGGTGATTTTGGGGTGTCCAGCAGGTGGCTCCAGCGAGTCGAGCAAGTTGTTCCGGTGTGCTCAGCAGGTGGTTCAGGCAGGTCCGGCAGGTGTTTCTGGTCTGTCCAGTACGTGGTGCCGGCATGTCCGGCACGTGCTTCCAGTATGTTTGAGAGGTGGTTCCTACCTTCCCGGCGGGAGATTCCGGAGCGTCCGCCATGTGATTCTGGCCTACCTGGCAGGGGATTTTGGCGTCTCTGGCTGGTGGTTCCGGCGAGTCGAAGAGGAGGTTCCGGCGTGCTCGGCAGGTGCATCCGGTGTCTCTGGCACGTCATTCTGGCACGTTCGAGAGGTGGTTCCGGCATGCCTGACAGGTGATTCCGGAGTGTCCGACAAGGGGTTCTGGCACGTCTGAGAGGTGGTTCCGGCATACCCTGCAGGTGATTCTGGCTTGTCTGCCGAGTGGTGCTGGCGTAGCCATCAGGTGATTTTGGCGTGTCCAGCAGGTGGCTCCAGCGAGTAGAGCAGGTTGTTCCAGCGTACTCAGCAGGTGGTTCAGGCGGGTCTGGCAGGTGGTTCCGGTCTCTCTAGTAGGTGGTTCCGGCGTGTCCGGCACGTGCTTCTGGCACGTCTGAGAGCTGGTTCCGGCATGCCCGGCGGGTGATTCCATAGAGTCCGCCACGTGGTTCTGGCCTAGCTGACAGGTGATTTTGGCGTCCCCGGCAGGTGGTTACAGCGAGTTGAGCAGGAGGTTCCGGCATGCTCGGCAGTTGCATCCGGTGTCTCTGGCACGTGGTTCTGGCACGTCTGACATTTGGTTGCATCATGTCTGGCAGGTGATTCCGGAGTGTCCGGCAAGAGGTTCTGGTGTAGCCGGCAGGTGATTTTGGCATGTCCGGCAGGTGTTTCTGGCGAGCTGTTCAGGTGGTTCCGGTGTTCTTGGCAGGTGATTCTGGCGTGTCCGGCAGGTGGTTCCGGTCTGTCCGGTAATGGGTTCCGTCATGTGCCGCGCGTGGTTCTGGCACGTCTGAGAGGTGGTTCCCGCATGCCCGGCAGGTGCTCCAGGAGAGTCCTACAAGTGGTTCTGGCCTAGCCCGCAGGTGATTTTGGCGTGTCCGGCAGGTGGTTCCGGCATGCTCGGCAGGTGGTTCAGGCATGTCTGGTAGGTGGTTCCGGTCTGTCCGCGAGGTGGTTCCGGCGTGTCAGGCACGTGGTTCCGGCATGTGTGACAGGTGGTTCTGGCATGTCCGGCAGGTGATTCTGGATTGTCCACCAAGTGGCTCTGGTGTAACCAGCAGGTGATTCCGGAGTGTACGGCAAGTGGTTCTGGCATAGCTGGCTGGTGATTTTGGGGTGTCCAGCAGGTGGCTCCAGCGAGTCGAGCAAGTTGTTCCGGTGTGCTCAGCAGGTGGTTCAGGCAGGTCCGGCAGGTGTTTCTGGTCTGTCCAGTACGTGGTGCCGGCATGTCCGGCACGTGCTTCCAGTATGTTTGAGAGGTGGTTCCTACCTTCCCGGCGGGAGATTCCGGAGCGTCCGCCATGTGATTCTGGCCTACCTGGCAGGGGATTTTGGCGTCTCTGGCTGGTGGTTCCGGCGAGTCGAAGAGGAGGTTCCGGCGTGCTCGGCAGGTGCATCCGGTGTCTCTGGCACGTCATTCTGGCAGGTTCGAGAGGTGGTTCCGGCATGCCTGACAGGTGATTCCGGAGTGTCCGACAAGGGGTTCTGGCACGTCTGAGAGGTGGTTCCGGCATACCCTGCAGGTGATTCTGGCTTGTCTGCCGAGTGGTGCTGGCGTAGCCATCAGGTGATTTTGGCGTGTCCAGCAGGTGGCTCCAGCGAGTAGAGCAGGTTGTTCCAGCGTACTCAGCAGGTGGTTCAGGCGGGTCTGGCAGGTGGTTCCGGTCTCTCTAGTAGGTGGTTCCGGCGTGTCCGGCACGTGCTTCTGGCACGTCTGAGAGCTGGTTCCGGCATGCCCGGCGGGTGATTCCATAGAGTCCGCCACGTGGTTCTGGCCTAGCTGACAGGTGATTTTGGCGTCCCCGGCAGGTGGTTACAGCGAGTTGAGCAGGAGGTTCCGGCATGCTCGGCAGTTGCATCCGGTGTCTCTGGCACGTGGTTCTGGCACGTCTGACATTTGGTTGCATCATGTCTGGCAGGTGATTCCGGAGTGTCCGGCAAGAGGTTCTGGTGTAGCCGGCAGGTGATTTTGGCATGTCCGGCAGGTGTTTCTGGCGAGCTGTTCAGGTGGTTCCGGTGTTCTTGGCAGGTGATTCTGGCGTGTCCGGCAGGTGGTTCCGGTCTGTCCGGTAATGGGTTCCGTCATGTGCCGCGCGTGGTTCTGGCACGTCTGAGAGGTGGTTCCCGCATGCCCGGCAGGTGCTCCAGGAGAGTCCTACAAGTGGTTCTGGCCTAGCCCGCAGGTGATTTTGGCGTGTCCGGCAGGTGGTTCCGGCATGCTCGGCAGGTGGTTCAGGCATGTCTGGTAGGTGGTTCCGGTCTGTCCGCGAGGTGGTTCCGGCGTGTCAGGCACGTGGTTCCGGCATGTGTGACAGGTGGTTCTGGCATGTCCGGCAGGTGATTCTGGATTGTCCACCAAGTGGCTCTGGTGTAACCAGCAGGTGATTCCGGAGTGTACGGCAAGTGGTTCTGGCATAGCTGGCTGGTGATTTTGGGGTGTCCAGCAGGTGGCTCCAGCGAGTCGAGCAAGTTGTTCCGGTGTGCTCAGCAGGTGGTTCAGGCAGGTCCGGCAGGTGTTTCTGGTCTGTCCAGTACGTGGTGCCGGCATGTCCGGCACGTGCTTCCAGTATGTTTGAGAGGTGGTTCCTACCTTCCCGGCGGGAGATTCCGGAGCGTCCGCCATGTGATTCTGGCCTACCTGGCAGGGGATTTTGGCGTCTCTGGCTGGTGGTTCCGGCGAGTCGAAGAGGAGGTTCCGGCGTGCTCGGCAGGTGCATCCGGTGTCTCTGGCACGTCATTCTGGCACGTTCGAGAGGTGGTTCCGGCATGCCTGACAGGTGATTCCGGAGTGTCCGACAAGGGGTTCTGGCACGTCTGAGAGGTGGTTCCGGCATACCCTGCAGGTGATTCTGGCTTGTCTGCCGAGTGGTGCTGGCGTAGCCATCAGGTGATTTTGGCGTGTCCAGCAGGTGGCTCCAGCGAGTAGAGCAGGTTGTTCCAGCGTACTCAGCAGGTGGTTCAGGCGGGTCTGGCAGGTGGTTCCGGTCTCTCTAGTAGGTGGTTCCGGCGTGTCCGGCACGTGCTTCTGGCACGTCTGAGAGCTGGTTCCGGCATGCCCGGCGGGTGATTCCATAGAGTCCGCCACGTGGTTCTGGCCTAGCTGACAGGTGATTTTGGCGTCCCCGGCAGGTGGTTACAGCGAGTTGAGCAGGAGGTTCCGGCATGCTCGGCAGTTGCATCCGGTGTCTCTGGCACGTGGTTCTGGCACGTCTGACATTTGGTTGCATCATGTCTGGCAGGTGATTCCGGAGTGTCCGGCAAGAGGTTCTGGTGTAGCCGGCAGGTGATTTTGGCATGTCCGGCAGGTGTTTCTGGCGAGCTGTTCAGGTGGTTCCGGTGTTCTTGGCAGGTGATTCTGGCGTGTCCGGCAGGTGGTTCCGGTCTGTCCGGTAATGGGTTCCGTCATGTGCCGCGCGTGGTTCTGGCACGTCTGAGAGGTGGTTCCCGCATGCCCGGCAGGTGCTCCAGGAGAGTCCTACAAGTGGTTCTGGCCTAGCCCGCAGGTGATTTTGGCGTGTCCGGCAGGTGGTTCCGGCATGCTCGGCAGGTGGTTCAGGCATGTCTGGTAGGTGGTTCCGGTCTGTCCGCGAGGTGGTTCCGGCGTGTCAGGCACGTGGTTCCGGCATGTGTGACAGGTGGTTCTGGCATGTCCGGCAGGTGATTCTGGATTGTCCACCAAGTGGCTCTGGTGTAACCAGCAGGTGATTCCGGAGTGTACGGCAAGTGGTTCTGGCATAGCTGGCTGGTGATTTTGGGGTGTCCAGCAGGTGGCTCCAGCGAGTCGAGCAAGTTGTTCCGGTGTGCTCAGCAGGTGGTTCAGGCAGGTCCGGCAGGTGTTTCTGGTCTGTCCAGTACGTGGTGCCGGCATGTCCGGCACGTGCTTCCAGTATGTTTGAGAGGTGGTTCCTACCTTCCCGGCGGGAGATTCCGGAGCGTCCGCCATGTGATTCTGGCCTACCTGGCAGGGGATTTTGGCGTCTCTGGCTGGTGGTTCCGGCGAGTCGAAGAGGAGGTTCCGGCGTGCTCGGCAGGTGCATCCGGTGTCTCTGGCACGTCATTCTGGCACGTTCGAGAGGTGGTTCCGGCATGCCTGACAGGTGATTCCGGAGTGTCCGACAAGGGGTTCTGGCACGTCTGAGAGGTGGTTCCGGCATACCCTGCAGGTGATTCTGGCTTGTCTGCCGAGTGGTGCTGGCGTAGCCATCAGGTGATTTTGGCGTGTCCAGCAGGTGGCTCCAGCGAGTAGAGCAGGTTGTTCCAGCGTACTCAGCAGGTGGTTCAGGCGGGTCTGGCAGGTGGTTCCGGTCTCTCTAGTAGGTGGTTCCGGCGTGTCCGGCACGTGCTTCTGGCACGTCTGAGAGCTGGTTCCGGCATGCCCGGCGGGTGATTCCATAGAGTCCGCCACGTGGTTCTGGCCTAGCTGACAGGTGATTTTGGCGTCCCCGGCAGGTGGTTACAGCGAGTTGAGCAGGAGGTTCCGGCATGCTCGGCAGTTGCATCCGGTGTCTCTGGCACGTGGTTCTGGCACGTCTGACATTTGGTTGCATCATGTCTGGCAGGTGATTCCGGAGTGTCCGGCAAGAGGTTCTGGTGTAGCCGGCAGGTGATTTTGGCATGTCCGGCAGGTGTTTCTGGCGAGCTGTTCAGGTGGTTCCGGTGTTCTTGGCAGGTGATTCTGGCGTGTCCGGCAGGTGGTTCCGGTCTGTCCGGTAATGGGTTCCGTCATGTGCCGCGCGTGGTTCTGGCACGTCTGAGAGGTGGTTCCCGCATGCCCGGCAGGTGCTCCAGGAGAGTCCTACAAGTGGTTCTGGCCTAGCCCGCAGGTGATTTTGGCGTGTCCGGCAGGTGGTTCCGGCATGCTCGGCAGGTGGTTCAGGCATGTCTGGTAGGTGGTTCCGGTCTGTCCGCGAGGTGGTTCCGGCGTGTCAGGCACGTGGTTCCGGCATGTGTGACAGGTGGTTCTGGCATGTCCGGCAGGTGATTCTGGATTGTCCACCAAGTGGCTCTGGTGTAACCAGCAGGTGATTCCGGAGTGTACGGCAAGTGGTTCTGGCATAGCTGGCTGGTGATTTTGGGGTGTCCAGCAGGTGGCTCCAGCGAGTCGAGCAAGTTGTTCCGGTGTGCTCAGCAGGTGGTTCAGGCAGGTCCGGCAGGTGTTTCTGGTCTGTCCAGTACGTGGTGCCGGCATGTCCGGCACGTGCTTCCAGTATGTTTGAGAGGTGGTTCCTACCTTCCCGGCGGGAGATTCCGGAGCGTCCGCCATGTGATTCTGGCCTACCTGGCAGGGGATTTTGGCGTCTCTGGCTGGTGGTTCCGGCGAGTCGAAGAGGAGGTTCCGGCGTGCTCGGCAGGTGCATCCGGTGTCTCTGGCACGTCATTCTGGCACGTTCGAGAGGTGGTTCCGGCATGCCTGACAGGTGATTCCGGAGTGTCCGACAAGGGGTTCTGGCACGTCTGAGAGGTGGTTCCGGCATACCCTGCAGGTGATTCTGGCTTGTCTGCCGAGTGGTGCTGGCGTAGCCATCAGGTGATTTTGGCGTGTCCAGCAGGTGGCTCCAGCGAGTAGAGCAGGTTGTTCCAGCGTACTCAGCAGGTGGTTCAGGCGGGTCTGGCAGGTGGTTCCGGTCTCTCTAGTAGGTGGTTCCGGCGTGTCCGGCACGTGCTTCTGGCACGTCTGAGAGCTGGTTCCGGCATGCCCGGCGGGTGATTCCATAGAGTCCGCCACGTGGTTCTGGCCTAGCTGACAGGTGATTTTGGCGTCCCCGGCAGGTGGTTACAGCGAGTTGAGCAGGAGGTTCCGGCATGCTCGGCAGTTGCATCCGGTGTCTCTGGCACGTGGTTCTGGCACGTCTGACATTTGGTTGCATCATGTCTGGCAGGTGATTCCGGAGTGTCCGGCAAGAGGTTCTGGTGTAGCCGGCAGGTGATTTTGGCATGTCCGGCAGGTGTTTCTGGCGAGCTGTTCAGGTGGTTCCGGTGTTCTTGGCAGGTGATTCTGGCGTGTCCGGCAGGTGGTTCCGGTCTGTCCGGTAATGGGTTCCGTCATGTGCCGCGCGTGGTTCTGGCACGTCTGAGAGGTGGTTCCCGCATGCCCGGCAGGTGCTCCAGGAGAGTCCTACAAGTGGTTCTGGCCTAGCCCGCAGGTGATTTTGGCGTGTCCGGCAGGTGGTTCCGGCATGCTCGGCAGGTGGTTCAGGCATGTCTGGTAGGTGGTTCCGGTCTGTCCGCGAGGTGGTTCCGGCGTGTCAGGCACGTGGTTCCGGCATGTGTGACAGGTGGTTCTGGCATGTCCGGCAGGTGATTCTGGATTGTCCACCAAGTGGCTCTGGTGTAACCAGCAGGTGATTCCGGAGTGTACGGCAAGTGGTTCTGGCATAGCTGGCTGGTGATTTTGGGGTGTCCAGCAGGTGGCTCCAGCGAGTCGAGCAAGTTGTTCCGGTGTGCTCAGCAGGTGGTTCAGGCAGGTCCGGCAGGTGTTTCTGGTCTGTCCAGTACGTGGTGCCGGCATGTCCGGCACGTGCTTCCAGTATGTTTGAGAGGTGGTTCCTACCTTCCCGGCGGGAGATTCCGGAGCGTCCGCCATGTGATTCTGGCCTACCTGGCAGGGGATTTTGGCGTCTCTGGCTGGTGGTTCCGGCGAGTCGAAGAGGAGGTTCCGGCGTGCTCGGCAGGTGCATCCGGTGTCTCTGGCACGTCATTCTGGCACGTTCGAGAGGTGGTTCCGGCATGCCTGACAGGTGATTCCGGAGTGTCCGACAAGGGGTTCTGGCACGTCTGAGAGGTGGTTCCGGCATACCCTGCAGGTGATTCTGGCTTGTCTGCCGAGTGGTGCTGGCGTAGCCATCAGGTGATTTTGGCGTGTCCAGCAGGTGGCTCCAGCGAGTAGAGCAGGTTGTTCCAGCGTACTCAGCAGGTGGTTCAGGCGGGTCTGGCAGGTGGTTCCGGTCTCTCTAGTAGGTGGTTCCGGCGTGTCCGGCACGTGCTTCTGGCACGTCTGAGAGCTGGTTCCGGCATGCCCGGCGGGTGATTCCATAGAGTCCGCCACGTGGTTCTGGCCTAGCTGACAGGTGATTTTGGCGTCCCCGGCAGGTGGTTACAGCGAGTTGAGCAGGAGGTTCCGGCATGCTCGGCAGTTGCATCCGGTGTCTCTGGCACGTGGTTCTGGCACGTCTGACATTTGGTTGCATCATGTCTGGCAGGTGATTCCGGAGTGTCCGGCAAGAGGTTCTGGTGTAGCCGGCAGGTGATTTTGGCATGTCCGGCAGGTGTTTCTGGCGAGCTGTTCAGGTGGTTCCGGTGTTCTTGGCAGGTGATTCTGGCGTGTCCGGCAGGTGGTTCCGGTCTGTCCGGTAATGGGTTCCGTCATGTGCCGCGCGTGGTTCTGGCACGTCTGAGAGGTGGTTCCCGCATGCCCGGCAGGTGCTCCAGGAGAGTCCTACAAGTGGTTCTGGCCTAGCCCGCAGGTGATTTTGGCGTGTCCGGCAGGTGGTTCCGGCATGCTCGGCAGGTGGTTCAGGCATGTCTGGTAGGTGGTTCCGGTCTGTCCGCGAGGTGGTTCCGGCGTGTCAGGCACGTGGTTCCGGCATGTGTGACAGGTGGTTCTGGCATGTCCGGCAGGTGATTCTGGATTGTCCACCAAGTGGCTCTGGTGTAACCAGCAGGTGATTCCGGAGTGTACGGCAAGTGGTTCTGGCATAGCTGGCTGGTGATTTTGGGGTGTCCAGCAGGTGGCTCCAGCGAGTCGAGCAAGTTGTTCCGGTGTGCTCAGCAGGTGGTTCAGGCAGGTCCGGCAGGTGTTTCTGGTCTGTCCAGTACGTGGTGCCGGCATGTCCGGCACGTGCTTCCAGTATGTTTGAGAGGTGGTTCCTACCTTCCCGGCGGGAGATTCCGGAGCGTCCGCCATGTGATTCTGGCCTACCTGGCAGGGGATTTTGGCGTCTCTGGCTGGTGGTTCCGGCGAGTCGAAGAGGAGGTTCCGGCGTGCTCGGCAGGTGCATCCGGTGTCTCTGGCACGTCATTCTGGCACGTTCGAGAGGTGGTTCCGGCATGCCTGACAGGTGATTCCGGAGTGTCCGACAAGGGGTTCTGGCACGTCTGAGAGGTGGTTCCGGCATACCCTGCAGGTGATTCTGGCTTGTCTGCCGAGTGGTGCTGGCGTAGCCATCAGGTGATTTTGGCGTGTCCAGCAGGTGGCTCCAGCGAGTAGAGCAGGTTGTTCCAGCGTACTCAGCAGGTGGTTCAGGCGGGTCTGGCAGGTGGTTCCGGTCTCTCTAGTAGGTGGTTCCGGCGTGTCCGGCACGTGCTTCTGGCACGTCTGAGAGCTGGTTCCGGCATGCCCGGCGGGTGATTCCATAGAGTCCGCCACGTGGTTCTGGCCTAGCTGACAGGTGATTTTGGCGTCCCCGGCAGGTGGTTACAGCGAGTTGAGCAGGAGGTTCCGGCATGCTCGGCAGTTGCATCCGGTGTCTCTGGCACGTGGTTCTGGCACGTCTGACATTTGGTTGCATCATGTCTGGCAGGTGATTCCGGAGTGTCCGGCAAGAGGTTCTGGTGTAGCCGGCAGGTGATTTTGGCATGTCCGGCAGGTGTTTCTGGCGAGCTGTTCAGGTGGTTCCGGTGTTCTTGGCAGGTGATTCTGGCGTGTCCGGCAGGTGGTTCCGGTCTGTCCGGTAATGGGTTCCGTCATGTGCCGCGCGTGGTTCTGGCACGTCTGAGAG
Source organism: Equus asinus (assembly GCF_041296235.1). Lineage (NCBI taxonomy): Eukaryota > Metazoa > Chordata > Mammalia > Perissodactyla > Equidae > Equus > Equus asinus. The sequence goes on along the minus strand of NC_091809.1, from coordinate 19,898 downwards.
GTGGTTCCCGCATGCCCGGCAGGTGCTCCAGGAGAGTCCTACAAGTGGTTCTGGCCTAGCCCGCAGGTGATTTTGGCGTGTCCGGCAGGTGGTTCCGGCATGCTCGGCAGGTGGTTCAGGCATGTCTGGTAGGTGGTTCCGGTCTGTCCGCGAGGTGGTTCCGGCGTGTCAGGCACGTGGTTCCGGCATGTGTGACAGGTGGTTCTGGCATGTCCGGCAGGTGATTCTGGATTGTCCACCAAGTGGCTCTGGTGTAACCAGCAGGTGATTCCGGAGTGTACGGCAAGTGGTTCTGGCATAGCTGGCTGGTGATTTTGGGGTGTCCAGCAGGTGGCTCCAGCGAGTCGAGCAAGTTGTTCCGGTGTGCTCAGCAGGTGGTTCAGGCAGGTCCGGCAGGTGTTTCTGGTCTGTCCAGTACGTGGTGCCGGCATGTCCGGCACGTGCTTCCAGTATGTTTGAGAGGTGGTTCCTACCTTCCCGGCGGGAGATTCCGGAGCGTCCGCCATGTGATTCTGGCCTACCTGGCAGGGGATTTTGGCGTCTCTGGCTGGTGGTTCCGGCGAGTCGAAGAGGAGGTTCCGGCGTGCTCGGCAGGTGCATCCGGTGTCTCTGGCACGTCATTCTGGCACGTTCGAGAGGTGGTTCCGGCATGCCTGACAGGTGATTCCGGAGTGTCCGACAAGGGGTTCTGGCACGTCTGAGAGGTGGTTCCGGCATACCCTGCAGGTGATTCTGGCTTGTCTGCCGAGTGGTGCTGGCGTAGCCATCAGGTGATTTTGGCGTGTCCAGCAGGTGGCTCCAGCGAGTAGAGCAGGTTGTTCCAGCGTACTCAGCAGGTGGTTCAGGCGGGTCTGGCAGGTGGTTCCGGTCTCTCTAGTAGGTGGTTCCGGCGTGTCCGGCACGTGCTTCTGGCACGTCTGAGAGCTGGTTCCGGCATGCCCGGCGGGTGATTCCATAGAGTCCGCCACGTGGTTCTGGCCTAGCTGACAGGTGATTTTGGCGTCCCCGGCAGGTGGTTACAGCGAGTTGAGCAGGAGGTTCCGGCATGCTCGGCAGTTGCATCCGGTGTCTCTGGCACGTGGTTCTGGCACGTCTGACATTTGGTTGCATCATGTCTGGCAGGTGATTCCGGAGTGTCCGGCAAGAGGTTCTGGTGTAGCCGGCAGGTGATTTTGGCATGTCCGGCAGGTGTTTCTGGCGAGCTGTTCAGGTGGTTCCGGTGTTCTTGGCAGGTGATTCTGGCGTGTCCGGCAGGTGGTTCCGGTCTGTCCGGTAATGGGTTCCGTCATGTGCCGCGCGTGGTTCTGGCACGTCTGAGAGGTGGTTCCCGCATGCCCGGCAGGTGCTCCAGGAGAGTCCTACAAGTGGTTCTGGCCTAGCCCGCAGGTGATTTTGGCGTGTCCGGCAGGTGGTTCCGGCATGCTCGGCAGGTGGTTCAGGCATGTCTGGTAGGTGGTTCCGGTCTGTCCGCGAGGTGGTTCCGGCGTGTCAGGCACGTGGTTCCGGCATGTGTGACAGGTGGTTCTGGCATGTCCGGCAGGTGATTCTGGATTGTCCACCAAGTGGCTCTGGTGTAACCAGCAGGTGATTCCGGAGTGTACGGCAAGTGGTTCTGGCATAGCTGGCTGGTGATTTTGGGGTGTCCAGCAGGTGGCTCCAGCGAGTCGAGCAAGTTGTTCCGGTGTGCTCAGCAGGTGGTTCAGGCAGGTCCGGCAGGTGTTTCTGGTCTGTCCAGTACGTGGTGCCGGCATGTCCGGCACGTGCTTCCAGTATGTTTGAGAGGTGGTTCCTACCTTCCCGGCGGGAGATTCCGGAGCGTCCGCCATGTGATTCTGGCCTACCTGGCAGGGGATTTTGGCGTCTCTGGCTGGTGGTTCCGGCGAGTCGAAGAGGAGGTTCCGGCGTGCTCGGCAGGTGCATCCGGTGTCTCTGGCACGTCATTCTGGCACGTTCGAGAGGTGGTTCCGGCATGCCTGACAGGTGATTCCGGAGTGTCCGACAAGGGGTTCTGGCACGTCTGAGAGGTGGTTCCGGCATACCCTGCAGGTGATTCTGGCTTGTCTGCCGAGTGGTGCTGGCGTAGCCATCAGGTGATTTTGGCGTGTCCAGCAGGTGGCTCCAGCGAGTAGAGCAGGTTGTTCCAGCGTACTCAGCAGGTGGTTCAGGCGGGTCTGGCAGGTGGTTCCGGTCTCTCTAGTAGGTGGTTCCGGCGTGTCCGGCACGTGCTTCTGGCACGTCTGAGAGCTGGTTCCGGCATGCCCGGCGGGTGATTCCATAGAGTCCGCCACGTGGTTCTGGCCTAGCTGACAGGTGATTTTGGCGTCCCCGGCAGGTGGTTACAGCGAGTTGAGCAGGAGGTTCCGGCATGCTCGGCAGTTGCATCCGGTGTCTCTGGCACGTGGTTCTGGCACGTCTGACATTTGGTTGCATCATGTCTGGCAGGTGATTCCGGAGTGTCCGGCAAGAGGTTCTGGTGTAGCCGGCAGGTGATTTTGGCATGTCCGGCAGGTGTTTCTGGCGAGCTGTTCAGGTGGTTCCGGTGTTCTTGGCAGGTGATTCTGGCGTGTCCGGCAGGTGGTTCCGGTCTGTCCGGTAATGGGTTCCGTCATGTGCCGCGCGTGGTTCTGGCACGTCTGAGAGGTGGTTCCCGCATGCCCGGCAGGTGCTCCAGGAGAGTCCTACAAGTGGTTCTGGCCTAGCCCGCAGGTGATTTTGGCGTGTCCGGCAGGTGGTTCCGGCATGCTCGGCAGGTGGTTCAGGCATGTCTGGTAGGTGGTTCCGGTCTGTCCGCGAGGTGGTTCCGGCGTGTCAGGCACGTGGTTCCGGCATGTGTGACAGGTGGTTCTGGCATGTCCGGCAGGTGATTCTGGATTGTCCACCAAGTGGCTCTGGTGTAACCAGCAGGTGATTCCGGAGTGTACGGCAAGTGGTTCTGGCATAGCTGGCTGGTGATTTTGGGGTGTCCAGCAGGTGGCTCCAGCGAGTCGAGCAAGTTGTTCCGGTGTGCTCAGCAGGTGGTTCAGGCAGGTCCGGCAGGTGTTTCTGGTCTGTCCAGTACGTGGTGCCGGCATGTCCGGCACGTGCTTCCAGTATGTTTGAGAGGTGGTTCCTACCTTCCCGGCGGGAGATTCCGGAGCGTCCGCCATGTGATTCTGGCCTACCTGGCAGGGGATTTTGGCGTCTCTGGCTGGTGGTTCCGGCGAGTCGAAGAGGAGGTTCCGGCGTGCTCGGCAGGTGCATCCGGTGTCTCTGGCACGTCATTCTGGCACGTTCGAGAGGTGGTTCCGGCATGCCTGACAGGTGATTCCGGAGTGTCCGACAAGGGGTTCTGGCACGTCTGAGAGGTGGTTCCGGCATACCCTGCAGGTGATTCTGGCTTGTCTGCCGAGTGGTGCTGGCGTAGCCATCAGGTGATTTTGGCGTGTCCAGCAGGTGGCTCCAGCGAGTAGAGCAGGTTGTTCCAGCGTACTCAGCAGGTGGTTCAGGCGGGTCTGGCAGGTGGTTCCGGTCTCTCTAGTAGGTGGTTCCGGCGTGTCCGGCACGTGCTTCTGGCACGTCTGAGAGCTGGTTCCGGCATGCCCGGCGGGTGATTCCATAGAGTCCGCCACGTGGTTCTGGCCTAGCTGACAGGTGATTTTGGCGTCCCCGGCAGGTGGTTACAGCGAGTTGAGCAGGAGGTTCCGGCATGCTCGGCAGTTGCATCCGGTGTCTCTGGCACGTGGTTCTGGCACGTCTGACATTTGGTTGCATCATGTCTGGCAGGTGATTCCGGAGTGTCCGGCAAGAGGTTCTGGTGTAGCCGGCAGGTGATTTTGGCATGTCCGGCAGGTGTTTCTGGCGAGCTGTTCAGGTGGTTCCGGTGTTCTTGGCAGGTGATTCTGGCGTGTCCGGCAGGTGGTTCCGGTCTGTCCGGTAATGGGTTCCGTCATGTGCCGCGCGTGGTTCTGGCACGTCTGAGAGGTGGTTCCCGCATGCCCGGCAGGTGCTCCAGGAGAGTCCTACAAGTGGTTCTGGCCTAGCCCGCAGGTGATTTTGGCGTGTCCGGCAGGTGGTTCCGGCATGCTCGGCAGGTGGTTCAGGCATGTCTGGTAGGTGGTTCCGGTCTGTCCGCGAGGTGGTTCCGGCGTGTCAGGCACGTGGTTCCGGCATGTGTGACAGGTGGTTCTGGCATGTCCGGCAGGTGATTCTGGATTGTCCACCAAGTGGCTCTGGTGTAACCAGCAGGTGATTCCGGAGTGTACGGCAAGTGGTTCTGGCATAGCTGGCTGGTGATTTTGGGGTGTCCAGCAGGTGGCTCCAGCGAGTCGAGCAAGTTGTTCCGGTGTGCTCAGCAGGTGGTTCAGGCAGGTCCGGCAGGTGTTTCTGGTCTGTCCAGTACGTGGTGCCGGCATGTCCGGCACGTGCTTCCAGTATGTTTGAGAGGTGGTTCCTACCTTCCCGGCGGGAGATTCCGGAGCGTCCGCCATGTGATTCTGGCCTACCTGGCAGGGGATTTTGGCGTCTCTGGCTGGTGGTTCCGGCGAGTCGAAGAGGAGGTTCCGGCGTGCTCGGCAGGTGCATCCGGTGTCTCTGGCACGTCATTCTGGCACGTTCGAGAGGTGGTTCCGGCATGCCTGACAGGTGATTCCGGAGTGTCCGACAAGGGGTTCTGGCACGTCTGAGAGGTGGTTCCGGCATACCCTGCAGGTGATTCTGGCTTGTCTGCCGAGTGGTGCTGGCGTAGCCATCAGGTGATTTTGGCGTGTCCAGCAGGTGGCTCCAGCGAGTAGAGCAGGTTGTTCCAGCGTACTCAGCAGGTGGTTCAGGCGGGTCTGGCAGGTGGTTCCGGTCTCTCTAGTAGGTGGTTCCGGCGTGTCCGGCACGTGCTTCTGGCACGTCTGAGAGCTGGTTCCGGCATGCCCGGCGGGTGATTCCATAGAGTCCGCCACGTGGTTCTGGCCTAGCTGACAGGTGATTTTGGCGTCCCCGGCAGGTGGTTACAGCGAGTTGAGCAGGAGGTTCCGGCATGCTCGGCAGTTGCATCCGGTGTCTCTGGCACGTGGTTCTGGCACGTCTGACATTTGGTTGCATCATGTCTGGCAGGTGATTCCGGAGTGTCCGGCAAGAGGTTCTGGTGTAGCCGGCAGGTGATTTTGGCATGTCCGGCAGGTGTTTCTGGCGAGCTGTTCAGGTGGTTCCGGTGTTCTTGGCAGGTGATTCTGGCGTGTCCGGCAGGTGGTTCCGGTCTGTCCGGTAATGGGTTCCGTCATGTGCCGCGCGTGGTTCTGGCACGTCTGAGAGGTGGTTCCCGCATGCCCGGCAGGTGCTCCAGGAGAGTCCTACAAGTGGTTCTGGCCTAGCCCGCAGGTGATTTTGGCGTGTCCGGCAGGTGGTTCCGGCATGCTCGGCAGGTGGTTCAGGCATGTCTGGTAGGTGGTTCCGGTCTGTCCGCGAGGTGGTTCCGGCGTGTCAGGCACGTGGTTCCGGCATGTGTGACAGGTGGTTCTGGCATGTCCGGCAGGTGATTCTGGATTGTCCACCAAGTGGCTCTGGTGTAACCAGCAGGTGATTCCGGAGTGTACGGCAAGTGGTTCTGGCATAGCTGGCTGGTGATTTTGGGGTGTCCAGCAGGTGGCTCCAGCGAGTCGAGCAAGTTGTTCCGGTGTGCTCAGCAGGTGGTTCAGGCAGGTCCGGCAGGTGTTTCTGGTCTGTCCAGTACGTGGTGCCGGCATGTCCGGCACGTGCTTCCAGTATGTTTGAGAGGTGGTTCCTACCTTCCCGGCGGGAGATTCCGGAGCGTCCGCCATGTGATTCTGGCCTACCTGGCAGGGGATTTTGGCGTCTCTGGCTGGTGGTTCCGGCGAGTCGAAGAGGAGGTTCCGGCGTGCTCGGCAGGTGCATCCGGTGTCTCTGGCACGTCATTCTGGCACGTTCGAGAGGTGGTTCCGGCATGCCTGACAGGTGATTCCGGAGTGTCCGACAAGGGGTTCTGGCACGTCTGAGAGGTGGTTCCGGCATACCCTGCAGGTGATTCTGGCTTGTCTGCCGAGTGGTGCTGGCGTAGCCATCAGGTGATTTTGGCGTGTCCAGCAGGTGGCTCCAGCGAGTAGAGCAGGTTGTTCCAGCGTACTCAGCAGGTGGTTCAGGCGGGTCTGGCAGGTGGTTCCGGTCTCTCTAGTAGGTGGTTCCGGCGTGTCCGGCACGTGCTTCTGGCACGTCTGAGAGCTGGTTCCGGCATGCCCGGCGGGTGATTCCATAGAGTCCGCCACGTGGTTCTGGCCTAGCTGACAGGTGATTTTGGCGTCCCCGGCAGGTGGTTACAGCGAGTTGAGCAGGAGGTTCCGGCATGCTCGGCAGTTGCATCCGGTGTCTCTGGCACGTGGTTCTGGCACGTCTGACATTTGGTTGCATCATGTCTGGCAGGTGATTCCGGAGTGTCCGGCAAGAGGTTCTGGTGTAGCCGGCAGGTGATTTTGGCATGTCCGGCAGGTGTTTCTGGCGAGCTGTTCAGGTGGTTCCGGTGTTCTTGGCAGGTGATTCTGGCGTGTCCGGCAGGTGGTTCCGGTCTGTCCGGTAATGGGTTCCGTCATGTGCCGCGCGTGGTTCTGGCACGTCTGAGAGGTGGTTCCCGCATGCCCGGCAGGTGCTCCAGGAGAGTCCTACAAGTGGTTCTGGCCTAGCCCGCAGGTGATTTTGGCGTGTCCGGCAGGTGGTTCCGGCATGCTCGGCAGGTGGTTCAGGCATGTCTGGTAGGTGGTTCCGGTCTGTCCGCGAGGTGGTTCCGGCGTGTCAGGCACGTGGTTCCGGCATGTGTGACAGGTGGTTCTGGCATGTCCGGCAGGTGATTCTGGATTGTCCACCAAGTGGCTCTGGTGTAACCAGCAGGTGATTCCGGAGTGTACGGCAAGTGGTTCTGGCATAGCTGGCTGGTGATTTTGGGGTGTCCAGCAGGTGGCTCCAGCGAGTCGAGCAAGTTGTTCCGGTGTGCTCAGCAGGTGGTTCAGGCAGGTCCGGCAGGTGTTTCTGGTCTGTCCAGTACGTGGTGCCGGCATGTCCGGCACGTGCTTCCAGTATGTTTGAGAGGTGGTTCCTACCTTCCCGGCGGGAGATTCCGGAGCGTCCGCCATGTGATTCTGGCCTACCTGGCAGGGGATTTTGGCGTCTCTGGCTGGTGGTTCCGGCGAGTCGAAGAGGAGGTTCCGGCGTGCTCGGCAGGTGCATCCGGTGTCTCTGGCACGTCATTCTGGCACGTTCGAGAGGTGGTTCCGGCATGCCTGACAGGTGATTCCGGAGTGTCCGACAAGGGGTTCTGGCACGTCTGAGAGGTGGTTCCGGCATACCCTGCAGGTGATTCTGGCTTGTCTGCCGAGTGGTGCTGGCGTAGCCATCAGGTGATTTTGGCGTGTCCAGCAGGTGGCTCCAGCGAGTAGAGCAGGTTGTTCCAGCGTACTCAGCAGGTGGTTCAGGCGGGTCTGGCAGGTGGTTCCGGTCTCTCTAGTAGGTGGTTCCGGCGTGTCCGGCACGTGCTTCTGGCACGTCTGAGAGCTGGTTCCGGCATGCCCGGCGGGTGATTCCATAGAGTCCGCCACGTGGTTCTGGCCTAGCTGACAGGTGATTTTGGCGTCCCCGGCAGGTGGTTACAGCGAGTTGAGCAGGAGGTTCCGGCATGCTCGGCAGTTGCATCCGGTGTCTCTGGCACGTGGTTCTGGCACGTCTGACATTTGGTTGCATCATGTCTGGCAGGTGATTCCGGAGTGTCCGGCAAGAGGTTCTGGTGTAGCCGGCAGGTGATTTTGGCATGTCCGGCAGGTGTTTCTGGCGAGCTGTTCAGGTGGTTCCGGTGTTCTTGGCAGGTGATTCTGGCGTGTCCGGCAGGTGGTTCCGGTCTGTCCGGTAATGGGTTCCGTCATGTGCCGCGCGTGGTTCTGGCACGTCTGAGAGGTGGTTCCCGCATGCCCGGCAGGTGCTCCAGGAGAGTCCTACAAGTGGTTCTGGCCTAGCCCGCAGGTGATTTTGGCGTGTCCGGCAGGTGGTTCCGGCATGCTCGGCAGGTGGTTCAGGCATGTCTGGTAGGTGGTTCCGGTCTGTCCGCGAGGTGGTTCCGGCGTGTCAGGCACGTGGTTCCGGCATGTGTGACAGGTGGTTCTGGCATGTCCGGCAGGTGATTCTGGATTGTCCACCAAGTGGCTCTGGTGTAACCAGCAGGTGATTCCGGAGTGTACGGCAAGTGGTTCTGGCATAGCTGGCTGGTGATTTTGGGGTGTCCAGCAGGTGGCTCCAGCGAGTCGAGCAAGTTGTTCCGGTGTGCTCAGCAGGTGGTTCAGGCAGGTCCGGCAGGTGTTTCTGGTCTGTCCAGTACGTGGTGCCGGCATGTCCGGCACGTGCTTCCAGTATGTTTGAGAGGTGGTTCCTACCTTCCCGGCGGGAGATTCCGGAGCGTCCGCCATGTGATTCTGGCCTACCTGGCAGGGGATTTTGGCGTCTCTGGCTGGTGGTTCCGGCGAGTCGAAGAGGAGGTTCCGGCGTGCTCGGCAGGTGCATCCGGTGTCTCTGGCACGTCATTCTGGCACGTTCGAGAGGTGGTTCCGGCATGCCTGACAGGTGATTCCGGAGTGTCCGACAAGGGGTTCTGGCACGTCTGAGAGGTGGTTCCGGCATACCCTGCAGGTGATTCTGGCTTGTCTGCCGAGTGGTGCTGGCGTAGCCATCAGGTGATTTTGGCGTGTCCAGCAGGTGGCTCCAGCGAGTAGAGCAGGTTGTTCCAGCGTACTCAGCAGGTGGTTCAGGCGGGTCTGGCAGGTGGTTCCGGTCTCTCTAGTAGGTGGTTCCGGCGTGTCCGGCACGTGCTTCTGGCACGTCTGAGAGCTGGTTCCGGCATGCCCGGCGGGTGATTCCATAGAGTCCGCCACGTGGTTCTGGCCTAGCTGACAGGTGATTTTGGCGTCCCCGGCAGGTGGTTACAGCGAGTTGAGCAGGAGGTTCCGGCATGCTCGGCAGTTGCATCCGGTGTCTCTGGCACGTGGTTCTGGCACGTCTGACATTTGGTTGCATCATGTCTGGCAGGTGATTCCGGAGTGTCCGGCAAGAGGTTCTGGTGTAGCCGGCAGGTGATTTTGGCATGTCCGGCAGGTGTTTCTGGCGAGCTGTTCAGGTGGTTCCGGTGTTCTTGGCAGGTGATTCTGGCGTGTCCGGCAGGTGGTTCCGGTCTGTCCGGTAATGGGTTCCGTCATGTGCCGCGCGTGGTTCTGGCACGTCTGAGAGGTGGTTCCCGCATGCCCGGCAGGTGCTCCAGGAGAGTCCTACAAGTGGTTCTGGCCTAGCCCGCAGGTGATTTTGGCGTGTCCGGCAGGTGGTTCCGGCATGCTCGGCCAGGCATGTCTGGTAGGTGGTTCCGGTCTGTCCGCGAGGTGGTTCCGGCGTGTCAGGCACGTGGTTCCGGCATGTGTGACAGGTGGTTCTGGCATGTCCGGCAGGTGATTCTGGATTGTCCACCAAGTGGCTCTGGTGTAACCAGCAGGTGATTCCGGAGTGTACGGCAAGTGGTTCTGGCATAGCTGGCTGGTGATTTTGGGGTGTCCAGCAGGTGGCTCCAGCGAGTCGAGCAAGTTGTTCCGGTGTGCTCAGCAGGTGGTTCAGGCAGGTCCGGCAGGTGTTTCTGGTCTGTCCAGTACGTGGTGCCGGCATGTCCGGCACGTGCTTCCAGTATGTTTGAGAGGTGGTTCCTACCTTCCCGGCGGGAGATTCCGGAGCGTCCGCCATGTGATTCTGGCCTACCTGGCAGGGGATTTTGGCGTCTCTGGCTGGTGGTTCCGGCGAGTCGAAGAGGAGGTTCCGGCGTGCTCGGCAGGTGCATCCGGTGTCTCTGGCACGTCATTCTGGCACGTTCGAGAGGTGGTTCCGGCATGCCTGACAGGTGATTCCGGAGTGTCCGACAAGGGGTTCTGGCACGTCTGAGAGGTGGTTCCGGCATACCCTGCAGGTGATTCTGGCTTGTCTGCCGAGTGGTGCTGGCGTAGCCATCAGGTGATTTTGGCGTGTCCAGCAGGTGGCTCCAGCGAGTAGAGCAGGTTGTTCCAGCGTACTCAGCAGGTGGTTCAGGCGGGTCTGGCAGGTGGTTCCGGTCTCTCTAGTAGGTGGTTCCGGCGTGTCCGGCACGTGCTTCTGGCACGTCTGAGAGCTGGTTCCGGCATGCCCGGCGGGTGATTCCATAGAGTCCGCCACGTGGTTCTGGCCTAGCTGACAGGTGATTTTGGCGTCCCCGGCAGGTGGTTACAGCGAGTTGAGCAGGAGGTTCCGGCATGCTCGGCAGTTGCATCCGGTGTCTCTGGCACGTGGTTCTGGCACGTCTGACATTTGGTTGCATCATGTCTGGCAGGTGATTCCGGAGTGTCCGGCAAGAGGTTCTGGTGTAGCCGGCAGGTGATTTTGGCATGTCCGGCAGGTGTTTCTGGCGAGCTGTTCAGGTGGTTCCGGTGTTCTTGGCAGGTGATTCTGGCGTGTCCGGCAGGTGGTTCCGGTCTGTCCGGTAATGGGTTCCGTCATGTGCCGCGCGTGGTTCTGGCACGTCTGAGAGGTGGTTCCCGCATGCCCGGCAGGTGCTCCAGGAGAGTCCTACAAGTGGTTCTGGCCTAGCCCGCAGGTGATTTTGGCGTGTCCGGCAGGTGGTTCCGGCATGCTCGGCAGGTGGTTCAGGCATGTCTGGTAGGTGGTTCCGGTCTGTCCGCGAGGTGGTTCCGGCGTGTCAGGCACGTGGTTCCGGCATGTGTGACAGGTGGTTCTGGCATGTCCGGCAGGTGATTCTGGATTGTCCACCAAGTGGCTCTGGTGTAACCAGCAGGTGATTCCGGAGTGTACGGCAAGTGGTTCTGGCATAGCTGGCTGGTGATTTTGGGGTGTCCAGCAGGTGGCTCCAGCGAGTCGAGCAAGTTGTTCCGGTGTGCTCAGCAGGTGGTTCAGGCAGGTCCGGCAGGTGTTTCTGGTCTGTCCAGTACGTGGTGCCGGCATGTCCGGCACGTGCTTCCAGTATGTTTGAGAGGTGGTTCCTACCTTCCCGGCGGGAGATTCCGGAGCGTCCGCCATGTGATTCTGGCCTACCTGGCAGGGGATTTTGGCGTCTCTGGCTGGTGGTTCCGGCGAGTCGAAGAGGAGGTTCCGGCGTGCTCGGCAGGTGCATCCGGTGTCTCTGGCACGTCATTCTGGCACGTTCGAGAGGTGGTTCCGGCATGCCTGACAGGTGATTCCGGAGTGTCCGACAAGGGGTTCTGGCACGTCTGAGAGGTGGTTCCGGCATACCCTGCAGGTGATTCTGGCTTGTCTGCCGAGTGGTGCTGGCGTAGCCATCAGGTGATTTTGGCGTGTCCAGCAGGTGGCTCCAGCGAGTAGAGCAGGTTGTTCCAGCGTACTCAGCAGGTGGTTCAGGCGGGTCTGGCAGGTGGTTCCGGTCTCTCTAGTAGGTGGTTCCGGCGTGTCCGGCACGTGCTTCTGGCACGTCTGAGAGCTGGTTCCGGCATGCCCGGCGGGTGATTCCATAGAGTCCGCCACGTGGTTCTGGCCTAGCTGACAGGTGATTTTGGCGTCCCCGGCAGGTGGTTACAGCGAGTTGAGCAGGAGGTTCCGGCATGCTCGGCAGTTGCATCCGGTGTCTCTGGCACGTGGTTCTGGCACGTCTGACATTTGGTTGCATCATGTCTGGCAGGTGATTCCGGAGTGTCCGGCAAGAGGTTCTGGTGTAGCCGGCAGGTGATTTTGGCATGTCCGGCAGGTGTTTCTGGCGAGCTGTTCAGGTGGTTCCGGTGTTCTTGGCAGGTGATTCTGGCGTGTCCGGCAGGTGGTTCCGGTCTGTCCGGTAATGGGTTCCGTCATGTGCCGCGCGTGGTTCTGGCACGTCTGAGAGGTGGTTCCCGCATGCCCGGCAGGTGCTCCAGGAGAGTCCTACAAGTGGTTCTGGCCTAGCCCGCAGGTGATTTTGGCGTGTCCGGCAGGTGGTTCCGGCATGTCTGGTAGGTGGTTCCGGTCTGTCCGCGAGGTGGTTCCGGCGTGTCAGGCACGTGGTTCCGGCATGTGTGACAGGTGGTTCTGGCATGTCCGGCAGGTGATTCTGGATTGTCCACCAAGTGGCTCTGGTGTAACCAGCAGGTGATTCCGGAGTGTACGGCAAGTGGTTCTGGCATAGCTGGCTGGTGATTTTGGGGTGTCCAGCAGGTGGCTCCAGCGAGTCGAGCAAGTTGTTCCGGTGTGCTCAGCAGGTGGTTCAGGCAGGTCCGGCAGGTGTTTCTGGTCTGTCCAGTACGTGGTGCCGGCATGTCCGGCACGTGCTTCCAGTATGTTTGAGAGGTGGTTCCTACCTTCCCGGCGGGAGATTCCGGAGCGTCCGCCATGTGATTCTGGCCTACCTGGCAGGGGATTTTGGCGTCTCTGGCTGGTGGTTCCGGCGAGTCGAAGAGGAGGTTCCGGCGTGCTCGGCAGGTGCATCCGGTGTCTCTGGCACGTCATTCTGGCACGTTCGAGAGGTGGTTCCGGCATGCCTGACAGGTGATTCCGGAGTGTCCGACAAGGGGTTCTGGCACGTCTGAGAGGTGGTTCCGGCATACCCTGCAGGTGATTCTGGCTTGTCTGCCGAGTGGTGCTGGCGTAGCCATCAGGTGATTTTGGCGTGTCCAGCAGGTGGCTCCAGCGAGTAGAGCAGGTTGTTCCAGCGTACTCAGCAGGTGGTTCAGGCGGGTCTGGCAGGTGGTTCCGGTCTCTCTAGTAGGTGGTTCCGGCGTGTCCGGCACGTGCTTCTGGCACGTCTGAGAGCTGGTTCCGGCATGCCCGGCGGGTGATTCCATAGAGTCCGCCACGTGGTTCTGGCCTAGCTGACAGGTGATTTTGGCGTCCCCGGCAGGTGGTTACAGCGAGTTGAGCAGGAGGTTCCGGCATGCTCGGCAGTTGCATCCGGTGTCTCTGGCACGTGGTTCTGGCACGTCTGACATTTGGTTGCATCATGTCTGGCAGGTGATTCCGGAGTGTCCGGCAAGAGGTTCTGGTGTAGCCGGCAGGTGATTTTGGCATGTCCGGCAGGTGTTTCTGGCGAGCTGTTCAGGTGGTTCCGGTGTTCTTGGCAGGTGATTCTGGCGTGTCCGGCAGGTGGTTCCGGTCTGTCCGGTAATGGGTTCCGTCATGTGCCGCGCGTGGTTCTGGCACGTCTGAGAGGTGGTTCCCGCATGCCCGGCAGGTGCTCCAGGAGAGTCCTACAAGTGGTTCTGGCCTAGCCCGCAGGTGATTTTGGCGTGTCCGGCAGGTGGTTCCGGCATGCTCGGCAGGTGGTTCAGGCATGTCTGGTAGGTGGTTCCGGTCTGTCCGCGAGGTGGTTCCGGCGTGTCAGGCACGTGGTTCCGGCATGTGTGACAGGTGGTTCTGGCATGTCCGGCAGGTGATTCTGGATTGTCCACCAAGTGGCTCTGGTGTAACCAGCAGGTGATTCCGGAGTGTACGGCAAGTGGTTCTGGCATAGCTGGCTGGTGATTTTGGGGTGTCCAGCAGGTGGCTCCAGCGAGTCGAGCAAGTTGTTCCGGTGTGCTCAGCAGGTGGTTCAGGCAGGTCCGGCAGGTGTTTCTGGTCTGTCCAGTACGTGGTGCCGGCATGTCCGGCACGTGCTTCCAGTATGTTTGAGAGGTGGTTCCTACCTTCCCGGCGGGAGATTCCGGAGCGTCCGCCATGTGATTCTGGCCTACCTGGCAGGGGATTTTGGCGTCTCTGGCTGGTGGTTCCGGCGAGTCGAAGAGGAGGTTCCGGCGTGCTCGGCAGGTGCATCCGGTGTCTCTGGCACGTCATTCTGGCACGTTCGAGAGGTGGTTCCGGCATGCCTGACAGGTGATTCCGGAGTGTCCGACAAGGGGTTCTGGCACGTCTGAGAGGTGGTTCCGGCATACCCTGCAGGTGATTCTGGCTTGTCTGCCGAGTGGTGCTGGCGTAGCCATCAGGTGATTTTGGCGTGTCCAGCAGGTGGCTCCAGCGAGTAGAGCAGGTTGTTCCAGCGTACTCAGCAGGTGGTTCAGGCGGGTCTGGCAGGTGGTTCCGGTCTCTCTAGTAGGTGGTTCCGGCGTGTCCGGCACGTGCTTCTGGCACGTCTGAGAGCTGGTTCCGGCATGCCCGGCGGGTGATTCCATAGAGTCCGCCACGTGGTTCTGGCCTAGCTGACAGGTGATTTTGGCGTCCCCGGCAGGTGGTTACAGCGAGTTGAGCAGGAGGTTCCGGCATGCTCGGCAGTTGCATCCGGTGTCTCTGGCACGTGGTTCTGGCACGTCTGACATTTGGTTGCATCATGTCTGGCAGGTGATTCCGGAGTGTCCGGCAAGAGGTTCTGGTGTAGCCGGCAGGTGATTTTGGCATGTCCGGCAGGTGTTTCTGGCGAGCTGTTCAGGTGGTTCCGGTGTTCTTGGCAGGTGATTCTGGCGTGTCCGGCAGGTGGTTCCGGTCTGTCCGGTAATGGGTTCCGTCATGTGCCGCGCGTGGTTCTGGCACGTCTGAGAGGTGGTTCCCGCATGCCCGGCAGGTGCTCCAGGAGAGTCCTACAAGTGGTTCTGGCCTAGCCCGCAGGTGATTTTGGCGTGTCCGGCAGGTGGTTCCGGCATGCTCGGCAGGTGGTTCAGGCATGTCTGGTAGGTGGTTCCGGTCTGTCCGCGAGGTGGTTCCGGCGTGTCAGGCACGTGGTTCCGGCATGTGTGACAGGTGGTTCTGGCATGTCCGGCAGGTGATTCTGGATTGTCCACCAAGTGGCTCTGGTGTAACCAGCAGGTGATTCCGGAGTGTACGGCAAGTGGTTCTGGCATAGCTGGCTGGTGATTTTGGGGTGTCCAGCAGGTGGCTCCAGCGAGTCGAGCAAGTTGTTCCGGTGTGCTCAGCAGGTGGTTCAGGCAGGTCCGGCAGGTGTTTCTGGTCTGTCCAGTACGTGGTGCCGGCATGTCCGGCACGTGCTTCCAGTATGTTTGAGAGGTGGTTCCTACCTTCCCGGCGGGAGATTCCGGAGCGTCCGCCATGTGATTCTGGCCTACCTGGCAGGGGATTTTGGCGTCTCTGGCTGGTGGTTCCGGCGAGTCGAAGAGGAGGTTCCGGCGTGCTCGGCAGGTGCATCCGGTGTCTCTGGCACGTCATTCTGGCACGTTCGAGAGGTGGTTCCGGCATGCCTGACAGGTGATTCCGGAGTGTCCGACAAGGGGTTCTGGCACGTCTGAGAGGTGGTTCCGGCATACCCTGCAGGTGATTCTGGCTTGTCTGCCGAGTGGTGCTGGCGTAGCCATCAGGTGATTTTGGCGTGTCCAGCAGGTGGCTCCAGCGAGTAGAGCAGGTTGTTCCAGCGTACTCAGCAGGTGGTTCAGGCGGGTCTGGCAGGTGGTTCCGGTCTCTCTAGTAGGTGGTTCCGGCGTGTCCGGCACGTGCTTCTGGCACGTCTGAGAGCTGGTTCCGGCATGCCCGGCGGGTGATTCCATAGAGTCCGCCACGTGGTTCTGGCCTAGCTGACAGGTGATTTTGGCGTCCCCGGCAGGTGGTTACAGCGAGTTGAGCAGGAGGTTCCGGCATGCTCGGCAGTTGCATCCGGTGTCTCTGGCACGTGGTTCTGGCACGTCTGACATTTGGTTGCATCATGTCTGGCAGGTGATTCCGGAGTGTCCGGCAAGAGGTTCTGGTGTAGCCGGCAGGTGATTTTGGCATGTCCGGCAGGTGTTTCTGGCGAGCTGTTCAGGTGGTTCCGGTGTTCTTGGCAGGTGATTCTGGCGTGTCCGGCAGGTGGTTCCGGTCTGTCCGGTAATGGGGTCCCGTCATGTGCCGCACGTGGTTCTGGCACGTCTGAGAGGTGGTTCCCCGCATGCCCGGCAGGTGCTCCAGGAGAGTCCTACAAGTGGTTCTGGCCTAGCCCGCAGGTGATTTTGGCGTGTCCGGCAGGTGGTTCCGGCATGTCCTGGTAGGTGGTTCCGGTCTGTCCGCGAGGTGGTTCCGGCGTGTCAGGCACGTGGTTCCGGCATGTGTGACAGGTGGTTCTGGCATGTCCGGCAGGTGATTCTGGATTGTCCACCAAGTGGCTCTGGTGTAACCAGCAGGTGATTCCGGAGTGTACGGCAAGTGGTTCTGGCATAGCTGGCTGGTGATTTTGGGGTGTCCAGCAGGTGGCTCCAGCGAGTCGAGCAAGTTGTTCCGGTGTGCTCAGCAGGTGGTTCAGGCAGGTCCGGCAGGTGTTTCTGGTCTGTCCAGTACGTGGTGCCGGCATGTCCCGGCACGTGCTTCCAGTATGTTTGAGAGGTGGTTCCTACCTTCCCGGCGGGAGATTCCGGAGCGTCCGCCATGTGATTCTGGCCTACCTGGCAGGGGATTTTGGCGTCTCTGGCTGGTGGTTCCGGCGAGTCGAAGAGGAGGTTCCGGCGTGCTCGGCAGGTGCATCCGGTGTCTCTGGCACGTCATTCTGGCACGTTCGAGAGGTGGTTCCGGCATGCCTGACAGGTGATTCCGGAGTGTCCGACAAGGGGTTCTGGCACGTCTGAGAGGTGGTTCCGGCATACCCTGCAGGTGATTCTGGCTTGTCTGCCGAGTGGTGCTGGCGTAGCCATCAGGTGATTTTGGCGTGTCCAGCAGGTGGCTCCAGCGAGTAGAGCAGGTTGTTCCAGCGTACTCAGCAGTGGTTCAGGCGGGTCTGGCAGGTGGTTCCGGTCTCTCTAGTAGGTGGTTCCGGCGTGTCCGGCACGTGCTTCTGGCACGTCTGAGAGCTGGTTCCGGCATGCCCGGCGGGTGATTCCATAGAGTCCGCCACGTGGTTCTGGCCTAGCTGACAGGTGATTTTGGCGTCCCCGGCAGGTGGTTACAGCGAGTTGAGCAGGAGGTTCCGGCATGCTCGGCAGTTGCATCCGGTGTCTCTGGCACGTGGTTCTGGCACGTCTGACATTTGGTTGCATCATGTCTGGCAGGTGATTCCGGAGTGTCCGGCAAGAGGTTCTGGTGTAGCCGGCAGGTGATTTTGGCATGTCCGGCAGGTGTTTCTGGCGAGCTGTTCAGGTGGTTCCGGTGTTCTTGGCAGGTGATTCTGGCGTGTCCGGCAGGTGGTTCCGGTCTGTCCGGTAATGGGTTCCGTCATGTGCTGCACGTGGTTCTGGCACGTCTGAGAGGTGGTTCCCGCATGCCGGCAGGTGCTCCAGGAGAGTCCTACAAGTGGTTCTGGCCTAGCCCGCAGGTGATTTTGGCGTGTCCGGCAGGCCTGGTTCCGGCATGTCTGGTAGGTGGTTCCGGTCTGTCCGCGAGGTGGTTCCGGCGTGTCAGGCACGTGGTTCCGGCATGTGTGACAGGTGGTTCTGGCATGTCCGGCAGGTGATTCTGGATTGTCCACCAAGTGGCTCTGGTGTAACCAGCAGGTGATTCCGGAGTGTACGGCAAGTGGTTCTGGCATAGCTGGCTGGTGATTTTGGGGTGTCCAGCAGGTGGCTCCAGCGAGTCGAGCAAGTTGTTCCGGTGTGCTCAGCAGGTGGTTCAGGCAGGTCCGGCAGGTGTTTCTGGTCTGTCCAGTACGTGTGCCGGCATGTCCGGCACGTGCTTCCAGTATGTTTGAGAGGTGGTTCCTACCTTCCCGGCGGGAGATTCCGGAGCGTCCGCCATGTGATTCTGGCCTACCTGGCAGGGGATTTTGGCGTCTCTGGCTGGTGGTTCCGGCGTGTCCGAAGAGGAGGTTCCGGCGTGCTCGGCAGGTGCATCCGGTGTCTCTGGCACGTCATTCTGGCACGTTCGAGAGGTGGTTCCGGCATGCCTGACAGGTGATTCCGGAGTGTCCGACAAGGGGTTCTGGCACGTCTGAGAGGTGGTTCCGGCATACCCTGCAGGTGATTCTGGCTTGTCTGCCGAGTGGTGCTGGCGTAGCCATCAGGTGATTTTGGCGTGTCCAGCAGGTGGCTCCAGCGAGTAGAGCAGGTTGTTCCAGCGTACTCAGCAGGTGGTTCAGGGCGGGTCTGGCAGGTGGTTCCGGTCTCTCTAGTAGGTGGTTCCGGCGTGTCCGGCACGTGCTTCTGGCACGTCTGAGAGCTGGTTCCGGCATGCCCGGCGGGTGATTCCATAGAGTTCCGCCACGTGTTCTGGCCTAGCTGACAGGTGATTTTGGCGTCCCCGGCAGGTGGTTACAGCGAGTTGAGCAGGAGGTTCCGGCATGCTCGGCAGTTGCATCCGGTGTCTCTGGCACGTGGTTCTGGCACGTCTGACATTTGGTTGCATCATGTCTGGCAGGTGATTCCGGAGTGTCCGGCAAGAGGTTCTGGTGTAGCCGGCAGGTGATTTTGGCATGTCCGGCAGGTGTTTCTGGCGAGCTGTTCAGGTGGTTCCGGTGTTCTTGGCAGGTGATTCTGCGTGTCCGGCAGGTGGTTCCGGTCTGTCCGGTAATGGGTTCCGTCATGTGCTGCACGTGGTTCTGGCACGTCTGAGAGGTGGTTCCCGCATGCCCGGCAGGTGCTCCAGGAGAGTCCTACAAGTGGTTCTGGCCTAGCCCGCAGGTGATTTTGGCGTGTCCGGCAGGTGGTTCCGGCATGTCTGGTAGGTGGTTCGGTCTGTCCGCGAGGTGGTTCCGGCGTGTCAGGCACGTGGTTCCGGCATGTGTGACAGGTGGTTCTGGCATGTCCGGCAGGTGATTCTGGATTGTCCACCAAGTGGCTCTGGTGTAACCAGCAGGTGATTCCGGAGTGTACGGCAAGTGGTTCTGGCATAGCTGCTGGTGATTTTGGGGTGTCCAGCAGGTGGCTCCAGCGAGTCGAGCAAGTTGTTCCGGTGTGCTCAGCAGGTGTTCAGGCAGGTCCGGCAGGTGTTTCTGGTCTGTCCAGTACGTGGTGCCGGCATGTCCGGCACGTGCTTCCAGTATGTTTGAGAGGTGGTTCCTACCTTCCCGGCGGGAGATTCCGGAGCGTCCGCCATGTGATTCTGGCCTACCTGGCAGGGGATTTTGGCGTCTCTGGCTGGTGGTTCCGGCGTGTCCGGCACGTGCTTCTGGCACGTCTGAGAGCTGGTTCCGGCATGCCCGGCGGGTGATTCCATAGAGTCCGCCACGTGGTTCTGGCCTAGCTGACAGGTGATTTTGGCGTCCCCGGCAGGTGGTTACAGCGAGTTGAGCAGGAGGTTCCGGCATGCTCGGCAGTTGCATCCGGTGTCTCTGGCACGTGGTTCTGGCACGTCTGACATTTGGTTGCATCATGTCTGGCAGGTGATTCCGGAGTGTCCGGCAAGAGGTTCTGGTGTAGCCGGCAGGTGATTTTGGCATGTCCGGCAGGTGTTTCTGGCGAGCTGTTCAGGTGGTTCCGGTGTTCTTGGCAGGTGATTCTGGCGTGTCCGGCAGGTGGTTCCGGTCTGTCCGGTAATGGGTTCCGTCATGTGCAGCAGCGTGGTTCTGGCACGTCTGAGAGGTGGTTCCCGCATGCCCGGCAGGTGCTCCAGGAGAGTCCTACAAGTGGTTCTGGCCTAGCCCGCAGGTGATTTTGGCGTGTCCGGCAGGTGGTTCCGGCATGTCGAGGTGGTAGTCTGGTAGTGGTTCCGGTCTGTCCGCGAGGTGGTTCCCGGCGTGTCAGGCACGTGGTTCCGGCATGTGTGACAGGTGGTTCTGGCATGTCCGGCAGGTGATTCTGGATTGTCCCACCAAGTGGCTCTGGTGTAACCAGCAGGTGATTCCGGAGTGTACGGCAAGTGGTTCTGGCATAGCTGGCTGGTGATTTTGGGGTGTCCAGCAGGTGGCTCCAGCGAGTCGAGCAAGTTGTTCCGGTGTGCTCAGCAGTGGTTCAGGCAGGTCCGCAGGTGTTCTGGTCTGTCCAGTACGTGGTGCGGCATGTCCGGCACGTGCTTCCAGTATGTTTGAGAGGTGGTTCCTACCTTCCCGGCGGGAGATTCCGGAGCGTCCGCCATGTGATTCTGGCCTACCTGGCAGGGGATTT